>NC_059164.1:27194590-27819590 GCF_019923935.1 Bubalus bubalis | reverse complement strand
CCAAGTCCCTCCTATTATTAAAATTTTGCTTAAATGTGGTACATGTATTAAAATTGACAAACCACTATTGATCCATTATCATAAAGCCCATAGTTTGCAATAGGGTTCACTTTTCACATTGTACAGTTCTATGGATTTGACAAATGCATAATATTGTATAGCCACCATTATAGTCTTATACAGAATTGTTTAAATTAAAACAACTACTGATATTTTTACTGTCTATATAGTTTGGCTTTTCCAAAATGTTTCGTGCAGTTAGAATCATACAGCATATATTAATAGCCTTTTTCAGGTTGACTTCCTTCACTTAGTAATACGTATTTAAGTTTCCTTCCTGCCTTTGGTGGCTTGATAGCCCATTCATTTTTATCGCTGAGAATTACTCTATCATAGGATGTCTGTTTGTTTATTCATTCATCTTTTGAAGACATTTTGTTTGCTTTGGCAGCAATTAAGCATAAAGCTGATAAAATGAATCGTGTGCAATTTTTTATGCGGTCATGAGTTTTCATCTCATATGGCTGTATTGTACAGTATGCCTATGTTTAGCTTTATAAGAAATTGCCAGGCTGTCTTCCAAAATGGCTCTATAATTTCACATGAGCAACAAATCAGAACTCCTGTTGTTCCACATTCTTGCCAGAAGTTGATGTTGAATGTGTTTTGGATTTCATCCATTCTAAAAAACATGTACTGATATCTCATTGTTGTTTTATATGCAATTCCTTAACGATATATGATGTTGAACATCTTTTCATATGCTTATTTACCATTTCTTGTAATACGGGTGACAGTGATGACTTCCAAGCCTTTTATGTATTGGACCAGAAATCGGAATTCCATATATTTTATTCACTAATTAAAGGCTGTGGGTATATAATATTCACAAAGTTAAAGAAGATTGCTCTCTCCCATCTCTTTCTTGCCTTGCCTTCCTTTTTCCCCCTCGCCTTTCTAAAAATTCAGTTCTAAAACCCTTAGTGGAACAGTACAAGTCAGGCTCAAAACGACATCCTCATGGAGGGGTGGTCTGATGTGAGGTGTCGTCAGAGTGGGATGAGAGTATGTGTTCCAGTTCCAGGACACTTGAAATGGCAAAAAGGCTAGTATGGGAAGTCAGCTTGATAGGATGATCAAAGTCCACATCAGCAATATTGGAATACATAGAAAGCATGAGCCAATGTTAGTTTATACCAAGACCCCAGTATCCATATTTCTGACAATGATGCATCACCTGAATCTAATCATGAGGTCACATGAGAAAGACTCAAACTGAGGAACATTCTACAAAATAGCTTCTAGCCTCCAAAAGTATCAAGGTCATGAAAATCAAGGAAAGACTCGAACTATTTGAGACTGAACAAGTTTAGAGACAAAACGCCTAAATGCAACTTACAGTGCTGACCTGAATCCTTTCCTATAAAAGACATTATTGGATAAACTGGTAAAACCCAGTGGAGTCTGTGGATGAATTCACAGTAACACAATGATGTTAGTTTTTTGTTTTTTTGTTTTTTTTTTTTTTTTTTGGTGGTTGTGGTTATGTAGGGGTCAGATCTTATATTTAGTAAAGAACCAAGTGCTTGAGTGTAGATCGTGTTGACAGCTTACTCTCAAAAGCAGGGGAGGAAAAAACCAGTATTTTGCATTGGGTTTGTAAGGTTTATCTGCTTATTTCAAAATTTAAAAAAAAGATAATTCCAGCAAGGGATGAAAAATACAAAATTAACTGCTTATGACATCTAAATGAACTCTTTCTTCACAACTTAAACCTAAAATCTTGCATCTATTTTATTGGTTTCAGTGAGCTTGTTTTTTTTTTTTTTTTTTTTTTTTTCACTTTTTTAAATTTATTTTTTAATTGGAGGATAATTGCTTTACAGAATTTTGTTGTTTTCTGTCATACCTCAACATGAATCAGCCATAGGTATACACATATCCCCGCCCTTTTGAATCTCTCTCCCATCCCCCTCCCCATCCCACCTCTCTAGGTTGATACAGAGTCCCTGTTTGAGTTTCCTGAAACATACAGCAAATCCCATTGGCTATTTATTTTACATATGGTAATGTAAGTTTCCACATTACTCTCTCCAAACATCTAACCCTCTCCTCTCCTCTCCCCATGTCCATAAGTCTATTCTCTATGTCTCTTTCTCCAGTGCTGTCGGAGAAGGCAATGGCACCCGACTCCAGTACTCTTGCCTGGAAAATCCCATGGACGGAGAAGCCTCGTAGGCTGCAATCCATGGGATCGCTAGGAGTCAGACACGACTGAGCTATTTCACTTTCATGCATTGGAGAAGGAAATGGCAACCCACTCCAGTATTCTTGCCTGGAGAATCCTAGGGACGGGGGAGCCTGGTGGGCTGCCGTCTATGGGGTCGCACAGAGTCGGACACGACTGAAGTGACTTAGTAGTAGTAGTAGTAGCCCTGTGAATAAATTCTTCCATACCATTCTTCTAGATTCCATATATATGCGCTGCTGCTGCTGCTAAGTCACTTCAGTCGTGTCTGACTCTGCGCAACCCCATAGACGGCAGCCCACCAGGCTCCCCCGTCCCTGGGATTCTCCAGGCAAGAATACTGGAGTGGGTTGCCATTTCCTTCTCCAATGCATGATACAATATTTATCTTTCTCTTTCTGACTTACTTCACTCTACATAACAGGCTCTAGGTTCATCCACCTCATTCAGTTCAATTCAGACACTCAGTCATATCCGACTCTGCGATCCCATGGACTGCAGCACACAAGGCCTCCCTGTCTATCACCAACTCCCGGAGTTTACCCAAACTCATGTCCATTGAGTCGGTGAAGCCATACAACCATCTCATCCTCTGTTGTCCCCTTCTCCTCCTGCCATTAATTTTTCCCAGCAACAGGGTCTTTTCAAATGAGTCAGCTCTTCAAATCAGGTGGCCAAAGTATTGGAATTTCAGATTCAACATCAGTCCTTCCAATGAAAACTCAGGACTGATCTCCTTTAGGATAGACTGGTTAGATCTCCTTGCAGTCCAAGGGACTCTCAAGGGTCTTCTCCAACACCACAGTTCAAAAGCATCAATTCTTCTGCATTCAGCTTTCTTCATAGTCCAACTCTCACATCCATACATGACTACTGGAAAAACCAAAGCTTTGACTAGATAGACTTATGTCAGCAAGGTAATGTCTCTGCTTTTTAATATGCTCTCTAGGCTGGTCACAGCTTTCCTCCCAAGAAGCAAGCGTCTTTTAATTTCATGGCTGCAGTCACCATCTGCAGTGATTTTGGAGCCAAAAAAATAAAGTCAGCGACTGTTGGCCCATCTATATGCCATGAAGTGATGGGACTAGATGGCATGATCTTATTTTCTGAATGTTGAACTTTAAGCCAACTTTTTCAGTCTCCTCTTTCACCTTCATCAAGAGGCTCTTTAGTTCCTCTTCATTTTCTGCCATTAGTTTAGTGTCATCTGCATATCTGAGGTTATGGATATTTCTCCCAGCTATCTTGATTCCAGCTTCAGCTTCATCCAACCTGGCATTTTGCATGATGTACTCTGCATATAAATTAAATAAGCATGGCGACAATATACAGCCTTGACGTACTCCTCTTCTTATTTGGAACCAGTCTGTTGTTCCATGTCCAGTTCTAACTGTTGCTTCCTGATCTGCATACAGATTTTTCAAGAGGCAGGTCAGGTGGTCTGCTATTCCTATCTCTCAGAAATTTCCACAGTTTGTGGTGATCCATACAGTCAAAGGCTTTGGCATAGTCAATAAAATAGAAGTAGACGTTTTTCTAGAATTCTCTTGCTTTTTCTATGATCCAACATATATTGGCAATTTGATCTCTGGTTCCTCTGCAACCTCTCTGGTTGAACATATGGAAGTTCACAGTTCATGTACTGTTGAAGCCTGGCTTGGAAAATTTTGAACATTACTTTACTAGTGTGTGAGATGAGTGCAATTGTGTGGTAGTTTGAGCATTCTTTGGCATTGCCTTTCTTTGGGATTGGAATGAAAACTGACTTTTTCCAGTCCTGTGGCCACTGCTGAGTTTCCAAATTTGCTGGCATATTGAGTGCAGCACTTTCTCAGCATCATCTTTGAGGAGTAGAAATAGCTCAACTGGAATTCTATCACTTCTACTAGCTTTGTTCATAGTGATGCTTCCTAAGGCCCACTTGGCTTCACATTCCAGGATGTCTGGCTCTAGGTGAGTGATCACACCATCATGATCATCTGGGTCATGAAGATCTTTTTTTATAGTTCTGTGTATTTTGGCCACATCTTCTTAATATCGTCTGCTTTTGTTAGGTCCATATCATTTCCATCCTTTATTGAGCCCGTCTTTGCATGAAATATTTCCTTGGTATCTCTAATTTTCTTGAAGAGATCTCTAGTCTTTCCCCTTCTATCCTCAGGCTTCTATAAGAAAGCCTGAGGAAGGCTTTCTTATCTCTCCTTATTCTTCTTTGGAACTCTTCATTCAAATGGGTGTATCTTTCCTTTGCTCCTTTGTTTTTCACTTCTCTTCTTTTCTCAGCTATTTGTAAGGCCTTCTCAGACAGCTATTTTGCTTTTTTGCATTTCTTTTTCTTGGGGACAATCTTGATCCCTGTCTCCTGTATAATGTCACGAACCTCCATCCATAGTTCATCAGGTACTCTATCAGATCTAGTTCAGTTCTAGATCAGATCTAGTCCCTTAAATCTATTCCTCATTTCCATTATATGATCGTAAGGTATTTAATTTAGATCATACCTGAATGGTCTAGTGGTTTTCCCTACTTTCTTCAATTTAAGTCTGAATTTGGCAATAAAGAGTTCATGATCTGAGCCACAGTCAGCTCCTGGCCTTGTTTTTGCAGACTGTATAGAACTTCTCCATCTTTGGATGCAAAGAATACAATCAATCTGATTTTGGTGTTGGCCATCTGGTGATTTCCATGTGTATAGTCTTCTCATGTGTTGTTGGAAGAGGGTGTTTGCTATGACCAGTGCGTTCTCTTGGCAAAACTCTATTAGCCTTTGCCCTGCTTCATTCCGTAGTCCAAGGCCAAATTTGCCTCTTACTCCAGGTGTTTCTTGACTTCCTACTTTTGCATTCCAGTCCCCTATAGTGAAAAGGACATCAATTTTTGGGTGTTAATTCTAAAAGTCTTGTAGGTCTTCATACTACTGTTCAACTTCAGCTTCTTCAGCATTACTAGTTGGGGCATAGACTTGGATTACCTTGATATTGAATGGTTTGCCTTAGAAACCATTCAACAGAGATCATTCTGTCATTTTTGAGATTGCATCCAAGTACTGCATTTCGGATTCTCTTGTTGAGTATGATGGCTACTCCATTTCTTCTAAGGGATTCTTGCCCACAGTAGTAGATATAATGGTCATCTGAGTTAAATTCTCCCATTCCAGTCCATTTTAGTTCGCTGATTCCTAAAATGTTGACATTCACTCTTGCCATCTCCTGGCATTTGACCACTTCCAATTTGCCTTGATTCATGGACCTAACATTCCGGGTTCCTTGCAATATTGCTCTTTACGGAATTGGACCTTGCTTCTGTCACCAGTCACATCCACAACTGGGTTTTGTTTTTGCTTTGGTCCCATCGCTTCATTATTTCTGGATCAGTTCTCCACTGATCTGTACAGTAACTGATATTACAGATCAGTTCTCCACTGATCTGTACAGTAGCATATTGGGCACCTATCAACCTGGGGAGTTCATCTTTTAGATGTCCTGTCTTTTTGCCTTTTCATACTGTTCATGGGGTTCTCAAGGCAAGAATATTGAAGTGGTTTGCACCACATTTTGTCAGAGCTCTCCACCATGACCTGTCCGTCTTGGGTGGCCCTACATGGCTTGGCTTAGTTTCACTGAGTTAGACCAGGCTGTGGTCCATGTGATTAGATTGGTTAGTTTTCTGTGGTTGTAGTTTCAGTCTGTCTGCCCTCTGATGCCCTCTCTCAGTGCCCACCATCTTACTGGGGTTTCTCTTACCTTGAACATGGGGTATCTCTTCACAGCTGCTCTAGCAGAGTGCGGCCACTGCTCCTTATCTTGGACATGGGGCATCTCCTCATGGCCACCATTTCTGACCTTGGACGTCAGGTATCTCCTCTCGGCCACTTGTGGCTCCAGTGGCCACACACAGCCGCTGCTCGCCATTCCAGCACCACACAGCCTCGTTAGAACTGATTCAAATGTGTTCTTTTTTATGGCTGAGTAATATTCCATTGTTTAAATGTATCACAACTTCTTTATCTATTCATCTCTTGATGGACATCTAGGTTTCTTCCATGTTTTAGCTATTGTAAATCGTGTGCAATGAACAATGGGATACATGTGTCTTTTTCAATTTCAGTTCCCTCAGGGTATATACCTAGGAGTGGGATTGCTGGGTCATACGGTGTTTTTATTCCTAGTTTTTTAATGAATCTCCATACTGAGTGACCTTGTTTTAATTCTTTCTTCACTTTCCTTAGAGATATGGACTCTAAGTAGATATATGCAATTTAAGACCACTGAAGACATGATGAATGAGTTATGGTTTATCATATATTTGTGGTTTAGAATTCCTTATCTATAGCTAGGTATGTAATAACATAGTAACATAATATATATTAAATATATTCTTGCAACTATAGCAAGAGTAAGAAAAATAACCAAGTTATTCTAATTAGAAAAAACATACTTTAAAACAAAACCAACTTTTTCTTTTATGTGTTAGCATTATTGTCTAATGCTTATCAGAGGTCATATTTCAGAACGCTTGTATAATGATAGGCTACCCTTTAGATATATTTTAAAAAGCAGAGAGCAAACTTGGCCTTCCAGGTCTAGAAAATCTGTTTCTTAACCAATCAAATCTTATCAAAATGTGACCAGCCAGCCTGCATACTTACAGTATAGTATTCAAGACATTTATCTTGAATAAATGTAACTCTCAAATTAATATTTTTAAAATAAAATATGTACATTTTAAAATTTATCATATGTATTACCACTTCTCCTTACTATTAACAAGGATCTGAACAATAGAATGGGAAAGACTAGAAATCTCTTCAAGAAAATTAGAGATTGAAGGGAACATTTCATGCAAAGAAGGGAAGAATTAAGGACAGAAATGGTATGGAACTAACAGAAGCAGAAGATATTAGGAAGAGGTGGTAAGAATACACAGAAGAACTATACAAAAAAGATCTTCATGACCCAGATAACCACGATGGTGCGATAACTCACCTAGAGCCAGACATCCTGGAGTGTGAAGTCAAGTGGGCCTTAGGAATCATCACTAAGATCAAACCTAGGGAGGAGCTAAGATGGCAGAGGAATAGGATGGGGAGAACACTTTCTCCCCAACAAATTCATCAAAAGAACATTTAAACGCTGAGTAAATACCACAAAACAACTTCTGAATGCCGGCAGAGGACATCAGGCACCCAGAAAAGCAACCCATGTCTTCGAAAGAAGGTAGGAAAAAATATAAAAGACAAAAAAAGAGACAAAAGAGGGAGGGATGGAGCTCCATCCCAGGAAGGGTGTCTTAAAAAGAGAGAAGTTTCCAAACACCAGGAAACCTACCTCCTCACTGCTGAATCTGTGCTGAGCCTTGGAAGCACAGAGGGCAACATAACAGGGAGGAAAAATAAATAAACAATTAAAACCTGCAGATTGCGAGCCCTACGGTAACTCCCGCAGCAGAGAAGCAGCGCAGATGCCTGCACGTGCCACTAGCAAGCGGGGCTGGGCAGGGAGGCGTGGCGCGGGCTGCATCGCTTAGAGTAAGGATCTGGCCTGAATACCCCAAGTGCTATCTGAGTGAAATAATTTGGGCTAGCAAACCAGGCTGTGGGCTATCTACCATGCGGAAAGCCAGCCCTAACCTAAGACACCTCCAGGCCCGCACACGGAACAAAGGACTGAACAGTGATAGCTGGCTGCAGACCATCCCCCTCTGGTGACAGGCAGCCAGAGCCAGAAGGGGGCAATCGCAGCCCCAGAGAGACAGTATCTACAAAACTGTAAGCAGGCTTCTTTGCTAACTAAAACTTCTTGGGGGTCTGGACATTCAACATCCACCTGAGAAGGTGTGCCGGTTGTACACCTGTATAACCGTGCAGCAGGGAGGCGATAAGTCACAGCAACTGCGCTCGCCAAACACCTCATGACCTGAGCTGCTCGGACCTGGGAAGGCCACAAAACGCAGGCCCAACTGAGTCTGCACCTCTGAGGACTACCCAAGTGCCTGAACCTGAGCGGCTTAGACCTGAGAGGTGCAAGCAGCCCAGGGCCGGCCACAGATGGTTCCTGGCAGAGCAACCTAGAGCTTGAGCTGTGTGGGCAGGGAGGCTACACGTGCTGTGAGCGGGGGCAGACCCAGTGTGGCTGAGGCACTGCGAGTACATGCTAATGTTATTTGTTTGCAGCATCCCTCCCTCCCCACAGCGCGACTGAACAAGTGAGCCTAAAAAAAAAAAAAGTGTCCACCACTGTCCCTTTGTGTCAGGACAGAAATCAGACACTGAAGAGACCAGCAAACAGAAGAAGCTATAACAGAGGGAACCGCCTTGGAAGCTACAGGCAATAGATTAAAACCCTGTGGTTAGTACCGACTACATAGGAAGGGGCCTATAGACCTTGAGAAATATAAGTCGGACCAAGGAACTAGCCGAAAATAAACTGACCCCACAATACCCACAACAAAACCAGAGAAAGTCCTAGATATATTTTTACTATTTTTACAATCATTCTTTCTTTTTTTTTAATTAAAAAAAAATTTTTAAGTCCTCTATTACTCCTTTAATTTTCACTTTTATAACCTACTATTACTTTGCAAAAAAAAAAGACCCTATTTTTTTTAAAAAAAGCAAACTTTATATATATATTTTTTATAATTTTTGTGACCTTATTTTTTTTTCTTCTTTTCTTTAACATTGTATTCTTGAAATTCCAAACTCTACTCTAGATTTTTAATTTTAGCTTTTTGTATTTGTTATCAATTTTGTACCTATATTTTTTTATAATTTTTGTGACTTTTTTCTCTCTCTCTCTCTTTCTTTCTCTTCTTCTTTTATATAACATTGTATATCTGAAATTCCAAACTCTGCTATAGATTTTTAATTTATGCTTTTTGGTATTTGATATCAATTTTGTACCTATATTTTCTTTATAATTTTTGTGACTTTATTTTTGTTTGTTTGTTTGTTTGTTTTCTCTCTTTCTTTTTCTTCTTCTTTTAACATTGTATTTTTGAAATTCCAAACTCTAGATTTTTAACTTTCGTTTTTTGGTATTTGTTATCAATTTTGTACCTATATTTTCTTTATAATTTTTGTGACTTTGTGGGGTTTTTTTTTTCTTTTTCTCTCTTTCTTTTCCTTATTCTTTTCTTTAACATTGTATTTCTGAAATTCCAAACTCTACTCTAGATTTTTAATTTTTGCTTTTAGGTATTTGTTACCAATTTTGTACCTTTAAGAACCCAATCTTCAGTACCCATTTTTTACTAGGGACCGATTTTAATGGCTTGACTGCTCTCTCCCCCTTTGGGCTCTCCTTTTTCTCCACCAGGTCGCCTGTGTCTCCTCCCTAACCCTTCTCTACTCTACCCAACTCTGAGAATTTCTGTATGTTCCAGATGGTGGAGAACACTTAGGGAACTGATTACTAGCTGGATCTGTCTCCCTCCTTTTCATTCCCCTCTTTTATCCTCCTGGCCACCTCTGTCTCCTTCCTCCTCCTTCTCTTCTCTGTATAACTCCATGAACATCTCTGAGCGGTCCAGTTGTGGAGTGCACATAAGGAAGTAATTACTGGCTAGCCTGCTCTCTCCTCTATTGATTCCACCTCATCTCATTCGGGTCACCTCTAACTCCCTCCTCCCTCTTCTCTTCTCCATGTAACACTGTGAACCTCTCTGGGTAACCCTCACAGTGGAGAAACTTTTCATCTTTAACGTAGATGTTTTATCAATGGTGCTGTATAGAAGGAGAAGTTTTGAAACTACTGTAAAAATAAGACCAATAACTGGAAGCAGGAGGCTTAAGTCCAAACCCTGACCCCAGGGAACTCCTGACTCTGGGAACATTAATTGACAGGAGCTCATCAAATGCCTCCATACCTACACTGAAACCAAGCACCACACAAGGGCCAACAAGTTCCAGGGCAAGACAACCAAGCAAATTCTCCAGCAACACAGGAACACAGCCCTGAGCTCCAAGATACAGGCTGCCCAAAGTCACCCCCAAACCATAGACATCTCAAAACTCATTACTGGACACTTCATTGCACTCCAGAGAGAAGAAATACAGCTCCACCCACCAGAACACCGACACAAGCTTCCCTAACCAAGAAACCTTGACAAGCCACCTGTACAAACCCACACACAGCAAGGAAACGCCACAATAAAGAGAACTCCACAAACTGCCAGAATACAGAAAGGACACCCCAAACTCAGCAATTTAGACAAGATGAAGAGACAGAGGAATACCCAGCAGGTAAAGGAACAGGATAAATGCCCACCAAACCAAACAAAAGAGGAAGAGATAGGGAATCTACCTGATAAAGAATTCCGAATAATGTTAGTGAAATTGATCCAAAATCTTAAAATCAAAATGGAATCACAGATAAATAGCCTGGAGACAAGGATTGAGAAGATGCAAGAAAGGTTTAACAAGGATCTAGAAGAAATAAAAAAGAGTCAATATATAATGAATAATGCAATAAATGAGATCAAAAACACTCTGAAGGCAACAAATAGTAGAATAACAGAGGCAGAAGATAGGATTAGTGAATTAGAAGATGGAATGGTAGAAATAAATGAATCACAGAGGAAAAAAGAAAAACGAATTAAAAGAAATGAGGACAATCTCAGAGACCTCCAGGACAATATTAAATGCTACAACATTCAAATCATAGGGGTCCCAGAAGATGAAGACAAAAAGAAAGACCATGAGAAAATACTTGAGGAGATAATTGTTGAAAACTTCCCTAAAATGGGGAAGGAAATAATCACTCAAGTCCAAGAAACCCAGAGAGTCCCAAACAGGATAAACCCAAGGCGAAACACCCCAAGACACATATTAATAAAATTAACAAAGGTCAGACACAAAGAACAAATATTAAAAGCAGCAAGGGAAAAACAACAAATAACACACAAGGGAATTCCCATAAGGATAACAGCTGATCTTTCAATAGAAACTCTTCAAGCCAGGAGGGAATGGCAAGACATACTTAAAGTGATGAAAGAAAATAACCTGCAGCCCAGATTATTGTACCCAGCAAGGATCTCATTCAAGTATGAAGGAGAAATCAAAAGCTTTTCAGACAAGCAAAAGATGAGAGAATTCAGCACCACCAAACCAGCTCTCCAACAAATACTAAAGGATATTCTCTAGACAGGAAACACAAAAACGGTGTATAAATTCGAACCCAAAACAATAAAGTAAATGGCAACAGGATCATACTTATCAATAATTAACCTTAAACGTAAATGGGTTGAATGCCCCAACCAAAAGACAAAGACTGGCTGAATGGATACAAAAACAAGACCCCTACATATGTTGTCTACAAGAGACCCACCTCAAAACAGGGGACACATACAGACTGAAAGTGAAGGGCTGAAAAAAGATTTTCCATGCAAACAGGGACCAAAAGAAAGCAGGAGTAGCAATACTCATATCAGATAAAATAGACTTTAAAACAAAGGCTGTGAAAAGAGACAAAGAAGGTCACTACATAATGATCAAAGGATCAATCCAAGAAGAAGATATAACAATTATAAATATATATGCACCCAACATGGGAGCACCGCAATATGTAAGACAAATGCTAACAAGTATGAAAGGAGAAATTAACAATAACACAATAATAGTGGGAGACTTTAATACCCTACTCACACCTATGGATAGATCAACTAAACAGAAAATTAACAAGGAAACACAAACTTTAAACGATACAATAGACAGTTAGACCTAATTGATATCTATAGGACATTTCATCCCAAAACAATGAATTTCACCTTTTTCTCAAGTGCACATGGAATCTTCTCCAGGATAGATCACATCCTGGGCCATAAATCTAGCCTTGGTAAATTCAAAAAAATTGAAATCATTTCAAATATCTTTTCTGATCATAATGCAGTAAGATTAGATCTCAATTACAGGAGAAAAACTATTAAAAATTCCAACATATGGAGGCTGAACAACACGCTGCTGAATTAACCAACAAATCACAGAAGAAATCAAAATTTGCATAGAAACAAATGAAAATGAAAACACAACAACCCAAAACCTGTGGGACACTGTAAAAGCAGTCCTAAGGGGAAAGTTCATAGCAATACAGGCATACCTCAAGAAACAAGAAAAAAGTCAAATAAATAACCTAACTCTACACCTAAAGCAACTAAAAAAGGAAGAAATGAAGAACCCCAGGGTTAGTAGAAGGAAATAAATCTTTAAAATTAGGGCAGAAATAAATGCAAAAGAAACAAGAGACCATAGCAAAAATCAACAAAGCCAAAAGCTAGTTCTTTGAAAGGATAAATAAAATTGACAAACCATTAGCCAGACTCATCAAAAAACAAAGGAAGAAAAATCAAATAAATAAAATTAGAAATGAAAATGGAGAGATCACAACAGACAACACAGAAATACAAAGGATCATAAGAGACTACTATCAACAATTATATGCCAATAAAATGGACAATGTGGAAGAAATGGACAAATTCTTAGAAAAGTACAACTTTCCAAAACTGAACCAGGAAGAAATAGAAAATCTTAACAGACCCATCACAAGCACGGAAATTGAAACTGTAATCAAAAATCTTCCGGCAAACAAAAGCCCAGGTCCAGACAGCTTCACAACTGAATTCTACCAAAAATGTAGAGAAGAGCTAACACCTATCCTACTCAAACTCTTCCAGAAAATTGCAGAGGAAGGTAAACTTCCAAACTCATTCTATGAGGCCACCATCACCCTAATACCAAAACCTGACAAAGATCCCACAAAAAAAGAAAACTACAGGCCAATATCACTGATGAACATAGATGCAAAACTCCTTAACAAAATTCTAGCAATCAGAATCCAACAACACATTAAAAAGATCATACACCATGACCAAGTGGGCTTTATCCCAGGGATGCAAGGATTCTTCAATATCCGCAAATCAATCAATGTAATACACCACATTAACAAATTGAAAAATAAAAGCCATATGATTATCTCAATAGATGCAGAGAAAGCCTTTGGCAAAATTCAACATCCATTTATGATCAAAACTCTCCAGAAAGCAGGAATAGAAGGAACATACCTCAACATAATAAACGCTATATATGACAAACCCACAGCAAACATTATCCTCAATGGTGAAAAATTGAAAGCATTTCCTCTAAAGTCAGGAACAAGACAAGGGTGCCCACTTTCACCATTACTATTCAACATAGTTTTGGAAGTTTTGGCCACAGCAATCAGAGCAGAAAAAGAAATAAAAGGAATCCAAATTGGAAAAGAAGAAGTAAAACTCACTGTTTGCAGATGACATGATCCTCTACATAGAAAACCCTAAAGACTCCACCAGAAATTTACTAGAACTAATCAATGACTATAGTAAAGTTGCAGGATATAAAATCAACACCCAGAAATCCCTTGCATTCCTATACACTAATAATGAGAAAACAGAAAGAGAAATTAAGGAAACAATTCCGTTCACCATTGCAACGAAAAGAATAAAATACTTAGGAATATATCTACCTAAAGAAACTAAAGATCTATATATAGAAAACTATAAAACACTGGTGAAATAAATCAAAGAGAACACTAATAGATGGAGAAATATACCATGTCCATGGATCGGAAGAATCAATATAGTGAAAATGAGTATACTACCCAAAGCAATTTATAGATTCAATGCAATCCCTATCAAGCTACCAATGGTATTCTTCACAGAGCTAGAACACATAATTTCACAATTTGTATGGAAATACAAAAGACCTCAAATAGCCAAAGCGATCTTGAGAAAGAAGAATGGAACTGGAGGAATCAACCTGCCTGACTTCAGGCTCTACTACAAAGCCACTGTCATCAAGACAGTATGGTACTGGCACAAAGACAGAAATATAGATCAATGGAACAAAATAGAAAGCCCAGAGATAAATCGATGCACATATGGACACCTTATCTTTGACAAAGGAGGCAAGAATATACAATGGACTAAAGACAATCTCTTTAACAAGTGGTGCTGGGAAAACTGGTCAACCACTTGTAAAAGAATGAAACTAGAGCACTTTCTAACACCATGCTGCTGCTGCTGCTAAGTCACTTCAGTCGTGTCCGACTCTGTGCGACCCCATAGACGGCAGCCCACCAGGCTCTGCCATCCCTTGGGTTTTCCAGGCAAGAACACTGGAGTGGGTTGCCATTTCCTTCTCCAATGCATGAAAGTGAAAAGTCAAAGTGAAGTCGCTCAGTTGGTTCTGACTCTTAGAGACCCCATGGACTGCAGCCTACTAGGCTCCTCCATCCATGGGATTTTCCAGGCAAGAGTACTGGAGTGGGGTGCCATTGCCTTCTAACACCATACACAAAAATAAACTCAAAATGGATTAAAGACCAGAAACTATAAAACTCCTAGAGGAGAACATAGGCAAAACACTCTCTGACATACATCACAGCAGGATCCTCTATGACCCACCTCCCAGAATATTGGAAATAAAAGCAAAAATAAACAAATGGGTCCTATTTAAATTTAAAAGCTTCTGCACAACAAAGGAAAGGTGAATAAGCAAGGTGAAAAGACAGTCTTCAGAATGGAAGAAAATAATAGCAAATGAAGCAACTGACAAACAACTAATCTCAAAAATATACAAGCAACTCCTACAGCTCAATTACAGAAAAATAAATGACCCAATCAAAAAATGGGCCAAAGAACTAAAGAGACATTTCTCCAAAGAAGACATACAGATGGCTAACAAACACATGAAAAGATGCTCAACATCACTCATTATCAGAGAAATGCAAATCAAAACCACTATGAGGTACCATCTCACGCCAGTCAGAATGGCTATGATCCAAAAGTCTACAAGTAATAAATGTTGGAGAGGGTGTGGAGAAAAGGGAACCCTCTTACACTGTTGGTGGGAATGCAAACTAGTATAGCCACTATGGTGAACAGTGTGGAGATTCCTTAAAAAACTGGAAATAGAACTGCCTTATGATCCAGCAATCCCACTGCTGGGCATACACACTGAGGAAACCAGAAGGGAAAGAGACACGTGTACCCCAATGTTCATCGCAGCACTGTTTATAATAGCCAGGACATGGAAGCAACCTAGATGTCCATCAGCAGACAAATGGATAAGAAAGCTGTAGTACATATACACAATGGAGTATTACTCAGCCATTAAAAAGAATACATTTGAATCAGTTCTAATGAGGTGGATGAAACTGGAGCCTATTATACAGAGTGAAGTAAGCCAGAAAGAAAAACACCAATACAGTATACTAACGCATATATATGGAATTTAGAAAGATGGTAACAATAACCCTGTATATGAGACAGCAAAAGAGACACTGATGTATAGAACAGTCTTTTGGACTCTGTGGGAGAGGGAGAGGGTGGGATGATTTGGGAGAATGGCATTGAAATATGTATAATATCATATATGAAATGAGTTGCCAGTCCAGGTTCGATGCACAATACTGGATGCTTGGGGCTGGTGCACTTGGACGACCCAGAGGGATGGTATGGGGAGGGAGGATGGAGGAGGGTTCAGATGGGGAACACATGTATACCTGTGGCTGATTCATTTCGATATATGGCAAAACAATTACAATATTGTAAAGTTAAAAATAAAATATAATTTAAAAATAATAATAAAATAAAACACTAAACTCTTTAAAAAAAAAAAAGAACAAAACTAGTGCAGGTGATGAAATTCCAGTTGATCTATTTCAAATCCTCAAAGATGATGCTGTGAAAGTGCTGCACTCAATATGCCAGCAAATTTGGAAACTCAGCAGTGGCCACAGGACTGGAAAAGGTCAGTTTTCATTCCAATCCCAAAGAAAGGCAATGCCAAAGAATGATCAAACCACTGCACAACTGCACTCATCTCACACAGTAGCTAAGTAATGTTCAACAATATCAACTGTTGAAGCTAAGCTAGGCTTCAACAGTATGTGAACCACAAACTTCCAGATGTTCAAGCTGGATTTATAAGACAGAGGAACCAGACATCAAATTGCCAACATCCATTGGATCATCGGAAAAGCATGAGTTCCAGAAAAACATCTAATTCTGCTTTATTGACTACACCAATGCCTTTGATTGTGTGGATCACAACAAACTATGGAAAATTCTTAAAGAGATGGGAATACCAGACGACCTGACCTGCCTCCTGAGAAATCTGTACGCAGGTCAAGAAGAAACAGAATGATTCCAAATTTGGAAAGGAGTTCATCAAGGCTGTATATTGTTACTCTGCTTATTTAATTTATATGCAGAGTACATCTTGTGAAATGCCAGGCTGGATGATGCACAAGCCAGAATCAAGATTATCAGGAGAAATATCAATAACTTCAGATATGCAGATGACACCACCCTTATGGCAGAAAGTGAGAAAGAACTAAAGAGCCTCTTGATGAAGGTGAAAGAGGAGAGTTAAAAAGTTGACTTAAAGCTCAGCATTCAGAAAACTAAGATCATGGCATCCGGTCCCATCAACTCTTGGCAAATAGATGGGAAACATTAGAAACAGTGACAGACTTTATTTTGGGGGGCTCCAAAATCACTGCAGATGGTGACGGCAGCCATGAAATTAAAAGATGCTTGCTCATTGGAAGAAAAGCTATGACAACCTAGACAGCATATTAAAAAGCAGAGACATTACTTTGCCAACAAAGGTCCATCTAGTCAAAGTTTGGTTTTTCCAGTAGTCATGTATGGATGTGCGAGTTGCACTAAAAAGAAAGCTGAGCACCAAAGAATTGATGCTTTAGAACTTTGGTGTCAGAGAAGACTTTTGAGAGTCCCTTGGACTGCAAGAAGATGCAACCAGCCACCGCCACCGCCAAGTCGCTTCAGTCGTGTCCGACTCTGTGCGACCCCACGGACTGCAGCCTACCAGGCTTCTCTGTCCATGGGATTCTCCAGGCAAGAACACTGGAGTGGGTTGCCATTTCCTTCTCCAATGCATGAAAGTGAAAGTGGAAAGATGCAACCAGTCAATCCTAAAGCAAATCAGTTGTGAATATTCATTGGAAGGACTGATGTTGAATCTGAAACTCCAATACTTTGACCACCTTAGAAGAACTGACTCATATGAAAAGACCCTAATGCTGGAAAAGATTGAGGGCAGGAGGAGAAGGAGACAACAGAGGATGAGATGGTTGGATGGCATCACCAACTTGATGGAGATGAGTTTGAGCAAGCTCCGGGAGTTGGTGATGGACTGGGAAGACTTGCGTGCTGCAGTCCATGGGGTGGCAAATAATTGGACAGGACTGAGTGACTGAGCTGAACTGAGACCCCCTTTAGAAGTGTAAAAACCGAGGGCCAGATACACTTAGTGAATAGAAGATGGCCTGTAAATTATTCTAAATAACTAGCATTGTTGTGTAGTACAATTGTTATAGGTCCAAATGGTAGCACACATTCATGCATACATATATTCATTTTTTACTCATTTTGTCAACACATCTTTTTTCAGCACATAATTTAGGTACTCAACTATCATATACTATTGTTTCTTTATTTGTTTGAATTTTCCTGACCCAGCTTTGAGGCACTGGCTAGAGATCAGTCATCTTGATCACTCATCTTGAACAGCTGATTGAGTCCAAACTCCAACCACTTTCATTGTTGGGTTGTTATAGTCCCAGCTGCCCAAGGGCCAAACACCAGGCTATCTGGGCAGAGCCCTTTTGTCCCAGAGCCACACAAACTCTTCAAATTAGCCAGTGCACAGGGACTGTGGGAAATCTGGCTAACCCCTACCCCACTCTCCACACAAAAGCTGCCTCTGCTGCTCCAACTTGCTGGTAACCTGTCCCAGGTGAAGCAGCCTAGAGCTCTGACCCTGACTGGCAGTCTTCTCACCAGTGGTGCTGATGGTAACAAAGGGTTCTTCATTCCACCTATCCAACTGTCACTCTGTTGTATTGTCTCCTGCATCAAGAGAGTCTTTAGATCTGATAAGTCATGGAGATGTGATTCTGTGCAAGATCCAGTCCCAAATCTAAGTGACCTTTCATACTTATTGGGAAGACAGACACATAAGCTACCTCCATAACACAGGAGATTTTTCCATCCTAAGACATGACAGAACCATTGTTAGAAGTTAGCAGATGACTTGGAGAAGGCAATGGCACCCCACTCCAGTACTCTTGCCTGGAAAATCCCATGGACAGAGGAGCCTGGTGGGCTGCAGTCCATGGGGTCGCTAAGAGTCGGACACAACAGAGCGACTTCACTTTACTTCTCACTTTCATGCATTGGAGAAGGAAATGGCAACCCACTCCAGTGTTCTTGCCTGGAGAATCCCAGGGACGGGGGAGCCTGATGGGCTACTGTCTATGGGGTCGCACAGAGTCAGACACGACTGAAGCGACTCAGCAGCAGCAGCAGCAGCAGATGACTGATATGAAAGGCAGGGGGAAAATATTCCAGGAAGAGTTTTAAAACATTGAAAAGACTGGGAGATAAATGAAAGCGTCATATAATACTAGAGCATAAGGTGGGTAAATGTAAGAGGTAGGAAGGAGAGGGTTGTGAGGGATGCATTAATTGAACAGGGGTAGACCCAATGCTCGGAGAAGGCAATGGCACCCCACTCCAGTACTCTTGCCTGGAAAATCCCATGGACGGAGAAGCCTGGTGGGCTGAAGTCCATGGGGTCGCGAAGAGTCAGACACGACTAAGCGACTTCAGTTTCACTTTTCCTTTCATGCATTGGAGGAGGAAATGGCAACCCACTCCAGTGTTCTTGCCTGGAGAATCCCAGGGACGGGGGAGCCTGGTGGGGTGCTGTCTATGGAGTCACACAGAGTCAGACACGACTGAAGCAACTTAGCAGCAGCAGCACCAGCAGACTCAATGCTGCGTTTAAAACCAAGGTAAAGGATTTGGACCTCATCTTGAGGCCAATGGAGAGGTATTAGGCAGAGAGCTGGCCATGATCAGAATAGTATTTTAGATAATTTTGATTTTGGAATAAAAAAATGAATCCGGAATTTTAAGGCAGAGTGCAAACTGTACACAAGGGATGCTAGTCAGAACACCAATCATCTGGCTACAGGAGATGGTGGCATGACTCACAGGAAAGGAAGTAGGATAAGGAAGGATATGAGGGTGTTGGGTGGCATCACTGTCTTGATGGACATGAGTTTGAGCAAGCTCCAGGAGTGGTGATGGATAGGGAAGCCTGGTGTGCTGCAGTTCATGGGGCTGCAAAGAGTCAGACGTGGTTGAGCAACTGAACTGAACTGAAAGAAAGGTATGGCAAATGAGCGTAGGCTTCACAATACACAGACACACAATTTGTTTCCTGATTCAAGGTTTTTAAGGACTTTTTAAAACTTCTAACATGGTTTTAATATACCCTGTTATCTTTTACCAGGTATTGGCTCCAGTTTAGAGTTTTATAAAAATCATCTTATTGAAACTCTTCAGCCTAAACAAAACCTTAATCAAAAACATAGTTCCTTCTGACTTTTCCAAAGCTAATTTATACAGTAGTAAAAAATGCTGTCTTAAATTAGCTTTAATCTTCATTTATATCATATCATTTAAAATTGAGTTAACTTGTTAAATATAATTGATTACAGATCAAGCTTTCCAGCGAATAAATATATCCTCAAAATAAATGAACACAGGGAAAATCAAAGCCCTTGATACAGGCAAATCCTGAACAGTCTACTAGAACAGAAGAAAGAAAAGTTTTTTCTTATCTTATATGTTTTATCTATTATTTGGTTACATCTTTATTTGTGCTCAAGTGGCCAAAAATGACTGCATTCCACCTCCAACAATCGGTAGGTAAGTATGCAAATCAAGGATCAAGAGCTTAGCCAAATAATGTGTTTTTTCCTAAACCTTGGAAATTTACTGGTTACAATTTAAATTTTAGCAGCATATTTTGCTAATTTCGTTTAAGTAAACATTAGGTTAAGAAATTATGCCAGGGCAAGACACACTACTGGGAATATGACACAACTTTTATAGGCCAAGAGTTTCTTTTTGATAAAGTTGAACTTCATCCTGATTTCTTCATCCATTTCTAACAAACCACATTCCCAAATATTACATAGAAAGGAGCAATCATACCGTTCCTCACTATCTCCTGTCATTCTGAGGTCCTCAGATGGCCTTAGAGATAATACTATACATAATCCATCAGATACAACCTATTTGAGCAATTGCAGGCCAGGTCATTAATCAGAATGCAGAATCCATAAATAGAATTGTCTTAATCTGATCCAGTATCCCTTGAGAAATTCAAGATATAAAGTAAGTCACACATAATTACAAAAATCATATTGCATTTTGGGAGGAAGGTAAAGTCCTCTCAGTGATAAAACTACATGTTAAAAGAAAAAATCCAGTGCAAGTTTAGCAGGGAAAGTGTACTTGGTCATCGCAAAACCTGCCATCTACCTATGTTTCCATATAAGATATCAACAAGCAGCCTAGGACTATTGTTTGATTTGTCTAATTTACTGCCTCAAACTCCAAAAAATCAAAGAACTAGAATAATAGAAGAAAACCATCTTTAAAGTTAGCTATAATACTTTAAGCACGCACCTTCCATACAGTGAACATAGAATTTATGCTTAAAAGAGTACTTGACCTGCATTTCTAGGCCTGAATCAGAAACATAGTTTTATATGGGTACATTTAACTGGGTACAGTTTACACAATTTCACTCAATAAAAACATCTTGTGGAATTGTAGTACAGTAGCACATTCAGTTGGAGAAGGCGATGGCACCCCACTCCAGTACTCTTGCCTGGAAAATCCTATGGACGGAGGAGCCTGGAAGGCTGCAGTCCATGGGGTCGCGAAGAGTCAGACACAACTGAGCGACTTCACTTTCACTTTTCACTTTCATGCTTTGGAGAAGGAAATGGCAACCCACTCCAGTTTCTTGCCTGGAGAATCTCAGGGACGGGGGAGCCTGGTGGACTGCCGTCTATGGGGTCACACAGAGTTGGACACGACTGACGCGACTTAGCAGCAGCAGCAGCAGCACATTCAGTATACTGACATGGATATGATCTACCGATCTTGTTAGAGACATATTTTTAACGAACTTGTGAACATACTCCAAACTGCACTAAATATCTCACTCTGTCCTCATATTGTTCCCCACACTGTTCTCCATGATTATGTGTTTGATTCCTGAGTGAGTTATTTGCCATGTTCTAAGATGAAGAATTAAAGAGAGATATCAGGTACTTGGGTGAGGGGGTGGTTGGAGGCAAGAACTTGAACATGTAGCGCAGGGGATCCCGCAAGACACCCAGTTCAAGATGCTTGGCAGCTATTTGGCTTGACAGCACTGCAACTCTATTCCCAACACTGTCATGCCTAGCTGGAAAGCAAGTATTATAATTAGGTCAAAGAAACCAAGAAAAACTTGGCCACCTTTAGAAAAAAAAGCACCATCAACAACAGTTAGTGTATCTCCTAGAGTATGTTCCTCTAGGAAAACTACTTCTTCCATTCCTTAGGGCTTCTATTTACATCTCTCCTTGGCCTCTACAGTGAAATGTCAAGAATACAAAGAATTATTTGATTTTGTCTGAGGGTAGAGTTGATTTTAAAGATGCTAACAAATTCAAGTGATGGCAGAGTCTAGTTTCTATAATATAAAATTTCAAACAGCCAGTTTCTGTTCTTCCATCCCTTTGATGGGGCCCAAACTAAACATCTCCACATTCATGACAAAAGACCTCTGTAGAGTACCTTATTATGCATCATTTAAAAAGAGCAGAAGAACACAAATCCAGGAATCCTTTGGAATTTCAGACTGTATAAATAGCCCTTCGGTGAATGACAGCTTAAGCTGTGCTATGCAAAAAGCATGGCAGAGACAATAAATTATGTGAACTGAGTTGGTTTTTCCATATTATTCTAACCCTTGAGCATCACAGGGACAATTTCCCTTTGCTATATTTCTATGCTAAAGTCCAAGGGTAATATTTAGAGTGATTTCCCACGAGCTCTTGTGATGATCTGCATTATTAAAAACGATTATTTCCAACCAGCGGCCATATCTGCCAGCAGCTAGGCAGGCAGGAAGCATTGGGTGAGCTCCTGGCTCCAGAAACACTGCTGTAGATCCCCGGACTAAGTGCCAGAGACTTTTTTCACCTGACTGGAGGGTTTGGAAATAGTTTTTCTTTGTGTCTGCAATCCATTTTAACAAAATAGTTTCTGTGTTTAGTTAAAACTAGGATAACGCAGAAGATGAGGCCTTTGAGAATGGCTGTTTCATCAGCTAAGGATACCTGGCAAATTTAAGCAACGTAGGATTTTTCTCCTTCTTGATTATTTCTCTGGCTAAAATAATATAACTGGTGACACAACTGAAGGTAGACTCTTAGCTTAGTTGTGGCATAATGACATGCAACTGAGATTTATACAGATATTAGGGAAATTAATGTAGTTGTCTAAATATCAGTTAATATCAATCAGTGCCTACATCTCTGTTGTGCCTCTAACACTCTTATACACTTTGTACTTGAAGACTTTCCAAAACACTTCTTACCTGAACCTGGTGCTTGTACTCTGAGTATAGCCGGTAGAAAACCTCCAAAGTTGAGAGAAGTGCAGGGGAATTTTCCTCCAGAAAACCATAGCCTCTAAATAATAATAACACCCTGATGCCAACTGCCCCTTTCCATTTTCTGGCCATTGTTCATCTTGACCTGAAACACAATTCCCTTCACTCTTTTTAATAAGGAATCCAAGCACATTTAGTATATTATTTTTGAATTTTTATGGGACTGTGGCTTGGGTTGGGCAGGTAACATCCCACAGTGTGCTGGCATTTCACTTAAAAAAAAAAAAAAAAAAGATGTTTCCCTTCACCAAGTCCTTCCTTCCTGCTGCCAACAGCTCTAAGCGTTCCTCCCACACAGTCTTCAGAACCATTTTCTTTTTCTCCTACTCTTTGAATGTTACCTCCTTCCTTTCACCAATCCTGCATACCAGTCTCAATCTAGCTTCTCTCCCACCATAGAGTTTTTCAAAGGTCTTCTCAGCAAAGCTCAGCTTTCCCTATGAAGAAATTCTTCCATCAGCTGTTCAGAAAACTCAGTTTCCTTCATATCATTAGATTAATGACAACAATAATGATCTCAGAAGAAAAGTAAGGAGGAGAGAGCATGTCTTCTATTCTATATCAGAGATCTTCAAAGCAGAAAGAAATCCCACAAACATAGAGAGGGTAACATACTATGGAATGGGCAAAGAGGCACGCATCAGGACCAACCGAAGTCAAAAAGTCACTGACGCCACGAACTGGAGAGCAGACCTGGCCCTCACGGAGAGCGGCTTTTTTGAGGACCTACGCAGGAAGTATCTTTAAGTTTTCCAATTGCCAACGTTTCAGAATGTACACATTGCTCCCTAAGTTACTACCTCTTCACTCCACACTGATATAGTCATCCCAATAAGGATTTAGACAGTTTTGGTTCTTCTAGAAAACCCCCTTCTTGTTCAGAAAGTAAATATTTGGCATCTTTAGGAAAAGCAAATTCCATGTCGACTAAATAGTGCCTAGGCTTATCTGAGAAAAATCTTTAATTAGAGACCAAACTATGTAAGGCTACACACACACACAGACATAAATATACATATATATATAATATTGTATATAATATGTATTATAGTTGTAAACTATTATTCTAAGTATTTCGATGTATAGTATGATCACAATATTTTTCTCCTTCCATCTTTTTCATTATCTCCCTCCTTCTGAATCACTGCCCTCCCTTCCATGTACATCATAAATAACATTAATTTCTATTATTTATGTCAATCAGTATTAATTTTTGAGAATTTCATCTCCAAGTTCTAAATATTTATGATTCACCCAGAAACTACTAATAAAGTTCATAACTGATTCATCTCTCACATTTCTCATCCCCAGTAGGGCTAAAAAGTGCCATTCAGAGAGAATGATGCCTGCTAAAAGCATGGTTA
This sequence comes from Bubalus bubalis, assembly GCF_019923935.1. Classification (NCBI taxonomy): domain Eukaryota; kingdom Metazoa; phylum Chordata; class Mammalia; order Artiodactyla; family Bovidae; genus Bubalus; species Bubalus bubalis. Next base: position 27,795,391 of record NC_059164.1, on the reverse strand, counting down.
TGTCAGAGCATGTGAAACGATAGTGGATATGGGCTACTGGGGCCCTTGGCATTTTCCTTCAAGATGTACATGGAGGGTGGGATGGAAGTGAAGAGGCACAGACATTAAACTTTTTGGATGTGGATAGTAAAGGAGAAGAAAGTGCATTAGGCTTGTTTTGCTTAATTACTGCAGGGAGCAAAAGAGGAAAGGAAAGAATGAGAGAAAGTTGGGGAGCCATCAAAGGATGGTTGTTTAAAAGTTCCTCCCTTCTCTTTCTGTGTCTACCAACCAGTGGAAAACTGCCAGCTCTGCCTTCAATTTAACTCTACTACACTGCCAATAGCGTGTAAGTTCTGTTTCGAGAAAGCTCTCTGTGCAGAGCCACTATTATTTCAGAGAAACAAAGAGGTGAAGGATAGAGTAGCTAAACGGAGTCAAACAAGAAGAAATGGATGGCAAGAAACAAATAAGTGGCTGAGTAATACTCCATTGTGTATATGTACCACAGCTTTCTTATCCATTCATCTGCTGATGGACATCTAGGTTGCTTCCATGTCCTGGCTATTATAAACAGTGCTGCGATGAACATTGGGGTACATGTGTCTCTTTCCCTTCTGGATGAAATTGGAGCCTATTATACAGAGTGAAGTAAGCCAGAAAGAAAAACACCAATACAGTATACTAACGCATATATATGGAATTTAGAAAGATGATAACAATAACCCTGTGTACGAGACAGCAAAAGAGACACTGATGTACAGAACAGTCTTATGGACTCTGTGGGAGAGGGAGAGCGTGGGAAGATTTGGGAGAATGGCATTGAAACATGTAAAATATCATGTATGAAACGAGTTGCCAGTCCAGGTTCAATGCACGATACTGGATGCTTGGGGCTGGTGCACTGGGACGACCCAGAGGGATGGTGTGGGGAGGGAGGAGGGAGGAGGTTTCAGGATGGGGAACACATGTATACCTGTGGAGGATTCATTTTGATATTTGGCAAAACTAATACAATTATGTAAAGTTTAAAAATAAAATAAAATTAAAAAAAAAATAAGTGAAGAACTACATACCGAATTTCAAAAGCAGTAGGTTTAATTGGGCATGCAATGAACAGTTTGGGAAATTTGAATGCAAATGTCCATAGAATTTTGGAGTTATAAGTTATATCAGAGATAGCAAAATACAACCACTCCCTTTTACTCTTACATAAAGAAACTAGAGTCCACAGAGATGGAAAGATTTGTCCAGAGTCATACATGTAATAACGGTGATTAGTTTGGAACTTAAACCCAGGTCACCTGAAAGAATGGTGGACTTTTGGGAAGAGCTTAGTGCCAGATACAAATACTGTCATATGCTACAGTCAAAGTCATAGGTAATTGTGTACCAGGCATTTATCAGTCAACTGACAGTATTATTAGGATCACTAATTACTCAAAAACTATCCTTAGATTTTCAATAAAAATAATACAGTAAGGTATCAGTCACTTTACTTTGACTCATTTTCATCTGTTTCATATTTTCAAAGAAAAGTAAAGGACTCCAAAACCATACAAGTCAGTATTCTGATCTCTAAATGATAGATATTAATGATTTTAAAAAATTAAATAGTTTCAATCTCTGACATCTTCCTGATTTTATTGTTTCTTTTAAAATCTCAAGTTCCAGCAAACTGACGTGCCACTTTTTGTTTTTAATTCTAAGTATTAATAGGTGAGAGACCCTGGGCAAATTACTCCCCTTCTTGTGAATATCAGATGAGGTATTTTACACAGAAATGTTTAGCCTGCCATCTGGTATATAATCATCAATGTGTTAGCTCTTTAGTTAGTAGTAAGTATTTTTTTAAATGAAAAGAATAAAAGGAGAAATATCACCTATTTCAGAGAAAATGTAGGATTTGCTTATAAGCATCAGTTCACTGTGAGTAACAGCTGGTCTCTTTACAGGCCTTTAGGATACAGATTACATAAAATATATATATAGGAAGAGGAAAAGGGTAAAACTTTCAAAGTTCACCAGTTGTAGCCTACAGCATTTCACTCAAGCTCATTAGGAAGTTTACATTTATAATGTAATCTCTTTGAAATAGATTTGATTTTTTTAGTAAGTATCTTGTAAATTAGAACTTTCCCAGGGGGCTAACCTAATACAAGTTGTTCCAGAGGTGAAATTCCTTCTGATCAAATATCTGAGAGCAGAAGAATAATGGTTCACTGAGATTGTAGCATACTGGTTTATGTAATTAGGAGTGAATATCGGAATACCAGGGGTAGCATTAGCAATTAATAAGACCCTTGCCTTCGGAACTGCATTTAGTAAAAGAAATACATTTAACCTACATAAAAGGACTGTGCAAATTAGCAGTACAGTGTCTCAGCACAGCTGTTGGAAAGTATTTCCATATGGCTTTATAGTACACTTTTATTTTACCTTGGAGATTAAAAAGGCTTTTTTTAAAAATACTATTTCCTAAAGGTTCTGTGCTACACAAAAAAGTACCAGTACCTCCATACATTTGGGGGAAATTGGCTCATGTATGAAGGTTAAGTTTACACGCTTACCTTTTCCTACTACCTCACCTAGTCAAGATGCCTATGAATAAAGTCATACTTCCATCAAGCTAAGTAATTCAGAAGTAAATTAAATTCTTCCAAACAATGCATGCAGGGACACTAGCTGTGTAACGGACCCATGCAGGAATGAAAGAAAAAAGCCAATACAGAGTTTTTCCTTCGTTCAGCTTGGTATGAAAGAAAGGCCCTGAGGATAGTATGAGGAGTTAATGCAACAGTGACAAGCACATTGCCTGGCACCAGGGTGACACCCAATCCATGATGGATAAGTCAATCAATACGTTTTATAACGTCATTAGCGTTGTATGAGTTTGCTATTATCTGTAAGGGATTTCTCCGTCCACAAGACCAGATTCTATTCAGAAAAGACTGATGAGGAAAATGCTAGATAGTGTCTCAGAAGAATCCTGCCACTAAAGGGAGTTGAACAGAATTGAAGTCAGTAAGGTAAATGCACAATGAGGTGGTTATTTTTCTAAGCAACTTGTGGAGTGGAAAACTTGTTTTCCACGTGAAAAGACAGTTTGCTAAGTAATAGGAAAAAAAGTCAATTAAAGGTGACCCCCCCCCCTTTTTTTTAAGACATACAGGTATGGTGGCTCAGACAGTAGAGTCTGCCTGCAATGTGGGACACCCAGGTTCAATCCCTGGGTCAGGAAGATCCCCTGGAGAAGGGAATGGTAACCCACTCCAGTATTCTTGCCTGGAAAATCCCATGGATGGAGGAGCCTGGCAGGTTACAGTCCAAGGGGTTGAAAAGAGTCAGACACACCACGACACATACACAGATACAAACTGCTAAAATGGGAAAAAGTCCTTTTTATTGTGTAAGATGAGTCCTCCAATCTTTTTCTTTAAAAAGACTAGCTAGTAAATATCTTTCGTTTTTAGGACCACATTTGGCCTGTCACTGCTGCTGCTCTAGGTTATCCTCCTCCTTGGCTATCATCACCTGTTCCTCCTCCTCCTCTTCTTCCCTTTTCTCTTTCTCTTTTTCTCCTTTTCCTTCTTTTTACAGCCCTTTAAAAATTCAAAAACCATTCTTTGTTCATGGTCTGCACAAACACACACCGTGGGCCAGTTTTGATCTAAGCCATAGTCGGCTGGCCTCTGGTGTATAGGTTCATTGCTGGTGTTCTCTTTCTTTGCACAAATCACATCCATGATGGATTGAGTGAAATTTCCCAGTTCTGTTTCTTTTTTTTTTTTTTCCCAGCTCTGAACTTCACCTTTAAATAAATCATCTAAAATGCAAAGCGGTATAAATGCAGAATTTGTAAATATTTTTATGATTTGTTTTTTCTGATTGTTACAGCTTCCTCACTCACACCTTATATTTTAGTATCTCATTAGAGCTACTCAACTTGTACAGTCTTTCCAAAGCCTCCAGTCTTCCTAGATGTCTGTTACTTTTGAAATTCATATTTCAAAGATTTACCCAATGTTCACTAAAATTATAATAATAACCAAAGCAGGAATAAACAAGTTAGAAACAAACATAATGTCTATTGGAAAACACCAAATTCAATTGGTAGAAGTAGTGTGGTTGCACACTAGCCTTCTAGCTATAAGCCTTCAGCATACCCTCCTCATTGCTAAGCATGTTTTAGGAAGGGAATCAAAGTGTTGGTAACTTTGTGATTCAGTTTAAATGTAGGGCCATATAGAAAGCTTTCATGGAGTCTCCCTCCCCACCTTCTCCTTTCCCCACTGTGTCCACAAGTCCATTTGCTACACCTGTGTTTCCATTCCTTCCCTACAAATAAGTACATCAGTACCATTTTTCTAGATTCCATATGTATGCATTAATACATGATATTTGTTTTTCTCTTTTTGACTTACTTCACTCTGTATAACAGACTCTAGGTTCATCTATGTCACTACCACTGGCTCAAATTTTCTTTTTTATGACTAATATTCCATCATATATATGTATCCCACATCTTCTTTATCTGTTCATCTGTCAATGGACATCTAGGTTGCTTCTGTGTCATGGCTTTTATAAATAGTGCTGAAATGAACATTGGAGTACATGTGTCTTTTAGAACTGTTGTACAGCAGAATCCAATACAACATTGTAAAGCAATTTTATTCCAATTAAAAAGTAATTAAAAAAAAAAAAGCTTTGTGGAAATGCTTGGGCACTGTGCCCAAAACTTAATGTATGTCAAATGGTCCACAGTAGAATAAGAATATCTGACATATATTGAACACTTAATTCAAACCTAGTACTTTTACATGTATTATCTTATTTAATCCTTGTTATAATACTATGATGTAAGTACAAGTACTAACATACTATTTCGAATATTTAGTAAATATATGACCTTAGCCAAATTGCTTAGTTTCCTTATCACTTCACTGAGTAAAAGCATTTACATAATACAACTTCTGTATATTCTTTTGGCAAATAAGTATTAAGTTATATCTACTATCTGGTAGGCACTGAGGATATAGCAGTGTTTAAACCATTCTCAAAGTGTGGTCACTCACTCGATGGCATCAGCAACACCAGGACCATGTCAGAAATGCAAATTTGGGGGCCCCATTCCAGGTTTATCCAATAAGAAACTGTAGAGTTCGCCCTTGGCAACCTATGTTTTATCAACCCCTCAGATGACTGTGCGGAGAAGGCAATGGCACCCCACTCCAGTACTCTTGCCTGGAAAATCCCATGGGCGGAGGAGCCTGGTAGGCTACAGTCCATGGGGTCACAAAGAGTCGGACACAACTGAGCGACTTCACTTTCACTTTTCACTTTCATGCATTGGAGAAGGAAATGGCAACCCACTCCAGTGTTCTTGCCTGGAGAATCCCAGGGACGGTGGGGCCTGGTGGGCTGCTGTCTATGGGGTGGCACAGAGTCAGACACGATTGAAGCGACTTAACTGCAGCAGCAGCAGCAGCAGCAGACTGTGATGTGTGCTAAAGCTTAAGAATCACTGGTTTAGAATGTAAGGTCCTATACTTATGGAACTTACATCATAGTATACTGTTGTGAGCATTCCCACTGCTACTAGAAGTAACAGTATTATAACAATGTAGTAGGACAATACTGGAGAACTGCTTTCATAAGACATAAATAACTTCTATCTGTACTTACATTATGAATATGGCATAATCATAAGAAGATGACTCTGAAGGCAAATTTAAAAAAAAATAGTTTTACAAATTTCAGAGAAGAAAAAGTCATTAAAGGGTAGGACAGGTAACATAAATGATCCCTCTAAGACTGCCCTTGAGAGGAGATTGTATGCTCTGCATACTAGGACTTCCCTAGTGGCTCAGACAGTAAAGCATCTGCCTACAATGTGGGAGACCTGAGTTCTACTCCTGGGTAGGGAAGATCCCCTGGAGAAGGAAATGGCAACCCACTCCAGTACTTTTGCTTGGGAAATCCCATGGACGGAGGAGCTTGGTAGGCTACAGTCCACAGGGTTGCAAAGAGTCAGACACAACTGAGCCACTTCACTTCACTTCAAGACTACCCTTGAGAGGAGGTTGTGTGCTCTGCATACCTAACTAGCTGCACCCAACCATGTAGAAAGACAAACCCAGCAGTGGCAGATTTTACAATTCTGTCAAGAGAAGCTAGAAATCTGGAGTTTTCTATAAAACATTCTGGCTTTTAAGTATTTAAACCTAATTCAGATTGTGGATTCAACCAAAGAGGTCTGCAGCCACATTTGGCTGTAGGATTGTTCACTTGCAGCTTCTGATTTTACTCATTCCTCTGCATTTTGCACGCACACAAGTGAGAGCCAAGAAGAGCTCAGCAAGGTATGTAAGTTCGCAATTCAACAAGGAATAGGAACTACCGTTTCTGACTCTTTTTTCACCATCCCAGAGCTTGGTTTAGTTTTCTTCTTATTCTAAAACACTTTTATCTAAATTGTTAGATTGACAAAGAGGAGGGGCAGAGATGAAAGTTATATATGAAATGAGAAATTGCTGCTTACAGTAGGATTTAATAAACACTTATTGAATTTAAATCCCAGAATGCATTAGAGGCTTTCAAAACTCTATTTCAAATCTTCAGGTTCACAGAGAAGTGTAATGGTTTGGGTTTTTTGTTTGTCTTTTCTTTTAATACACCAACTTGATCTGATTTTTTTAAAGGAGTTTCAGTTTTGCAGAAAAAAATTCAGATGGTTTCCTATTGTCTCTGAATATTTTCACCCATCTTTATTCCTTTTCTTTGCCCCTGCCTGATCAGATCTTAAATTATAAGACTGCAGGAATTTTGATTTGTAAATGTTATGCTTGCCTGCAAACAAGAGGAGGCCACTTCATTTGCACAAAAGATTTGAAAGCCCAGCAGATCTGCACAAGGCCAGATCCCATATGAGGCACCTCACATTGCACCCAATATGGCATTTCCAGGCCCCAAGTGAAGTTAAAGTTAGCCATACTATACACCATCATTCAAACTTGTTTAGATTTTTTCTTTTGATTCATGCCTTTGCTGCATTTTGTACATCCTCCTGACCATTCTTAGCAGCTGTAACAACACTTGTGGTATTACCAGTAATTTGCAACTTATCAAACATGATTGAACCTTGTTCTTTTGTGTAAACGAAACAGAACTCTTTGGTTGGCTTTCTTTATACTTTGGACATAGTGTAAAGGAAACGGAGACTGTATTTGCATGCCAGACAATGAAACATAACTCACAGTGTATACATGCCTTTGACATTGTAATTACTAGCTGTTGTTTAGATTCCATGTATGGTCACTGGCTTTGGCTATGTTGAAATCAGCTGTATCAACATTTAATCAAAGTCTTATAGATTTTGGTTGTATATTTTTCTAATGTCAAAATAGAAATGCTGAGACTAAAAAATAGGTTGGAAGGGATAGAAATGTGTGTGCAATACATTGCAAAAATAATGAACATTCACAGCATAATAAATGAAGTCCATTCTGGATTTGTCAGTAATGAAATCAAACATCAGATGGAGCCCATTTAGAATTAGGATTACTTTTCTAGCATTTCAGCAACTTCTAATTAATTGTACTTCAGTTTAGATTCAAAATAACCCCTATGCAACATATTCTGTTGAAGTATTTTCTGATGTAAGGTGAAACATTAAAAAGAAAATAATTGTCAAATTTCTTTCCTGAAAAATATGTAATATATAAATCTTGGAAATCATATACATAATAAACACCCAACACCATATCTTTTAGCACTATATAATATGGTGATATTCAACAACATGACCAGTACCATCTTGTTTCTGAAGAGTGAGACAAATTTCTATAGATTTATACACGGGGTTGCTAAAGTTTCACGTACAAGATTTTTTTTTCTTTTTGGTGACAGTAGTGGCTGTGGGGGAGGATGGGAACAATGATTTGTGGTGCCCAATCCAGGCCTTTTGCTCTATGCCTTTGAAGGAAACTTTCAGAATAACAGTTCTCTCTACTCTCTACTTGTGTCCCTCCTTGATTAAGTATACCCATAAAATTTAAGGCTATAGAACCATATGCCCAAAACGAAATATGAACATGTCAGTTGTTTCATACACTATATGATGCTATGTTCAGCAATATCTTTCATATTTACAGAATCTAAGGACTCTTTAATAAGGTATAAGACAATTGTGGTATAAATGTAATGCATGTGGGATCTTTCTTTATTCATTCAACAATTATCATGTACCTGTGATGAGCAAAGAACTGGCGTAGTCACTATAGGACTTATAAAGACGACTAAGCATGAGTTCTACCTTCCATGAATTTTTAATCCCACAACAAATAGCAATTATACAACAAAGAAAGCAAATCATACTGGAATATAAATCATGTGGAAGTTCAAAGGGGAGACCAATCACTTCCAGCCACAATGATCAAGGACATCTTCATGGAGAGTGATACTGAGGAACAGAGTTGAAACATACAGTATTAAAGAGACTAACACTCATATTCCCTCCAGAAGTTGGGCTTCAAATTTGAAGTTCAAGAGATGGAGTCCATGAGTCCAGATGTAAGATCTAAAACTAGAAACATTATTTAAGACTAGATGAACATATGGGAAATTAGAAGATGAAACAAAAGATGGTGAAAATGAGAGGTTGTTGCAATGATTTTAGACAGAAAGTAACAAAAACAGGCAGGGCAGTTGATGTGTGAATAAAGAATGGATCTGGAAGAGAGCAGTACAAGTAACAAAAGAAGCTAGGAAAATTAAGATGATTAAAATTTCAAACTTGAATGACTTAAGGATTATAAAGAAGCAAATTGTTAGGAAAGATTAACAAGTTTGGATGGAGGCATGTAAACATAATTTTTTTTTAACTGGTCGTCATGATCAACTAGAATTTAGGAAAAAGAATAGAGCCACAGACACAGATTCACAAAGTGGCTGCCCATTGGTTAAGGACATTACCAAAGAGTTACTGGGATTCAAGGAGAAAATCTTGATTAAAAGGTGAATGGTCCAAGACCTTTTATCATTGAATCAGCCAGACCCAGAGAAAGAAATGAGACTATTACTTAGAAGTCATGAGAAGAGATTTTCAAGAGAAGCTTGCTTCAGTAGTAAAATTTTTAGAGAATATAGGAAGAATGTGGACTAAAATTGAATTTGATGGTTAAGGAATTACTGAAAAATCTTTGTAAGGTTGCTTATAAATTTTCTTCTTGAATTCCTAGACAGAAATCAATGGAAGAATAGCTATAGAAAAACAGAAATAGTAAATATATGATTATAGATATTTTAAAGATAATTATATAGTGGAAACACAAGGAAGAAGATTTTCCCATTCCCATTAACATGCCTAAAATACCCACTTTGAGAATCAATAATTATAAACTAAAATCTGGGTTTTGCAGAACTATACAATAGTCTCCAATAATGAATAGGCCAATGCTTCTAAAAGAGATTATAAAATACAAAGTGCAATTAAAATATATTACTTACTACTACTATTACCATCCACACAGTAAACTGACCCATAAAGCAGCTTTTTCACTTAGCCTGTTTTCTAATCTCAAAATCAGGTAAATGGATTTTAAAAGTAACCCTTAAGACTCTGGTTAAAAATCAGCAGATTAAACTCATAGATGAGTCAAATACACTTTAATTGTAAAAACATTAAAATAGGTCATAAAGAATTTGTATAAAACTGGAAATGTTGATTTTTTTTAATTGACATAAGCAAGTTAGTCCTTAGGTTGAAAAGAGGGATTCTTTAGAGAGACAAATGGTATAGAGGAACATATGTTGGAATAAAGCCAGGGCAGAAGAAAAACAAGCAACCAAGGGGCACTATCAGAAATCCCACATTTGGAGAAAGAGTTTCTTCTTCTGATAAAATGTGACAGGAAAGCATGCTGGCACAGGGAATTTGGAAATGGATATTGAAGTCTTATAATTATATGTGTGTACAAAAAGGTGGGATTGGGGTTTAATATAAATACAATTCTATGTAAATGCAAGGAATGTATATCACAGCAACTCAAAAAAGTCAGATCCCTTGGTAACATTTAAAAATATTAAATATCACAATTCTATATTAAGTATAAAGTATAGCCAGCTTTTGTACTTTGAAATACATATGAATAATGTTAATCATATGATACTTAGCCAAAAACCACTATCTGGGGCTACTGTGGACTGGTTTTTGTGCTGGCAAAGTTCCTCAAAGCAAGGGAGCAATTTAACAAAAAGTTTGACTTATTATTCAGTCTTAACTTTTAGATTGACTTTTTCTTGACCAAGTTTACCAGTGGTCTCTAAATATAGATACAAATCCAAATGTAGTAAATATAAACATAAAATACATTAATATATTAATCTACCTAACAAGATGCTAAATACCTACATTTTTTACAAACAAATTTACAACTGCTCCATGGAATTTGAATGGAACTTCATCTGTCAATAGGTAGAGATTAAAGAGTCAGTATATAAGGCAAAATGGAATGGATAGACACCCTCTTTGGGAGAGGATCTGAAACATGACTTCTTAACTTTCAAGGATATTTAAAAACTTACTACTCTGTTTTTTGAAAATGGAAAATGATTTTTCAAATCTACAATGCTCCCCTTGTAATAGCTAACCTCTTTCTAAAGAGGACTTCTTTATAGGATAAAAGCGTCTCTTTTTTTTTTTGTTGGTTTTAATCAGAACACATGGGGTGTTTTGAGATAATGACAGGAGTTTCTCTTGTTAAGGGAATTCAAAGGCAGACACAGAGCCGCACTGGTGACTGTTACTCAAAGACAGAAGAAGACATTTTGTGGGGAAAGCACTGTAACAGCCCTTGAAGTATTTTTGAATGATGGCAAAAGTCAGCACTCTGTCTTTTTATCTAGGAGAGAAAAGAAGGGAAAAAAGAAGAAGAAGAAGAGTGACAAGTGACAAGTAACATCACCCAGACCACCCTTTGAGGAGAGATAACACTGAGTTGAAATTGTTTTTGCCAGAGAAATTCCTGACATCTAGAAGTAAGGGGTTTTGGGTCTGTAACTATACCCTCACAGGGGGGGGAAATAAAAGTTTACTTATTCTGAAAATCATAAATTCAACACATAGTATTGATACTTACTATATGCCAGGCAAGCTCAGGAATATGACAATAAACCAAATACAGAAATCCCTAAGCTCATTTCAATTACGTTTTAATTGAAGGACAGAGACAATAACCAAAATAACTAGATAGAAAGTTTGAGTGTCAAAAATATAATGAAGAACACCACGTCAAAAAAAAAAAAAAAAAAAAGAACAGGGAAATAAGTCTTAATAGAAAGAGAGTATCTGAGGGAAATGAAGGGAGTCAAGTAAATACGTGGGACAGAGTCTTGGCAAACTGGACTAAAAGTACAAATGTTCCATGACATGAATGTGATTGGCAGGTTCATGACAAAGTAAAGTGGCCAAGGCTATTGAGTGAGCAAAAATGAGAGAAGTAGGGGACAAAGGCATAGATATGGTGTGTAGTTACTTATGATCCATTAGAAACATACTGGCTTTTACTCTAAGCAAGAGGGGAAGTTACTGAAATATGTATAAATTACCACGATATTCTGTTAGAATCACTGGCTGCTGCAGTGAAAAATAGCAAAGGGTGAAAAGAACAGGGACACCCATTATGAGACTATTACAATAATCCAGGTGAGAGATGATGGTGAGTTGGACAAGGATGGTGGCTGTAGAAATGAAGAAATATGGTTGGATTCCAGATGTATTTTATAGCAAGTGTTGACAATATGCTTTTATGGATTAGATGGGGGGTGTGAAAGAAGAATAGGGAATGATTCCAAGCTTTCTGGTCTGAGCAACTGTAAAAAGATGAAATTACCATTCACTGAGATGAATAAAATGGAAGTATATGATTTGGGGTGAGGGAGAAAGTCAGCAATTTAGTTGTATGCACATGAAGTTTGAGACACCTACTGTATATCAAAATGGAAACAGTACAGGAACAGTTGGACTTAAGACTCCAGAGTTCACAGGAGAGGGGTGCAGATTCAAATCTTGAAGCCATCGTAATGTACATGGTATTAGAAACCATGATACATTAAGGGGTTGAGTGTAGACAAAGAAAGGAAGAGGATCCATGTTTAGAGGCCAAGTAGATGAGAAGGAAAAAGTAAAAGGGAGTGGGAGAAAATGGCTGGAGTACCGGAAGACAGACAAGAGTGTGGCTCTTAGATACCAAGGGATGAATATGTTACAAAAGAAGGGAGTGTTCATCTGCGTAAATGGCCACTGACAAGTTCAGTACAGATAAAGGTCATAGGAATTTGTATTGGGGAGGTCACTGGTGGCCTTCATTAGAGCAATTTCAGGGGAAGGGTGGGGATGAAAGCACAGTTATGGCAGGCTCAATAGAGGATGGAAGGAGAATTCTGGAGAAAAAAGTAGACAGGTCTTTCAAGGACATTAGCAGTCAAGGGTGGAGAAGGCAATGGCACCCCACTCCAGTACTCTAGCCTGGAAAATCCCATGGATGGAGGAGCCTGTTAGGCTGCAGTCCACGGGGTCGCTAAGAGTCGGGCACGACTGAGCGACTTCACTTTCACTTTTCACTTTCATGCATTGGAGAAGGAAATGGCAACCCACTCCAGTGTTCTTGCCTGGAGAATCCCAGGGACGGCAGAGCCTGGTGGGCTGCCGTCTATGGGGTCACACAGAGTTGGACACGACTGAAGTGACTTAGCAGCAGCAGCAGTCAAGGGAAGGAAAGAAATGTGTGCACATGGAGGGGCGAGTAGAGTCAAGAAAGTTCCATTGTTTTATCTGAAGATGAAAGACATGAGAACATGTTTGTATACTGACGGGGAAAATCTAGGGCAGTGGCCAAATTTTATGATGTATGAGTGAGAAAGAGGTGCTGCCCTGATGTTCTGAAGTCGATGACAGAAGTAGGAATACAGGGCTCAACTGAAGAGTTTGGCCTTTGTCAAGAGCATAAACAATTCATCTGGTGACACAAGAACAAACAGCGTACTATGGCCGACACAAGCTAGGATACGATGTATGACAGAAGAAATGGATGTCCTCTTCCACCAGACCTTATTGTCTTAGTAGAAAGAAAGTGGTCCTCAGCTAAGACTGGAATGGGAGAGAAGGTGTTGGAAGTTTAAGCAGAGAGGAAAGGGCATGGGTGCAAATGCAAATAGTTAGGGAAATAATTACTGTGATTGACTGAGGATTGGATTAGGTTTAGTGATCAAAAAATTATTGTGTGACTATCTTTTGCCTTACTTCCCACCATACTCAGCTGTTTGGATGCATTCAAACAATTGACAGCGGAGAAGGCAATGGCACCCCACTCCAGTACTCTTGCCTGGAAAATCCCATGGGCGGAGGAGCCTGGTAGGCTACAGTCCATGGGGTCACAAAGAGTTGGACACAACTGAGCGACTTCACTTTCACTTTTCACTTTCATGCATTGGAGAAGGAAATGGCAACCCACTCCAGTGTTCTTGCCTGGAGAATCCCAGGGACGGCAGAGCCTGGTGGGCTGCCGTCTATGGGGTCACACAGAGTCGGACACGACTGAAGTGACTTAGCAGCAGCAGCAGTCAAGGGAAGGAAAGAAATGTGTGCACATGGAGGGGCGAGTAGAGTCAAGAAAGTTCCATTGTTTTATCTGAAGATGAAAGACATGAGAACATGTTTGTATACTGACGGGGAAAATCTAGGGCAGTGGCCAAATTTTATGATGTATGAGTGAGAAAGAGGTGCTGCCCTGATGTTCTGAAGTCGATGACAGAAGTAGGAATACAGGGCTCAACTGAAGAGTTTGGCCTTTGTCAAGAGCATAAACAATTCATCTGGTGACACAAGAACAAACAGCGTACTATGGCCGACACAAGCTAGGATACAATGTATGACAGAAGAAATGGATGTCCTCTTCCACCAGACCTTATTGTCTTAGTAGAAAGAAAGTGGTCCTCAGCTAAGACTGGAATGGGAGAGAAGGTGTTGGAAGTTTAAGCAGAGAGGAAAGGGCATGGGTGCAAATGCAAATAGTTAGGGAAATAATTACTGTGATTGACTGAGGATTGGATTAGGTTTAGTGATCAAAAAATTATTGTGTGACTATCTTTTGCCTTACTTCCCACCATACTCAGCTGTTTGGATGCATTCAAACAATTGACAGCGGAGAAGGCAATGGCACCCCACTCCAGTACTCTTGCCTGGAAAATCCCATGGGCGGAGGAGCCTGGTAGGCTACAGTCCATGGGGTCACAAAGAGTTGGACACAACTGAGCGACTTCACTTTCACTTTTCACTTTCATGCATTGGAGAAGGAAATGGCAACCCACTCCAGTGTTCTTGCCTGGAGAATCCCAGGGACGGGGGAGCCTGGTGGGTTGCCATCTATGGGGTCGCACAGAGTCGGACACGACTGAAGCAACTTAGCAGCAGCAGCAGCAGCAGCAGCAAACAATTGACAGAGAGTTAAACTTAACTTTAAATGTTCAAGGGACTTAAAATATTTACTGTACTTTTATTTTCAGTTGCACCATCATTTGAAAGTGGCAAGGAGATCCAACCAGTCCATTCTAAAGGAGATCAGCCCTGGGTGTTTTTTGGAAGGAATGACGCTAAAACTGAAACTCCAGTATTTTGGCCACCTCATGAGAAGAGTTGACTCATTGGAAAAGACTCTGATGCTGGGAGGGATTGGGGGCAGGAGGAGAAGGGGACGACAGAGGATGAGATGGCTGGATGGCATCACCGACTCGATGAACGTGAGTTTGAGTGAACTCCGGGAGTTGGTGATGGACAGGGAAGCCTGGTGTGTTACGATTCATGGGGTCGCAAGGAGTCAGACACGACTGAGCGACTGAACTGAACTGAACTGATATATATGAAATGTTCTTAATGAACATTAATTTCATCTTGATAAAATGTACTTGGTGAGTTATTGCAGTTCTGTAAGTTTTTTACACTATAGTTGGATTTGCCTAAGTAAACTGATTTAAATTGTTTCATAATGTAGTCTTAATTTCATAATGTCTTAAAACCAGAGCTGGCAACTTTTTTTCTGTAATGGGCTAGATAATAATATTTTAGGCTTTGTAGGCCATGTGGCCTTTGTCATAATTAACAAGCCATAAGGTTACTGTAACAGTTACTCAACTCTGCTGTTGAGTAAAGTCTAAAGCTGCTATGGACAACATGCACATGAATGGGTGTGGCTATGTTTTAATAAAGCTTTATTTACCAAAAAGGTGGCAGGCAAAGAATCACAGCTCTGAGGTTGCCAACCTCTCTTTTAAACTATTGTAATATAGCTCACTTAAATCTTCTATGAAAGCAGTTGAGATGTATTCAATAGCTATTAATAAAATATTTACATAAGATTTGTGAAAGCATCTTCAAGTGTGTCCAGCATAAACTAACCTATTTATAACATTCCTTTTCAATGGAACATGTGGTTCGAATCCTTAATACTCAAGAATAGGCCACATTTAAATAGCATCATCACCAGCTGGGAATTTCTTAGAATCATGGGTTCACCTCTGACCTACTGAACCAGAGTCTGTGTTTCAGAAAGAGCCTTATGTGTTTTATATACACATTAAAGTTTGAGAAGCACTAGTTCAGAAGCTAATACTAGGATTTTCCATGTGTGAAATCAAGTAACTTATAACAAATATCATAGGGATAACAAACCCCAAAATAACACGAGGCAGAAGGGAGG
The DNA here is from genome assembly GCF_019923935.1 of Bubalus bubalis. Lineage (NCBI taxonomy): Eukaryota > Metazoa > Chordata > Mammalia > Artiodactyla > Bovidae > Bubalus > Bubalus bubalis. Next base: position 27,779,660 of record NC_059164.1, on the reverse strand, counting down.
GAGAAGGAAAATCATTTCCCTATCAAATGTCCATAAAATGATGAAGGGATGAATAAAATTGGAATATCCATACAATGGAATATTATTCAGCCAATAGATGAACATTGAAAACATTATCCCTAGTGAAAGAAGCCAGTCACAAAAGGCCACATATTTTAGATTCTACTTATATGAAATGTTCAGAATAGAGACAGCAAGTAGACTAATGGCTTCCAGAGGGGAGAAAGGGGAGTGACTGCTAGTGGGTAAAGGGTTTCTCTATTGGATGATGAGCATGTTCTGGAATTAGACAGTGGTAAAGTTTGCACAACTCTGTGAATATTAAAAAGCACTGAATTGTACACTTTATATGGTAGGTGTTATAGTATGTGAACTATATTTCAAATTTTAAAAGCCAAAATAATTGGAAAACAAAGGCAATGATTTTAAAAAGTGATGCAAGTTACTTATCAGAACAGTTTTGTGGCAATGGGGTTTAAAGAGTTCAAGGGTTTTGGTAAGAAGAGATGATGATATATTGCAGTTCCTACTAAATTGAATAAAATAAGTGTAATTAGAATGACTTTTTATTTAAACGTCAGGTGGGTTAGACTGAAGGGATGAAAAACTTTAGAGAAATTGTTTTTCTAGTTTACCTAGGGTAATCTACTTTGAGTTACATTGGCAGGAAGGTTAGCTGTCTACTAAGTGATAGAGAGAGAGAGAGGGAATGAGAGAGGGCAGGAAGAATGAAGGGAGGGGAGGGATTTGGGCAGAGGGGATTTTTTTTGTGGTAGTTACACTGGATGTAACTTGAGTATCTTCCTATGTTAACTAACACCCTAGTTAGTTACCACCAACTCCATAACACCACATAACACCACACCCCGAAACCACAGACCGCCTTCAGGTTTTCCCTCCCTGTCATCCTAATAGTCTTAGGCCCAACCACATAATGTGAACTGGAAGATCTGGATTGTTTGTCTGCGTTCCAAAAGGAATCCCAACTGTTGGGAGTGTTTCGCATAGTTGGGAGTCAGTAATAACACAAACAGGGCGATGATGGAGTGAGTCACATTAGGGAAAACACAGGCTCAAGCTGAATCTAGGTTACAACTTGCAGATGTGCTCTAAAACCCACTCACAGGCAGAATCTCCATTTATTTACAGCCTTTTATCTGTAACTTAACACCCATTCACTTGTAGTCACAATTTAAAAAGCCCATGGGTTTTCCAAGTTGCAAACTGATTCTCAGATAATGCTGAAAATTTAGGTAGCAAAGTGCTATAAGCAGAATATTAATACATTAGATACTAATTTCCATGAGGTGTGATTTTCAGGATTATTTTCTCCCTTAAATCAATAACATCAAACAGATATATTTATGAGCAAATATTATTTCTTCTTTTCCTGCACCTACAGTGAAACTTATCAGCAGTATAAACTACAATAACTTCACAGATAAAACCTAAGATCTCACAGAATTTCATTTTTTATTAATTCAAAAGTGGATTAACTTTTTATTACAGTGAACATAAGATGAGCAATAGTGATATAGAAATAAAATAGAAAATATGCTAGGGAAAATTTGATAAAGCATCTTTTCATCATAATGGGTTTATCATTGGGTAGTCCTATAGCTTTAGAAGGAAAGATGAATTATGTCTCTATACATCCATCCTAAGGACTCCTTAAACCAGAGAAGCAGAGAGTGATGCTATCATCTCCATGGAAGAGAGGAAGAGCAGGTACTAAAGCTTAGAACATGAATCTATGCAGGATGGCAAATCAATTTCACCATTTGTGCCAGCTTAAGAGCTTAATTGCGGCTGCCTGGAGTCCAGAATCAAGGAAGACTCTGAGGCCACATCCAAGTTCTCTAATCCATTAGTTATATCTATGATGGGCTTCAGAAGTGGAGAAAATGTCAGATTCCTATATGGTGTGGATTGCTCTGGTTATAATTTCAGTTTGTAAAACAATCCCTCTCTATCTTAGTTAGCCCTTGAGAAATTATCTTCTAGAAAGTCATACTCCTGGTGAGAACACAGCTTTCAACTGAAAACCGTTTTGTAAGAGAGAGAAATTTCAAGAAACCTAGCAATCATCAAAATGAAAATCTCTTCATCAAACACATGTTTTTTAAAAACTACACATCTGAGAGGTGGGAGCCATCCTGGGAGAAAACCTTCCAGGGAAATGATATGCTTAGTTCATTTATGCATGGTAATGCCTCAGAATGCAAGTCCTTAGAAAAATAATCAGCCATATTGTCCATCTTTATTTACATGTACTCTCTTCTCTTTTCATTCATCTTTTAAGATCCCTAAAATCAAAGTTTTTCTTAATGTTTTTGCTGCTCAGCCATTTTCTCATAAAATTGCCCATTTCTGTTAAGGATTTTTGTCATCTCTCCCAGCAAATCACAGTGTTTTTGACATGGAAAAATTATCAATCAAAACTTATGTTTTGGAATACATAATATATAGGCATACATTCTTGGTTGTCTACATAGTGTTATATAGCTGTGGTCACTAACTAACTTAAAATATACATATTTTTGTTTTACTTGTGCAGCATTTGCAATTTTAGTCATTAAATGAGCTTTGCAGGTGTGCAAATACCCTGTTAATCCTGGTATTTTCTGAAAGACTGCTAGCCACATCAACCAATACTTTGGAAGATTGGCAAAATGGAGATGCTTTTTCAAAGCCCAACAATAAATTAGTAAGATGAGTTATATAACAAGTGGAACTTTGTTGAGTTAAAAACTAAGACCACCTGAAGTTTTATTTTTTTAAGCCATCAAGGATTGGATTTTTAAATGCAAAACCAGATATGATCATTCTTGTCTGCCCTTTGCTTTTCTTTTCATGTAAACACTATTTTCTTGATATGGGGAGGTGGGGAGGAAGAGTTTCTAACCTGTATTTCTCATTACAAAAAATAACATTGAGTGCTCTGGTGAGATTTAGTCAGGCATATTTGTCTTAAGACCATCCCCATGGAAAAGAAATGCAAAAAAGCAAACTGGCTGTCTGAGGGGGCCTTACAAATAGCTGTGAAAAGAAGAGAAGTGAAAAGCAAAGGAGAAAAGGAAAGATACAAGCATCTGAATGCAGATTTCAAAAGAATAGCAAGGAGAGATAAGAAAGCCTGCCTCAGCAATCAATGCAAAGAAATAGAGGAAAACAACAAAATGGGAAAGACTAGAGATCTCTTCAAGAAAATTAGAGATACCAAGGGAACATTTCATGCAAAGATGGGCTCAATAAAGGTCAGAAATGGTATGGACCTAACAGAAGCAGAAGATATTAAGAAGAGGTGGCAAGAATACACAGAAGAACTGTAGAAAAAAGAGCTTCATGACCCAGATCATCAGGATGGTGTGCTCACTCACCTAGAGCCAGACATTCTGGAATGTGAAGTCAAGTGGGCCTTAGAAAGCATCACTACGAATAAAGCTACTGCAGGTGACGGAATTCCAGTTGAGCTATTTCAAATCCTGAAAGATGATGCTGTGAAAGTGCTGTACTCAATATGCCAGCAAATTAGGACAACTCAACAGTGGCCACAGGACTGGAAAAGGTCAGTTTTCATTCCAATCCCAAAGAAAGGCAATGCCAAAGAATGCTTAAACTACTGCACAATTGCACTCATCTCACACGCTAGTAAAGTAATGCTCAAAAGTCTCCAAGCCAGGCTTCAGCAGTATGTGAACTGTGAATTTCCAGATGTTCAAGCTGGTTTTAGAAAGGCAGAGGAACCAGAGATGAAATTGCCAACATCTGCTGGATCATCAAAAAAGCAAGAGAGTTCCAGAAATACATCTATTTCTGCTTTATTGACTTATGCCAAAGCCTTTGACTGTGTGGATCACAATAAACTGTGGAAAATTCTGACAGAGATGGGAATACCAGACCACCTGACCTCCCTCTTGAGAAATCTGTATGCAGGTCAGGAAGCAACAGTTAGAACTGGACATGGAACAAAAGACTGGTTCCAAATAGGAAAAGGAGTACATCAAGGCTGTATATTGTCACCCTGTTTACTTAACTTATATGCAGAGTCCATCATGAGAAACACTGGGCTGGAAGAAGCACAAGCTGGAATCAAGATTGCCGGGAGAAATATAAATAACCTCAGATATGCAGATGACACCACCCTTATGGCAGAAAGTGAAGAGGAACTACAAAGCCTCCTGATGAAAGTGAAAGTGGAGAGTGAAAAAGTTGGCTTAAAGCTCAACATTCAGAAAATGAAGATCATGGCATCCGGTCCCATCACTTCATGGAAAATAGATGGGGAAACAATGGAAACAGTGTCAGACTTTATTTTTTTGGGCTCCAAAATCACTGCAGATGGTGACTGCAGCCATGAAATTAAAAGACGCTTACTCCTTGGAAGGAAAGTTATGACAAACCTAGATAGCATATTGAAAAGCAAAGATATTTCTTTGCCAACAAAGGTCCGTCTAGTCAAGGCTATAGTTTTCCAGTGGTCATGTGTGGATGTGAGAGTTTAACTGTGAAGAAAGCTGAGCACTGAAGAATTGATGCTTTTGAACTGTGGTGTTGCAGAAGACTCTTGAGAGTGCCTTGGACTGCAAGGAGATCCAACCAGTCCATACTAGAGGAGATCAGTCATGGGTGTTCACTGGAAGGACTGATGCTGAAGCTGAAACTCCAATACTTTGGGCACCTCATGAGAAGAGTTGACTGACTGGAAAAGACCCTGATGCTGGGAGGGATTGGGGGCAGGAGAAGGGGACAACAGAGAATGAGATGGCTGGATGGCATCACTGACTCGATGCACATGAGTTCGAGTGAACTCTGGGAGTTGGTGATGGACACGGAGGCCTGGAGTGCTGTGATTCATGTGGTCACAAAGAGTGGGACACAACTTAGGGACGGGACTGAACTGAACTGATTTCTCTTAAGGGGCACTTGTGTGCAGGAGACAGAAACCATCATTACATCTACATACTGATGTGCAGTGTTCAGGAAATGTCAAGGAAACTTTGTAGATGATAAGCATAACTAGTCAAAAACTCTCCTACCATCTCAGAGTGTTTTAAAGAGACTTTCCACATATGTTTCAGGTGATAGAGAGCTTTTACAGTAATTTTTCTCTATACCATTCCTACAAGAGAAAAGTAATTTGATACCTAATTCCCATTATAGAGTCAGCCTGAGCTGTGAACTTCCAAAATATGTCAGTAACAGAAGTCAGGCTTTACATTACTTTGTAGTAGCTAAGCATACAGGTTATATTTTGGACCCAAATTTTCTAAATTATATAGGGAAATAATTCACTGGGGTCTACATAGAGGCCTCATATTTGGATGTCATGAAAATGACTTGAAAGAATAGCCAAGTTCTTGAGTATTATTGCCACTGCAATGGTGCCAAGACTTCAATTGTTTTAAAATGATCCCATACATATTAGTTCTTATGAATTTACAATAACTGTCTAACTACGAATTTAGTAACCCTTTGTATAAACATTTCTCAAAAGAGAGTATGAACTTAGCACTAAGAAGCATATAGGCATCTTAAACATCCTTTGATGGTCAGCCTAAGAGAATAGTGTTTATTTTTTTGCTACATGTGAAAGTTCATTCTCAGTATCAAGTTTATTTTGTCCACTAACTTTGTTAACCTTTCCAATTTCTTCAGTATTTGGTGTCCTTTCACAAAGAGCTGTTAGAACAGTTGCATCAGGGTTAAAGGTCCAAGACATTAGTGTGCTAACCTGAAGCATATATGTTATTCCTTGAGTTCACAATGCGTTTTTGATTACTTTTTAAAAATAAAAAATGCCAACAGAAGGATACAGCAATATATGAGACATTTATGAAACCTCTATCTACCATATTTTTGATAAAACACTTAAAATATTTCAGTTTGTAAATTCACTAAGAAGGCCAGGAAAATGCTGTGTTTCATTAAAAGAATCCTTTTTGATGATTTAATTTTAAGTAAAAGAGCTAAACTTGTGATAAAACTCAGAAATTTGAACTTTTTCAACAAATAGGATATTATTTCTGATCTTTAAAAATAATATTTATGTAACAACATGGTTAATGAGTGCAACAATATCCATTTTTATTGAAATCATATTGTCATAATAAATAACTGAGAGATATTTTCCTGTAAAGATTTAGTGCTAATCCCTTAGTTGAAATTCATTTTACTCAAGAGACATTCAACCCATCACCTAGAAACAGTATTTGCAGACTTCACCAGGGTAACAGCCCTAATCCTTAAGGTAATCACTATCCTCTCCAGTTCTTTCTCCTTTTAAGTCCTCACTGGTCTTTTAGAGAAACAGAAAGTAGAAGACAGCTGTTATTTTCTTCCATGGGACAGTCTACCCTGTTCAGGCAAGTAATATCATTTTCTGCTTGCCCTCATCTACAACAAGTACACAGGGTCATTGTCTTCGTACTGATTTTCTCTCAGAGTGTAAAGAATGGCAATGTCAGCAGACAGGCAAATCAACAACTACAAGAACCTGAGAAGAAGTAAATTCTATTTGTTTTTTTTTTAATTTTTGTATTTAACACCCATGGAGGAGGAGAGAGAGAAGATGAAGAGGAGAAGGAGTAGGAGAAGGAGAAAGAAGAGGGAAAAGGCCATGTTTCTATGTCAGAATCCAAATCCCAAGTCAGTCTGAATATCTTCTTTTAAGTCTGTTTATATTAACAACATTTCAAAGTGTACCAGGATTGGCAATAAGATTAAAAACAACAACCAAACACCAAACAAAACACCCACCACTTCACTGTTGCTTTCTTTCAATTCCAGCATTTTACAATAGGTGAGGTCAAAGATGTATTAGGACATAAAGAATGGACTAGATTCTTTCATACACTATAGCAAATATCAGGGCTACTTACAGATTGTGTGTGTTTACTGTGCCAAGGAAACACTCGTCGAATTAATGAAGGGGATTTCACAATTTTGTAGCAGAAGTGAGATCTTTAGAACTCTGAAACTATTTGATTCCACATTCATATGTGGCTGAAGGAGTTGAAATCATTGATAGGCATAACTAATATTACACAATTGACTAAAATCATAATGCTTGCAACTTGATAATGAAAGTTAGATTTTCTCCAAATAATTAGACATCTGTCATCAAAAAGATGTCTAGATAATATAAAGGTAAAATTTTGATTCTGAATCTCAAATTTGTGTTAGGTTCTGGAAGTTATTTGAATTGCCATTATTAACAACATAAACTTAGTCCATATAAATATAGAAAAAAAATCTCTACCACCAGGAAACTTGTTTCCAAACTACTTCTGTATGATACTATAAGAATTCATCTACATTTCAGATTTATCATATGCTTCCAAATGTTGCTTTCTCCTATGGCTTTCATTTTAATTTACCCATGGTTTTAAGCTGCTGCTGCTGCTAAGTCGCTTCAGTTGTTTCCGACTCTGTGCAACCCCACAGATGGCAGCCCACCAGGCTCCCCCGTCCCTGGGATTCTCCAGGCAAGAACATTGGAGTGGGTTGCCATTTCCTTCTCCAATGCATGAAAGTGAAAAGTGAAAGTGAAGTCGCTCAGTTGTGTCCGACTCTAGCGACCCCATGGACTGTAGCCCACCAGGCTCCTCCGTCCATGGGATTTTCCAGGCAAGAGTACTGGAGTGGGGTGCCATTGCCTTCTCCGTGGTTCTAAGCTAGAAACATGCAAATCCCTGACCCTTTCCTCTTCCAGTTAATCACTAACTTCTTTCAACTCTACCTTTTAAAATTTCCTTTGTCTGTGCATCCCCACTGCTATTGCTTTAGTTCAAATCTTGATGGAACACTAGATTACCCAGGTATAGTAAAATCTGTTCTTAGGGTGCCAATAAAAAAATATAAAATATGAGGAGAGCTTAGGTTCAACAGATTTGTCCAGATTTTAAAAATTAGAATCTCTGGAAGGAGGTTATAATAATGACGTTTACATTTTAAATGTTCTTTTAGTTTCAACATTTGCATATGCTTTCTATATTAGTTTGAACTGCATAAAGGGCTCCCACAGAAACTTCAATGCTTAAATCTTTCAAAAATTCTGATGAAGACTTCATCTGTCCTTCTTACTATCACCAATGCAACTTTTCCAGAAACTTACCAATTCTGTCATTCTGCTGCTTAATTAATTTTATCGAGATCTTAATCTTAGATTATAAGGGGTCCTTACCACCCATATAGAAAGGTTCACAGTCACTGGCTTCATGATAAAGGCCCTCAATATTACATAGCCGGAGCTGTCTTTTAGTCTCATCTTCATACATTGACCCTTTATCCTTTATCAAACCAAACTACAAGTTCTTTAAGCAGAGGGATAAAGTGATTATATTTTATTTCTCTGGAAACTTCCAGTAGAATCTCACATGTAACTCTTCTCCTTAAAGGCAACCATAAAAAAATAACTGTATGGTATTTACTATTGATTAAATTTACATAATTTTTCTTTGGACAGTACTGAAGCCACTTTTGGGTCTTCTCATTTGACATTTCATACTTAGGTTCCCCAATCCCACCTTTAGGTTCAGTTCAGTTCAGTCGCTCAGTCGTGTCCAACTCTTTGCGACCCCATGAATTGCAGCACGCCAGGCCTCCCTGTCCATCACCAACTCCTGGAGTTCATTCAAACTGATGTCCATTGAGTCGGTGATGCCATCCAGCCTTCTCATCCTCTGTCGTCCCCTTCTCCTCCTGCCCCCAATTCCTCCCAGCATCAGAGTCTAAAGATTACATTTTAACTCAGATACTTTGTTATTCTAAAGGCAAGGTGTGGCTTCTTCAGCCTGTCCTTTGGACATTCCTTTTATTATGCAAGTGAATAAGAAAATTATAAAAATCTACTTATTGACTCACAAGTCAGTTCACCATAAGAGAATCAGCAAAAATATCACCACAACTTCTATGTACCACACCCATTAAGAAGAAACGTCAGGCACCAGCATACTATTAAGTAGCCTCAGAGATCCCTACCCACTGTTTTAATGCTGAGTTCCACAATAAGGTCATGTGAATCAAGACTTCAGATGCCCACAGAGTGTGGTTCTCTCTTGAAGGAAAAGGAACTTTCATTCTCTTGAGTTACTGAGGGCCACATGCACAAACCTTAGGAACAAAGACAGACCAAGATCCATGGGTGCTCAAGACTAATAATTGGGCATCTCTTGAAACCTATATTCTTCAAAGTTTGGCTGGCTTCCTATTTGGAAAAGAGGTTGAGAACTCAGTAAGAAAAAGACAGAAAAAGGAGTACTCATGCAGATTCTCTTTCTTTTGTCATGAAAAATCAACACAAAACCAAACCCAAAACATAGAAACTCATTTTATGTATCAATTTGTCTGGGGAACAGATATTTGGTCAATACCTGGTGTGTTGTTTTTAAATCAGATTAACATTTAAATTGTAGACATTAAAGCAGACTGCTCTCCCTAATGTGATTAAGCTTCATCTAATCAGTCAAAAGTCATATTAGTACAAAATGGCTGACTTTCCCCCTCTACTCCCACCTACCTTGAGTAAAAGAGAATTCTTCTGCCTGTTGCCCTTCAAACTAGAACCCTGGCTTTTTTTCCCGCCTTCATACTTGAATTGAAACACTGGTTCTTCCTAGGGTTGGAACCCACCAGCCTTCAGAACAAAACTACACCAGCAGCTCTTCTGGGTTTTCAGCTTGCCTACTCACTTTGCACATCTTAGAACTTGTCAGCCTACATAGTCATAAATCATATCTAACCTATATCTATCATCTATCTCTTTGTCTCTACCTATCTCTATCTCACACACATGTATACACACTTCCTACTTATTCTGTTTTTCTGGAGAACCCTAACACAAGACCTAATCTATAAACTTCACTCAGCAGAACATGAATCCTGTAACTCCTAACCTCAATTCAGAAGTGATTTAGCATATATCTCTCGTTACTGGGGATAACTGAACCTATGTTCCCAATTCTTCACAGCCTTCTATGTTAGAATTATATATCACACCTTCAGCCCTGAGACTCTCCAATTTCTGCCATTAGACATATAGGATATTTCCTCAAACCATAGACTTGGTACATGACTTGCTTTAGTCAACAAGATACAGAAAGAAGTGACAATGTGAAATTTCCAGGCCAGGACCCCAGAGAAGATCACATGTTTCCTCTTGCTTTCTGGGAAGCAGTGATCATGGCCCTGGCTGTTGATGTCCCTTTCATCTGGGTCCCAAAAGGCATGCATGTTGTGCAGAAGTGAATCCTCAACTTAGAGCCAACCCAGCTGAAGGCCCTCTTATATAGGCTGAACCTCAACTGGAAGACCTCTGAATATAGGAATTGATGCTTGCTGCTTCTAGCCAATAAGGTGTGGGTGGTTTATTATACACCATTTGCAATACCTGCTAATTATACTTAAGCCTTCCCAGGGCTTGAGGCCTCATTCCAAGGGTTGGAGTGCTTTTTAAAATGGCTCTTTCAACAACATACATACAATACTTCATGAAATACAAGTTTAAAAATCATTCTAGATTTCTAATACAGTTTACAGACTGTAGCAATATCCTGGTACTTCTGGTAGAATGATGTCTTGAGCAACAATCTGGACAACCTAACCTTAATTGTGACTATGATTAGAAGATAGGCAGCAACTTTCTCCATGGTAGGACAAGACATCCAAGATTCCCACCAAAACTGACTTTATTTTCCCTACTGACCCAGAAAACTCCATGAAGTTGCCACAACAGTATCTCTTGACTGCAATTAACTTTCTTTTACAAAAGGAGAAGAGGAAGGACAATTATCTGAAGATCTTAAACAAAAACCGAGTTAAATTTCAAGTATTTTTTAAAGTCTCCAGCATTTGAATGAAAGTGAAGCAAGCATTTATAAGTTGCAAGTATTAAGCAGAGAAATGAATTATTGTGAGGGGAAATGACCATAAAATGTACAACCAGTATTTATCAAACACCTACATATTTTATATAGTATTTAGTCTGTTTTTTGTCTTATTGCTTAATCTCTTCCTTCCCCACTCTCAGACTATGTGGTCCTGGCAACTCCTAACTTCAAGGCCTAGGCATGAGCTTAGCCCTAAGTCAGACAGAGTACTCCTGGACATGGCAACAATGACTGGCTGATGGATTGACTATCTGAGGCTAATAAATCCCTGCAGCAAAATGTTATGGATTGGGTGAAGCTGAAGCTACTGGAGAACTAGACCTGATCCTTCTCTCAAGACTTAAAAACAGAGAGAATATAGCTCTAGAGCTGCTGTTCATTCAACTTGACATTAACACAATGGAAGCAGAGCCAGATTCCTGACTCAAATGATTTGAATTTTACCTTAAGCAATTTCAGGCAGGTTGGTTACATGGTCCAGTTTTGGCTAAATGAATCTTTTACTCACAAATTAAAGAGTTCCAGATGATATATTGGATATTTAGCTTCTGCTCCCAAAATGGTTACTGTATTGAATCAAAATTATTGTAATAACTTAAAAGTTGATTTGCACTGCTGACTGTAAAGGTGATTAACTGGTTTTTGACTAAGTGGTACATGCAATACTCTTATTCAATCAACAAACATTTTATTGAGCATTTACAATATTCCAATAACTGTGATAGGGATCCAGGATATGGCAGTGAATAAAACAGAAAGAAAAGCCCTTCTCTCATGAGGCTTTTATATTAATAGGGGACACCAGGTGATAGAGTATATTAGAAAGTTAAATACAGCTGTAGAAAAAAACAATGAAGGAAACCAGGGAGACCAAAAGGTGAGAGTAGAGATTGGGAAGATTAATGCTACTTTTTGAATACTCAGAGAAAATGTCACTGCAAGGGTAACATCTGGGCAGAGAATTGAAAAAGGTGAAGAAGTAAGCCATGCAGACATGAGGAAAGGAATTCTAGCTATAGGGAACAGCAAATGCAAAAGAGGTTTCAAGTCTAAAATAAGTTAGTCATGCTTGAAGAATAACAAAGAAGCCAGTATAGCTGGAGTAGAATGAATGCAGGGCAGGCAAGAAAAACAGGAGACAGGATCATAAAATTAATAGGGTGCAGTCCATGTTGGGTCTTGTTGGCTATATTAAGGATAACATCAAATCAGTGTGTTTAGATCTAATATATTTTTTTCATTTTAAAGGTTAAAAGAATATCCAGGAGTATATTTTGGAAACGAATGAATTGTTCATATACTCTTTGTCAAAATAAACATCTCATGCTTTTGAACAACTGAATCAATAAAATGATTAGTGGCATCAATAATTGGTGGAAAATATACTTTAAAATGTCCCTCTTTCCCAATTAGTATACTATAATTACCTAGGATTGTAATCCTCTTGCTGGTGGACTTTGGAATTTTGAAAATAAGTTAAATATATTTTGGCTAAAGTAAACAATCTGTTGTGATGTATGTTAAAGTGACTGCTGAGCTAATTAAGTTACATGTCCTATTGTAGAGCTGAGACAGCTTGATGCAAGTAAGAAGGGAGAAGCAAGATCATAATTTTATATTGATATTTATTGCTTAATATCTTCAAAGTGTGCAGTCAAAATTCTATTAATAGAATTCTTGACCCCCATGAAAACTTTTGGCTTGAAAATGGAAAAGTCCAATGTTCACCTTTCCTTCACAGAAAATAACATCAAATCAACAAGGACAAAATCAAAGGCAAACAAAATATTTACTGAAACTCAGAGACATCTGCAATTATGAATCACAAGTAAGTGCAAAAGCAGTGAATAGTGCAGAATAAGAAGTGCAGAAAGATTACTAATGGCTGTAGATCTCAGAAAAGGCTGGCAGAATGTACTGCTGCCTAGAGAGGAGAGGCAATCTGAGTCACATGGCCATAAGCTCTTGATTGGAAAAGCAGTAATGGAACACATGGGCTAATGGCTGCAGGGTCCCTGGACCTGGTTTGGTTTTAAGAAACAGAGCAGGCAAGATTCAATTTAGCAATCCCGCTGATGTGTAAGCATGGATCAGTCTATCAGTAAACAGCTAGAGGGAGTGAACTCTCCATTGTGAGCAACCCAACAACTGCCAGGCTCTACTAACTGGGGTGAAGAAAAGACTCAAAAAGCTCTTCAAAAAACTGAGTTATATCAAAATTTATGCAAGTCTGCAGCATGAGCATGACCCATCCATCATGTTAAACACCTGTAAATTGCTAATCCAGTGACAGAGGGACTCTCAGAATTTTGAACAATTAAGAGAAACAAGTACAGGATATACTCTATGCATATTCCTGGCTGCAGAGAATTGTTTCACCATTAACTTAGGAGTTTTATCTTCTGTGCTGTATGGATCGAGAAGTCCTAAGGCTACTGTAAGAGAAAGACCGAAAGCCAGAGGCAGGAGGCTTAACTCCAAAACTTTAGAAGATCAGAGAACCCCTATCTCTAGAAAACATTAATAGATAAGATCTAACCCCAAAGTCTCCATACCTACACTGAAACCAAGCTCCACCCAAGAGCCAACAAGTTCCAGTAAAAGACACACCATGCTAACTCTCCAACAAAACAGGAACACCACTCTGAGCATTAAAAGCTGAACTGCCCAAAGCCATGACAAACCTATAGACACCCCAAAGCTCACTACTGGACACTTCATTGCATTCCAGAGAGAAGAGATCTAGCTCCACCCAGCAGAACACAGAGACAAGCTCCTCCAACCAGGAGACCTTGACAAGCCACTACCCCAATCCCACTCACAGGGAGCAGATTCCACAATTAAGAGGAACCACAAACTTCCAGCCTGCAGAAAGGGTTGGAAACACAGCAATATAAGCAAAATGAAAAGGCAGAGAAATATTTAGCAGGCAAAGGGACATGATAAAAAAACCCACCAAACCAAACAAAAGAGGAGGGGATAGGGAGTCTACCTGGAAAAGAATTCAGAATAATGATAGTAAAGATGATTCCAAATCTTGAAAACAAAATGGAGTTACAGATAAATAGACTAGAGACAAGGATTGAGAAGATGCAAGAAATACTTAACAAGGACCTAGAAGAAATAAAGAAGAGTCAATCAATAATGAACAATGCAATAACAGAATAAAAACACTCTGGAAGGAACTGACAGTAGAATAACTGATACAGAAGAGCAGATAAGTGAGGTGGAAGATAGAATGGTGGAAATAAAAGAAGCAGAGGGGGAAAAAGAATTAAAAGAAATGAGAACAACCTCAGAGACCTCTGAAAAAATGTTAAATGTCCCAAAATTTGAATCATAGGTGTCCCAGAAAAAGAAGACAAAAAGAAAGGACATAAGAAAAGACTTGAGGAGATGATAGTTGAAAACTTTCCTAAAATGGGGAAGGAAATAGCCACCCAAGTTCAAGAAACCAAGGGAGTCCCAAACAGAATAAACCTAAGGCACGTATTAATCAAACTAATAAAGATCAAACACAAACAGCAAATATTAAAATCAGCAAGGGAAAATCAACAGATAACACACAAGGGGATCTCCATAAGGATAACAGCTGATCTTTCAATAGAAACTCTTCAGACCAGAAGGGAATGACAGGACATACTTAAAAGTGATGAAAGAGAAAAACCTACAACAAAGATTACTCTACCCAGCAAAGACCTCATTCAGTTATGAGGAGTAATCAAAAGCTTTACAGACAAAGCAAAAGCTGAGAGAAATCAGCACCACCAAACCAGCTCTTCAACAAATGCTAAAGGATCTTTTCTAGACAGGAAACACAGAAAAGGTTTATAAAAATGAACCCAAAACAACAAAGTAAATGGTAATGGGATCACATGTATCAATAATTACTTTAAATATAAATGGGTTAAATGCTCCAACCAAAAGACTAAGACTGGACAAATGGATACAAAAACAAGACCCCTGTATAAGCTGTATACAAGAGACTCACCCTAAACCTAGGTACACATAGAGACTGAAAATGGAGGGCTGGAAAAAGATATTTCATGCAAATCGAGACCAGAAGAAAGCAGGAGTAGCAATACTCATATCAGATAAAATAGACTTTGAAATAAAGACCATGATAAGAGACAAAGAAGGACACTACATAATGATCAAAAGATCACTCCAAGAAGATACAGCAATTATAAATATATATGCACCTTAGGAGCACCTCAATATGTAAGTCAAATGCTAACAAGTATGAAAGGGGAAATTAACAGTAACACAATAATAGTGGGGGACTTTAATATCCCACTCACACCTATGGATAGATCAACCAAATGGAAAATTACCAAGGAAACACAGCTTTAAATGATACAATGGACCTAACTGCTATCTATAGGGCATTTCGCCCATAAATAATGGATTTCACCTTTTTCTCAAGTGCACACGGAATATTCTCCAGGATAGACCACATCCTGAGCCATAAATCTATCCTTGTTAAATTTTTAAAAAACCTGAAATGATTTCAAGCATCTTTTCTGATCACAATGCAGTAAGATTAGATGTCAATCAACTACAGGGGGAAAAAAATCTATTAAAAATACAAACATGTGGAGGCTAAACAATATGCTTCTGAATAACCAACAGATCATGGAAGAAAAAAAGGAAATCAAAATACACATAGAAAGAAATGAAAATGGAAACATGACAACCCAAAACCTGGGATTCAATAAAAGCAGTGCTAAGAGGGAGATTCAAAGCAATACAAGCCTACTTGAAGATACAAGAGAAACATCAAATAAACAACCTAACTATACACCTAAGGCAACTAGAAAAAGAAGAAAAGAATAAACCCAAAGTTAGGAGAAGGAAAGAAATCATAAATATTAGAGCAGAAATAAGTGAAAAAGAAAGGAGGGAGACTAGAGCAAAAATCAACAAAACAAAAAGCTGGTTCTTAGAGAAGATAGATAGAAAAACCAGAGCCAGACATATCAAGAAAAAAAGGGAGAAGAATCAAATCAATAAAATTACAAATTAAAATGGAGAAGTCACAACAGTCAACAAAGAAATACAAAGGATTATAGGAAACTTCTATCACCAACTATATGCCATTAAAATGGACAACTTGGAAGAAATGGACAAATTCTTAGAAAAGTATAACCTTCCCAAACTGAACCAGGAAGAAATAGAACATCTTAACAGACCCACCACAAGCACAGAAATCAAAACTGTAATAAAAAATCTTCCAACAAACAAAACCCCAGGACCAGATGGCTTCACAGCTGAATTCTACCAAAAATTTAGAAAAGCACTAACACCTATCCTGCTCAAAATCTTCCAGAAAATTGCAGAGGAAGGTAAACTCCCAAACTCATTCTATGAGGCCACCATCACCCTAATACCAAAACCAAAGATGACACACACACACAAAACAAACTACACAGGTTCGATGCACGATACTGGATGCTTGGGGCTGGTGCACTGGGATGACCCAGAGGGATGGAATGGGGAGGGAAGAGGGAGGAGGATTCAGGATGGGGAACACATGTATACCTGTGGCGGATTCATTTTGATATTTGGCAAAACTAATACAATTATGTAAAGTTTAAAAAATAAAATTAAATTAAAAAAAAGTCATAAAAAATTAAAAAAAAAAAACTACAGGCCAATATAACTGATGAACATAGATGCAAAAATCCTCACCAAAATTCTAGCAAACAGAATCCAACAGCATATTAAAAAGATCATACATCATGACCAAGTGGATTTTATCCCAGGGATGCAAGGATTCTTCGATATTTGCAAATCAATGTGTGATACACCATATTAACAAATAGAAAAATAAAAACCATATGATTATCTCAATAGATGCAGAGAAAGCCTTTGACAAAATTCAGCATCCATTTATGATTAAAAAAACTCTCCAGAAAACAGGCATAGAAGGAACATAGCTCAACATAGTAAAAGCTATATACCATAAACCCACAGCAAACATTATCCTCAATGGTGAAAAATTGAAAGCATTTTCTCTAAAGTCAGGAACAAGACAAGGATGTCCACTCTCACCACTACTATTCAACATAGTTTTGGAATCAGAGCACAGCACAGCAATCAGAGAAGTAAAATAGATAAAAGGAATCCAGATTGGAAAAGAAGTAAAACTCTCACTGTCTGCAGATGACATGATCCTCTACATAGAAAACCTTAAAGACACCACCAGAAAATTACTAGAGCTAATCAATGAGTATAGTACAGTTTCAGGATATAATATTAATACACAGAAATCCCTTGCATTCCTGTACACTAACCATGAGAAAACAGAAAGAGCAGTTAAGGAAACAATCCCATTCACCATTCCCATGAAAAGAATAAAATATTTAGGAATAAATTTACCTAAAGAAACGCAAGACCTATAAACTATAAAACACTGATGAAAGAAATGAAAGATGAAACAAATAAATGGAGAAATATACCATGTTCATGGATTGGAAGAATCAATATAATGAAAATGAGTATACTACCGAAAGCAATCTATACATTCAATGCAATCCCTAGCAAGCTACCAATAGTATTTTTCACAGAACTAGAACAAATAATATCACAATTTGTATGGAAACACAAAAAAAGCTCAAATAGCCAAAGAAATCTTGAGAAAGAAGAATGGAACTGGAAGAATTAGCCTGCCTGACTTCAGACTATACTACAAAGCTACAGTCATCAAGACAGTATAGTATTGGCACAGACAGACATAGAGATCAATGGAACAAAATAGAAAGCCCAGTGATAAATCTATGCACCTATGGATACCTTATTTTGACAAAGGAGGCAAAAATATACAATGGAGAAAAGACAATTTCTAACATGGTGGGAAAACTGGTCAACCACATGTAAAAAAATGAAACTAGAACACTTTCTAACACCATACACAAAAATACACTCAAAATGGATTTAAGATCTAAACATAAGACAAGAGACTATAAAACTCCTAGAGGAAAACATAGGCAGAACACTCTGACATAAATCACAGCAAGATCCTCTGTGACCCACCTCCCGGAGTAGTGGAAATAAGAACAAAAATAAACAAATGGGACCTAATTAAACTTAAAACCTTTTCCACAACAAAGGAAACTATAAGTAAGGTGAAAAGGTAGCCTTCAGAATGGGAGAAAATAATACCAAATGAAAGAGCTGACAAAGAATTAATCTCAAAAATACACAAGCAGCTCATGCAACTCAAAACCAGAAAAATAAACAACCCAATCAAAAAGTGGGCCAAAGAACTAAACAGACATTTCTCCAAAGAAGACATATAGATGGCTAACAAACACATGAAAAGATGCTCATCACTCATTACAGAGAAATGCAAATCAAAACCACAATGAGGTACTATCTCACACTGGTCAGGTGGCTGCCATCCAAATGCTAGAGAGGTGTGGAGAAAAGAGAACTGTCTTATACTGTTGGTGGGAATAAAACTTGTACAGCCACTATGGAGAACAGTGTGGAGATTCTTAAAAAACTGGAAACAGAACTGCCATATGACCCAGCAATCCCACTGCTGGGCATACACACCAAGGAAACCAAAATTGAAAGAGACACATGTACTCAAATGTTCATTGCAGCACTGTTTACAATTAGTCAGGACATGGAAGCAGCCTAGATCTCCATCAGCAGAGGAACGGATAAGGAAGTTGTGGTACATATACACAATGGCATATTACTCAGTTATACAAAAGAATGCATTTGAGTCAGTTCTAATGAGGTGGATAAAACTGGAGCCTATTATACAGAGTGAAGTAAGCCAGGAAGAGAAACACCAACACAGTATATTAACACATACATATAGAATTTAGAAAGGTGGTAACTATGATCCTATACGTGAAACAGCAAAAGAGACACAAATGTAAAGAACAGACTTTTGGACTATGTGGGGAAAGTGAGGGTGGGATTATTTGAGAGAAGAGCATTGAAACAAGTATATACATAAAATAGGTAACCAGTGAAAATTAGATGCATGAAGCAGGGCACTCAAAATTGGTATTCTGGGACAACCCAGAAGGCTAAGGTGGGAAGAGGGTGGGAGAGAGGTTCAGGACTGGGGGACACATGTGCACCCATGGCTGATACATGTCAGTGTATGACAAAAACCACCACAGTATTGTAAAGTAATTAGCCTCCAATTAAAATAAATAAATTACTTATAAGAAAAAGGAAAGAAAGAAAAATTAACAGGCTTGATTTAAAGAAACATATAAACATTGTACCCCACAAAAGAAAAACTATGCTATTTTTTCTTTCAAGGAATATTTATTTAGAAGAACTAATTATATGTTAGATGAAAGCAATGCTTAATAAATTTGAAAGATTTAAGGAAAAAAAAGTACAGGATCTACATACATTCCTGAGGAAAAAAATGAGAAAAGGAAAAGTAAAAAAAACAGCAATCAAACAACATTCACCAGAAATCAGAGGAAATATTGCACAAATACTACACTATATGTTTACAAACTTTCAATGAGGTTATTGGCTTTATAGAGGAAAATAGAGATAAGAATTCAGGAGGAACAGGTCTAGATAAAAGAAGATGAAACCTGAGCTAGAAGAGTTTAGGAAAGAATTGGAAGAATTTAAAAATCAAAGAAAATGAACATGATACTATGCAAATTAGTACTAATAATGCTAAAGACACAGTAAAGAATGCAGAATACCAGAATCTGAAAAAAAAAAAATAGCAAAAGATACTAAAAAGTCTAAAAGTTTGAAAGAAAATGATAGATATTGAATGTAAGCAAAAGATATCCAACATACACATTACTGGCATTCCTATATTAAATTTTGATATGGAAATGGCATAAATATGTTTAAAATAATTTAAACCAGGTATAAAAAAATGATTTGAATTTGCAGATTATACCAGCAAACTGTGTCCCAGAAAAACCAATGCAAACTTGATCACATCAAGAAACAAAACTACTGGATCTAAAAGGTAAATAAACACATCACTGGACGCTTTAGCAAAGAATATGAAGTCACATTAAAAGAGAAAAATCGTCAAGAGGGCCTTATGAATTTCCAAACATTTAACCAATAACTCAAGATATTGAAGCAATGCCTGAAAGAATCCTTCAAGAAAGAAGCTAGAATCCAACAAATGCCTACCAATCCCAAAAAACCCAACTATAAAGCCACCTAACAAATATTTCTGAATACGAAGGATCTTCAACTATTAAACCAAATAACCCTTTCTCTAAAACTTACCAGAGGCTTGTTTAACCAATAAAAGATTGAATTAATAAAAAAGACAGCAAAAACCTTGGTATCAATGAAAGAGTAATAAAAATAAGTCTAAGGATTTCAAAAAGAAAGAATATATTTGAAAACAAAAAGGAGTAGAATAAATAAATTCAATTGCTGCCTCCCTGGGAAAAATGATAATAATATCAATAATAACAGTAATAGTAACTAACACTGTACTTAAAAACACATTTCTTGTCAACTTAAGCAATCATATACAGTAAGTAGCATATTACTCCTTTTTAGCAATGGGGAAACTGAGGAACACTGAAGCTAAGGAAATTTCTCCAAGGTCTCAGAGATTGAACAATGCTTTTAACCATTGGTTTTGCTTTGTTTCTGAGGTAATTAACATACAGCATTATATTAGTTTCAGGTGTACAACATAGTGCTTCAAAGTTTGTGCATATTCTGAAATGACCACAATAATCTTACTTAACACCCGTTACCATATATAAATACAGATTTTTTTTTCTTGTGATGAGGATTTTTAAGATTTACTCTCTTAGAACTTTCAAATATGCAATGCAGTATTATTAACTAGAGATGCCATGCTATACATTACATTGTATATGTGGTGGTGGTGGTGGTTTAGTTGCTAAGTCATGTCTGACTCTTGAGACTCCATGGTCTGTAGCCTGCTAGCATCCTCTGTCAATGGGATTCTCCAGGTAAGAATACTGGAGTGTGTTGCCATTTCCTTCTGTTGGGTATATGTACTACATGAACCTATTCATACCACTTCACCAACAATATTTTCGCTGGATTAATACTTTTTTAAAGGGGCCATGAGAAAGGAAGGACAGAAAACACACTTTTACGAGCTAAGAAATTCTGAGGAACCAACAAAGTATAGTTAAAGGAGAAATAAAAGTATTCTAAAAGTGCTTTGCTCACCCAAGTTTATACAAAAATTCTGGAGAATTTGAATGAGGAAGTCACATTTTTAGGGATGGATAATTTATTTAAGTTTGCTCCAAAAAGAAAAGAAGCTGTGAGTGGGCTAATTTTGTTATTAAAAGCAATAGGAAAACTTGTCAAGCAGCTACCTCCAAAGATGTCATCCAAGCCAAGACTATTCACAGTCAAACTCAACTGAACAATTATGGAAAAGAAAATTCCAGTGACATATGTAATTTCACAAAGCACAGAAGGAAAAAAAAAAAAAAAAAAACCTTCTAGTTATTTTAAATTAACTGGAACTGACAGAGTAGAAAGATAAAACAAAATCACAATCTCACTTATAAATACAGCTATAAAAATTTAATAACATATTTTAGAAAAAAATACAATGCGATATTAAAAGAATATTACACAATGTCAAAGATGTTTATATTAGGAAATCGCCTAATCAGTTAACTTTAATTTATCCTGGATAATCTTCATGACTTGATTGAATCTATTCAGAGGCCAAAAAAAGCAGGGCTGAGATTTCTCTGAGAGAAAAAAGAAATTCCACCTGTGGAAAACAGCTTCTGACTGTGCCTGTGGAGTTCCATTCTTTTTATAATACTCCTTTCCTGACTACTGACAGGCAGTAGTCCCGGCACATACCAGTGAGTTTGAGTCTGCCCATTACATTCCCCTGACTGGTTGCCATAGAAATTCTGGGCTTGTTTAGCTGGAATCCACAATCACATAAGAAAATGCCATGTGACAAATCTCTCTATATACGTATGTTGTATGGATTTTATATATATATATATATATATATATATATGTGTGTGTGTGTGTGTGTGTGTGTGTATATATACACACACACACAAGTATATATAAATATATACAGGGGAGATTTGAGATAGATTATCTTTCTGCCACTATCAGTTTTGCCACTTTGGTTGAACCCTGGCTGACACAGGAGGATGACTGTGCTTGATGACAGACCTGGGAGGGAAATATTTTTGCAATCTTTAGAATTGGAAAAAATGTGAATATATTACTAGTATATTCCAACAAATAACCAAGTAAATTTAGAAAATGTGCCCTAAACACAAAGTATTAGAACTTATTCATCAATGAATAGAAAGTAGGCCGTTTAAAAAAGACTTACAAATTACTATTTTGCTATTTTATATCAAAATTCTATATCTCAAGACCTTGTTATTTGTTTGCGTACACATGTTTTTATTCCCAATTCTATCCCAAGTGTCCATCATTTTAAAACTATTTGTGTTGGAAATCTGTCATCTCTCTTGGCACGTAAAATTAGCATTGGCTTACCCTAGCACTCTACCCTTCCCTACCAGCATGAATCCGCCCTTCATCTTTCAACTTGTCTTGCTCTCCCTAAGCCCACCCCTCTGCCGACAGCAGTACAGAATGGTAGAGAGCCCTGTCTTTAGCGTGGGGACATCTGGGTTCCAATGTAACCATAACACTTAATGATTCAATGATCAATATTTAGTTAAACTATTCTGAGTTTCAGGATCATCTTCCATGTAACGGCACTAGTAATAGCCGCTCTGTCCACACCAAGTGACATCAATAAACATGGAAGCTTTTGCAAACCTTAGAATGCTAAGTAAATACAAATTATTGTTCTTACTATTGTTAGTTATTTTACATCTGAGTCTATTTCTACTTGAACTTAGCTTGTAAATAAAAATAAAGAGAAAGAAAAGAAAGCATCTTCAGTTACCTGATGAGTGTATGATCTGTGCAGGCTGCTTTCCATATGTAACTTCATTTAAGGCAGCAGCCCTGGAGGGTAGATTAACTCTATCAGAGTGCCAGAACTAGTCAGGAGAGAATATGAATTCTAAAAATACAACTGTCTGACTTTAAAGTTGGTATTCCAAAGGAATGACTACACAAAAACTTTCTCTTGCTTATTTATATGCTACAAACCTAAACACATATTAAAAAGTACCAAAATCCTTACATCCAAAGTACTATAAGATTAAAATTAGTTAAAACAAATTTACACATCAGAACAACTCAATTAATGTTTTTGGGTTTTTTTTTTTAACTGAACCAGGAAGAAATATAAAATTTTAACAGACCCATCACAAGCATGGAAATCAAAACTGTAATCTGAAATCTTCCAACAAACAAAGCCCAGGACCAGGTGGCTTCACAGCTGAATTCTACCAAGAATTTAGAAAAGAGCTAACACCTATCCTACTCAAACTCTTTCAGAAAATTGCAGAGGAAGGTAAGCCTCCAAACTCATTCTATGAGGCCACTATCACCCTAATACCAAAACCTGACAAAGATGCCACCAAAAAAGAAAACTACAGGCCAATATCATTGATGAACATAGATGTAAAAATACTTAACAAAATTCTAACAAGCAGAATCCAACAACATATTAAAAAGGTCATACATTATAACCAAGTGGGCTTTATCCCAAGGATGCAATGATTCTTCAATATTCACAAATCAATCAATGGGATACCCACATTAACAAATTGAAGGAACATACCTCAACATAATAAAAGCCATATATGATAAACCCACAGCAAACATTATCCTCAATGGTGAAAAATTGAAAGCATTTCCCCTGAAGTCAGGAACATGACAAGTGTGCCCACTCTCACCATTATTATTCAACATAGTTTCAGAAGTTTCAGCCACAGCAATCAGAGAAGAAAAAGAAATAAAAGGAATCCAGACTGGAAAGAAGTAAAACTCTCACTGTTTGCAGATGACATGATCCTCTACATAGAAAAACCTAAAGACTCCTCACCAGAAAATTACTAGAGCTAATCAATGAATATAGTAAAGTTGCAGGCTATAAAATTAATACCCAGAAATCCCTTGCATTCCTATACACTAAAAATGAGAAAACAGAAAGAGAAATTAAGGAAACAATCCCACTCACTATTGCAATGAAAAGAATAAAATACTTAGGAATAAATCTACCTAAGGAAACAAAAGACCTATATATAGAAAACTATAAAACATTGATGAAAGAAATCAAAGAGGACAAGTAGATGGAGAAATATACCATGTTCATGGATCAGAGAATCAATACAGTGAAAATGAGTATACTACCCAAAGCAATCTATAGACTCAGTGCAATCCCTAGCAAGCTACCAATGGTATTTTTCAGAGAACTAGAACAAATAATTTCACAATTTGTATGGAAATACAAAAAAACTCAAATAGCCAAAGCAATCTTGAGAAAGAAGAATGGAACTGGAGGAATCAACCTGCCTGACTTCAGACTATGCTACAAAGCTACAGCCATCAAGACAGTACGGTACTGGCACAAAGAGAGAATATAGATCAATGGAACAAAATAGAAAGCCCAGAGATAAATCCATGCACCTATGGACACCTTATCTTTGACAAAGGAGGCAAGAATATACAATGGAGAAAAGACAATCTCTTTACCAAATGGTTCTGGGAAAATTGGTCAACCACAATAAAGGAATGAAACTAGAACACTTTCTAACACCATACACAAAAATAAACTCCAAATGGATTAAAGATCTAAATGTAAGACCAGAAACTATAAAACTCCTAGAGGAAAACATAGGCAAAACACTCCCTGACATAAATCACAGCAGGATCCTCTATGACCCACCTCCCAGACTAATGGAAATAAAAGCAAAAATAAATGGGATGTAATTAAACTTAAAAGCTTTTGCACAACAAAGCAAACTATAAGCAAGGCGAAAAGACAGCCTTCAGAATGGGAGAAAATAATAGCAAATGAAGCAACTGACAAAGAATTAATCTCAAAAATATACAAGCAGCTCCTGCAGCTCAATTCCAGAAAAATAAATGACCCAATCAAAAAACGGGCCAAAACTAAACAGACATTTCTCCAAAGAAGACATACAGATGGCTAACAAACATGTGAAAAGATGCTCAACATCACTCATTATCAGAGAAATGCAAATCAAAACCACAATGAGGTACCATCTCATGCCAGTCAGAATGGCTGCTATCAAAAAGTCTACAAGCAATAAATGCTGGAGAGGGTGCAGAGAAAAGGGATCCCTCTTACACTGTTGGTGGGAATGAAAACTTGTACAGCCACTATGGAGAACAGTGTGGAGATTCCTTAAAACACTGGAAATAGAACTGCCATATGATTCAGCAATCCCACCGCTGGGCATACACACCGAGGAAACCAGAATTGAAGGAGACATGTGTATGCCAATGTTCATCACACCACTGTTGCCAATAGCCAGGACATGCAAGCAACCTAGATGCCCATTGGTAGAGGAATGGATAAGAAAGCTGTGGTACATATACACAATGGAGTATTACTCCTATTAAAAAGAATGCATTTGAGTCAGTTCTAATGAGGTGGGTGAAACTGGAGCCTCTTATACAGAGTGAAGTAAGCCAGAAAGAAAAACACCAATACAGTATACTAATGCATATATACGGAATTTAGAAAGACGGTAACAATGACCCTATATTGGAGGCAGCAAAAGAGATGCAGAGGTATAGAATAGTCATTTGGACTCTGTAGGAGAAGGTGAGGGTGGGATGATTTGAGAGAATAGCATTTAAACATGTATATTATCATATGTGAAACAGATCGCCAGTCCAGGTTCAATGCATGAGACAGGGTGCTCAGGGCTGGTGCACTGGGATGACCCTGAGGGATGGGCTGGGGAGGAAGGTGGGAGGGGGGGTTCAGGATGGGGAACACATGTACACCCATGGCTGATTCATGTCAATGTACGGCAAAAACCACTACAGTATTGTAAAGTAATTAGCCTCCAATTTAAATAAATAAATTTATTTAAATAAATAAAATTTTGTTGTTCTTGTTTTACATATTCAACTACAAAAAAAATTTTCTTTTTAATTTTTACAGTCTTGTATTTTTGGTTCTATTTGATATTTCTTATCAAACTGGTATCCTGAGATTGCAATAAACCTTCTATGGTCAAACAGACAGAAACACTAAACACTTTATTCAAAATGATTCTTCTCACAGCTTTGAGTATTTTCTCAGCAACAAGGTTACTTTAAAAACTCCATGTTAAAAATCCTTCACATTTACTATAGATTCATTCTAATTTGACAAAAATGGAATAATATAAGGCAGGCATCATTTTTTTTTTCTGAGTGTGACATGATGCTACAGATGTTTAGTTTTACTGAATGTCCATTTCCTCTGGATAACCTTATTATAAAGTGAAAATATCTATTCATTGAAAAACTACTTTTGAATCTATATATTAATCTATTATTGTGATTCTTATAATTGGGTTTATATTTTAGATTCAGACTAAACTAAGTAATTTGAGTCCCAGGAGAAGGCAATGGCACCCCACTCCAGTACTCTTGCTTGGAAAATCCCATGGAACGGAGGAGCCTGGTGGGCTGCAGTCCATGGGGTCGCTAAGAGTCGGACACAACTGAGCGACTTCACTTTCACTTTTCACTGTCATGCCTTGGAGAAGGAAATGGCAACCCACTCCAGTGTTCTTGCCTGGAGAATCCCAGGGACGGGGGAGCCTGGTGGGCTGCCGTCTATGGGGTCGCACAGAGTCAGACACAACTGAAGCAACTTAGCAGCAGCAGCTGTGCTAAGTGGCGTCAGCCATGTCCAACTCTTTGAGACCCTAACGACTGCAGCTCGCCAGGCTCCTCTGTCCATGGGATTCTCCAGACAAGAATACTGAAGTGGACTGCCATGTCCTCCTCCAGGGGGTCTCTCTGACCTAGGGATCAAACCCTTATCTCTTACATCTCCAGCACTGGCAGGTGGGTTCTTTACCACTTGGGTCACCTGGGAAGCCCATTTGAGTGCTGACTATGTGCCATATGATCTTCTATTATTTCATCAATCTTCATTACAATCTTTTGTCATAATGCTTTTTCTTGGTAAGTAAACAGGCACAGAGTCACAGAGAATAACTAAAGCTGAATCTACCTCTCTGACTGGACCAGAACTTTTCAATATAATTAGAATGATCTGCTTCTTCTTAACACCTTCAATCTGGGAGACTAGTTCCTTTCCAAGGCAAACCATTCAAAAATCACAGTAATCCCAGTCTATGCCTCAATACTAATGCCAAAGCAGCTGAAGCTGAATGGTTCTATGAAGACCTATAAGACCTTCTGGAACTAACATCCCCAAAAGATGTCCTTTACATCATAAGGGACTGGAATGCAAAAGCAGGAAGTCAAGAGATACCTGGAGTAATAGGCAAGCTTAGCCTTGGAGTACAAAATGAAGCAAGGCAAAGGCTAACAGTGTTCTGCCAAGAGAACACGCTTATCAGAGCAAACACCGTCTTTCAGCAACACAAGAGATGACTCTACACATGGACATTGCCAGATGGTCAATACTGAAATCAGACTGATTATATCCTTTGCAGCCGAAGATTGAGAAGCTCTATACTGTCAGCAAAATCAGACCTGGAGCTGACTGTAGCTCAGATCATGAATTTCTCATTGCAAAAGTCAGACTTAAATTGAAGAAAGTAGGGGAAAACCACTAGGCCATTCAGGTATGACCTAAATCAAATCCCATGAGACTATACAGTGGAAGTGACAAATAGATTCAAGGGATTAGATCTGATACACAGAGTGCCTGAAGAAATATGGACAGAAGCTCATATCATAATATAGGAGGAGGTGATCAAGACTATCCTCAAGAAAAGGAAACGAAAAAAGGCAAAATGGTTGTCAGAGGAGGCCTTACAAATAGCTGAGAAGAGAAATGAAAGGCAAAGGAGAAAAGGTAAAATATATCCAACTGAATGCAGAGTTCCAAAGAGCAAGGAGAGATAAGAAAGGCTTCCTAAGTGATCAGTGCAAAGAAATAGAGGAAAACAATAGAATGGGAAGGACCAGAGATCCTTCAAGAAAATTAGAGATACTAATGTAGCATTTCATGCAAAGAAGGGCACAATAAAGGACAGAAATGTTATGGACCTAACAGAAGCAGAAGATATTAAGAAGAGGTGGCAAGAATACACAGAAGAACTGTACAAAAAAGAGCTTCATGACCCAGATAATCGTGATGGTGTGATCACTGACCTAGAGCCAGACATCCTGGAATGTGAAATCAAGTGGGCCTTAGGAGGTATCACTACAAACAAAACTAGTGGAGGTGATGGAATTCCAGCTGAGCTATTTCAAATCCTAAAAGATGATGCTGTGAAAGTGCTGCACTCAATATGCCAACAAATTTGGAAAACTCAGCAGTGGCCACAGGACTGGAAAAGGTCAGTTTTCATTCCAATCCCAAAGAAAGGCAATGCCAAAGAATGCTCAAACTACCACACAATTGCACTCATTTCACATGCTAGCAAAGTAATGCTGAAAATTCTTCAAGTTAGGTTTCAACGGTACGTGAACTGAGAACTTCCAGATGTTCAATCTGGATTTAGAAAAGGCAGAGCCACCAGAGATCAAATTACCAAAATCCGTTGACTCATTGAAAAAGCAAGAGAGTTCCAGAAAAACATCTACTTCTGCTTCACTGACTATGCTTAAGCCTTTGACTGTGTGGATCACAACAAACTGTGCAAAATTCTTCAAGAGATGGGAATACCAGACCACCTTACCTGCCTCCTGAGAAATCTGTATGCAGATCAAGAAGCAACAGATAGAACCAGACACAGAACAATGGACTGGTTCAAAATTGGGAAAGGAGTACATCAAGGCTCTATTTTATCACCCTGCTTATTTAACTTATATGCAGAGTGCATCATGTGAAATGCTGGGCTGGATGAAGCACAAGCTGGAATCAAGATTGCCAGGAGAAATATCAATAACTCAGATATGCAGATGATACCACCCTTATGGCAGTAGGTGAACAGGAACTAAAGGCCTCTTAATTAAGGTGAAAGACAAGAATGAAAGAGCTGGTTTAAAACTCAACATTCCAAAAACTTAGATCATGGCATCCAGTCCCATTACTTCATGACAAATAGATGGGAAAACAATAGAAACAGGGACAGACTATTTTCTTGGGCTCCAAAATCACTGAAGATGGTGACTGCAGCCCTGAAATTAACACTTTCTCCTTGGAAGAAAAGCTATGACCAAGCTAGACAGCATATTAAAAAGCAGAGACATTACTTTACCAACAAAGGTCCATCTAGTCAAAGCTATGGTTTTTCTAGAAGTCATATATGGATGATGTTGGACCATAAAGAAGGTTGAGCACTGAAGAAGTGATGCTTCTGAACTGTGGTGTTGGAGAAGACTCTTGAGAGTCTCTCAGACTGCAAGGAGATCCAACCAGTCCATCCTAAAGGAGATAAATCCTCAATATTCATGGAAGGACTGATGCTGAAGCTCATGCTCCAATACTTGCCCACTTGAGGTGAAGAGCTGACTCAGTAGAAAAGACTCTGATGCTGGGTAATACTGAAGGCAGGAGGAGACGGGGATGACAGAGGAGGAGATGGTTGGATGTCATCACTGTCTCAATGGACATGAGTTTGAGCAAGCTCCAGAAAATGGTGAAGGACAGTGAAGCCTGGCTTGCTGTGGCCCACGGAGTCACAAAGAGTCAGACCTTACTAAGCTACTGAACAACAACAGCCTGCCTCTAGTTTCTTAATCAGTTGTCCTACAAATAAGAGACAACAGAGACCTGTTTAAGTGACTTTTTTTTTTTTCTAATACTTCCCTTCTCTAAACCTTATGACTGTTCCCAATTTATTCTCAATTCTTTGAAGCAGAAAGCTAACAGTTATTTGATTACTTGATTACTATTTGACACTACTTATTTTTCAAATCATATCACTCAGAATTCTGTCCCCTAAAAATACCAAGCCTCCTTACCTGTTTCCTACCATTCCTTCAGAAATCTGTTTCAAGTTCAAATCTTCCCTAAAGCTATTCCAGATAAGACAAATGCCCCCTCCCATGTATGTGTATTCACTCCCTCATGTGCACACATAAATACCTATAACTGATCATGTATGTGTATTGTGGGCTTTTTTAATTGACGGTGGAGTTGCATTTATTGTACTTCAATCCTTTGTAAATGCACGTGAACTATTGTAAACTAGAAGGCCTTTGTAAATTTCAGTTGCCATCCTCTTTATTTTCTTCTGATTATAAGCACCTTGAGGGCAGTGTTGCCATTTTTGGTTCACCACCTGGCTTGTTATGGTTCTTCTAATATGGCAGGTGTTCAATAAATCCCATTGAATGAGGATCTGTGGTTGACTGATTAACTTCTTGGCAAGTGAAACATATTTAATATTCCCCTTGAGTTCACAAATGGTTTATGCACTTCACAAAGGACCATACTCAGAACCATTCTGGCCTTACAAGTATATGATCAACAACTTTTAAGTACTACAAAACTAAGGGGCCCTAAAATGAAGACTGTCTCCTATCCACATGGAGTGTTTTCATTTATATTACCCTGTTATTGCACACATATCAGACAGAAATATGGTTTACACACTGGAACCTCCAACCTCCAACCAAGCAGTCTCGCACTGGTCTTTGTGTGCTCTGTGTTCTTTGCGAATCATGGATTAGAACTGCAGCCTTTCTGACCTGCAATAAAACTCACACGTTTCCTTAAACATATGCTACTATACAATGAATTTCATTGAAGGAGAAAGTGAACGTGAATTCTACCTGACTGATTCTTTTCAGCTTTGGGGGGCTATGGTTAGTAAGATCAAATAATGCCAGTCATGTCAGCTAGTGCCAGGAACTTCAGGTCTCCATAAATTCTGATCCTGGAAACTGCATGACTGAATTAGAAAGAATATTTTTCCCTGTCAAGACTTCAGACTTATTTTAAACTTTGGGCCCTTCTACTCAACTTTCTGTGACTTCTCAGACAAAGCAAAAGCAAAAGTCATATTTAAAGAGAGGAAGTGGCATAACATAAATGGCTGGAAATAAAGCTCACTACTGGAAAATGCCCTTTAATAGTTTCCACTAGAATATCACACTGTGATTTCTTTTTTTTTTTCCTTTTTTATAAGACCAGGTTTTGGAAAATAAGTATCATCTATAAACACACGAACGTATGATAAGGGCTGATCTGCATAGACTAATTCTTATTAAGATTACTATACGGGAGAATTCTAAAATCAGCTTCTGTAGATACACTTCTATCATGTTCAAAGTTTTTTAAGAAAAAGGATCTTATTTATCTATCACCAAAAAATACTGCTACAGAGATCAATTTTCTTACCATACAGCAGAGGTATATACATGCAAATATTATTAATCCTGTTTGCCTTTTTCTACACAAAAACCCAGAGAAGGTAGTATCTCAGTTTTAAAATATACATATTTTATATACACTTTCATCCATTTCCTCAAGGAAGTATTTCTGCAAGTTATCTATCAAGCAATGTTCATCTGCTTGTATCCTAAATACCTTCAAATCACTTCTAATTTTCTTGACTTAATGATAGTAGACAGTGATGAGGGAAAATAATTTTTTCCCATTATTAATTATGGTATTGATTTTAATGCCTTTAAAAATCATTTTAAAAATCAATCTACTTCAGCTTTTATGAACAGTTTTAAGTTTACAGAAAAATTGTGCAGAAAGTACACCGAGTTCCTATATATTATTCCCTTCCCCAGGTTCTCCCATTATTGACATCTTGCTTTGGTGTGGCACATTTCCAATATACTTTTAAAATATGTTTTGGGTAAAGTAAATATTAAGGATTAGGCTACACTTAATAGATACTGAAAGCACATTATTTTTAAAAGAAATTTTTACCTTTATATTAAAAGTACACAAAAGAGACATATATACAGTTGTGACTATTTTTCTACAAAAGATATAAATAGAACATACATAATCCTTCCCATTTTCATGATGTTTTATAAAATTCTAAGTCTGCTCTGAAGCTTTCTTTTAAAAATACATGCACACAACAGTTTATTTTCTGAGGCCACATGGGCCTTTTACTTCATAATGTGCTAATTGCTCTGACTCTGGCCCAAGCTCTTTGCTGGGCTGCTTGACTCGCTCTGCCTGCTACATCTGTGTTTACATGTATAGCGGGATCACTCAGAGCCCTGCTGCAGATCCTTTCAGCTTCCTTAAAGACTAGGCCTCAAGGAATCTAACCTAAGTCCAAGTCACCCAGATCAGTTACTCTAAAAACCTTACCCTGCGTGGATCTCCCTTCCACTGACATTTTGATGCAAAATCACAGGCAACCTATCCCCTCAACAGGCTAGTTCAGTTCAGTTCAGTTCGGTCGCTCAGTCGTGTCTGACTCTTTGCGACCCCATGAATTGCAGCACACCAGGTCTCCCTGTCCATCACCAACTCCCGGAGTTCACCCAAACTCATGTCCATCGAGTCAGTGATGCCATCCAGCCACCTCATCCTCATCCTCCCCTTCTCCTCCTGCCCCCAATCCCTCCCAGCATCAGAGTCTTTTCCAATGAGTCAACTCTTCACATGAGGTGGCCAAAGTACTGGAGTTTCAGCTTTAGCATCAGTCCTTCCAAAGAACACCCAGGACTGACCTCCTTTAGAATGGACTGGTTTCATCTCCTTGCAGTCCAAGGGACTCTCAAGAGTCTTCAATGCTAAGTTGCTTCAGTCGTGTCCGACTCTGTGCGACCCCATAGATGGCAGCCCACTAGGCTCCTCTGTCCCTGGGATTCTCCAGGCAAGAATACTGGAGTGGGTTGCCATTTCCTTCTCCAATGCATAGAAGTGAAAAGTGAAAGTGAAGTCACTTGAGTCGTGCCCGACTCTTAGCGACCCCATGGGCTGGAGCCTACCAGGCTCCTCCGTCCGTGAGATTTTCCAGGCAAGAGTATTGGAGTGGGGTGCCATTGCCTTCTCCAAGAGTCTTCAATACCACAGTTCAAAAGCATCAATTCTTCAGCACTCAGCTTTCTTCATAGTCCAACTCTCACATCCATACATGACCACTGGAAAAACCATAGCCTTAACTAGACGGATCTTTGTTGGCAAAGTAATGTCTCTGCTTTTGAATATACTATCTAGGTTGGTCATAACTTTCCTTCCAAAGAGTAAGCGTCTTTTAATTTCATGGCTGCAGTCACCATCTGCAGTGATTTTGGAGCCCCCCAAAATAAATTCTGACACTGTTTCCACTGTTTCCCCATCTATTTCCCATGAAGTGATGGGACCAGATGCCATGATCTTCATTTTCTGAATGTTGAGCTTTAAGCCAACTTTTTCACTCTCCTCTTTCACTTTCATCAAGAGGCTTTTTAGTTCCTCTTCACTTTCTGCCATAGGTGTGAATTCAAAAGTCTGTTGATAAATTACTGTACAAGACCTTCACTATTAATTTTTATCTGGAGACAGTAAAATAGTAAAGAGTGCTTAACTTTGTTCCAAAAACACATTCTGCTATAGTATATAACTCTCTGCAGTGCCAGATTGGAATTAATCTTGCTCAGTTGATTACTGAATGCCGCCCCAAATTACTCAGCTGGAGTTAAACACAGATAGTCTTCCTATTTAAAAGCAGAAAACCCAAATTCACATACCAGTGTGTAATGTCAGCAACACAGGTCTGAGACAGAGGAAAGGACAAAATGGTAAAGATTACGAGTCTGATCCACAAACAAAATTAGATTAAAAGGAGTTGGTTGGAGAAGGAAATGGCAACCCACTCCAGTATTCTTGCCTGGAAAATCCCATGGACAGAGAAGCCTGGTGGGCTACAGTTCATGAGGTCACAAAGAGTTGGACATGACTTAGCAACTAAACAAGAAAGTGGACTTGTAAGTTTTTGTTATATGAGTACTGCTGCTGCTACTAAGTCACTTCAGTCGTGTCCGACTCTGTGCGACCCCATAGACGGCAGCTCACCAGGCTCCCCCGTCCCTGGGATTCTCCAGGCAAGAACACTGGAGTGGGTTGCCATTTCCTTCTCCAATGCATGAAAGTGAAAAGTGAAAGTGAAGTCGCTCAGTCGTGTCCGACCCTCAGCAACCCCATGGACTGCAGCTTTCCAGGATCCTCCATCCATGGGATTTTCCAGGCAAGAGTACTGGAGTGGGGTGCCATTGCCTTCTCCGATATGAGTACTGTTAGAAGCTAAATAATTAAAAGCCTTATTTGTGATTAAAAAAAAAAATAGTAGTTGGTGTCTTATACCTATTCAAATAAATCAAAGACATCACTTTTTCCAATATGGAATTCTTTAAAGTAAGAACTTATTTGTCAAAATACATTTAAAGGTAACACTTTCAATTCAAAGAGCTAACTAAAGCATATATAGATTCATAAAATACATTTCACATGACATAGGAAAGTCACATTTAAGAAATGATATACATGTATGTTACATTTTTAATCTTTATTAGTTTTTATAAAACTCATCAGGCTTCAGAATTGTTTTTGTTAAGTTTATCAGTTTGTTTCCTGCCTGTTCCTATATAGCAGTGAGATGAAATACATCTTTGGTAATTGACTTTTGTTTGGGAATCACTTCATTGACTGTTGTTTGCTGTCATTGCCAGTGATTCAATATCTGTATCATATACATTCTCTTCAACATGTTGCTCAACAAACTTACCTAACCTATAGAATATCTAGAATTAAAGAAACATTATTAGTAGTCTTGAAAGTCACTTACTGCTCATTACCAAATATTTCCACTAAAATTCAGTGTCATATGGTGGAAACAGCTTACATTATGTCTAGGTGGTAAAATTCCATTCTGTTGAATATTGGTGCCATTTTTGTCAATGGTTTATGCCAATATTAGGGTATCAGAAAGCCCATTTACCTTTAGGACAGCCCAGTGAGGGCTGATCCAAGGCAAGAAGAAAATCTCTCTTTGTTGTGTGTCATGGTGGTACCACATTTATTCTGACCAAAAGACTGGGCCTAGCCTGTGCACTTTACAACCCACTGCTCCTCTTACCTGCTCTGCCGAGCATCTGGCTTCTTGGTAGGGCCACTGCCATCATAGGATCTGACACCATCCAGCTCTCTGAGCAGTCCCCGACAACCTGTCTACTCCTGGCTTTTCTAAAGCTGCAGAGCTGTTTTCTCTCACATTAGTTTTCTCTCACCCTTCCTTTCACTAGGATCCCACCTATTCTAGCCTTAACTCCAGGCTTCTGATAAGTGACTCAACTAAAAGTATTTATTTTGTATCTGAAAGTGCAATAAGTATTAGGAAACCAAGAATCATTATATGTTGATTTTCAGTCAAAGAATGCTTCTTTTAGAGTGAAAAAGAATGATAACAGAGGACAAGTAATAAATGCTTCAAATCATATGAGAATTTACAAGTATCTGAGAAGTTTTTTGTTTTGCTTTTATTCAAAGGAAATCCCAAATCCTGCACATTTCACAAGCAGCTTAGGATGACAATAAAATGAAATAATTACTTTAATCTGCTTTTCTTGAAAACGTCGATAGATATATGATATATGTGCAAAGTTTAAAAACCCTTGGTTAACTCATGCATCTCATTTTGATAGTTTTTCTTTTGAGTTCAAATTTAACCTACTTGCAATGCAGGAGACCCAGGTTAGATCCTTGGGTCAGGAAGATGCCCTGGAGAAGGAAATGGCAACCCACTCCAGTATTCTTGCCTGGGAAATCCCATGTACAAGAGGAGCCTGGCGGGCTACAGTTCATGGGGTCACAAATGGTTGGACATGACTGAGTGACTAACACTGTTTCTTTAATCTACTTGAACAAATTAACTAAATTTACAGTTTTGTTTTTGTTGTAAAGTGTTAAGATTCAAATTCTCTTGCCCCAAATAATAATCATTTTATAAAAGCTCAGTAGAATTCTAAAGAGAAAGAAAAGCATCAAAGGCAAAATTTACAGATATTAGGTACAAGAAGGACTCTGAACAAATTTATATTGATCTGTTGGTGAACTAGGTAATTTTTTTTGCAAATTCTGTCATCTGTTGAAATAGGGTCATGTTGATACTTCCAAAATAAAATCACTTAAAAGAGTGAAGTTTATTTGTGGGATGAAGCTGTATTTTAACCTCAACTCTTTTTTCTTGCTTACTAAAATAACCTCTGATTCTTACTAATGTTTGAGACAGATGAAAATTTTCTCTGACCGTAAATAAATATTTAACACATGAAGGAATAAAATTAAACTGTTCAATGGAACAATGCACAAATGAAGTATTCAATTAACTTTCTCCTTAATTTTCCCATCCAAAGCTCCTTTACTGAGTAAATTCCTCTGGCCATAAAACTCACTGAATCTACCATACAACAGATAAGTTACAAGGATCCCAAATAATTAATTTAGAAGGTTGTTATATTGCTATTAATATTTTGAAAAATTGTGTTCAGTCACTTCTAACTCTTTGAGACCCTATGAACTGCAGCTCGGCAGCCCTTGGGATTTTTCTTCACAGGAATACTGGAGTGGGTTGCCATTTCCTCCTCCAGTGATCTTCCTTACCCAGGTATCAAACTTGTGCCTCTCACATCTACTGAATTGCAGGTGGTTTCTTTATTGCTGAGCCACTGGGAAGGCCGTTTTGAAGAATTACTCATTGCTAAAGTCATTAATTTGTTTCAGTCAATAAGGAGACAATAAGAGTAATTAAAGATAATCTTTAGTCATACAGCTGATTTTATACTTGTTTTCTCCATTTTACATTAACTAATTTACTTCCCTCTTAGTTTTATACCATGACCACATTATTCACCTGTTCTTAGCTTTGGTAAAAGTTAATAAAATATTTTTTCCTAAAAGCAATACATGTGTTTGGTAGAATATAAATAGTAAAATGGATAAAGGTATTTTTACCCTCAAGATATTTCCTTACTCTTATTTTTCTTATATATGAAGGGGGAAAAGGTATATCTACACTAGTTTTAAATTTTTTCCTGTACCCTGAAGATCTTCCAGCTGTCTTGAAAGAAGGAAACTTTGGCTTTTGACTCTTTTTCCTGTCTTATGGATAACAGCCCGGCTGCTTTCATAAACAGTGGCCAGCTGTTCGGCTTTTAATACTACTTAACAATCTCCTACTTTTCACAGGGGAAACATCTTGATTGAATTCTTTTCTCCTGCCTAAGAAACTCATTGAGAATTTTGACTATAAAAACTTCTTAAACCAAGATACTCAAAAACTACTCAGCTGCTGGTCTGAACCTAGAAGTGGCCTGTAAGTTTCAACCACCTCCTTATATGTATTAAGCAGATTGTTCTGAGATCTTTCCAAACTTTTAGAATAAGAAACTATTACAGTAACAGAACAGCTGAAGGACAAGCATTTGCTGGCACTTACAAGAACTAGCCAAACCACATAAAATTATCACATGCAATTAGCAATGTCATCTATGTAGAAAGGTTATGGGAACAGCCAGTGCTTCAAGTCTTCACTATCTGTTCCACCAAGAACAGAAGTACAATTGAACAGGGGGGAAAACTTATTGTCAAGAAAAGTCTGCCTCAAAGAATGATTAGAACACAAGGGATACAACGCCCTAAGTTGATCCATCCCATAGGAATTGAGATGCTTTATTTGTTTAAATGAGGACTTACTGTAAAGTTTGAAAGATAGAAAAGAATGGAAAAAAGGAATAAATAAAAATACAAATAAATTTGTTAAAGCAGATAAATATAACTTAATTTTTTCATTAGTTGTTGCAAATTGAAGAATATAAATTATGTTCAAATAAAATATTTATTTTTGTGCAACAACTATCAGGAAAAGAAAATATCACTATTGTAATAGAACACACACGA
Source organism: Bubalus bubalis (assembly GCF_019923935.1). Lineage (NCBI taxonomy): Eukaryota > Metazoa > Chordata > Mammalia > Artiodactyla > Bovidae > Bubalus > Bubalus bubalis. The sequence goes on along the minus strand of NC_059164.1, from coordinate 27,741,881 downwards.
TGAGGGTAAACATTCTATAAGGATTTATTATTCTTATCAAAGGGTGTTTATGGATATAGAAATGGACATAAACATTGATCTAGAGATAGTTCCGTCTTGGTGGTAATTTAGTTGCTAAGTCATGACAGACTCTTGCAACCGCATGGACTATAACCCACCAGGCCCCTCTGTCCATGAGATTTCTCAGGCAAGAATACTGGAGTGGGTTGCAATTTCCTTCTCCAGGGGATCTTCCTGACTCAGGGATCGAACGTGGATCTTCTGTGTTACAGGCAGATTCTTTACTCCTGAGCCACTGGGGAAGCCCATACACTATCATAGCTAGTGATTACATTGGGACAGAAGGGGAAATGAGGTCAGAGGGGAAAACTGAAAAATATTTTTCACATGGTATTTCAAATATTTAATGAATAAAATTCCCAAAAGAAAAACTGTTTAAATTTTATTCCCTCAATATGATGAATTACTCTTCAATGAAATACATAGAAGTTAAAAAAAAAAAAACAAAACTTTCTAACAGGTAAAGGTGTTATGTGAAGTCTAATGTAATTCAGTCTGTGTCTTGTGATGCTATGGGTATATTTTCTTTACTAAAGCAATGCCTATAAGTTAGCAATTCCATAGGGAGCTTTGAACTAAGGAACTTTAGCAAATGGAAGGATAAGTATCAGAAGGTTTCCTGCAAAGTAATTTAAAATGTCAACAGAGTGAGAAGTTTAAGCATCCTGGAGTGTTTTGAAATAAGATTTTGGGCACTTTTTCTGAAAATTTATAACTGGGTCAATTGGATCGACCAATTGATTGGTTTAAAACAGTCTGATTTTTAAAAATTTATAATTCAGGTGTCCTATCATTTGTTAAGGGCTTCCCAGGTAGCTCAGCTGGTAAAGAATCCACCTGCAATGCAGGAGACCTCAGTTAGATTTCTGGGTCAGGAAGATCCTCTGGAGAAGGGATAGGCTACCCACTCCAGTATACTTGGGCTTCCTTCCTGGCTCAGCTGGTAAAGAATCCACCTGCAAATGCAGGAGACCTGGGTTCTCTTCCTAGGTTGGGAAGATCCTCTGGAGAAGGGAAAGGCTACTCACTCCAGTATTCTGGCCCAGAGAATTCCATGGACTATATAGGCCATTGGGTCACAAAGAGTTGGACACAGCTGAGTGAAAAGACAGAATGCAAACACTACTTTTACAAAAAACACTTCTTGTCTCTTATTTAAATTGCCGTTAAAACTTAGAATGTACAACTTCCAGCAACTATGGATCTGTCATTAATGTATCCTCTCACAAAGAAAAAGCTGAAATATCAAGAGTAATTCAAAACTTTTGAAAAATACTATTTTATGTTTACATAAGAGTTATCCACTTATGAAATACTTTGACAGCCATCATATTATTTGATTCTCTCATCAGCTCTGTGAAATTGAGAAGTAAATATCATTTTTCCCATTTCCCAGATGAAGAAGCTGAGGCTCCAAATGATTTCATGTCTTGTCTTAGAACAATATGCTAATTAAACTGAGACTTGAGTACCAACCAGTCTCATCTAACCTTAATAATCCTTCATTCCTACATTATCTGCCAAAATGGCTACGTAATGAGAGACGAAGGGTGACCAATTATTAAAAATACTGCTTTTAAATTAATGGACTGCTTTTGTTTTCTAAAATTAAAACTTTTCTTTTGGTACAAAGAAACAAGATAATTACCAGGCTCCTCTGTCCATAGGATTTTCCAGGCAAGAGTACTGGAGTAGAGTGCCATTGCCTTCTCCAATTTAAGAATAGAACATGTAAAATATTTTTCTTCATTAATTTGATTATTTTCCAATTCAAGGATTTTAATGGAATGGCTGTTGGGAATGATAGTAAATAACTTTCTCTCTCTCTCTCACCACACACACACACACACACACACACACACACACACATATATTCATGTCAAACGTATGAGTAAGGTGATAGCCGTTGCAGTTTAGAATAGCTGTTTCTTTTCTGGTTAATTAATATGATTTTAAATATTTCATATGGGAGAATTTTTTGGAAAAAAAAATGAAGTGAACGTAAGATTGACTGGAATTTACAAGCTCATTTAAAGAAAAGTCTCAACTATTTTTTCTTACAAATGTAATACCTCCCCAGATGGCAGTCTTTGTAGTTCGTGGCACTGATTCAAAAGGCATATTAAATGCCACTCTCCTAGTTGCATCAAGCATTTACAGGCCTCCTCTCAGAATGGGTTCAATAGTAATTAGAATAACACCCTTCAGTCAGGTGAAATTACACTTGAACAGTTTGAGGATTTTGTGTGTGTGTCTGTGTGTCTTCCTTTGGGTAAATAAGTCCTTTCTCAAAAAAAAAAAAAGAGAGAGAGAGAGAAAAGGAAAAGAATGGAGAGACCTAGAAAGAAAGGAGACAGTTGCGTGTCGGGGTGGGGGGAGAAATGTAGGTGGGTGTTCTCGGGTAGGGGGAGATTAAGAGAGAGAGATTCAAAATAATACTCCAAAGCAAGAGTCCCATAAACTATGTTGAAATGTGAGTATTTCTTTCATTCCCTACCAGACATTGATAGACAAACAGGTTAAGGGAAAAAAAAAAAAAAGCAAAGGGGGAAAAATACCATTTACTCACTGTAGCAGCAGGAAATCAAGGAAAGAAAATAAACAGGGTTTGAATTGTGGACCTTTAACCTGCTAGTCAGACAGTTTCATTCTGTATGTATTTGTGTGCTGGTAAATGGCGAAGGGGAGGTAAAGGGACGGGGCCTTGTGGGATTCCTGGGACTCCCACAGCTACCAGCCCAGCTGTACAAACATGCACAAGCTTTGTTAAGGTACAGTGGGCAGAGGCTGAAACTGCTGAGCTATCTGACCTATAAATCCCTCGCAAAAGCTCCACTTGAGGGGAAGCCAGAAGTTATGTGTAAATGTTTCACCCAGCCAGGAGCTAGCAGTGGTCATTTCCGCCTCCTCTCTTTCTCTCAATGGGTACTCTGACTGGCTGCATTTAAAGTAGTATGTTTAGATACATAAATGACCACATCTTAAATTCTACTTTCCTCTAGGCAAAACAAGAAAGGGAGTAATGACTCAGAAGCTCTCTGTTCTTGACTTTACAGCTTGAGGCACAGGTTCCAAAATTATGAGCAATCCACTTAGGCAGAGCAATGGAAATTTCTGTTATTGTTCTTTTCTTTAAGTTTCCTTTTCAAACACAATGTAAGTGCATCACTTTAAAAGTACCATGAATCTACATAGATATTTTTAATTGACACAGGCTGGAGGGATTTGAGATATTCTCTTCAATATGACACCAATTACACGGCTCCCGTTTTTCATTTTGCACTTAGTCTCATTCACAACAGACAATCTTAGCATGGCATATTATATCTTGAGTGTAAACAATGCTGAGGTTCTAAATTACTAACCCCAAGGAGAACCTTCCTGAGATTTTTTTTCTCTTGTCTAAACATTTCTGAACTCTAGGTGACCTCCTTTTATGAAGCTTCCACACGGCATCAAAACACCTTAAATGTACGCACTCAGTAAGGTATATAGACTATTAAAAACACTGTAGAAAATGACATAAAACAATAACAAGTGAAGCAAGCTAAATTTAAGTAGAAATAGCTTTTAGAAATATTCATAAGCTAGAGAAGTCTGTTGAAAATACCTGGAAGCCTTTTTGTATTTTTCTGTCTCTCTAGGATTTCAGAAAGCCCAATCAATGCTAAAAACAAAACAAACAAAAGAACACACACACACACCAACACAGAGGTGTTTACTCTGTGTATATGCTGCTCTGAGTTGAATAAGTTTGGTTGCATTTGAATAGTATTAAATATTCAGAGTTACTAAGAAAAAGTGGCATTTTTCTGAAATGTCATTCTGTGATAGAGATTTTCTTCACTAACTTCTTACATTACACTAAGCAAGAGACTAATGCTGTGGATAGCAAGATGTACATCATGGCTCTTGCAATTTTACCAGAGTATGCACTCAGGTAAAGAAGACAAAACCAGTATGCACTCAAAAGTAACACATATGACAAAAAGTAACACATATGACAAAAAACACACATGTAACACATATGATTTACTTACTTTACATCAGAAAAGTAAAAATGCCTAACAATGGAAATTCAGAGGGGACAGAAAGTACTTACAGACAGGGGAAGTCCATAAAAAGTATGCCTTGAACCTTGTCATCTTTCTGAAAATGTCATATGAAAGAGAGTGAATAATTAACAGCATATTAAAATAAAATGGATAAATAATGAGAACCCACTGTATAGCACAGGGAACTCCACTCAACACTCTGAAATGACCAATATGGGAAAAGAACCTAAAAAAGAGCAGATACATGTATATGTAACTGATGTGCTCTATGTGTATATGTAACTGATTTGCTCAGATATGTGTATATGTAACTGATTTGCTCTACAGCAGAAACTACTACAACACTGTAAATTAATTGAATACTCCAATAAAAGTTAATTAAATCTCTTCCCAAAAGATAATAAAGCAAATAGGGATAACTTGTGACAAAAGAGATAAAGACTAAATAGAGTGAGTAACATCCCGCTACCTGGCTCGTTCAGGAGGCAGGATCAGCTTCTCTGACATAGATTCAGTTTTACATGACCTCTAGAAACACAGAAAAGTCTAGTATTGTCAGTGCTGTACATGAGCTTTCTGTAATTACATTGATACAAAATAATGCAATATATCTTGCCATCATTTCTTTCTAGTTAGTTGTACAGGTCAATTATCTGTGTTGTCTGCTGCTGCTGCTGCTGCTGCTAAGTCGCTTCAGTCCGACTCTGTGCGATCCCATAGATGGCAGCCCACCAGGCTCTGCCGTCCCTGGGATTCTCCAGGCAAGAACACTGGAGTGGGTTGCCATTTCCTTCTCCAATGCATGAGAGTGAAAAGTGAAAGTGAAGTCGCTCAGTCGTATCAGACTCTTAATGCTAGTAATCGCTATTTGTGGTGGTTGTAGCTTGATTGGTTTATCTATTGTCTCTTGCCTTGTCTCTATGAAAAAAGAAGAGCACAGACGATTATACTGGCCAGGACTCAGGGTAAATCCAGCAGAAAAGTAACAGCACAGTCACCAAGGATAAAGCTCTGACCAATATGACATTTATCCCAAACTTCAACTAAACACATGATAGTATGTCACCTCACTGTCATTCATTTGCTTTTCTACACTTAAAAATTTGCTGCTTCAAACCACAGGTATGAAATATAGAATTTTATCTAACTTAAACCACTTTGAAGATTTCCATAAAGAAAAAAGAGTACTAATACTCTTAGCTAACCACATAAAAAGGTAAAAACCAAATTTAAAACTGTAAATAGAACAGATATATCACAACTAACCCTGGTCTTCAATGGAACAATTACTGACCTGAGATTTCAGATACTAAGTCGCTCCAGTGAATCACTCTGTGACCTACACAAGTTACCGAACTGTGCTTTGCTTTTTCATCTGTAAAACTAGAAAAGCATTGATTTTACTCCCAACCTCATGTGGATGTGAAAATATTTTAAAATAAATTGCAAGATTATTATTAACACAATGCCTTGTAAAACTGCAATTGAGGAGTTTCCCTCGTGGTCCAGTGGCTAAGATTCCACATTTCTAATTCGGGAGGCCCATGTTCAATGCTAAGTCAGGAAACTAGATCCCACATGCCACAAAGAAGATCCTGCATACCGCAACTAAGATTCAGCACAGCCAAATAAATATTTTTTTAAATCACAATTGATTACTAAAATAATAACATAATAATTGAATACATTCAAAATAGTCATCCACCCATGCACAAATGTGATTAAGAAACTTTTAATTTACATAAAGTTTATTATTTAGATTCATTAAATATGCCAAACACCAAAGACAAATTATTGTTATTATTTCAAAATTGATATACTATTGTTATTGTACTTCTCCTTCCTCTTTTTGTGTCCAACTCTTTGTGACCTCATGAACTGTAGCCAACTAGGCTCCTCTGGAATTTTCCAGGCAAGAAGACTGGAGTGGGTTGCTGTTTCCTGCCTCAGGGGATCTTCCCTACCCAAGGGTTGAAGCCATGTCTCTTGCGTCTCCTGTTGGCAGACAGATTCCTTACCACTGCACCACCTGGGAAGCCCATTAAATTTGATAACATTTATTATTTAGATTCGTTAAATATGCCAAAGGCAAAGTATTATTTTTTATTATTTAAAAATTGATATGATATTGTACTTCTCCTTCCTCTTTTTATTGCAAAGTTTTTGTCAGACACTGCCACATAAGAATATGTAAGAATTCTGATTTAGCGGCTTTAACTTTTTTAATTTGCTCATTTTTCTCAACTAAGACAAGTGCAAATTTCAACTGAATAAGCTTTGTTACTCTCACCCTCTTCCTGAAATACAAACAAGGTAAGTGATATCATTTTAATTTTTTAATATTAGAAAATACAGCTTTTGAAGTGTGGTGTTGGAGAAGACTCTTGAGAGTCCCTTGGACTGCAAGGAGATCCAACCAGTCCATTCTGAAGGAGATCAGCCCTGGGATTTCTTTGGAGGGAATGATGCTGAAGCTGAAACTCCAGTACTTTGGCTACCTCATGCGAAGAGTTGACTCAGTGGAAAGACTCTGATGCTGGGAGGGATTGGGGGCGGGAGGAGAAGGGGACGACAGAGGATGAGATGGCTGGATGGCATCACTGACTCGATGGACGTGGGTCTGGGTGAACTCCGGGAGATGGTGATGGACAGGGAGGTCGCATGGGACATGGGGTCGCAGAGAGTCAGACACGACTGAATGACTGAACTGAACTGAACTGATTTAATTAGAATAACTGACAAGATACACCATATCCTCATAATATCAGTATCAACATTTTCAGTGCAACATAATTTACAGGGACAGTAGTTTTTAAAATCCCTAACAGAATATTCATCTTAAGAAAGCATTTTATTCTAAAGTCTTCCAAAAGATTTAAGAGGAAGAAACACTCCAAAAGACATTCTATGATGTCACCATCATCCTAATACCAAAATCAACACTATCAAGAAAGAAAATTACAAGCCAGTATCTTTGACAAATATAAATGCAAACAAGTATTCTCAACAAAATATCAGTAAACCAAGTCCAACAACACATAAAAAAGATCACACACCATGATGAAATTGGATTCATGAAAGACAAAGATGGCTCAACATCTGGGAGTATAGGATTAGCAGATGCAAATATACATATACAAATACAATGGATAAACATAAAGGTCCTTCCTATAGCACAGGCAGAACACCACACTTCTGGCAGAAAGTAAAGAACTGAAGAGCCTCTTGATGAAAGTGAAAGAGGAGAGTGAAAAAGTTGGCTTAAAAGTCAATTCAGAAAACAAAGATCATGGCATCTGGTCCTATCACTTCATGGCAAATAGACGGGGAAACAATGGAAAGAGTGACAGACTTTTTTTGGGAGGCTCAAAAATCACTGCAGATGGTGACTGCAGCCATTAAATTACAAGATGCTTGCTCCTTGAAAGAAAAGCTATGACCAACCTAGACAGCATATTAAAAAGCAGGGACATTACTTTACCAACAAAGGTCTGTCTAGTCGAGGCTATGGTTTTTCCAGTGGTCATGTATGGATGTGAGAGTTGAACTATGAAGAAAGCTGAGCGCTGAAGAATTGATGCCTTTGATGTGGTGTTGGAGAAGACCCCTGAGAGTCCCTTGAACTGCATGGAGATCCAACCGGTGCATCCTAAAGGAAATCAGTCCTGAATATTCATTGGAAGAACTAATGCTGAACCTGAAGCTACAATACTTTGGCCACCTGATGCAAAGAACTGACTCATTTGAAAAGACCCTGAGGCTGGGAAAGATTGAAGGTGGGAGGAGAAGGGGATGACAGAGGATGAGATGGTTGGATGGCATCACTGACTCAATGGACATGAGTGAATAAACTCTGGGAGTTGGTGATGGACAGACAAGTCTGGCATGCTGCAGTCCATGAGGTCGCAAAGAGTTGGACACGACTAAGGGACTGGACTGAACTGATAACACAGGCAAATATATTCAATATTCTATGATAAACCACAATGAAAAGCAATATTAAAAATGTCTATATACGTATAGCTGAGTTACTTTTCTGTACAGCAGAAATTAATCCCTACTTTGTATATCAACTGTACTTCAATAAATTCTTAAAGCATTTTAAAATAAGTATATTTTAGATGTTATGAAATATTTTATACAAATTTGTTGGAATATTCCTAGTTTAGATACTAACATAATAATTCTATTAATTTCACAACATAAAATTAATTATTAAATGCAATTATCTCATCTTCTCACCATTACATGTATTTACTTTGGGCCGTAAACTTACACACACACACATCTGTGTATATATATAAATTTGTGTGTATATATTCAAATGGCAGGTAAATATTTATTTCCTAAGTAACAGTTTGAGAAGAAGGGATCTGGTATTACTTGAACAACTATGTGCCATGAATTTGCAACAGTAGAGACTTCACGTATCACTAAACTGTCATGGGAATCATGCAGAGTAGATATATCTGTTCCCTGTTCAATCTCCAAACTTGTGGGTTTGATCCCTGGATCAGGAAGATCCTCTGGAGAAGAAAATGGAAACCCACTCCAGTATTCATGTCTGGAAAATCCTACGGACAGAGGAGTCTGGCGGACTACAGTCCATGGGGTTACAAGAGTCGGACATGACTTAGCAACTAAACCACAACCACACTCTAAATATGTCTCTCTGGGGTCCTGCTTTAGACTAGTTCAGCTTTATTTGTTTGTATGGCCATGCAAGATTTCATTTGAACAGAGTTTCTTGGCTAATGAGTTAGAAAGCTACTATCTTATACTACAGAATCTCCCGGGCACCTGGGATTGGTCTTTTCTAATCCTGTGTATTGGGCTTCGCTGTGGCTCAGTGGTAAAGAACCCACCAGCCAACACAGGAGACATAAGAGATGAGGGTTCAATCCTGGATCAGGAAGATCCCCTGGAGAAGGAAATGGCAACCAATGCCAATATTGTTGCCTGGGAAATCCCACGGATAGAGGAGTATGGCAAGCTACAGCCCAGGAGGTTTCAAAAGAGTTGGACATGACTTATTGACCAAACAACTGATCCTGTGTATTTGTGATTGAAAAAATAGGAAATCACCAAATTCTTACCAACCAACCTACTCTTTCCAGAGGGAAGCAAAATTTTGCGGAAATTATGATTTCCTTGTTTTGGAAATTTTAACTTTGTTGTATGATCCACTTAAAACTTTATGGTAGACAATGCAGACCCTAAATCTGTACTTTCATAAACAATATCCACAGTGTGAAAATGGGAAGACAGAATAAAACACTTGTATGTAAAAATTCATTTGGCTTATTCCCCAAGACCTGTAACACCAGAGTAATCATGAGAAAACCATCAGATAAACCCAAATTGAGGGCTACCAAATATCTGACCAGGATGCCTCAAAGATGATGAGGTCATCCAAACACAGGGAAAGTTTGAGAAACTGTCACAGCCAAGAGAAGCCTAAGGAATTATGACTACTAAATGCAAGGTGATATCCTGAGTGGGACACTAAAACAGAAGAACACTGGGTGCAAATCCAGGAAATCTCAGTCGAGTATAGATTTCAGCTAATAATAATATATCAATATTGATTCCGTGATTGTGTTAACTATATTCTATACTAATGTAAGATATTAATAACAGGTGAAATTATGGGGAGATATGTTACCTAACAGAAGCAGAAGATATTAAGAGGAGGTGGCAAGAATATACAGAATAACTATACAAAAAAGATCTTCATGACCCAGATAACCATGATGGTGTGATCACTCACCAAGAGCCAGACATCCTGGAATGCAAAGTCAAGTTGGCCTTAGGAAGCTTTACTACAACGAAGCTAGTGCAGGTGATGGAATTCCAGCTGAGCTATTTCAAATCCTAAAAGATGATGCTGTGAAAGTGCTGCACTCAATATGCCAGCAAATCTGGAAAACTCTGCAGTGGCCACAGGACTGGAAAAGGTCAGTTTTCATTCCAATCGCAAAGAAAGACAATGCCAAAGAATGTTCAAACTACTGCACAATTGTACTCATCTCACATGCTAGCAAAGTAATGCTCAAAATTATCCAAGCCAGGCTTCAACAGTACATGAAGCATGAACATCCTGATGTTCAAGATGGATTTAGAAAAGGCAGAGGAACCAGAGATCAAATTGCCAACATCCTCTGGATCATGGAAAAAGCAAGAGTTCCAGAAGACATCTACTTCTGCATAATTGACTACACCAAAGCCTTTGACTATGTGAATTACAACAAACTGTGGAAAATGCTTAAAGAGACAGGAATACCAGACCACCTGACCTGCCTGAGAAATCTGTATGCAGGTCAAAGAGCAACAGTTAGAATTGGACATGAAACAACACATTGGTTCCAAATAGGGAAAGGAGTATGTCAAGGCTGTGTATTGTCACCTTGTTATTTAACTTATATGGAGAGTACATCATGCAAAATACCAGGCTGGATGAAGCACAAGCTGGAATGGAGATTGCCAGGAGAAATATCAATAGCCTCAGATATGAAGATGACACCACCCTTATGGCAGAAAGTGAAGAAGAACTAAAGAGCCTATTGATGAAAGTGAAAGAGTGAAAAAGTTGCTTAAAACTCAACATTCAGAAAACTAAGATCATGGCATCTGGTCCCATCACTTCATGGCAAATAGATGGGGAAACAATGGAAAGGAACAGTGACAGACTTTATTTTCTTGGGCTCCAAAATCTCTGGTGACTGCAGCCATTAAATTAAAAGATGCTTGCTCCTTGGAATAAAAGCTATGACCAACCTGCTGCTGCTGCTGCTGCTGCTGCTAAGTCGCTTCAGTCATGTCCAACTCTGTGTGACTCCATAGACGGCAGCCCACCAGGCTCCCCCGTCCCTGGGATTCTCCAGGCAAGAACACTGGAGTGGGTCGCCATTTCCTTCTCCAGTGCTTGAGAGTGAAAAGTGAAAGTGAAGTCGCTCAGTTGTGTCCGACTCTTAGCGACTCCATGGACTGCGACCCACCAGGGTCCTCCGTCCATGGGATTTTCCAGGCAAGAGTACTGGAGTGGGGTGCCATTGCCTTCTCCATGACCAACCTAGACAGCATATTAAAAAGCAGAGATATTACTTTGCCAACAAAGCTCTGTCTAGTCAAAGCTATGGTTTTTCCAGTAGTCATGTATGGATGTGAGATATGGACTATAAAGAAAGCTGAGTGCTGAAGAATTAATGTTTTTGAACTGTGGTGTTGGAGAAGACTGTTGAAAGTCCCTTGGACAGCAAGGAGATCCAACCGATCCATCCTAAAGGAAATCAGTCCTGAATATTCATTGGAATGACTGATGCTGAAGTTGAAGCTCCAATACTTTGGCTACCTGATGCGAAGAGCTGACTCATTTGAAAAGACCCTGATTCTGGGAAAGATTGAAGGTGGGAAGAGAAGGGGACAACAGAGGATGAAATGGTTGGATGGTATTACCAATGCAACGGACATGAGTTAGAGTAGAGTCCGGGGGTTGGTGATGGACAGGGAAGCCTGGTGTGCTGCAGTCCATGGGGTCACAGAGAGTCGGAAACGACTAAGCGACTGAACTGAACTGATGTGGCAATTCTCTGTACTATCTTTTTAACTTTTCTATAAAACTTTTCTAGAATAAAAATTTAATTTCTAAAATGTAAATATGCATTTAGTAAAAGGCACACTTTAAAAATGTGATTAATCAGGAATCTGCAGTAACCACATGAAATTCTTATAAAAGAGAAGGAAAAGTATATCTGCTTAAAAGAAATCAATTGTAAATTACATTTTAGTTCAGAGTAATTTGCTAATTCTTCACTGTACCTGTGTTACCATAAGTGTAAAGATTCCAAATTTATTTTAATTTTTAATGATTCTAACAATGAAGTGAGTAAATTATCTACATTTCATTAAAACACATTTTGGTATTGAGAAGCACCAACTTACTTTCTCAAAATTGGTATTTCTATATATAAAAGTAATGAAACAAGAACCGGAAAATAATAGCCCTAGGTTTAGAGGTACTAAGAAACAACTATTATAAACATATATTTTAAAAATTATGCTTTTGAAAGTGGCATCAGAAAATGATTTTTTTTAATTTGAAGTATAGAGACATTATTTTCTTATCACATGTCCATGGAATACTCAAATTGGTCAGTCCAAAAAAATGACATGTTTCAAATGGACTATCTCACATCTGATGCAGGGGGTGGGGTGGGTAATATCTTAGTATTCATAAAGTACTCCTGGTGAAGGAAGCTCTTATTTTCTAGGACCCCAGGGAAGGATAAATCTATCTAGTAGCCAAAATGAAATTACTTAGTAAACTAACTTTGGAGTGAAACTGATTTTATATGATTGAACAAACTCAAAACTGGAAGGATACAACAGATCTCTTGGGTCACCCTCTGGACATTAGATAAATCATTGCTAAAACATTGAGGGCCAAAAAAAAAATTCTGTTCTTTTCTCAGTATTTCCAACATTGACAATTCACCCCTTTTGGAGGAGTTATCAACCTCAAAGGGTTGTCTCCTTATATCTTCCCAATATCTCTTACTTTCTAATCTATGTCTGCTAGAGTAATTCTCCATTAACAGAGAGCAAAGTGATAACTGTTCTTTCTCCAAAATAAGAAAGTAAAAAAGCTATTTTTAAGACTCAGTACATATTGATGCTTTTGAACTGTGGTGTTGGAGAAGACTTTTGAGAGTCCCTTGGACTGAAAGGAGATCCAACCAGTCCATCCTAAAGGAAATCAGTCCTGAATATTCATTGGAAGGACTGATGCTGAAGCTGAAACTCCAATACTTTGGCCACCTCATGTGAAGAGTTGACTCATTGGAAAAGACCCTCATACTGGGAGGGATTGGAGGCAGGAGGAGAAGGGGACGACAGAGGATGAGATGACTGGATGGCATTGCCAACTTGATGGACATGAGTTTGAGTCAACTCCAGGAGTTGGTGATGGACAGTGAGGCCTGGTGTGCTGTGACTCATGGGGTAGCAAAGACTCGGACGCGACTAAGTGACTGAACTGAACTGTTCATATACAGTAAATGTTAATATTGCATTACTAACAGCATAGATTAAACCATGTAAAGGTACCATAGAACAACACTAATGTAATATAACTAACTTTTATGGCAACAGATATCTCATTACCATTGCAGCAACATAATTGACAGAGTTCTTCCTGTGTTTGATTCATGCACTGCCTCATCTTCAGGAATTAGCAATTTGTAAAGGTAATCATGAACCCTGGCCTGATATTTTAAAGCCTACAAGCAACAGGGTTATGAATCCCTCATCACAACAGGCACAGTTTTTGAATGGCTTGTGTCACCTCTTCATTGTTAATAAGTAAAATAGTTAGCAATGGCATGTGAAGCAAAAAAGGTATCTCAAATCCAGCTTCCGTTTAAAGAAGGGGGAAAATGTAGATTCACAGACAAAGTGGTTGGTGTGTGTTTGGGGGTAAAGTACCGAAAAAGGAGTAGCATGAACTTTGAATGACAGAAACGAACATTTTTAAAAAGGAACTAACATCTTTCTTAGAAAAAATATAATTAGAAAACTGGAAAATGGCATAATGGGAAGACTTGAATTACTATCCTTTAATCAAGAGGAAAAAGCATACTTCCTTTCTTTGACCTCAAGAAAACAGTCTTTATTTTTGTCTGCCTGGGTCCTTAAACTATCCCTAGCTACTGTCCTAAACTCAGTTATGCACACCTCTGTGGGGGAAGACTTCATTCTTTCAAATAAAAAAGGAAACATCTCAACTGCTAGAAATGATGAGCATGCTTTAGAAACGTGCTGTAGAACAGCAGATAATAAACTGTTCAAGTTCAAAAATATATTAACATTGTTCAGGATCATGTTTCATGTAAGAGATGATGTTTTTCTTGGGGAATTTTAGCTGTTCTCAACCATTCGCACAGTTTGAAGTGCTTTCTGAGAGTCGTCCAGCCAACTCAGCTCGTCTCCTTCCCACTTTGATGTTTCACTATGAAGAGACTCCAGGAGTTGCCCAAACAAAAAGATGACACATTCAAATGATGTGTGTGTGTGTTTTTATGGTAGACTCATAAAATGATGCTGGAAGTAGAATAAAACATATATATGCTTACATTTCTATATTCCTTTTCATGTGTATTTGTGCTTAAGAACATAGTTATGTCTGGCTTTGTCCCGTTGGCAGACACCATTATTTGCACACCCACCAGGCACTCTCAATGCCTTCTGAGTTGCTGGACTGATCCAATATTTTGCAGGTATTTACTCTGCTGTAAGTTTAAAGAAGGTCACCCTGCTTCCAGGAATGAATAAAAATTAGTCTTTTCCAGTAATCATGGTTGTGGTAATAAGTTTAAGGGTTAGCATTAGACGCAAGTCAGACCAATTAGACATAAGCAAAATTAAAGAGTTTCTGGGAAAACTTTTCCTTTTTAGAAAACAATTTAATTCTCCAAGATACTTGGATAGTATCCAAGATACTTTGGATAGTATCTGGTGGTATGTTGGAACTAACAAATGCTATTTTATGATTGTGATTCTCTCCTTCCAACACCCCATGCAATGACATCACACTGGAGCTTGGAATTACCTATAGTTGGCAAATTTACAACATGGAAATCATCAAATGCTGCAAATTAGTATGTTACTTGTTTGTCCAGAGAGTGGGTCATTAAAGATTGACCAGAACACCACCAATAGTGTTCTAGGAAGATATGATGTTTGGCTCTAGCGACATTATCTTGTCACCATAAGCACAGAGACCCTTGACACATAGAGACAGTGAAAATAATGGAGCTGAGAGTGTGCTTATGATGCAAAACACCTGGGTTCTTTATACCATTCTTCAGCTACTGAACCAATCCTGGAAGCACTTTGCTTTCACACTTCTAATAGCTAGTAGGCCCTCATAGTTTAAGTCACTACTACTGGACATCGTTACTTTACCTGAAGCTAAAAATAACATTTACAGTCCCTGGTGGTTCAGACAGTGAAGAACCTGACTTCTATGCAGGAGACTCAGGTCCAATCCCTGGGTCAGGAAGATCCCCTAGAGAAGGGAATGGCTACCGACTAGAGTATTCTTGCCTGGAGAATTCTATGGACAGAGGAGCTTGGTGGGCTGTAGTCCACGGGTCGCAAAGAGTCAGACATGAGTGAGTGACTAACACTTACTTTCAAATTAGAAATAGGATAGACTCAATTTCTCTACTAGAGAAATTCTGAAATTTATATATATATATATACACACACACACACACACACACACACACACTGTGTGTAATGAATAAAATATTTATTTTTACCAACGGAACTGCTAAATCACTTCAGTCGTGTCCGACTCTGTGCGACCCCATAGACGGCAGCCCACCAGGCTCCCCCGTCCCTGGGATTCTCCAGGCAAGAACACTGGAGTGGGATGCCATTTCCTTCTCCAATGCATGAAAGTGAAAAGTGAAAGTGAAGTCGCTCAGTCGTGTCCAACCCTCAGTCTCCGACCCCATGGACTGCAGCCCACCAGGCTCCTCCATCCGTGGGATTTTCCAGGCAAGAGTACTGGAGTGGGGTGCCATTGCCTTCTCCGTACCAACGGAAAGGAGAATATATATTGACAGCATTTTCATTTTATCTGAAGCTTTAAATTTAAAGGGGTAGAATTTAGTGAGAATGAAATAAAGCTGTACCCACTATTTCCCTTCCAACTTAGGAATATGATTACCAATATTTTCCTTAATAACATGATTAAGGACATATCTAGTGTTTGTAAAACTAGACGTTCTGAAGGAAATAGAAGAGCCACAGCCAGAGCGGCAGGCTGAGCACAACTAACCACTGCAGTAATATTATAATAATCTTTCTCACCATGTAAGGACTACCAGGACACAATCAGATCCAATTCACACTAGAATTTAAGTGATGGGATTTCCATGAAGCTGGGATTTTGCCTTGAATACGTCATATTACGTCCTCCAATTCCTTGGGCAGTGAGATGAGGACAGTGTGAAATGAGTTTTCTGGTTTCATCTGAAACCAATTACCATGAGTGGACTCAAACTGCTCAGTCTGCAGCTGAGCGGCCGCATCCCACGTGCAGCTGGGGATCAGGTGGTAAGGGCCGTCAAGACTGCTCCCTATCAATTGATTCCAGGCCAGGCTGTGATTTCCTTTCACCTCTCAAGCATCACTTTGCCATTGCTCCAAAACTGTTCCAAATGGCAAGAATTTGCAAATATAATTAAGAGAGGGAAGGGAAAGACTGGGAGAGAAAAGAACTTGGAAAAATCAGGAAAAAAAAAAAGAACTTGGCATAGGATTGTAAAGAATTTAGTTTTCTGGTGAATTCTCATTTATCTGGACTCCATTTTACAATGAATGAATTATTCCTCTTCCCACTGCCAAAACAACCCTTCCTTTAGAAGCAGAACTCAATAGGCATTTAAATAAATTCTCTAAGAGCAGTAATAGTTGGTTTCTTAATTATAAATTTGGGCTTCTAATTTTTCTCCCTTGCTCTGGTCACTTTTTAGTCTAAAATAAGTTTCCTTAGTCTCGTAAATACAGAATCTGCTTCTACAATACTTGTTGCTTTCATCTCACAAGTATGAATGAAATGCACAAGTTCTGAGTTTTGTTAAAGGTCATCATCAGGCAATATTTTTTTAGGGACAGTACACTTTAGCATACATTGCAAGAAATAATATTTAAGAAAGACAAAACAAAAATGTTAATTTGCTAGTATATTTAGCAAGGAACAGGATGGTGAGTAACCTAACAAATGACTGTCATTTTCCAGTGTTTCCCAA
Organism: Bubalus bubalis; assembly: GCF_019923935.1. Taxonomy (NCBI): domain Eukaryota; kingdom Metazoa; phylum Chordata; class Mammalia; order Artiodactyla; family Bovidae; genus Bubalus; species Bubalus bubalis. The sequence continues at coordinate 27,724,948 of NC_059164.1, read as the reverse complement.
ATGTTGCTGTACATGGAAATTACCTGGGGATCTTGACAAACTACTGAGCCTGGTTTCACCTGTATACATTCAGATTTAATCGGGGATGCTGAGGTTAAATATAATTAACCCAAAATAAACTGGAAAAATAAAGCTAAACAAAGAAATTAATGAAATAGAAGACAACCAACCACTGCCCCACGCAAATTACTTGGAATCCCAAATCTGTTTGAGAATGTCATCTTAAAGCCCAAACCAAAGCTGTTAAAGAAATAGAGGTATGGTAAAGACTTTAAAAAAAAAAAAAATAATAAAAGATTCCTGCAAAATAAACACAACTTTGCCAATAAATCTGAAAATTTAGCTATAAAAGTGAGTAAGTTTCCTGGAAAGAACGTAAATTACAAAAACAGACTCAAAAATATAAAATACTTCAATGCCGAGATCTTGGTTTCTTTTTTTTTTTTCTTTTCAGTAAAAGAGACATAAATGGTTTAATGGAGGGGGGAGCTTACACGTCTGAAGCCGGGTTCTGGAGTGACACCCCACTGTGTGCAAGAGCTAGCAGGCAGGACATGGCGGCAGTCTTTGTTCCAGCAGGGAAGAGAGGATTAACATTTATAGGGGAATCAGTCAGCTCATCAAGTGGGCTCATCAGTAACCAGGGAAATCAGTAGAGGGCTGCGCCCCCACTGCTCCTGTGATAAGAACAGTCACCAGCTGGGGCCTGGGGCAACTACACAGGCAGGTTAGTAGTGTGAGTAGAGTGTAGGAGAAGCAGGCGCCAGGTGGGCAGGGGATGTACAGAGAGCAAAAGAACAGTCATCTTCAGTGGCCTGAAGAGATGCTCCATTCCTACATACCCTGTATAACCCTTACAATTTTGGTCCACCCATCTTCTGAGACATCCCTAGGGTCAGATACCACGAATACGATACAGACAGCAAAGCCAGAGTATCAAGAGTAAGGCACCCAGTATGCTCAGAACAATCATTTGCCAGGGTATGGGCAAATTTTGGAGTCAAAATTTTAGTTTACTGAATCAGTGAAAAGGGAGTCAACAGCAGCACAGCCCTGTCCAGTTACAAGGAAGGGAAGGCCACTCCTGTTTTTCACAAACCCAGAGCCACCCCCATGGGGAGGGGTGGGACCTGGCTGTAAAAGAAGCATCCTGGTGGCCTAGCCAGCAGTCAGCATTTCCAGTACAGATCTGTCTCCCCACGTTATACTAGGTGCCATTAGAGGTGGATCCATCAGGTCTTTCCAAACAAAAAACAATTAATTCCATTAAGTGGACTTCTGTGTCCAGGAGCCAGCCTACTCCATTTCACACATCATGGTCCAAGGTCGGGGGCACTCATAGGCAGTCAGTTGTTCACTGCTGCTCAGTCCTTGAACAAATCTGAAATCTTGCTTTCTAACTACCATTTCTGCCAAATAAGAATCAGGGTTTCTTAGAGTGCTGTTTTCAGGACTGTGTTGCTGCTGCTGCTGCTGCTGCTGCTAAGTCGCTTCAGTCGTGTCCGACCCTGTGCGACCCCATAGACGGCAGCCCACCAGGCTCCCCCATCCCTGGGATTCTCCAGGCAAGAACACTGGAGTGGGTTGCCATTTCCTTCTCCAATGCATGAAAGGGAAAAGTGAAAGTGAAGTCGCTCAGTCCTGTCGACTGTAGCGACCCCGTGGACTGCAGCCTACCAGGCTCCTCCATCCATGGGATTTTCCAGGCAAAAGTACTGGAGTGGGGTGCCATTGCCTTCTCTGAGGACTGTGTTAGGAAAGAATAAATCTATAACATCTTACCAGAGAGTAAAGCGCTCAAAGATGATGAGGACATGTCAAAAGGAAATACAATTTAGCTTAAAGAGTCTCCTACTCACCAAATCTGAGATAATTTGTTTCACTCAGAGACTAAAACTAGCACAGGACAACACTAGAGAACAATATTAAACTAATCTTATTTATAACAATGGTTGGTAAAAAAACAGTGCATAAATTATCAGATTTCAGCAGTATTAAAAGTATATCTCAGTGAACATCTTTCTGTCCCTACTCCTCCATTCCTAAAGTTTATTCTTAATGCAGCAGAGTAAGCCTTTTAAAATATAATGTCACTTTTTTCCTCCTCAAAATACTCCAAAGGCACCCATGTCACTGAATAAAAAACAAAACTTTTTCAATGGCCTATAAGACCTTCATGATCTGCTCCCTTCCCCTTTACCCTTTACTTCTCTTATATTTTCTCCTACTTCTTTTCCCTCTCACTCAACCACTCACTGCACACACCTAGCTATTTCTTGAATGTTTCAGGCCTTTGCTCTGTTAAGAGTCTGGTAAATTTTGATACATTTTCTGCTACTGAGCCATCTTTAACTTTTTAAGATAAATCTTATTTTGTAGACATTAAAAATTGTTCTCTCACATTATACATCCCTGATTTAATTCTATCAGTATGCCTGCCCTAGTGTTTTACTTTTATTGATGTATCTCTGTCCCTTAACATATTGTAACCTCACCATTACATCCACAGCAAAAATACAGTGTCTGGCAACTAATAAGGGTCCCTAATTATTTGTGGATTTTATTATCCTCATTACTGTAAAAGATTTTGCTTTCATATGACAGGAGCCCAAAGATCTACAGAAATAATAGGATATGAACATACAATCAAATAGAGATTAATGATACTAGGAATTAAGAGCTGAAGGGCAGAACTGAAATCTGCACTGGAAAAAGCAAAAATCTGCCAAAATAAGTGGCAAACATTTAACTGGTGAAATGCAGAACAAATTAAAAATTCCTCCAGAAAGCAAGAAGAAAGAAAAAGACCTGGTAATATTCAGAGGTGGATGGTGGAGACTGGATACCAGACCTTAGAATCATAGATATAGGTATTTTTATTAGAAAAACTGAAGTTAACTATATATATAGTTAATTTCAGTTATATATATATATATATATATATAAATCACTTTAAACAATTTAAGAAAATATTTTTGTATTGAAAATAAACAATACTTTGGTACACAGATGGATAAATTTTGCCATCTTCCAAACATATAGAGAAATTTATACATAGACATGGCCTAACAATTTTTTTTTTTAATATCAAGTATAATAGGGTAGTCTACAAGTATTCTGGGACAGGTGAAACAGACAGAGAAAGGAAAAATGCCACAATGATTCCAACTTCTCCATTACAATTTATAATAATAATTATAATATATATAAATATATAATAATAGTACATTATTAAATTCCAGAAGTCAACACAGGCAGAATACATCTAAAATGTATGTTAACATATTAGTATCTTTTAATCAGATGGAAAATCTGGCTAGAAAGGAGATACTTTTTTTTGCATATCTCTGCTTTCACACAATTGTTTGTGTTGATGCTATTTCTAACTCTACCCAAATTATTATTTTCTGGCCTTACCTTCAAGTACTCTAAAACAAATGGAGTGGGGTAGACAGGAGGGGAAGAGCATACTGTCATAATCATTCCTGTGCTATGTTATTTTTAAATTGTCTTCAATCTCAAGAATTGAGAATTTGTGTTTACATAAGTTAATGAAGCGGAGAAGGCAGTGGCACCCCACTCCAGCACTCTTGCCTGGAGAATCCCATAGACGGAGGACCCTGGTGGGCCGCAGTCCATGGGGTCGCTAAGAGTCAGACAAGACTCAGCGACTTCACTTTCACTTTTCACTTTCATACATTGGAGAAGGAAATGGCAACCCACTCCAGCATTCTTGCCTGGAGAATCCCATGGACAGGGGAGCCTGGTGGATTGCCGTCTATGGGGTCGCACAGAGTTGGACACGACTGAAGTGACTTAGCAGCAGCAGCAGCAAGTTAATGAAGAGTCATAAACTCAAGCAGAAAGCTACACTCTCTTGGGTCTGCTGCTGCTGCTGCTGCTAAGTCGCTTCAGTCGTGTCTGACCCTGTGCTCCCCCGTCCCTGGGATTCTCCAGGCAAGAACACTGGAGTCGGTTGCCATTTCCTTCTCCAATGTATGAAAGTGAAAAGTGAAAGTGAAGTCACTCAGTCGTGTCCAACACCTAGCGACCCCATGGACTGCAGCCCACCAGGCTCCTCCGTCCATGGGATTCTCCAGGCAAGAGTACTGGAGTTGGGTGCCATTGCCTTCTCCATATCTTGGGTCTAAGGAACCTGAAAAGAAGTTTGGGATGATAAGAATGGCTAGAATTAGAGAGAAAACCTCTTTCAAAGCAAAAAAGCCACAAATAAAGCAATATAAAAATATTCCCTTAAACTTTCTTCAAATCCTTGATAGACTTTTGAGTTGTGCAAAATTTGGAGGCAAGACCCCATGGAGCCAGAGAAGAACAACAGCTTGAAATTTGAGAAAAATAGCAGAAACTTTAGCTTCCATTCTTTGCAGGGGAAACAAGAGTTTGAGTTCAAAGCTTATGAGTTAGAAAGTTGTGGTAAACATCACAGGCTATTGAAACTCAAGAACAGCCATGCCACAGGAGTAAATAGAGTACATCCTAGTATTGAAGGGAAAACTAAAACAGACGTGCACTAATGAAACCCATAACCAAGCTCATGGACATTAAAAGTAATCCATGAGTAATTAAAATCCTACTAGAACAAACTTCCAGAGAAGGCAATGGCACCCCACTCCAGTGCTCTTGCCTGGAAAATCCCATAGATGGAAGAGCCTGGTGGGCTGCAGTCCATGGGATCGCTGAGGGTCAGACACGACTGAGCGACTTCACTTTCCCTTTTCACTTTCAGGCATTGGAGAAGGAAATGGCAACCCACTCCAGCGTTCCTGCCTGGAGAATCCCAGAGACGGGGGAGCCTGGTGGGCTGCCATCTATGGGGTCGCACAGAATCGGACACGACTGAAGTGACTTCGCAGAAGCAGCAGAACAAACTTCAACACTATTCAGAGGAAGACAACAGAATCAAGTCTCTATAATGAATATGCCAAAATGTCTAATATGCAGTCAAAACATATGAGTGGAGAAACAAGAAAATGTGACTCACGTCAAAGAAAAAAAGTCAGTTGAAAGAGACGAACAAATGATTCTGACTTTAGAACTGGTAAAACCAAAAAAAGCTATACAGTAACAATTATAAACATGTTAAAGACTATAAATCAGAGAGGACAACTGGTGAATAGGTAGTCAATTTCAGGAGAGATTTTTAAACTCTAAATATGAAAATTGTATAATTAAAAGGACAATATTTGAAGATAAATTCAATGATGGAATTTATAGCAGATTGGTCCCAAGAGGAGCGGTGAACCTGAAGAAGGGTCAGTGGAGATCATCCAAACATAAACGAAAGAGGGTAAGTAATCAGCAGTGAAATACGGGACAGAATCACCTCTCAGGCACATCACAATCAAATTGTTGAGGCCCAATGGCAAAGACAAAATATTTAAGCACGGAGAAAACAGACATAAATGCTGCATATACTGTAGAAAGACATCAAAAAAAAAAAAAAAAAAAGGCTAGCTTTACAAAAAAACAACAGGAGTCAGAATAAAAAGGAGGTACAAAAGGGCAAGGAGAGGGGAGAACAAGATGGCAGAGGAGTAGGTGGACATAGAGTACATCTCTTTCCACTGATACATCAGGAATACACAATCAGACACAGAAGTGCATGCCGAACACCAGCTGAGAGTGGACAGGAGTACCTGACCAGTGGAAAAGAGTATATCAGATCAGATCAGATCAGTCGCTCAGTCGTGTCCAACTCTTTGTGACCCCATGAATCCCAGCACGCCAGGCCTCCCTGTCCATCACCAAATCCCAGAGTTCACTCAGACTCACGTCCATCGAGGCAGTGATGCCATCCATCCATCTCATCCTCTGTCATCCCCTTCTCCTCCTGCCCCCAATCCCTCCCAGCATCAGAGTCTTTTCCAATGAGTCATCTCTTCGCATGAGGTGGCCAAAGTACTGGAGTTTCAGCTTTAGCATCATTCCTTCCAAAGAAATCCCAGGGCTGATCTCCTTCAGAATGGACTGGTTGGATCTCCTTGCAGTCCAAGGGACTCTCAAGAGTCTTCTCCAACACCACAGTTCAAAAGCATCAATTCTTCGGCGTTCAGCCTTCTTCACAGTCCAACTCTCACATCCATACATGACCACAGGAAAAAACCATAGCCTTGACTAGACAAACCTTTGTTGGCAAAGTAATGTTTCTGCTTTTAAATATGTTATCTAGGTTGGTCATAACTTTCCTTCCAAGGAGTAAGCGTCTTTTAATTTCATGGCTGCAGTCACCATTTGTAGTGATTTTGGAGCCCCCAAAAAATAAAGTCTGACACGGTTTCCACTGTTTCCCCATCTATTTCCCAGGAAGTGATGGGACCGGATGCCATGATCTTCATTTTCTGAATGTTGAGCTTTAAGCCAACTTTTTCACTCTCCACTTTCACTTTCATCAAGAGGCTTTTGAGTTCCTCTTCACTTTCTGCCATAAGGGCAGTGTCATCTGCATATCTGAGGTTATTGATATTTCTCCCAGCAATCTTGAGTCCAGCTTGTGTTTCTTCCAGTCCAGTGTTTCTCATGATGTACTCTGCATATAAGTTAAATAAACAGGGTGACAATATACAGCCTTGACAAACTCCTTTTCCTATTTGGAACCAGTCTGTTGTTCCATGCCCAGTTCTAACCATTGCTTCCTGACCTGCATACAAATTTCTCAAGAGGCAGATCAGGTGGTCTGGTATTCCCATCTCTTTCAGAATTTTCCACAGTTTATTGTGATCCACACAGTCAAAGGCTTTGGCATAGTCAATAAAGCAGAAATAGATGCTTTTCTGGAACTCTCTTGCTTTTTCCATGATCCAGTGGATGAAACTTGGTAGGATAAAGGAACTAGGGAGAAAAGCAGGAGAGTTAGTAGGACTGGACCTGCCTTTGGCCTGTGGGAGAACTGAAGCAAGGGTCCAATCCCCAGATCAGGGCAATTGTCTGAGTCAAAGGGTAAACATTTAAGGCTGAAAGTGAAACAGTTGACCTGTGGCAGCCTAAATAGAATGAGAATCAGACAATCCATGCTGCAGCCATACATACTCTGGACAGGGACGCTGGTATGAAGGTGCAGCAGCTGGGAGCTGGAGTTTAGGGATTGTGGAGCAATCCCAGAGCAAAGGCTGCTATTGACTATGGAGAAACGATTTGAGGGGATGTAAGGGAGGAGATTGTGGTGGGAAATACCTGTGGAAGAAAGCTGGGCAGCCATGGAAGCAAGGCCATACGGCTGAGTCACACATAGGAGGTGGAACCATCACCATAGCCTCTCTCTCCCCACACACGCCAGCATCTGCAGCTTACCAGTAGAGAGGCTGGCCCATCAAATGCCTGACACACTGAACTACAGAGTAGGACCCCATCCAGGGTGCCCCTTTAAGTGCCCGACATGCCAATCTACAGAGTAGGACCCCATCCAGGTGGGTCCCCTCTATGTGCCTGATGTGCTGAATAACAGAGAAGGACCCCAGGCAAGGGGGCCCTCTAAGTCCTGAAAGGGCAGAGCTACAGAGAAAGACTGGCTAAAGAGGCCTTCTGATCACGAGCTATAAGAGGCTTGAAAAAAGACTCTGATAGGGCCAAAACTCCTGCAGTGGAGTCAGTCCGTGTCCCTGCACACTTGGTGCTGCCAGAGTCTCCACAAGCCAAGCAGCTATGCCACCTTCATGCTCAACCCTCACTGGGGCAGAGCTGCCACAGGCCAAAAAGTCTCGTGTCTATGCACACAGTGTCATTTCAGTTGTGTCTCAACTCTTTGCAACCCTGTAGACTGTGGCCTGCCAGGGTTCTCTGCCAGGGTGGGGTTCTCCAGGCAAGAATACTGGAGCATATCGGCCAATACTGGTTCCATACCCATCAAGAACACTATATTTCCTGCTGCCCTAGCTGCCAACTCTCCTGAGTACCTGGTGCTGCCAGAATCCCTGCAACCCAAGCAGCTGCACCACCTCCACACCTGGCCCTCACAGGGGCAAACCCAAGTCCTCCAGGGCAACCTGGGGAGCAAACCCCAGTGGACGACCCACAGACAAAGGTGGAAATAAAATCACAATTGTAACCCAGGGGCAGTGTGACTAAGGAATAAGACACAAAACCTTCCCACCAGCTATACAAGCTGCAGGTTAAATCTACACAATCAACTAGGCAGACTCTGTCTATGGAATATATAATAAAATGAGAGATCCCACAAAAGAAAATGCACTAGCTCTGATAGCCGTGGACACTGGAGGCAAGAACACACAGGAGTAGGACTAGATTAGAATTTGAGCAGTCCTCACAGCAGGTCCAGAGATCAGCACAGTGTTGGAGGGCACTGTAGAGAGGTGAGGTGGACTATGACTCCAAGTGAGGGAAGGACTCTGACAGCAGTGACTCAAGAAAAACTTTTATTATTCTTGTTTTGACTTGTTCTATAGATTCTTTTGGATTTTTTTTTTTCCTTTTTTCCCCCTCTTTTGTAGTTTTTGGTTTTATTGGCACTATGAGATCTACTTATGGAGAAGGCAATGGCAACCCACTCCAGTACTCTTGCCTGGAAAATCCCATGGATGGAGGAGCCTGGTGGGCTGCAGTCCATGGGGTCACTAAGAGTCGGACACGACTGAACGACTTCACTTTCACTTTTCACTTTCATGCACTGGAGAAGGAAATGGCAACCCACTCCAGTGTTCTTGCCTGGAGAATCCTAGGGACGGGGGAGCCTGGTGGGCTACGGTCTATGGGGTCACACAGAGTCAGACACAACTGAAGTGACTTAGCAGCATGAGATCTAATTAAGCTTTTGAGCTTTTTTTTCACCTCAGTCACATTTTCTATAGTTGTTATAAACTGCTGCCTCTACGTTGGGCTTTTGCAGTTAAGTGGAGTTTTCCTTTTTTTTTTTCTTTTTTCTCTTTTTTTAATTTTAATTTTTAATATTTTAAACCTATTATTTTTCTACATTTATTCCTTTGTTTGCTTTGCTTACTGTGTAGTAAATCTTTGATGTATATAAATCTATATCTACCTCTATTTAACTTTGCATTCTATTCTTTCTTTTTTTCTTTCTTTCCTCTCCTCCCAACATATTTTTTAGTTTTACTTTCATTGTGCTTTATTCCGCAATTGGCATCTTGCTGTAGTTTTTTTCTCCAGTTTATGCTGTAGATTTGTTCTTAACTGGTAGATATAATTTTTGGTTTCCTTGGTTCACCGGGTCAATCTATTGTACTTTCTTTTTGTTAGACTGTTTTAATTTTGCTTATGGGTGTATATGTATATGTGTATTTTCAATCACACTTTTTATTGTTGTTATAAACCTCTGCCTCTACGTTGGGCTTTTGCAGTTCTGTGTTTTTCTTCTATCTTTCTTCTTCCTTTTATTTATTTTCTCTTTTTTATATTTTTAATTTTTAAAACCTATTATAATTTTTCTACATTTATTTCTTTGTTGGCCTTTCCTATGCTTCTTTTCCCCTTGCAGTTAATCTTTATTGTATATAAATCTTCATCTACCTCTATTTAACTTTGCATATACAGTCTTTCTTTTCTTTCTTTCCTTTCCTCTCAACATATTTGTTTGTTTTGTTTTTATTGCTTTATTCCCCACATAGCACCTGCCTTAGTTTTGTTTTCCAGTTTCTGTTTTAGATAGTTTTGCTCTTAACCAGTAAATACAATTTTTGATTTCCTTTGCTCATCGGGTCAATCTACTGTACTTTATTTTTGTTGGATTGTTTTGACTTTGCTTATGGGTATATATGTATATGTGTATATTCCATTATTTTAATTATTATGTCCCCATTTTTCTAACTGCCATTTTTCTGGGGTTCCTCTTTGGTTTCTCATTTTTGGGTATTTGATTTAATCTCACTCAATGCCATAGCAAACCACTTGTTGAATCTTTGTTCCTGACCAGAAATCAAGCCCTGAGCCTGGAGTGGGAACAATGACTCCAAGACCCTAGACTACCAGAGAGCTAACCCTAGGGAGTATCAGATAGTGAGAACTCACACAAAAGAAATCATATGAGTACAAGATCTGACATTACCCAACCACCAGTGGCACCCTGTGCAGGATGCCTCATCTAACAACAAACAAAACAAAAGTACAAACCCAGTCATCAGCAGGCAGGATTACCATCTCACTCAGGCTTGCTCAATAGAGGAAAAACAAACAAACAAACAAAAAAAACTCAGCACAAATCTCACCCAATAGGAACCTCACACAAACCACTGGACCAAGCTTAGGAGGGTGGAAACCAAAGGAAGAAAGAATTCAACCTTGAAGCCTGGGAAACAGAGATCTCAAGCAAAATAAGTTAAAAAAAAATAATAAAAAGGCAGAGAAATACTACACAAATGAAGGAATAAACTAGAAACACAAAGGTCCAAATAAATGAAGAGGAGATACGCAAACTACCTGAAAAATAATTCAGAATAATGATAGTATAGATGATCAAAAACCTTGAATACAAAATGGAGAACATGGAACAATCAATTAACAAAGACCTAGAAGAATTAAAGAATAAACATACACAGATAAACAAAACAATTGCTGAAATTAAAAATACTCTAGAAGGAATTAATAGCAGAATATTTGAAGCAGAAGAATGAATCAATGAACTGGAAGATAAAATGGTGGAAATAACTTCTGAGGAGCAGAATTAAGTAAAAAGGATAAAGAGAACTGAGGATAGTATTAGAGACCTCTAGGACAATATCAAACACACCAACATTTGATTTATAGGGGTCCCAGAAAAAGCAAAAAAGAAAGCGTATTGTTGAAGAGATTATAGTAGAACATTTCCCCAACATGGAAAAGGAAATAGTCAATCAAGTCCAAGAGGCACAAAGAGTCCCATACAAGATAAACACAAGGAGAAAAATGCCAAGACACATACTAATCAAACTAACAAAGACTAAACACAAAGAAAGAATATTAAAAGCAGCAAGGGAAAAGCAACAAATAACATACAAGGGATAATCCCTTTTAGCAGAAACTCTGCAGGCCAGAAGGGAATGGCAGGATATATTTAAAGTACTGAAAGGGAAAAATCTACTACCAAGATTTCTGTACCCAGCAAGGATCTCATTGAAAATTGATTGAGAAATCAAAAGCTTTTCAGACAAGTAAAAGTTAAGAGAATTCAGTAACACCAAACCAGCTTTACAACACGTTAAAGGGACTTATATAGTCAAGAAATACAATAGAAGAAAAAAGATCTACAAAGTCAACCCCAAACAATTAAGAAAATGGCAATAGGAACATATATATCAATAATTACTTTAAATGTAAATGGATTAAATGCTCCAACCAAAAGACACAGACTGGCTATATGGATACAAAAACAAGACCTATATATATGCAGTCTACAAGAAACATACTTCAGACCTAAATACACATATAGACTGAAAATGAGAGGAAAAATATAGTCCATGCAAATGGGAAGCAAAAGAAAGCTGGAGTAGTAATCCTCATGTCAGACAAAATAGACCTTAAAATAAAGAAGATTACAAGAGATAAGGAAGGACAATACATAATGATCAAGGGATCAATACAAGAGGAAAACATAACAATTGTAAATATCTATGCACCCAACATCGGAGAAGGCAATGGCACCCCACTCCAGTACTTTTGCCTAGAAAATTCCATGGACGGAGGAGCCTGGTAGGCTGCAGTCCATGGGGTCGCTAGAGTCAGACACGACTGAGAGACTTCACTTTACTTTTCACTTTCATGCATTGGAGAAGGAAATGGCAACCCACTCCAATGTTCTTGCCTGGAGAATCCCAGGGACGGGGAAGCCTGGTGGGCTACTGTCTATGGGGTCACACAGAGTCGGACACAACTGAAGTGACTTAGCAGCATGCACCCAACATAGGAGCACCTCAATGCATAAGACAAGCACTAACAGACAAAAAAGGAGAAACTGACAGTAATGCAATAACATAGGATACTTTTTATCACCCCACTCACACCAATGGACAGATCATCAAAACAGAAAATTAATAAGGAAACACAAGTCTTAAATGATGCATTAGATGAGATGGATCTCATTGATATCTTTGGGACATTCCATCCAAATGCACCTTCTTCTCAAGTGCACATGGAACATTCTCCAGGATAGAGCACATCTTGGGTCACAAATCAAACCTCAGTAAGTTAAAGAAAATTGAAATTGTATCAAGCATTATCTCTGACCACAATGCTAAGAGAATAGATATCAGTTACAAGAGAAAAATCAGAGACATTACTTTGCCAACAAAGGTCCATCTAGTCAAGGCTATGGTTTTTCCAGTAGTCATGTATGGATGTGAGAGTTAGACTATAAAAAAGCTGAGCACAGAAGAATTGATGCTTTTGAACTGTGGTGTTTGAAAAGACTCTTGAAACTCCCTTGGACTGCAAAGAGATCTAACCAGTCAATCCTCAAGGAAATCATTCCTGAATATTCATTCGATGGACTGATGTTGAAGCTGAAACTCCAATAATTTGGCCATCTGATGCAAAGAACTGACTCATTTGAAAAGACCCTGATGCTGGGAAAAATTGAAGGTGGGAGGAGAAGGGGACGACAGAGGATGAGATGGTTGGATGGCATCACCAACTCAATGGACATGCATTTGAATAAACTCCGGGAGTTGGTGATGGACAGGGAAGCCTGGCTTGCTGCAGTCCATGGGGTCACAAAGAGTCAGACACGACTGAGCGACTGAACTGAACAAGAAAAAACTGTAAGAGATGTAAACACATGGAGGTTAAACAGCACATTTCTAAATAACCAACAGGTTACTGAAAAAAATCAAAAGGGAAATAAAAATTTCTAGAAACAAATAATGAAAACACTACAACTCAAAACCTATGTGATGCAGCAAAAGCAGTTCTAAGAGGGGCGTTTATAGCAATACAATCCTAACTCCAGAAACCAGAAAAACATCGAATAGTCAACCTAAATTTACACGTAAAACAACTGGAAAAAGAAGAGCAAAACCCTCCAAAATTAGTAGAAGGAAAGAAATCATAAAGATCTGAGCAGAAATAAAACAAAATGAAAGAAACAATAGTAAAAATTAATAAAACTAAAAGCTGGTTATTTGAGAAGATAAACAAAATTGACAAACCTTTAGACAGACTCATCAAGAAAATAACAGAGAAGAATCAAATCAACAAAATTAGAAATGAAAAAGGAGAGGTTACAGCAGATAAAGCAGAAACACAAAGGATTATAAGAGACTATTATGAACAACTATATAGTGATAAAAATGGATAATCTGGAAGAAATGGACAGATTCTCACAAAAGTTCAATCTTCTAAGACTGAACCAGGAAGAAATAGAAATTATGAACAACCCAATTACAAGCACTGAAATTGAAGCTGTGACCAAAAATCTCCCCAAAAACAAAATCCTGGGACCAGATGGCTTCACAGGAGAATTCTATCAAATATTTCGAGACGAGCTAATGCCTATCCTTCTAAAACTCTTTCAAAAAGTTGCAGAGAAGGAACACTTCCAAACTCACTCTATGAGACCACCATCACTCTGATACCAAAACTAGACAAAAACAACACAAAAAAGAAAAGTACAGGCTAATATCACTGATGAACATAGATGCAAAAATCTTCAACAAAATTTTAGCAAACAGAATTCAACAACACATCCAAAAGCTCTACACCATGGTCAAGTTCAGTTTATTCCAGGGATGTAAGGATTCTTCAATATATGCAAATCAATCAATGTGATAAGCCATATTAACAAATGGAAAGATAAAAGCCGTATGATAATCTCAATAGATGCAGAAAAAGCCTTTGACAAAATTCAGTACCCATTTATGATTAAAACTCTTAAAAAAATGGGCATAGAAGGATACCTACCTCAACAGTGAAGGCCATATATGATAAGCCTATGGCAAACATTATTCTCTATGGTGAAAAACTGAAAGTGTTCCCCCTAAGATCAGGAACAAGATAAGTGTGTCCACTTTCACCACTATTCTTCAACATATTTCCAGAAGTCCTAGCTTCAGCAATCAAGGAAGAAAAAGAAATAAAAGAAATCCAGATCGGAAAAGAAGAAGTAAAGCTCTCACTCTTTGCAGATGACATGATACTGTATACGTAGAATACCCTAAAGATAGTATCAGAAAATGACTAGAGCTAATCAGTGAATTTAGCAAAGTTGCAGGATACAAAATCAATACACAGAAATCACTTGAATTTCTACATACTAACAATCAAAAATAAGAAAGAGAAATGAAGGAATCAATCCCATTCACCATTGCAACACAAATTTAAATATCTAGGAATAAACTTACCTAAGGAGACAAACGGAGAAGGCAATGGCACCCCACTCCAGTACTCTTGCCTGGAAAATCCCATGGATGGAGGACCGTGGTAGGCTGCAGTCCATGGGGTCACTAAGAGTTGGACACGACTGAGCAACTTCACTTTCACTTTTCACTTTCATACATTGGAGAAGGAAATGTCAACCCACTCCAGTGTTCTTGCCTTGAGAATCCCAGGGACGGGCGAGCCTGGTGGGCTGCCGTCTATGGGGTCGCACAGAGTCGGACACGACTGAAGCGACTTAGCAGCAGCAGCAAGGAGACAAAAGAATTGTACATAGAAAATTATAACAACTTATGAAAGAAATCAAAGATGACATAAACAGATGGAGAGATATTCCATGTTCCTGGGTAGGAAGAATCAATATTGTGAAAATAACTTAAGTACCAAACACAATCTACAGATTCAATGTGATCCCTATCAAATTACTAATGGCATTTTTCACAGAACTAGAACAAAAAATTTCATATGGAAACACAAGAGACCCCAAATAGCCTCTCACTGGTCAGAATGACCCTCATCAAAAAGTCTACAAACAATAAATGCTGGAGAGAGTGTGGAGTAAAGGGGACGCTCTTGCACTGTTGGTGGGAATGTAAATTGATACAGCCACTATGGAAGATGGTATGGAGATTCCTTAAAAAACTAGGAATAAAATCACCATATGACCCAGGAATCCCACTCCTAGTCATATACGCTGAGGAAACCAAAACTGAACGAGACACATGTATCCCATTTTTCACTGCAGCACTATTTACAATAGCTAGAACATGGAAGCAACCTAAACATCCATCGACAGATGAATGGATACAGAAGTTGTGGTACATATACACAATGGAATAGTACTCAGCCATAAAAAGTAATGCATTTGAGTCAGGCCCAAAGAGGTGAACCTAGAACCTATTATACAGAGTGAAGTAAGTAAGAAAGAGAAAGATAAATATCCTAGTCTAACACATACGTACAGAATTTAGAAAAATGGCACTGAAGAATTTATTTACAAGGCAGCAATGGAGAAAGAGATATAAAGAATAGACTTATGGACATGGGGAGAGGGGAGGAGAGGGTGAGATATACGGAAAGAATAACAAAAATAGATAGCCAATGGGAATTTGCTGTATGGCTCAGGAAACTCAAACAGGGTCTCTGTATCAACATAGAGGGGTGGGATGGGGAGGGAGATGGGAAGGAGGTTCAAAAGGGAGGAGATATATGTATAACTATGGCTGATTTATGTTGAGGTTTGACAGAAAACAATAAAATTCTGTAAAGAAATTATCCTTCAATAAAAAAATAAATTAAAAAAAAAGTGCAAGGAGAAATTTGGGTTGGAGGGGGCAGGTGGAGAATCCTGCTATCTTGGAATTCTGTATTAAAGAAAAAAGCATATGTCAGAAAATAAAAGCTAAATACCTAAATACAGTAGTTCCTGATGAGATATACAGATAGACTAAGGAGAGGCAAAAAGCAAATTTCTGGAGATTTGGGAATGCTCTGTATTTGGATTGGGTCACATGAATGTATTAACTTATATGTGTCCAACTCAACAAATTGGACAATTTAGATATGTACATTTCCATAAATATAAACTTACCTTTTTTTTTAATAAGGGAAATACAATGACATTTTCCATCATACAAAAGGCAAGAGAATTTCTGCCTAAAGATCAAGATAATATGATCTTGCAATATATACAATATATAACAATATGTTATATATGATAACAGATAAAAATTAGAATCTGTAGAAATAAGGAGCAGTGAACTCGAACAGCCAAGTGAGGTCAATCAAACCTAAACCAGAATAAGGGTAGTGCTCTGAAAATGGTAACTATGCTCATTGATACAAAAGACTATTTTTCATTTTTCTTGGATTCTTTAAATGCAAATTCCTTTGTTAAAACAAACATAATCCCTACCTCATACATATATTAGTATGAAGTAGACTATAAAAATTAAGAATGTATTTTGTATCTACTGAAACAATAATTAAAGAACAATATAAAGAGGAATTGCTAAAAAGACAATAGAAGAGGTAATATAGAAAACAAAAATTATACGACAAACCCAAAGAAAACAAAGGTAGAAACAAAAAGGAAAAAAAAAAAATAATGTGGAGCAACTACAATTCATACACTACTGGTTTGAATAGAGATAGAAAAGTATGCAATAACTCTGGAAAATAATTTGGTAATTTCTAAGATTAAGGTGAATGTACATTTACCATGCTGCTGCTAAGTCACTTCAGTCATGTCCGACTCTGTGTGACCCCAGAGACGGCAGCTCACCAGGCTCCACCGTCCCTGAGATTCTCCAGGCAAGAACACTGGAGTGGGTTGCCATTTCCTTCTCCAGTGCATGAAAGTGAAAAGTGAAAGTGAAGTTGCTCAGTCTTATCTGACCCTCAGCGACCCCATGGACTGCAGCCTTCCAGGCTCCTCCATCCATGGGATTTTCCAGGCAGGAGTACTGGAGTGAGGTGCCATTGCCTTCTCCACATTTACCATAAAACACAGCAATTAATCTATCACAAAACACATGTTTAGGTATTTGCCCAAGAAAAATGAAAACATGTCCATAAAAAAGCTTGTACAAGAATGTTCACAGCAATTTTAATCATAATATAGAAGAACTGGAAATGACCCAAATATCTATTACTAGGAAACTGGATAATCCAATTAATGCATTCTTAAAATTGTGTACTATTAAGCAATAAAAGGGGCTTCCCTGGTGGCTGAATAGTAAAGAAACCATCTGCCAATGCAGGTGATGCAGGTTTGATCCCTGGGTCTGGAAGATCCCCTGGAGGAGGAAATGGCAACCCATTCCAGTATTCTTGCCTAGGAAATTCCATGGACAGTGGAGCCTGGCAGGCTACAGTCCATGAGGTCACAAAGATTTGGGCACAACTTAGTGACTAAACAATAACCAAAGCAATAAAAATGTCACACTGCTGATATACACAATGATGTAGATGACTATCAATTACCTTTGTTGATCCAAAGTAGCCAGTCACAAAATAATACACAAGGTATGATTCCATATATACGAATTTTGGGGTCAGTAGACAACATGAACTATAGTGATAGAAATCAGATTACAGGTTGCCAACAGGGAAGTGAGACGGATAGCAAAGGGGACTCAAGATAATTTACTGATGTGATGAAAATTTCTTACATCTTAATTGGTCACACAGATGTATTCATTTATAAAAGTTCTTCAAATTTTCATTTAAAGTCTGCCCACTTATTTTGTTAGAAAATACTCAACAAAAAAAGAAACAAAAGTACTGTACCTCATTATTTTATTTTACTTTTTCTATTTAAACCTTTCCTGTTATTTATATTCTCACTATCTATAATTATTTCATCATGACCCTCCCTTAAAGATTTTTAATCATTTGATGTGAAAGTCACTCAGTCATGTCTGACTCTGCAACCCCATGAACTATACAGTCCATGGAATTCTCCAGGCCAAAATACCAAAGTAGGTAGCCTTTCCCTTCTCCAGGGGATCTTCACAACCCAGGGATCAAACCTAGGTCTCCCTCATTGCAGGCAGAGTCTTTACTAGCTGAGCCACCAAGGAAGCCCCATTTGATTCCACTTTGCAAATAATGCACACTTTCACTCCCAGAAATTTCTTTTCAGAAAGGGTCTTGATAAATATTTGTATATAGTATTCACATTTAACATAGACCAAAACTTTTTTAACATTTTCAGTCTTTAATTTGGATAATTTTTAGTGAATATTTTTTCACTGAAATGTTAGATATCTTAATATATACCTGATTCAAACAAAACTTTAGGGCAGAGAGGGGTAAATCTAGATTTATTTTGATAAAATTAACAGTAATTTTTAACAGTTCTACAATATATGTGTATCATTCAATGATCTGAAAGTAACAAAAACCAACTCTGGTTTATTTAAGCAGAAAAGGAATGCACTGAAGAAATCATGTGTTAGCCCCCAGAATAACTATTTAAGTTCCAGTCTTCAAAGAAGCAGACACTGAGACACAATAAAAAGTACAGAAATTATTTCATTAGGGGAAACACACCTTGAAAGAAAACTGGGAAGGATCTGGGTCGGTTTGGAGAGCCATCAGACACTGAAGCAATCTGATGTCTGGTGAAGGAAAGAAGTGATGCCAGATTGGATGGAAGCTTCTAGGTATAGTCTAACTAAAGATCATCATAGTCACCAGTCACCCAACAGAGCACCTGTATTAGAATTCTTGTTGATTTCAATTATTGGCTTGGTGCAGTTCGTGCAAAGCATACTTGGTGATGGATTTCAGACTATAGAAGCTGGACCCTTAGTTGATTAAGGCTTCTATAGCTGGGCTTCCCTGGCAGCTCACATGGTAAAGAATCTGCCTGCAATTCAGGAGACCAGAGTTCAAACCTTGGGTCGGGAAGATCCCCTGGAGAAGGGAATGGCAACTCACTCCAATTTTCTTGCCTGGAAAATTCCATGGACAGAGGATCCTGGCAGGCTACAGTCCATGGGGTCGTAAAGAGTCAGATACAACTGAACAACCAACACTTACTTCCTTAGGGTATAGTTGGTAGAGGTATATGAGACACATTCTTCTGGTCACCACAGGTAACAAGAGAAGTACAGAACAAGTCTCAGGGCTATGCAACCAAGAACAACTCTGGAAGTCATACTGCAGAACTGTCCAGTGAAAACACAACTGATTCACCTCTGAGTACTGGAGAAAGCAACTTACATTGCTACTGAAAATACCAAATTCAGGATGCCACCATTAGCAAAATAGTCACTGCCGCTTCTAAGAAGTGAATATTCATGCAACCTCCAACACAGGAGATTCTGTAGTCCTTGCATCACTAACACTGGATTCAAAGCTTGGGACTGGTGAATCTCACTGGTGAAAACAAATCACTAGTCTGTTTCCTACCTACGAAGGAAACTGGAAAGCAAGTGTCAGACATGTTCTACTTCTAAAACTGGGAGGGGGGTGTTACCTCTGACCAATACTCAAAGGTAAAAATATTTGAAAGGTATTGCAGGACAGCCAAAAGAATGACAGATTTCTACAACAATATGTCATTAAAAAAGATGGAAATATTTTTTCCAAAAGTGTTCACTATACATATATCATTCAAAACTCTTTTCTTGATGTAAAATCTAAACTACCTACTATATTCATCATTCATTAGGTCAAGGTATTTATTGATGCCTAAATATTTTTTAAAAAGAAAAATTGTTGGGAAGAATGAACACGCAGCTTATGACTAAGAAGAATTAGAAGGCAACACATTTGTCAAACATCTGGAATTTTCATTGAAAACTTTTCTGACATGAATACTTTGACTATATCTGTAACCCTAATAACGCCAAAAGAAAATTCCCAGGTGCCAAATATTTCCCAACTTTGCTGATGTGTTTTAAAGACTCTACAGGTTAGTTGTTATACCCTATAGCTTTAAGGCCTTAATTTTAAAAGCTGTATGTAATTTTGCTCAAGGGCGATTTCCACAGCCTATTTGATTAAGTGCAACTTAAAAATTTCAGGCAATATATTTGAATGCACTGATTGAACCAACCACAAAGAGTATACTTGCAAAACGGAACATAATTTTTTACCCTTGAATCTTAAAATTTCCTTCTCATTCAACTCTGTATATTTATTTTTATTTTTCACTTTTGGCTTTATAATACATTAATGGTGTTAAATTTCATAAAAATTCTCAACTAACCTATACTATAAATGGCTTTTCAAACATAACTATTATATATATACAATGAAGATAGAGATTACAGGAGAATGAATTTTCTGTAAATACAACAGAAGCATTTCATATCCATAATAAATTAACTAGATAAATGTAGAATAATTGATAGAACTACATTTTGGAATTCTGAGTGTAAAGAAAGTCTCACAAACACTAACAAATGCAAACACTATAAATACTTTCACAAAATCAGCTACATTTGATTTTTTCTGAAAGTAAGAAATACAACTACAAGAATGTCGTTAAAATTTAAATTAATGTATTTTAACTTTCTAGCTTTGGATAATTATATGTATCATACTATAAGTTAAATAAATTTAATGTATAATATCAATCTCATTCTTATTTACTATCTTCACATTCAACACTTTTTAGTAACGACATGAGAATGTATCTGGTAAGGCTCAGTTTGACATATATAGTGTTACTTCCTCCTCTTCAGTTGTAGTCATAATAAGCTATGTTTAAAATATTTTAAGTCAAAATGAAGTTCATTGTAACCATCAGACATACAGTTTTTCATCAGAAAACAAAAATATTCACTTTTTTATTTTGAACTACATAGTCTTATATGATCATCAAATCCTCCAGTCCACTCTCTGCATTTGATTTTTACCATCATTATGAGTTTCAGAGAGAGTTAATTTGAAATCTTGGGCTTCCCTCGTGGTTCAGCAGTAAAGAATCCACATGCAATGCAGGAGACGTGGTTTTGATACTTAGGTTAGGAAGATCCCCTGGAGAAGAAAATGGCAATGCATGTGAGTATTCCTGCCTGGCAAATCCCATGGACAGAGGAGCCTGGTAGGCTACAATCCTTGGGGTTAAAAAAAGAGTTGGACATTACTTCATGATTAAATAACAGCAACTATAATTTGGACTCTCAGTTCAGTTCAGGTCAGTTGCTCAGTCATGTATGACTGAGCCACCCCAAGGACTGGAGCATGCCAGACTTCCCTGTCTATCACCAACTCCCAAAGCTTGCTCTAACTCCTGTCTATCAAGTCAGTGATGCCATCCAAACCATCTAATCCTGTCACCCCTTCTCCTCCTGCCTTCAATCTTTCCCAGCATCAGGGTCTTTTCAAATGAGTCAGTTCTTCGCATCCATTGGCCAAAGTATTGGAGTTTCAGATTCAGCATCAGTTCTTTCAAGGAAAATTCAGGACTGATATCCTTTAGGATGGACTGGTTGGATCTCCTTGCTGTCCAAAGGACTCTCAAAAGTCTTCTCCCAACACTACAGTTCAAAAGCATCAATTCTTCAGTGCTCAGCTTTCTTTATAGTCCAACTCTCACATCCATACATGACTACTGGAAAAACCATAGCTTTGACTAGATGGACCTCTGTCAGCAAAGTAATGTCTCTGCTTTTTAATATGCTGTCTATTGGTCAAAGCCTTTGTTCCAAGGAGCAAGCATCTTTCAATTTTATGGCTGCAGTCACCATCTGCACTGATTCTGGAGCCCAAGAAAGCAAAGTCTCTCACTGTTTCCATTGCTCCCCATCTATTTGCTATGACGTGATGGGACCAGATGCCATGATATTAATTTTTTGAATGTTGAGTTTTAAGCCAACTTTTTCACTCTCCTCTTTCTCTTTCATCAAGAGGCTCCTTAGTTCCTCTTCACTTTCTGCCATAAGTTTGGTGTCATCTGCATATTAGAGGTTATCGATATTTCTCCCGGAAATCTTGATTCCAGCTTCAGCTTCATCCAACCTGGCATTTTGCATGATGTACTCTGCATATAAGTTAAATTAGCATGGTGACAATATACAGCCTTGACATACTCCTTTCCCAATTGGGAACCAGTCCATTGTTCCATGTCTGGTTCAAACTGTTGCTTCATGACCTGCATGCAGATTTCTCAGGAGGCAGGTAAGGTGGTCTGGTATTCTCATTTCTTGAAGAATTTTCCACAGTTTGTTGTGATCCACACAATCAAAGGCTTTGGCATAGTCAATAAAACAGAATTAGATGTTTTTCGGGAATTATCTTGATTTTTTGATGATCCAGTGGATATTGGCAATTTGATCTCTGGTGCCTCTGCCTTTTCTAAATCCAGCTTGAATATCTGCAAGTTCTGGGTTCACATACTGTTGAAGCTTCACTTGGAGAATTTTGAGCATTACTTTACTAGCGTGTAAAATGAGTGCAATTGTGTGGTAGTTTGACTGCTCTTTGGCATTGCCTTTCTTTGGGACTGGAATGAAAACAGACTTTTTTTTCCAGTCCTGTGGCCACTGCTGAGTTTACCAAATTTGCTGGCATATTGAGTACAACACTTTCACAGCATCATCTTTTAGGATTTGAAATAGCTCAGCTGGAATTCCATCACCTTTACTAGCTTTGTTCGTAAAGATGCTTACTAAGGTCCACTTGACTTCACACTCCAGGATGTCTGGCTCTAGTTGAGTGAGCACACCATCATGGTTATCTGGGTCATGAAGATCTTTTTTGTACAGTTCTTCTGTGTATTCTTGCCACCTCTTCTTACTCTCTTCTGCTTCTGTTAGGTCCATGCCATTTCTGTCCTTCACTGTGCCCATCTTTGCATAAAATGTTCCCTTGGTATCTCTAATTTTCTTGAAGAGATCTCTAGTCTTTCCCATTATATTGTGTTCATTTCTTTGCACTTATCTCTGAGAAAGTCTTTCCTGTCTCTCCTTGCTACTCTTTGGAACTCTGCATTCAGATGGGTATATCTTTCCTTTTCTGCTTTGACTTTATGTTTTCTTCTTTTCTCAGCTATTTGTAAGGCTTCCTCAGACAACCATTTTGCCTTTTTCATTTCTTTTTTGGGGATAGCCTTGACCTCTGCTTCCTATACAGTGTCAAGAACTTCTGTCCATAGTTCTTCAGGCACTCTGTCTATCAGATCTAATCCCTTGAATCTGTTTGTCACTTCCACTGTATAACTGTAAAGAATTTGATTTAGGTCATACATGAATGGTCTAGTGGTTTTCCCTACTTTCTTCAATTTAAGTCTGAATTTGGCAATAAGGAAGTCATGATCTGAGCCACAGTCAGCTCCTGGTCTTATTTTTGCTAACTGTGTAAAGCTTCCCCATCTTTGGCTGCAAGGAATATAATCAATCTGATTTCGGTATTGACCATCTGGTGATGTCCATGTGTAGAGTCGTCTCTTGTGTTGCTGGAAGCAGGTGTTATCTATGACCAGTGCATTCTCTTGGCAAAACTGTGTTAGCCTTTTCCCTGCTTCATTTTGTATGCCAAGGCAAAACTTGACTGTAACTCCAGGTATCTCTTGACTTCCTACTTTTGCATTCCAGTCCCCTATTATGAAAAGGACACCTTTTTTATTTTTTTTTGGTGTTAGTTCTAGAATGTCTTGTAGGTCTTCAAAGAACCTTTCAACTTCAGCTTCTCTGGCATTAGTTGGGGCATAGATTTGGATTACTGTGATATTGATTGGTTTCCCTTGAACAGAAATCATTCTGTTGTTTTTGAGATTGCACCCAAGAACTGCATTTCGACTCTTTTGTTGACTATGAGGGCTATTCCATTTCTTCTAAGGGATTCTTGCCCACGGTAGTAGATGTAATGGTCATCTGAATTAAATTTGCCTATTCCAGTCCATTTTAGTTCACTGATTCCTAACATGTCGATGTTCACTCTTGCCATCTTCTTGTTTGACCACTTCCAATTTACCTTGATTCGTGGACCTAACATTCCAGGTTCCTAGGTAAATTATTCTTTACAGCATCAGGCTTTACTTCCATCACCAGT
The DNA here is from genome assembly GCF_019923935.1 of Bubalus bubalis. Taxonomy (NCBI): domain Eukaryota; kingdom Metazoa; phylum Chordata; class Mammalia; order Artiodactyla; family Bovidae; genus Bubalus; species Bubalus bubalis. The sequence goes on along the minus strand of NC_059164.1, from coordinate 27,701,107 downwards.
CACATCCACAACTGGATGATATTTTTGCTTTGGCTCCATCTCTTCATTCTTTATGGAGTTATTTTTCCAGAAATTTCTTCTTCAGTAGCATATGGGGCACCTACTTACCTGGGAAGCTCACCTTTCAGTGTCATATCTTTTTGCCTTTTCATACTGTTCATGCATTCTCAAGGCAACAATACAGAAGTGGTTTGCTATTCCCTTCTCCAGTGGACCACATTTTGTCAGAATTCTCCACTATGACCCATCTATCTTGGGTGGCCCTACATGGCATGGATAACAGTTTCATTGAATTAGACAAGTCTGTGGTCCATGTGATCAGTTTGATTAGTTTTCTGTGATTGTGGTTTTCATTCTGTCTGTCCTCTGATAGATAAGGATAAGAGGCTTATGGAAGCTTTCTGATGGATGTAAAGCCTGGTGCTGTAAAGAACAATATTACCTAGGAATCTGGACTGACTAAGGGGGAAACTGGGTCTTGTTCTGATGGGCAGAGCTATACTCAGTAAATCCTTAATCCAATTTTCTGTTGATGGGTGGGGTTGTGTTCCCTCTCTGTTGTTTGACCTGAGACCAAACTATGGTAAGGGTAATGAAGATAATGGGGACCTCCTTCAAAAGGACTTCTGTGTGCATTGTTGTGAATTTATTTGTAAGAAATGAACTAGACAGTTTACAGATGTTGTCCTAATCATACTACTCTTTAGTTGTGGGTGTTAGCTAAGATTCCATATATTTTTGACTACGATGTCATTGTTCTCATTGTAACATATTGTTTTTTTTAATCATAATAATTTGATGGTCATTTTGTAGTTTTTCAACACTTTACACAGAATTTATATTAACACAGACAAAAAAGTCCAAATAAATTCTTATAAGTCTCTAGATTATCAAAGCAGTGACTTTTTAATCTACTGCATTATTCATTTATCACTGTGCATATATTTTAGTTATCTAACAGATTATGTAGTAGAGTGTGGCATACATGAGTAAAATTCTGTGTTGAATAAACATACAGTAGCATCTCATATAGACATGATTTGGAGCAAACTGTGGCACACTCTTACTTGCCTACTCCCCTCTTCCTTCCTTGAATCCTAGAAACTTGATTACATTGTGAACAGTAATATCCAGCCCCTGGCAGTTGTGAATAATCCAAACCAGTCATAATATCCCTGCTCCTTATTGCCAGACACTTGACTTGCCCACTTTCATTACAGCTCTAAGTGGTAATATATATAATTCAGTTCTAGCCAGTAAGGCATAAGGAAAAGTCTGATATGGATGTTTCTTAGAAGCCTCTAATTTTCCTGATAAAAGTAATAGATATAGCTGCAGACATTTGCCTCTCCCTCTCTATACTTTAAATACAGCATGATTCCTAGATCTGGAGGAGCCATTTTGCCATAATAAGGGAAAGACAATAAGAGTGGCAGAGATATCTATCCCAATGAGATTGTGTCTATGACCAACAGTGTCATATCCAAATTCCAATAATGCCACCATCATGTCCTCAGCTACATATGCAAAACTCAGATTAAGACTAAATTATTTGACTAGGTGACACTGGAGTTAATTCACTATTCAGTGACTATTCTGGGGAAAAGCATGGTCTTAGGTTCTGCTCAGGATTCCATGATAGGAACTTCTAGTGTTTTCAACAATGTCTGGATATCCTATCCTTCTAGGCAAATGAAAAGTCATTGAGCTGTGAAGGGACTGACTTCTGGAATGAGGCATTCAATTACCAAGCATAACCTATGAACCAACATCAGAACTGCTATTTCCAGATTTAAATGCTACATGAAAAAATATGAGCATAAACTCTCCTTTGTGTAAATAAGTATAAGTCAGGATTACTGTTATTTTTATCTGAATGCATTTCTAATTGTTGTACATGCAGTTGTAAATGCTGTTGTACATAAAATGAAAATACTATCATCATTAGGAAGGTTTACTGTTATAATGCTCCCATCCACTAATAGATGTTCAATACATAATCATTTGATTGACTCTTAAAAATTACTCTGATTTACAGAAAGCATCACAACTGATAAAGTATCTCTAATCACTATAAAGTAACTGCATTTCTGCTTTTCCTATATCATACAGACAATCCTTATGGAATTATTATTGTGTTTGAGTTTACTGATCATTGTATTTGCCATAAAAACTATTCTGAAGTTGTAGAACAGGCCATACTACCAAGAAATCACTGACATTTTTTATTTTGAATGCCAAATATTGAACTTGGCCTTTAAACTTTTTTGGTTTTTCAAGTAAGACTATAAGCACTGAGACTGTAGCAATTGAGAGGTCCACTATTCAATAAAGCTTCTCTTCCTAAGACCTCCTTAATGCCCAAACGTGCCCTGGGCAGAAGCCATGGGCCCTCTGATTGACACATGAATCCTGTGATCCCACGTGGTATCTCCTTATTTGAGGCTCTCTTTTCACAGGTAGGCTGCCCTCAGAAACCTCTAACCATAAGAAATCCAAGAAATGTATCCATTAGGCTGTAACTCAGTTCACCTAAGGTAGAGTACCCACTCCACTGACTAAATCTAAGCAGATTAAGTCCCTAAAGAGCATCCTCCTGACCACCTTCTTAGACACCTGTGGGTGAAGCTACAGTGTCCAGCTTAGGCGATTTCCTTCATTTTCTAAATTCATTTCTACCTATGAATCTACCTCCACTTTGATTTACTCTAAACTCTGCAGTCATAGTACAGCCCCATGCAATCTGAGCTCATGGAAACAAGCTGAAATAAATGCCTAGCATATCTTTTTCTTGGATTGGGAAGAAGCATAGGATTTTCTAAGATTAGCTGAAAATGTACATTCCAAAAGGCAAACAGATTAGTTTTCCTGACTGGGCTCTTATGAAAGTGCCATGTGACACAGTGGAGGGGGGAAAAAATCTATAATAAATGATGAGTTGAACAACTCAAAAAAAAAAAAAACACCTAGATTAAGAGTATGGTGTGTTTTTAAGACAAATATATTGTATTAATCTGTGCTACTATCACACATAAGAAGCACTTAATAAACACTTTTGGGTATAGAAATTTCAAAAACTTAACAACCAAATAATAATATCCTATAAAATTTTACTTGTTTATATATATATATTAGCTTTAATGTGATCAATACTAAAAGTTCTGAACCCTTACTAAGTATTTGTTCATTTTAGTACTTATATAGAATGTAGAGTACTGTCAAACAATTCTTAAAACTGTCCAAGTAGAAAATATTTTTTTAAAGGGGCATGAAGAAATTTTTGGAGAAGGTGAATATAGCTGATTGCAGTAACTGTTTCAACATTATATATTTGGTTAATATTTGAAACAGTTAATATAATATTTGCAGTTTTTGTATAGCAAATATATCTCAATAATGCCATCAAAAGAAGAAACATTTTTTTTAATTCCAACAAAGTTTTATGTCAATATACACAAAACCACTCGCTACTAGAACAGTAACTTTAGTTTCCCTGAAAATTCTTTCCCAGGCTATGAAAATCTGAATTTCTAGGAGAGTATTTTTTAAAGCCAAAGTTGACAGAAATTTAATTTGTGGCATACTAAATATAACTATTTTCTATTCCTCTTAGAAAAGTCAAAGGGTGATGCGGCCATATGGGTTACAAATACATCAACAGACTAAATCTATTCCTGGAGCTCATTTATCATTATAACACCCCCTTGACATGGGAGGGTGACAAGGATTATTGTTCTTATTTTAAATCAGATTGAAAAGCCCTGACTGAACTTGGTTTGCGGGTGAGAAAGAAACTGAACTAGGCCCATGGCTTTACTTGAATGCAGATCTCTTAACACTGAGCTAAGCGTTCATTGCTACTAGACCTAGTACTCTGTGGATTAAATGTGAGGCCCATTTTCATTTGAAAAATTCTAAACAATTGGCTTTCATAAAAGACAATCATGTTCTTTTAAATTTATTGTGAAAATTTTCAAAAAATCAGCTAAGAAATATATAATAAAACCATATAATTAAAGCTGCAACTTAATAGTAAATATTGTGCCATATTTGCTTCATAATTCAATCTAACCTATTCATATTTTTTCTTTTGCTTACATATTTTATAGTAAGTTACATTCATATTGAGTTTATCTTTCAATAATAAAGTATATTATCTTTAGAAATTAAGATATTTTCTATACAACCAGGATATTTTATCAGATGCAGTAAAATTATAATAATTCTCTAGTACGTATTTAAATTTCCCTAAGTGTAGCAGAGATATGTTTTACAGCTAGTTTATTCAAACTAGGATCAGCCAAGGATATATATTTCACAAGGTTGTTTTCTCTCAAAAATTTCTTTTAATGTGCTATAGGTTCCTTTCCTCTAGCTCTGCTGTTTCTAAAGACATCAGCTTCTTTAAGAGAATGAGAAAGTATTCCTATATATGGTCTTATTTTGGGGATTCTTTTGATTGGTTGCTCCTTCTGTTATTTGACCTGTTCTTCCATACCTTGTATTCACTGTAAACTGGTCCAGGGAAATGACAGATTAAACATTTTTGGCAAATATACTTATTTAGTGACACTGGAAAGTCCCCAATTATAATGGAAAAATAGTAGAATAAATGTAAGGTTTTAATTTGTTTTTACAGGGATAATATAATCATTCCGGATTTTATGGCAACTAATGGTCTCAAATACTCAGGACTTTGGAAGATTTTCTTATTCATTAGGTGACAATCTGGACCAACCTCTAGGTATTTAAAAGCTTTCAGAGGCTGGGATACGGAATAAACTTTGCAAAAGTTCTGATGTCAAGAGGTTTCCATCTCAGTTAATAAAATTAAAAGGATCAAAAAGAGGTTTTGAGAAATCTAAAAAACCAGACTTGGAAAACATGCTTCTCACTCTGGATGACGCATACACTCAATGGAAGTTTCATGACTAAGAGACAGAGTCTGGCAAAAAAAAAAAAAAAAAAAAATCTGCTTAGTTTGGATATCATATGGGCTTATTCTCCTTGGTGCAGCTACATGTATTCAAGGCAATAGGAAAGTAACCTCGGGGTCCTCTCCTTCTTCAAATTATGCATCTGTTCCCAAAATTATGGTTGCCATGACTCAATTGTTAGAAAATCTTTATTTAGTTGATTTGGAGGCATATAGGGGAATAGTTTCTCCACTTTCAGTTCTTTGATTCTAAACAAAATGGATAAAAAGGAAGACTAGAATAATTTTATTCTCATGATGGACAATAGAAGAAATTATCAACAAGCAAAACAGTACAGAAGCGGGGAAGAGGTATTGCTATTCCTCTAAGCACTACGTGATATTTTTGCATTTTTTATTCTTACTGTTTAATTCACATTGTACTTTGCTACCACGCTAATATACAATTAATAAAATACTTGTAAACCCAAGAACTCATCCTTGAGAAATGACAAGTCTTTTGAGCATTTTATTTCCTCCAGACCACACAAGACTACATTTTAATCATGCTCTTCATATGCTCTTTTAAATCATCTTCACCAGCATATTTTTAAAGCTAACACTGATGCAGTTTATTTATTGTTGTTTCCAATTACTCCCTCAAGGTATTAACAAAATGATGACATCTGCTTTAAGAACTTGCTTCATTATTTTTTTTTTCAAAAGTAAAGGTGGACTTATAGAAAATTACTGGGAACTTAGGTTTAATTCTTGTTTGAATTTCAGTTCTATAGACAAACTATACATACATCTGCAACACAGAGAAGAGTTGAGGAATTTTACTACCTGTCTCCAAAATTCTTTCTCATTCTACCAGGACCTCCTGCTTTCATCATTTTTATTTTGATGCAGAGTCACAGAAGAGGAATCTGCCAATGTAAGGGTAAAAAGTGCTTTTTCTTTGCTAGTTACACCAGACCGAGCCTAACGAGTAATTTGTGTTATCCTAATGACAACTGGATGTTACACTACATTTTATCTGTCTGTGCAGAGAGGTATGTTAAATTCTTAAAGGAAAATGGACCAATACTTACTAAAAATTAGCAACATAGATACAAACATAATTATTCATTTGTACTTAACTTTTGTCATGAAAAATATAACATTAAGAAGATAGTTTATTTGAGGGTGCTTGTATGAGCTATTGGAGAAGGTAATGGCACCCCACTCCAGTACTCATGCCTGGAAAATCCCATGGATGGAGGAGCCTGGTAGGCTACAGTCCATGGGGTCGCTAGGAGTTGGACACGACTGCTACGTAAATTCTGTAGACAAATTATACAAATTAAAATAGGTATTTTAACTAAGCACACATATTCCTGTTTGTCATTCATTTTTAAAACTTTTTTTTGTTTTTTTAGCACCTAGCACTATGCCAGGTTCATGTTAAAGATTCTCTAACTTTAGTGTTTTTATGGAAACTTGCTAAGGAAGGAAATTTCCAGCCACATCCTTGAAGACTCTTTCAAGAAGCCCTGGGGTGAGTCCAAACATCTGCATTTCAAACAAACACTTCACTTGTTTCTGGCACATGCGGTCAGTGGCACACACTGCAGAGAAGCACAGTCTACACATATGCAAGGATGTTAGATGCAAAATATAAAAAATAAAAAGAAATGTACACCAGGTAAGTAGTCGACACATAAGACACTATGGGACAATGCCATGTTAATGGTAAAAAGTGTGATAGTATTTCAAGAATATTCCAATTGTATATTATGTCCAATTCTGTTACATAATATGATACTATTCAATAAAATGATGAATTAAAAATACTGTGATACACAAATATATAAAGGCCTTCAATGCTTTATACAAATATATTTAATATTTCCATACTGCCTCTAAAAGTGTGATTGTCTAACTCAAATCTGAAGATATTAAATTATATCATGTTTAAGCTTATATAGAAGTACTGCAAGATTCTACTTATTTTCCATCAGGTCCTCCTCAGCTAAGTACTTCATCACACTTGGAATTTCAACTAGTACTCTGAGAAATATACATTTTATTCACTGGACCTAAGGGATTTAACCTCTATTTTTGTCAAAAATAATTGAAATACTATTATCCCAATCTGTAGCTTTTTCCTGTTTGTAACTGTTTATTCCTTTTGTATCAGCGAGCCTGGATATAAAGAATACTACTTAGGGGCATGAATCAAAAAACATTTATTTAGCTTATAATGCTGTGGGTTGGTCTGAGATGCATATGCTGTTCTCCAGGGGCTGACTCAAATATCTGACCAGCCAGCTGCTGGCTAGAGATTAGATAAGCCAGAGACCTGGGGAGCAGTATCTTGTCAGATAGAGTGAAGGAGTCAATTAGGATTCATGTGGTCTGTGCTAACTGGAACATACAGAAAAGAGTATTTTGAGAAAGTAGTTCAGCATAGCCAGGCTGACACTTTATATAGTACCACAATGCAACAAAGCTACTCAACAATTATTAGTGTGCACAGTACAGCAATTAAAAATTTGGGGCCCTAGCTTGAAACAGTTATAAGTCCCAAGTGTTAAATGCCTAAAAACGTTGTATAGAACAGGTGTAGCCCCTTAACTGAGCTTCTTGATTCTGGCATAGGTTGATGTTCTTTCCTATTAGGGTCTGCACTTATAAAAATTAATGCCAGCAGCATCTTCTTACAATTTAGTAAAAAAAAAACAATAGTCTATGGGTAAATGAGTGGACAGATGAGTTAGAAATATGGATAGAACTAGAACTGAAAGAGAATGAGACGTGGGGGGGGGGCCAAGATAAACATGAAACATAATACTTATTCTCTAGATGTGTTTTAATATTTATCCTTAAAATAAGCATTAAGAAATCACACATGTGTTGTTCCTTATGCAATTAAAATTTAAATCTTTATGTATTTTCTCCCTTTTATTTACTCTAAGATGACCCATATTGTATATTACAATAACTGACTTACTTCTACAACCACAGTTCTTTGAACAGTGCCTGATCCATATTAATAACAATGATTCATGAACAAATTAATTTCTTTTTTGGAAGCTTTTTTAGAGCAAAAATGAAATTGCTATATAGGGGAAATATGTGCAAGCAATAACATTTGCAAAGAAAAAAAATTAAAAGATTTTTGGATTCTCTACCACAAGAATTAACTTGGTTCTCATCTATACTACTTTTCTTTGCTGAACTATTTTATTTCCCAGTAATTGTCATTTGGCCATTGGTAGAAATGACTATGACTGGACAGAGTCTTTTTATTTCTGCCTGTGTTTGAAAGGATTTCTGTTTCAGCCAACATAATAATAAGAAGAAAGTATCAAGAGATTCATAAAATTTAAGTTCTCTAATTTTGAAACATATCAAGCAAATTACGTACTACAACAAAAGTACTATGACCTGCCTTATTACAAAAGGTGTTTCAGAAGTGGGAATCTGGCAGATCTACCCCTATATTGCTTTCAGGCATTCTTCAAATGTCATCATGTGACATGTCAACTGGATGACCAAAAAATTAGCTTCAAACTTCATAGGTCCTGGGAGCAATCAGAAACTAGCCCAGGCCTCAACAGAATTGTTCCATTTAGCATTCTGAAGATAGAATTTTTAGCAAAGGCTAAAGGAAAATGCTTTGAAGATGGACTTCAAAACTCTTCACTCCTTTCCTCTGATTAAAATATAACTTGACTTCACAAAAATTCCATTACCTAACCCTGATACTGATGCAAGCACATATCATGAGTAGCTTTTTACTATAAAAATCAAGAAAGACCATGCTGGTAATAGGGTATTATTTCTCCAAAACAAAAACTGCATACACTCCTACACTTGCACAAGAAAAAAAAAAAAAATGTGAGCATGTGATTCAATGGCATCTTACAAGTAGATGGTGGCCACACACTAGTTGAGAGAAGTCACAGGTTAATAGCATTTATTGAACAGTCATAAGGTGAGAATTATTCCACATATCTTGGGACATTATGGTGAAAATGAAGTCTAGAAATCAAATGAAGGAGGAAGAATAAACTTATTCAAAATGCATGCAAAAAAAGAACTGGACATATAACACATTCAGGCCCCTTTTCCTAAGAATTACTAGAATAATTGCATAAACAGAATGAAGAGAAAGAGGTCAGAAAAGTTTATCAAAGATTCATAATGAAGTTTGAATGAAGAAAGGAGTCTAAATGAAATAACTGAGAGCAGTGCTACGAGACAGAAGGGGAGAAACAGGACTATTTTGTTACTACAAGGTATTATACTTGTACCGGTGTTAATTAGTATAGAGTTATTTGAAAGCAGACTTGAATTAGTTGTAAAGGTGTATTGCAACTCTAGAACAATGACTGAAAAAAGCAAAAAAGGAACTATAAGTGATGTATTAAGAAAAGAGATAAAATGGAATCATAAAAAATGTTTATATGAACTATAAAAGGCAGAAAATATGTGGAAAACAAAAATAGGAACAAAGAACAAGGGGCAAATATAGAAAATAGTAACAAATATGGTAGATATTAATCAATTGTATCAATAATTACCTTAAACATCAATGATCTAAATATGCCATTTAAAAGATAGACTGTCAGCATGGACCAAAAAACAAGACCCAAACCTATATTATCTACAAGAAGTTCACCTGACATATGAAAACAAATATATATTAAAACTAAAGGGCTGGAGAAAGATATACTACAGTAGCATTAAGCTAAGAAAGTAAGAGTACCTATATTAATTACAAAGCAAGGAAAGTTATCAGGGGTAAAGAAGAGATCAGTAATTGAACACCTAACAATTTTTAATGTGTATGTACTTAAGAACAGAGCATCAAACTACATGAGGCAAAACCTGATAGAACTGCAAGCAGAAACACATGAATATATTAATATAGTGAAGACCTTAATACCTCTGTATCAGAAACAGACAGATAGAGCAGGCATAAAATCAAAAAGGACATAGTTGACCTCAATAATACCATCAATCTACAGGTTATAATTGGCATCTACAAACTACTTCATCCAACAACAGCAGAAAATACATTCTTCTCAAGATCACAAGATAGATCACAGATTGAACCATAAAACCCACCTTAAAATTTTAAAGTAGAAATCATACAATGCCTTCTCTCATACCACAATTGAGTTAAACTAGAAATCAATAAGAAAAAGACAACCAGAAAATCTCTGAATAGTTGATGATTAAACAACTTACCTGTGATTGTAGCCATTAAATTAAAAGACGCTTACTCCTGGGAAGGAAAGTTATGACCAACCTAGATAACATTATAAAGCAGAGATATTACTTTGCCAACAAAGGTCCATCTAGTGAAGGCTATGGTTTTTCCAGTAGTCATGTATGGATGTGAGAGTTGGACTGTGAAGAAAGCTAAGCGCCGAAGAATTGATGCTTTTAAACTGTGGTGTTGGAGAAGACGCTTGAGAGTCCCATGGACAAAACAAGGAGATCCAACCAGTCTATTCTAAAGGAGATCAGTCCTGGGTGTTCTTTGGAAGGAATGATGCTAAAGCTGAAACTCCAGTACTTTGGCCACCTCATGCGAAGAGTTGACTCATTGGAAAAGACTCTGATGCTGGGAGGGATTGGGGAAAGGAGGAGAAGGGGACGACAAAGGATGAGATGGCTGGATGGCATCGCTGACTCGATGGACATGCGTTTGGGTGAACTCTGGGAGATGGTGATGGACAGGGAGGCCTGGCGTGCTGCGATTCATGAGGTCGCAAAGAGTTGGACACGACTGAGTGACTGAACGGTACTGAGCTGAAACAACTTACCTCTAAAGAACACCTGAGTCAAAAAAGAAATCTCAAGAGAAATATTTTAAAATATTTTGAACTAAGTGAAAAAAAATAAAACATCAAAATTTGTGTAATACATCACAGGCAGTGGTTAGCAGGAGATCTATAGCATTGAATGCACAACCTAGAGGGGTGAGATGGGGTGGGAGGTAGAGGGAGGTTCAAGAAGGAGGGGAGTATGTATACCTATGGTTGATTCATGATGATATATGACAGAAGCTAACACAATATTGTAAACCAAATATCCTCCAATTGAGAAAAAAGAAAAGAAGAATCTAAAATCAGCAATCTAAGCCACTATCTCAGGAAATTAGAAAAGTCAATGCAAATTAAATTCAAAATAAGCAAAAGAAGTAAATAATAAAAATTAGAGTAGAAACCAATGAAACTAGGACAGGAAACCATTAGAGAAAAATCAATAAACTGAAAATTTGGCTCTTTGAAAAGATTCATAAAATCAATAAGCCTTTAGTCAAGTTAATGAAGCAAAAAAAAAAAAAAGACACAAATTATGAATACAGAAATGACAGAAGGGACTTTATTACAGATCCCACAGGCAATAAAAGGGTAATAAAATAATATTATGAACAACTTCATGCCTCCAAATGTGATAACATAGATGAAACAGATCAATTCTTTGAAAAACACAATATACCAAAACTCACCTAAGAAAAAGACAATCCAAATAGAACTATATCTATTAAAGAGGTGAGTGAGTGAAGTCGCTCAGTCGTGTCCAACTCTTTGCGACCCATGGACTGTAGCCTACCAGAAAATTCCACAGAATTTTCCAGGCAAGAGTACTGGAGTGGATTGCCATTTCCTTCTCCAGGGGATCTTCCTGACCCAGGGATCAAAGCCGGGTCTCCTGCATTGTAGACACATGCTTTATTGTCTGAGCCACCAGGGAAGTTAATAAGTAATAATCATCCAAAACAGAAAGCACAAGGCTCCAGTGAGTACACTGGTCAATGCTACCAAATATTTAAGGGAGAAAGTATACAAATTCTCTACAACCTCTTCAAGAAGATAGACTTAAAGGGAATACTTCCTAACTCATTCTATGAGGCCAGTATTACACTGATACAAAAAAAAAAAAAAAAAAAAAGACACTACAGGAAAACTACAGATCAATATTTCTTATTAATATAGATGCAGAAGTCTCTACGTATTAGTAAATCAAATCCAACCTTATATAGAAAGAATTATAAACCACAATTAAATGGGATTTATCTCAGATATGCCAGTTTGGTTGAACATTCAAAATCAATTGAGTTCAACATTAAGAAAACTAAGATCATGGCATCTGGTCCCATCACTTCATGGGAAATAAATGGGGAAACAGTGGAAACAGTGTCAGACTTTATTTTGAGGGGCTCCAAAATCACTGCAGATGGTGATTGCAGCCATGAAATTAAAAGATGCTTACTCCTTGGAAGGAAAGTTATGACCAACCTAGATAGCATATTAAAAAGCAGAGATATTACTTTGCCAACAAAGGTCCATCTAGTCAAGGCTACGGTTTTTCCTGTGGTCATGTATGGATGTGAGAGTTGGACTGTGAAGAAAGCTGATCACTGAAGAATTGATACTTTTGAACTGTGGTGTTGGAGAAGACTCTTGAGAGTCCCTTGGACTGCAAGGAGATCCAACCAGTCCATCCTAAAGGAGACCAGTCCTGGGTGTTCATTGGAAGGACTGATGCTAAAGCTGAAACTCCAGTACTTTGGCCACCTCATACGAAGAGTTGACTCATTGGAAAAGACTCTGATGCTGGGAGGGATTGGGGGCAGGAGGAGAAGGGGACGACAGAGTCTGAGATGACTGGATGGCATCACTGACTCGATGCACATGAGTTTGGGTGAACTCCGGGAGTTGGTGATGGACAAGGAGGCCTGGCGTGCTGCGATTCATGGGGTCGCAAAGAGTCGGGCACGACTGAGTGACTGAATTGAACTGAACATATTGATAGACTAAAAAAAGAAATTTCACACGATCATATCAATAGATGCCAAAAAAGCATTTTACAAAATCAAACACCTATTCATGGTAAAAGCTCTCAGCAAACAAATAAGGGTTAACTCCCTGGACTTAAAACCAAGGTACAAAAACCCTGCAGCTAAAATCGTGAGAATCTCAAAACTTTTCTGCTAAGCTCAGGAACAAAGAAATGATGTTCCCGCTCAACACTGCTTTTCAAAATTGTACTGGAAGTCTTATATAATATATTAACCAAGAAAAGGAAATTAAAGTATACAGACTGGGAAGAAAGAAATAAAACTGTCTTTGTTCACAGAAGACATGATCATTGAGGTAGAAATCTGAAAGGCTCTACACAAAATCTCCTGAAACTAATAAGCAATAATTGCATGACTGCAAGATACAAGGTTAATACACAAGCAAATACGATATATGACAAAATAGTAATATATGAACTAAATGTACAGATGACCTCCCCAAGGAAAGGAGAAGAGAAAAAGTTAATAGAGAACTCCAGTACTGCTGGTTAGTAAACATAGTAATGGGAGAAAGAAAGATAGTACAGGAAAATCAAAACTCTTTTCAATATTTTCATCTCAAATAATTAATGTAAAAAGGCCACATTCTCCATTGCCCTCATGAGTTTTTCTTTCTAGTTGAACTGAGGAATTCCTAAGACTTTATGTAATGACACAGATCAATGAAACTGCTATATATTTTGGTGGTCACTAGCCTGATTAAGTGGAGAAGGAAATGGCAACCCACTCCGGTGTTCTTGCCTGGAGAATCCCAGGGATGCGGGAGCCTGGTGGGCTACCGTCTATGGGGTCACACAGAGTTGGACACGACTGAAGTGACGCAGCAGCAGCAGCAGCCTGATTAAGAAAAATTTCCTCTTTATTTTCAGATCTAGGCATAATGATTAATTTTGTACATGGACTCTATAATATATTTAGGTTCAAATATCTTATTGTTATGAAAATATGCATTGAAATAGAAGAATCTTTTCCCTCATTTTGGGAAACCCACTTTTGCCATGGTTCCTTCAAGATTTAGTTAAATGGTCAAGTCCTCCAAGGAACTTCCCAAACCAACAATGGCCAATCATTTCTTTAAAAATTTTTCAAGGTCTGGTGAACCTTTTGTACTATGTCACTCAGCATTTGTATCAGATAGTAAGGAAGAGCATGGTCTTTGGGGACAAAGGCTTCAATTTGAATCCTGGCTCTGTTTGACCCAAGTAGGATAGCTTGGGGAAAGAATTTATACTCTTCAAGCTTCAGTTTTGTCATCCAAAACAATGAGGATAAAATATGTCTTCCTGTAGGTTTGTTATTATAATTAGATTAGATATTTATGCAGTCTTTATCCCAATATCTAGGATATATAGTAAACATTTAATATGCCAGGTGTATGATTATTTAAGTCACATTGATATTTCCGATATCATCAATTCAATCTCAATGTGATTTATATCTGCTACTTACTAACAATAATAGCTATTGAGTATTGACCACTTTACATGAAATGTCTCATTAAAATAAGCAACAGTCCTATGATGTAGTTATTACAACCCCAGTTAATAGATGAGAAAATCAAGTTGTGAAGGGGTTGAGGAACTTGCTTAAGGTCACAAGCTATTAAACAGAAACTGGATTAAATTCTAAAGCATGTATAACAAACTACAAAACATAACATAAAGAGCAGAACCTAAGCTTAGTTGTGCTTAGTTGAAACAGACAGCAATAAATCCTCAGTGGGGGAAAAAGTGTGGATCAACAATGTATGAGTATTACTGTTGAAGAAAAAAATGATGTGTGGCAAAGAAGAAAGCTCTCAAAACTGGCCAATAGAATAGAATCAGAGTCCAGATGTGCAGTTCCTCTTATCTCATCAACATGAGTGGCCTCAAGCAAGGCCAATAGCCCTCCTTGATCTCAGCAGTAAGAAGAGCAGTAGAACAGTACTGTCATAATGGAGTGAAATACTATCAAACAGGGAATAGTATAAAAACAGTATTGTGTGCATGTATTTCATACAGACAATAGTGAATGTCAACCGAAGCATTGTGAAACAAATGCAAGTTAAAGCATAAGTAATTAAAGGACATACTATTTATGGCAATGCTATTTAACAAAACTTTGCTTTGTGTAAAATGTGAGAGAATAATATTAACAAAGTATGCTGGAAATAAAATTATGGAGAATGAAAATCTAAGGGGGTGCCAGGAGGATCCTGATCTCATAGAAGGCCATGGGCATTTCCCATTTGCCTGTGCATTGAGAAGTCTAAAATGTGAAGATAATATTATTTGGAGTGCAAGAGCTGAGATGCAGGGAACTTGAAAAGTGATGAGGGGACCCAAAGGAATTACAGAAATGAAAAATTTGTATGAGGATTTTCCTCTTTATCTATTTTGCTAAACTTGTTCATAAAATTTATGTGTTAGTTAAGAGTCTCCTTAAACTTCAGTGGATATTTGAATAATAAAGGAGACAATGCAAAAGGAACACTAGAAATATAAACAGGCCTTAGTAAAATGTACATGTTCCTGCTTTCTTAAGATAATGACACTCCATCTACTTAATTGTTTGATTAGGAACATCCTTCTGAAAAGATTAGGAAATTGCTGTATCAAATATAATTTTGACTTGTGTCCTAACCTAAGCAAAAAGAAAAATAATGAGGGGGTGGAAAAGGAAATAGAAAGCCAATTATATGCTGATTTGCTAATGTTATTTTTCAGATTAAATGCCACTTCAAATTACAAAACCTCTGATACTTGAAGCTGTCAGTTTTCTAAGAACTTACTTGAGAAGTCTTGTCTTAGTAAAGAGAATGTTGAAACACAGGGCCCCTCAGGGGGCCAACCAAACTCTGACAGAGGTTTAACAGTGCTTGAAATTATATCCCCAAACCTTAGAAAGCCTGCTGATTCAGTGGGAAAAGACATAAGCTGAGCAAGTTATAAATAAACTCTTTTATCAGAGGCGATGGTGTCATGGTGACTTCAAAGACCAAGCCACGGATAGTAAGTTCTCTGATGTTTTGAAGACAGTAAGAACTTTATTATATTGGTCAGGCCATTCTTGGACTTAAGTTGAAACTTGATATATTTCCCTCCTATATGAACAATTTTGAATGAATTTCTAATCAATCAAGTTCACTAATATGTATTGTTAAATTTTAAAGTAACAAGATAGCATATATTTTATGGTATATTATTACCCTTTCTGTTTCACAAGACTCAATATAGAGTGCCATTGTGCATGGTGTTCCCCACAGTAAAAATCTCTTTTGGATAGCAAAGTAAATTCTTGAAGAGGCACAGAACAGATTACCTCTAGACCGACCTGAACTTCTTGAAATAATTCAGTGTACCTTTCTTTGTCCCATAATAACCATGAAGGAAATAAGACAAAAGAGGAAATCTTGCTGCTGAGGCTTAGAGAATTTAATTCCAGATCAGGTCACTTTAGAGTCTAAGAAGAGAATAATGAAGATAAATGTAATATAGTAATGGTCAACAATTAGTTGGAGGAGGAGATGGCAACCCACTCCAGTATTCTTGCCTGGAGAATCCCAGGGACAAAGGGGCCTTTTGGGCTGCTGTCTATGGGGTCGCACAGAGTCAGACACAACCGAAGCGACTTAGCAGCAGCAGCAGCAACAAATATATTAATTTCCAAGGTAAATATGGACAGTTATCCTGTGGTCAATATAGAAAGACTTTAACATGTTAGCTTCAAAATAATATTTAAAGAACTTTTGGGAAAACATTAAAAGTATAATTTAAAAGTCACTTATATGACAATTTGAAGTCTAGCTACCTCAAAACAAAGTAAGAAAAGTAAAGAATTACGTAGAAAGTATGTCACACCATGCTGAAAATGTTAGCACATAAAGAGATTAATCAGATTTGACCAATGGTCCTTGTGTATAAACTTAGAGACACTATGAATGTGATGCCAACAACCATTTAAGATATTAGACTTGAGGCTTTTACATCTATGAATATGTATTAGAGAAAAATTAAGACTACCTTTAATTCTGACATGATGTGGCTGTAGCAATCAGCTACAGTTAAAAGATCTGTGCAGCATCTGCTGGTGACTCTTTCACCAACTAGAGTTACATGAACACTTCCGTGTGGTGTGTGCATGGATGTACATATGCTGTAAAGGAAACTTCATCAGAAAGCTATCCCCAATGGAGGCCAAAAATGAAGAATATTGTCATTGGCAAAGGAAAGGAAATAAATTGAAGCTTTGCCAGTATCTGAGGAAACAGGTGGAAGGAGCTTTACTGCGAAAGATTCAAAACTTCTGGTATTAGGATCATTTATACAAGACAAAGGGGAAAATAAATAAAATGAAAAGTTGCAACTGTGTCTTATACTAATTTAAGTTTGCACAGTGGTTCCTAAAGTACTGGGGACATACTCATGGTTGCCTACTCTTACACAAGATTCTGAGGGCAGCATACTGTCTGCTAAGTCATGAATCACACATCATAGCATCTCACAAAAAGACAAAATGGACGTAATATTAACACACAGAAAGCATGCAACTTTTAAAATTAATATTTGTCATTTTTTTAGCAAAATAAAAGAGCTGTGTAAGTCATTTCTTTGCTCTCTAATTTTTTTTGGTGGCGGCGGGGGGGGTGGCACTTTGCTATGAAGTTGGTTTTCTTTTCGTAGACTATCAATATGGCCTGCTGGAGTTTCTAAGCAGAAGATGCATAATATAAATAAATAAAATAATGGCAACTGTGATGTTATATGAAGGAAAGTAAACAAGTGATTAAGATTTCTTTAGAAAATTAACAGAACTTAGTTAATAAACATCCTCCTAAAAAAAGCGACAACTTGGGCTGAGACCTTAACATAAAGAAGGTGAGAGGGGAAGCAGTACAATACAAAAAAGAGGGCAAATTCCAAGAAGCAACAAGGCATTTACAGACCACCCCAGGAGCATTTGGGCTTCCCTGGTGGCTCAGTGGTAAAGAATCCACCTGCCAATGCAGGACATGTGGGTTCAATCTCTGGAGAAGGAAGATACCCTGGAGAAGGAAATGACAACCCACTCAGTATTCTTGCCTGGTAAATCCCATGGACAGAGGAACCTGGTGGGCTAGAGTCCATGGGGTCACTAAGAGTAGGACATGACTCAGTGACTAAACCACCACCACTAGGAGCATTTACAAAGAGCTGAAGGCAGAAGGACTGTAAAAGTCCTATTTGGCTGGAGTGACGTGAGCTTGAATGAGAGCAGCAGGAGAGCTACACAGGACCCAATTACCCAGTTTTGCAACATATGGTGAAAAGTTAGAACTCTATTCTAGGTGCCAAGGAAAGCCAACGGAGGATTTTACAGAGAGAATGGCATGATCGACTTTACATTTTAAAAATACTTTAATGCTCTACTGAAACCTGATAAAGAGGAAGTGAAAGAGCTGCAAAACAAACTTGTGAATTGGGAGTCATCCAGGGGAGAGAAGTGCTTCTTATCTTTTATCCATGTTAGACTATCCTGCACAGAAGGGCCAATTCAATCTTTCTAAGAATGGAAATTTCCCTGTGCTTAGCTTTTTTTTGGATTAAGTAGATCATTAGACTCAGAGCTCTCAAGGTGGCAACCACATTTGTTAAAATGCTAATTTCTCAAGACATTCTCTTAGTTCTGGCAACTGAACTTCTCACCATTCCTTAAGATACTCCTTGACTTTAGCTGTCTCCACAATTCTAATGAATTGCTACTAGTATCTTAGAATTCCTTTCTTCATCTCTGTCTCTCAGGGGTTTAGTATACTATATAACCCAGGGGAAAAAAAAAAATCCCTCCTGCATTCAGTTTTTCTAATCTTCTAAACCCGAAGTTTCTTCTTTCTCTGCATTTCTATTCCACATTGATTTTTGAGACCATTAAGGTGTACATCATAAATAGACATGTCTTACTCTGAATTTTTTATATAAATGTCATTTTGCTTACTAACATGATGCTATGGGAAAACACACATGCTCTGGGGCCAGAAAGACTCTGGGCCTATATTCTGGGTCTGCAATTCATGAACCATGTGGCCTGTAGTAGCTTATTTAATTACATTGTTTTTATCATCTATAAATAAAGTACAACGATCCATTGTTTCTTGAAATTCTACAAACTAAAAGCTGCCATAAACTTTAAAAATACTATGTAAAATGACACAAGGCAGGTGATTGACTCAAATTATTTATTCTTCCCTTTTGAGATTTCAGATTGTATCATAAACATTTGTTTCCTTGTAGCATTTATTCCATTGCAGGCACATTCTAAACACCAGTTAAATACTATATGGTAAATAATGTGTCCATTTAATGATTCTTACCTATTGCTTCAAACAATTTTGAGCACATATTATTCACAAATTTTATAATGAATCTGATAACCTACTAACTTAAACAGTTTATTATTAGAACAGAAGACCATTTCTACCAAGGAAAACTTATTAGTGTAATCAGGGAAGGGGTACTAAGCTTGGTATCGATAGGTTAATATAGTCAACATCAGAGGCCACCTCAACTGGGAGGAGACAGGAAGCTGGATTATTGCCCCAAGTCCTTAAAAAATGATCTAGTCTTACTCCTTTATAAAATGAATAAAATAAGGCATGAAAGAATTTCATTCCCAAGTGAAAAATTTAAGGTTCTAATTATTCTGTATCCCAATCCAGTGTTCTTTTAGTAACACCATGAAATAAGAGGGAAAGCAAAAATAAGAAATATCCTGTTTGACAATATGTTATGTGAAAAATTTTAAGGAAAATGCCAGATTCTCAGATTTAACTGTCTCAGTCAAAGTTATGGTTTCTCCAGTAGTTATGTTCAGATGTGAGAATTGGACCATAAAGAAGGCTGAGCACTGAAGAATCAATGCTTTTTGAATTGTGGTGCTTGAGAAGACTCCTGAGAATCCCTTGGACTGCAAGGAGATCAAACCAGTCAATCCTAAAGGAAATGTACCCTGAATACTCATTAGAAGGACTGATGCTGAAGCTGAATATTTTGGCCACCTGATGTGAAGAGCTGGCTCATAAGAAAAGACTCCAATGCTGGGAAAGATTGAGGGAAGGAGGAGGAGGGGACAGCAGAGGATGAGATGGATGGATGGTATCACTGACTGAACTGACATGAGTTTGAGCAAACTCCAGGAGATATTGAAGGACAGGGAAGCCTGGCAGGCTGCAGTCCATGGGGACACAAACAGTTGGACACAAGTGACTGAACAACAACAGCAAAAGATATTATATTTAAAACTGCTTTTATTCCCAACTATAGCTATAAAGATGATATGTCATAAATCCACATATATTTATATAAAATAGAGGCAAAAGCTATGGAAAAAATAGAAATGCATTGCTGTAATTAAGGAAGTTATGACCTAAAAAATCCAAGATTAATTCATACTTCTGGATAAATTTCTTCGTCCACTTCCTCCTATCTTCTAAAATCTGAAAGCAACTGTGTTTGTGCCACTGTAGCAAAAGTGTCCATGCTTTATGTCCCTTACAATCTCTCAAACTTGAAATAAATTGGGATCAAAAATGTCAGTAAGTTGATTCATAACTAATATTTCATTGGACCATGGTACTATTCCTGGCAAAAATCAGTAAGCGATCAAATGGAAATATTCCAGAAGACTTATTTGAGAAAAATACTTATTGCCATTGAAATTATTCCCTGTGATTATGTTGCAAAGTCAAGATTTTCATTCATCTGTCTCTAAAGATATCATTTTTGATACATTCATGTTTTTGTTGAGCTCTCAATTTTCTCCTTACTGGGAGCCTCTATATTCCATCTGTGATAGGAGCCCTATCAGCCTTTCTTCTTTGCAACTCAGGTTGCTGAAGGCCTCTTAATATGATCAATTATCCCAGCTGTCACTTTCTGAACAATACTATTTTTTGTGGCAGTTGTCAACTCCATTTAAAGCAACCAAAGACAAAAAAAAAAAAATCCCTAGAAAAATCTAAGCTGTCGCTCAAAGACAACTCCACCACACTTCTGACAGACTACAGAGAAATTTGATAATTTTGAATTGGTTAATAAAATGGATAAATTTTAATACCATCATAAGCAATATGAACTCAGGTGATACAGCAGTCCTCTCTTATTGACAGTTCCACTGTCTGTGGTTTACTTGCAGCCAACTGCACTTTGAAGGTATTAAATGGAAAATTCCAGAAATAAACAATTTATAAGTTTTAAATTGTATGCTGTTCTGAGTAGTGTGATGAAATCTCATGCCATCCTGCTCTGAAATCTCAGGCCAGACAGCTCTATAAATCTTGGTCAAGGTACGAACTTATCATACATTTTCATAGTCTTCATAGGAGGAAAAGCTTTCAAACTGTCCTAAATGGATCTAAACCTCCTAGAGTTTAGGCTAAAATATACCACCTTTCACAATCAAATTAAATAGAATCACAAGCATTCAAATTGTTCCTTTTTTAAAATTTCTCTGCAATACAATCAATGCTGATGAAAGCATCTATTTAACTGGCTCAAAAATGAACCTAGAGCCAAGAGTGAAGTCAGAGAAAAACAAATATTGTATATTAATGCATATATGTGGAATCTAGAAAAATGGTACTGATGAATCTATTTGCAGGGCAGGACTAGAGACACAGACACAGAGAACAGACTTGTGGACACAGCTGGGGAAGGAGAGGGCGGGACAAACTGATAGAGAAGCATTGAGACATACACACCACCATATGTTAAACAGACAGCAAGCGAGAAGTCGCTCTGAAACGAAGGCAGCTCAACCTGGTGTTCTTCCACAATGTGGAGGGGTGAGATGGGGTGGGGTATGAGAAGGAAGTTCAAGAGGGAAGGGACATGTACATTTGTGGCTAATTCACTTTGATGTACAACAGAAACCAACACAACATTGTAAAGCAACTATCCTCCAATTAAAAGTAAATTTTAAAAACACCACAGGATATGTGCCAGCTAACAACTGTTAGATAAATCTGAGAGAAAACAATGTAAATTTGGTTGCTCGTTATTTATTTATTTTAGCTCTCTATATATTTTGGATGGACTTCCCCGGTCGCTCAATGGTAAAGGATATGCCTGCCACTGCAGGGGACACAGGAGATGTGGGTTTGACTCCAGGGTTAGGACTCCTGGAGAAGGGTATGCCAACTGACTTCATTATTTTTGCCCGGAAAATCTCACGGACAGAGAAGCTTGGTGGGTTACAGTCTGAGGGGGTCACAAAGAGTCAAACGTGACTGAGCAACTGAGCATGCACGCATATATTTTGGGTGACAGTTCTTTATCAGATGTGTCTTTTGAAACTATTTTCTCCAGACTGTGGCTTGTCTTCCCGGTCTCTTGACATTGCCTTTCACAGAGGGGAAGTTGTTAATGTTAATGTAGTCCAGTTTATCAATTACTTCTTTCATGAATCTTGCTATTGGCATTGTATCTAAATAGTCATTGTCTTACCCAAGATTATCTAGGTTTTCTCCTACATTATCTTCTGGGAGTTTTATAGCTTTTCATTTAACATTTTGGTCTGTGGTCCATTTTGAGTGTATTTTGAAGGGTATCAGGTTTAGTAGGTAGTTTGTGATGATCGTCCCATGACTGTCATTCATAAACCAGTGAGTCCTTAAGAATATGAACTGACTTCCCCAAGGATTTGCTGTGACTTTTGCAGGTTCATTTTCTTTTTTTTTTACATTGGATATCCAGTTGTTTTAGCATCATTTGTTGAAGAGACCTATCCTTACTCCATTATGTTGTTTTTGTTCCCTTATCAAAAATTAGTTGTGTATCTTAATAGGGGTCTATTTCTGGGCTATTACTGATATCAATCTATTTGTCTATTCTTTTGCCAATACTACACCTTCTTGATTACATTTTTACAGTAAGCTTATAATAAGTCTTGAAGTTAGGCAATGCCATTTTCCAACTTCATTCTTCTCTTTCAATATTATGTTGGCTATTCTGGGTCTTTTGTCTTTTCATATAAACTTGAGAATTGTTTGTTGAAATCCATGAAATAACTTGGTGAGAGTTTGATTAAGATTGCACTGAACCTATAGATTGTTGAGAAGAACTAACATCTTCATAATATTGAATCTTCCTATCCATGATTACAGAATACCTCTCCAATTATTTAGTTCTTTTTGATTTCATTTAATTCACTTTTATTTTCTAAGTTTTCTTTAAAATTATTTATGCTGTGTCCATTTATAGGATTAATGGTTTAGTCATTCAATTATCCATTAGTTCTGTTAGAGAAACAGATAGTGCCTATTGAAATGTCAGAATGTAGTTTATTCATCATTATTTTTCTAAAAAATTAAGTAAAAGAGATACTCATGAATGTATTTCTGCTTTAGTCTTCTTTGATAATAAAATACATATTTCTTAACTATGTAGAACTCAGGATTTATATACAGATACACATAAGGATCAATAGAAAAAGAATGAAATGCTTGGTTTTAATTTTTCAGAAATAAATACAAAGTTAAATTTATATTAAGTAGGAAAAAAAAAGTCTTCCACTCTGGTGTTCCAGTGCTGGGTATAATACTCCAGGCTCTTCATTTAGGAAAGAAAATCAATGAAGTCTTTCTAATATCATTATCTGTAAAACAAGCTCAAGTTTTACTGTATCTTCAACACTAATTGGGCTCTGTCACTGCAATTGTTAGATAATCAAGGTAAAAATTAGAATTTCAGGTAACTGGCATAAATTTAACACTTTTGGAATACCAACTCTAGTTGCCAGCTTGCAATGACCATCCTATAGTTGTCATTCATACACCAGTGAGTCTCTTACGAATATGAAACTACTTCCCCAAGGATTTGCTGTGACTTTTGCAAATTCACAATCACAGGAACTTCTAGAACATAGAGCAGTCACATTCTATAACAAATGTCAACAGCTCCTCACCATAGGGTACATTGATAACAGAAGATTTCAACCACCCCACACCTATTAGGATGGCTACAATGAAGGAAACAAAACAAACAGAAAGTAACAAATGTTGATGAGAATGTTGAGAAATTTTCAATGGCTGGTGGGAGTATTAAATGGTTCAGCCACTGTGAAAAACAATATGGTAATTCCTCAAAAGATTAAACACAGAATATCTTGGTATAGCAATTCTGGCTACATATCCAAAAGAACTGAAAGCAGGGTCTCAGAGAGACCCAGGTTCATAGCAGCATTACAACAGCCAACAGGTGGAAACAACTCAAGGATACATAAGTGGAAGAATGCATAAGCAAAATGTGGTACATGTATGCGAAGGAAAATTATTCAGACTTAAAAAGGAAGGATATTCTGACACAAGCTACAACACAAAGGAATCTTGAGGACATCATGCTGAAACACCCAGTAACAGAAGAGACAAATAATGTATAATTCCACTAATATAAGGTACCTAGAGTAGTAAAATTCATAAAGACAGAAAGTATGGTGGCTGTCAGGGGCTGGGTTGGGATGGAGGAGAATAGAGAGTTCTTGTTTAGTAGATATAGAGTTTTAGTTTTGCGAAATGAAAAGACCTCTGGAGATGAGTGCTGGCAATGGCTATACAACATTGTAAATGTACTTAATACCTCTGAATTGTACACTTAGAAATGGTTAAGATAGTAAATCCTGTATTGTATTTTACCAATCAAAAATAAAAGTAAACTAAAAAAGAAACTTCCTAATTTAGGACTATTTCATGTACCATACATCACTCTCCAGTGATGGGAATATAAAATAATTGGTAGATGATTCTATATTTTAAGGTTGCTGATAATAGTGATCATTATTTGAGTGATTTCTACGTTCAGCACTTAAAAGATCATGTCCTTTGGTTCTCATTTCAGAAGAAGTGAGGACTATTAGTTCCCAAAGTTTACAGGTAGAGAAACTAAATTATAGAGTACTGAGGTGCCTACCCCAAATCCTACAGTTCAGCGGTTGAAAATGATTTTGCACTCAAGTCTATTTGTCTCTCCAATACATAAGCAAATTATGATTACTTAAGCAATCATTTTCCCCAAGTATAAAATGATACATGTAATTATTTAACAAAACATTGTAATAAACTTTGCATGAAAGGCTTTGTATATTTAGTTATTAACAAGTATAGTAAAAGCTTGCTCACTATTATGCCTGACACTGACAAATGGACATTTGAAAGTGTAAGCACTGTTAATCTAGTACTGGGACCAGCAATCTGGCAGCTTGAGCAACTGATGTTTCTGCTTCTTGCTGACACCGTAGTTTTGGACATAGAGTCAAACTTTTCACTAGTAATATTGTATAACTTTCTCTTTTCACTCACAGTGTAGTATATTGGAAAGTGGTTTGCAATGAGGCTTGGTTTTAATTTTAACAGGTGACCCTGCTATGTGACTTGGGAAATATTACTTCTTTAAGTCTAGTTTTCTTAGTATACACAGAGAATTGTGCATCATTTAGAGAGCAGATTCACAACTCTATTTCAATGAAAAAACATGAGTTGACAATGCAGCTATTTATCTTGAGTTCTAAGGATCAACATTACAGATTGATCTAAATTAGTATTCAATATTTTCTAAAACTAACTTTAAGATGTAAGGTTATAAGTCATATAAGCATGTATAACTGAACAATTATTGCTCTCCAAAATAAAAATAACTAAATAGAATTTGTGAGAAAACATGTTAACCATATTGTTTGTCAAGAGAAGTTTTACATTCTACGTGTATTTATTTCTATCTTTCGGAATATCACCAGGAAAGACAAAGAATCCACAACCACAGTGTTTACTTTCTTTCGTGTCCTCTTGCACATTGCATTAACCCTCCCCACTCCATCATTCTATCATCATCTTGACAGTTTCCAAGCTATATTTCATCCTTTCCTTTTCATCACCATCCTTATTTTGTACATTCCTTCAAGAAGCAAAAACAACTCTCTCCTCTCAATCACAAATAATTTAAGAAATCCCTAGACATATACCTGTTACTTAAGTCAAGCATCTTAATTTGACTTAAAAAAATATATAATCAAAAAATTAGCCTTAAAATATCCACTCTTTAAAACCATTGTATATAATTTGTTATCAAATTTAACATGTTAATTTTATATTAACATCTATTTACACAAATTCAAAAGTTCATTTTGAGGGGAAATTTTAAATGTGAATATACCCAGTGCCAACTGAGGACACACTTTGGTGACTCCTATCCAGAAAAAGTTACTAACTTGTGGAGTTAGCGATTGTAACATATTATTTGTCCCATTCTGCATAAAAAGGGACCCATGGCATTCTTATTCTTGTGATCTTCCTTCCTACAAAAGAATGAGGTTGGCAGAAATTATCTTTCTTCAAGATAAGAAATGTTGGACCTATGGCTTCAACTACTCTACAAATCCTTTTCCTAGGTTTCCTATAACGAAATTCTCCGAACCACATGCATACAGGTAGATGTCAGAGAATTAATTACATAAAGCAAAATAGGAAGAAACCTTTGGAAAGTGTTTGACAAAATTTTCTATTACAGATTGGAAATATTTGTATATCAAAAATCTATTGAACTAAGTATTGACTGCAAGTATAAGACTTGAACAAAGTGAACTCTAATATTTTGTCATCTTTAAAGAGTTAGCTAAGCATATCAGTGAAAGTGCCAGAATCTTATAAGGATGTTCTTTGATCTCTGTATAAAAGAGCAGAGATAAAAATATAAAAAATGACTATGATGTCATCTATGTGAGAGATCAGAAAAAAGAAAACTCCAGCCACTTAGAAACTGGAACACTGGTCTTTAAGAAGTGCTACGCTATTAAGTTTCCTTCATTTCATTGTACATTTTCACTTGTAAGACTTCATAAAAGATATGTGTGAATAATCCACAGGTATATTCAATAAATACAAAAACCTTAATAAAAAGAAATAAAGACATCTATCTTGTAATAGCCTGCAGATTGTCTCCAATTAGGCAAATCCTCTCATTACAATTCTATTCTTTATAATCTGTTACACAGTAACTTATAAATTGTTATCAAAACAGGTCTCCTTATGGATTTATCTAGAACAGTGGTTCTTATCCTCTTTTGGAAACATAATACTTCATATTTTAACTTTCCTCTAGGACCTTAATTGTCAGCAATTTTTCACTAAATCAACTGCAAATGATATTAGAAAAAAATTTATATAGGAATTTCAGGCAGATTAAGCATTTTAATCAGTTATTCACTTCTCCTTTCAATGACAACATAACTAGGGGATGTGGCTTCCAAATGTTTTGGTCTTATGTCCTCAGTGTGAAGCTACTTCATGTTGAGAAAAACCAAACACACAAGCACCTAACACATTAAGGTGCGGAAATGTTTTTTAAGAAACTATTTCACAACCTGTTTGCTCTAAATCTCACATCAAACTGACAATATTAAACAATGGTTACAAAACAGAAATTGTTTCTCATACTTCCCCATTTGCAAACCTTTTCCACACATTAAAGTCTTTGTTACTTAGTATCATTGATTTTTTTCCCTCCATCCACCTTGGCAGTGACCCCATAAGCAATCCGAAGATCCATGATTAGTGTTTTTCTAATTGATACTCAGTTTCACAATTAGGCTTAGAAAATCATGAATAAAAAAGTTATAGTTCTCTACAAACTCCAAGTGATATTTAACACAGAATCCTGTGGAAAAAAGTATTTGTTTTCTTGTTATATAAATAACTTCAGAACTAAAAATGCAATGTATTACATAAACAAAGATGGCTTGGCTTAAGAGCAATTATTTTCTAAGAACACATTGCATCTTGTATAAATTCTTTGATGGCCACCAGTCTGTCAGTCTTGGGTGGGTTGCATTCCACTGCTGATGTATTTAAGTTTTTTATTTAATTCAAATATGACCATTAGGGATGTTGGTTTTTCAATGTTTTAGTCTTGGAGGCCCAACAAATCTGCAGCCAATGAAAACTCATTCTGTTAGTTTCATGCCCAAAATATATCATCATGTAACTTTAAAAGATCATACTTTTTATTGCAATATCAGATGGGCTACGTTTGTTACCTCCCAGCAGATTAACCTCCAAGGCTGTACCAATTCATTAAACATGCACATCAGTCACCAGACTGCAGTATAATTTATTGCAATTAAGCACTTCTGTGTTGGGGAACCAAAATAAGATTGTCCATTATCAGTGCTGTTAATGGTTTTCTGAACAGTTGCCAGTTCATTCACCCCACCCACCCTTCAATAATAAAATAATTTTGACAAAGGACCCATGTTTCAACATTTTTAATAAAAACAAAATAGAAAAACCATCAGTAACTGAGCAGTAAAGTTTCCTTTCTCTTTCTTCTTTGCCAAAACTAACAGAAAGGAAAATGTCAGTCTGGCTTCTTGCCAAAAAAAGAGGAAATTGAATGGTCTCAGTTTTGATTCTTTGACTAGTAGCTTTGTATACATAGAATGCTTGGCTCTTGGTCTCATTTTGACAGAACTGAAACAGATAAGAGGTTTTGAGGACTACATTCTGCAATTTATAGACCTTGATTCTGTTTAAGATCTTTCAATACCACATAACAAATCAATGTGATTTAGAAAATAACGTTGTTTCTGCCATTGACATAAGCCATATGTGAACTGCTAAGCTACTACACAAGCCACAGCCATAAATTTTGGTCACTTGCAGGAGATTCCTTATTATTTGGAGGCTCAAAATAACTCAAACCATTATCATCTTGAGTGATGTCTCCCTAAACTGCTGCCTGGTAATGGGCTGAAAGGTCTCTCACACTACAGGCAGATAGAGCTATTCTTAAATAAATTTCCCAGGTAATTCATTTAAAATAATAGGACAGTAGCCTCTTTTAAATATAACAGATTTTGATATATCCAACCATTAAACGTCCCTTTCACAGACACTATGAATGTAATCTACACAAGTCATATATCTGACATAGACAAGGTTTGATCCAGATAGCAGAGTGATTAATCACACACACAAAATTAACAACTAAAGTAAGTGTGGCAATTTGTCTTTCTGCAGAAAACAAAATGTGCTCATGCTATTCTATTAAACTTTGGATGTCTCACTAAGAAGGAAGGGGAATGCTCATTATTTCTGTTGGAAACAGCTGGATTAGCATATGTGGGAAAAAGGATAGCTGAAATGGTAAATTTGTCCACTGGATGGAAAATTTTCTATTTTTTAGCCTCTTTTTACAGTGTATACAATGTATAGGAGAGAGATTGTTTACTCAGTATGAACCTAATCTCAGATAAAAAAAATCTAAATCATTAAGACCCTCTTCAGTTCAGTTCAGTTCAGTCACTCAGTTGTGTCCGACTCTTTGCGAACCCATGAATCACAGCACGCCAGGCCTCCCTGTCCATCACCAACTCCCAGAGTTCACTGAGACTCATGTCTATCGAGTCAGTGATGCCATCCAGCCATCTCATCCTCTGTCATCCCCTTCTCCTCCTGCCCCCAATCCCTCCCAGCATCAGAGTTTTTTCCAATGAGTCAACTCTTTGCACCTCTTCAGACTTAATTAATTGTTTTGTTTCAAGTATACATATACATTTAGAAAAAAAAAATATTCAGAATCAGTAAGTATTTTTAACATCAAAATCACTATTAAGTTTCCCTTGTAATTGTGGAGGGAAGCACTTATCTGACAAACAAAATGAGATTAGATTATGTTAAGAACAAGTTTCCAAAGACTACGCAGAAGCTATTACTCAAAAAGTCGTCTTTAATGGAATTCTAGTTTCTACATTTTTTTCTTTTCTCTTAAATGTTCATTTTTATCCAAAGCTAGTCTCTTATTTTATATTTACAAAGCACCATTCAACTCCTTAGCCAATTTCTGAAATCACTTCAAATCCTCCTTCAAAATAATTACATGAGATATACTTAATCACTTTAGAGAACTTTAATCCACCCATATTCTAGAAAGTTGGTTTCAAAATGTATATCCAGTTAACCCTAAATATTCATATAATATTCACTAAAGCTAAGAACAACCATATTATTGCTATCGTTAACAATACTAATTATTAAGCTAAACAAATTAATTATTTTTTAAAACATTTTCATTCTTCAAAGTTAAATATTTTGAGATAATTGGCTATTTTAAAAGATCCGCTTTATTAAAAAATGATACCATATGAAAACTACAAGAAAGCCTTGGATTTTTGGTGTGAAAAGTAAATACTTTTAAAAGTTAACCATTCGAAATACAAAATATTTATTAAACTAGGATTTGAAATCAACATCTATCTTGTTATCTAAAATATTATTTTTCAAATTTAAGAAGTGCACACAAACACAACTCAAAAATATCAGTTGCTGAAGTTTGAAAATAAGAAAAAAATAAATATTTTTCATTTTATAAACATACCATAAAAGACATATATGCAGATGACACCACTCTTATGGAAGAAAGCAAAGAACTAAAGAGCCTCTTGATGAAAGTGAAAGAGGAGAATAAAAAGTTGGCTTAAAACTCAACATTCAGAAAACTAAGATCATGGCATCCGGTCCCATCACTTCATGGCAAATAGATGGGGAAACAGTGGAAACAATGACAGACATTATTTTTTTTTTTTTTTTTTTTGGACTCCAAAATCACTGCAGATGGTGACTGCAGCCATCAGATTAAAAGATGCTTGCTCCTTGGAAGAAAAGTTATGACCAACCTGCTGCTGCTGCTGCTGCTAAGTCGCTTCAGTTGTGTCCGACTCTGTGCGACCCTATAGATAGCAGCACACCAGGTTCCTCTGTCCACAGGATTCTCAAGGCAAGAATACTGGAGTGGATTGTCATTTCTTTCTCCACATGACCAACCTAGACAGCATATTAAAAAACAGAGACATTACTTTGCCAACAAAGGTCTGTCTCGTCAAGGCTATGGTTTTTCCAGTAGTCATGTATGGATGTGAGAGTTGGACTATAAAGAAAGCTGAGCGCTGAAGAATTGATGCTTTTGAACTGTGGTGTTGGAGAAGACTCTTGAGAGTCCCTTGGACTGCAAGGAGATTCAATTAGTCCATCCTCAATGAAGTCAGTCCTGAATATTCATTGGAAGGACTGATGCTAAAGCTGAAACTCCAATACTTTGGCCACATGATGCAAAGAATTGACTCATTTGAAAAGACCCTGATGCTGAGAAAGATTGAAGGTGAGAGGAGAAGGGGACGACAGAGGATGAGATGGTTGGATGGCATCACTGATTCAATGGGCATGAGTTTGAGTAAACTCCAGGAGTTGGTGATGGACAGGGAAACTTGGTGTGCTGCAGTCCACTGGGTCACAAACTGTTCTATATCTACAGATGGCCCACTGAGTTGAAGGAACTTTCTGCTGTCATTTATCAAAACAGGCCATTTTCACTTTCTTTGTTCGAGGTTGTGGGATGTGTCAGACATGACTGAGCAACTGAACTGAACTGACTGAAAAAACATATAACATATTATATATGTGTAATATATATAACATATTATATGCCATTAATAATTATAACATATTTATATATATTTTAACATATTATAATTATAACATATTATATATATATGTATATTTTAAACTTGTATATGATACTTTGGGCTTCCCTGGTGACTCAGATGGTAAAGAATCTGCTTGCAATATGGGAATCCCAAGTTTAATCCCTGGGTTGGGAAGATCCCCTGGAGAAGGGAATGGCTACCCACTCCAGTATTCTTGCCTGGAGAATTCCATGGACAGAAGAGCCTGGTGGGCTACAGTCTATGGAGTTGCAAAGACATGACTAGTTGTCTGAGAAGTTGTCAGATATGACAGGACTAAGGGAGAAATAAAATCTAAGATACAGATCCCAGGACAAAGAATTTACAACATCATTAAGAAAATAAAAGAAATATTCATTAAGGCCCCTGTCCAGTGGGAAACGGTTTTGGTTTGTTATGGATTACCTTTGTTATGGACTGAGTTTGAAAGAAAATAATTTGACTGTCCAAGGTGGAGCAGTTTCCTGGAGTGAAATGTATAGAGTAAAAGCAGGAGGGATGAAGGTTCGCCTCATAGGTGAAAGGGAGAGAAGCCAGACAGAGTAGTCAGTAAGGTGAAAACTGGGTCAAGTCACCGATAAAGAAAAGCTGAAATGAAACCTCAGTGTGAAGCCATCACTTCCTAATTAGAAGTATGCTTGGCTGGGATGTAGGGAATGAACTGGCAGAGAAAGGCTAACACTAATTTTGGTGGATGTGTTGTAATAAGTAGTAGTCCTAAGGAGTTTAGAAAGTCACTATGCATTAGAATTATATAAATATATAATGTAACCAATTAAAGATGTGGAAGTGGTACATGATTACTGAGATTAATATTATCATCTTATTTTCAAATGAATGGTCCAATGTTAATGTTATGTTTGGAAATCAAGGAAGAAAGTGGATACCATGCTTTGTTCATTTCTACTCTGGAGAAAATATAAAGGATGCTGAAGTTATGCTTCTTACATAGCACTGAATAGCGTGTAATCAGAAAATAACCCCCCAAAACTAAGATCCCTTTAATATATAGATGACAGCTTAACGACTATTACCTAAAGGATAGGTAGTGATTACCTAAAGGTTAGATATGTGTGTGTGTGTGTGTGTGTGTGTGTGTGTGTGTAGCAAAGGATTGTTTTAAATAAGATACTACTACTGATTGAGAGATTACACTAACATAAGGCAAACACTCCTGATTAGGCCTGCACAATATTCATCTTTACCCTTTTATGCCTCTGGAAACAGAGCTGGGTTCCCTAAACTCTGATTGTCTGACCTTACCAGACAAGCCTAAGAGTAATATACTATAAATTCCAAGAGAATAGGATTTGCAAGACCTGCTTGAGAGTTGGGGTAAGGAGCTGGCATGTTGGAATGGCTTCTAGAATGTGAACTTTGCTGGATGATATGTCTGCAAGTTGGCCGACAGATGGAAAGAGGACTTTCCAGAGGAACAGAACCATGCAGAGAAAATTAAATAGATGCTTCCTTCTTTTCTGTCCTTCCTTCCTTTTTTCCTTTCTCCCTCCCTCCCTCCTTTCCACTATACCGGGTACATATAACTTTCAAGAAATTGTCAGGAAAGGACTTGAAGCTGCTGGCATTGAAACACCCTGTTCCTCCCCTGAGGAGAAACTGAATTGACTAACATTTTCACCATGATCAAATGAGGAAACCCAACTAATACCAAAGTCACTGTGATTTTACCTTTTCACTGTCTTTTAACATATCCCCAACACAAGTTAGACAAGGTAGACAGACGTTCTGTTTCCACCAACCTGTAACTAACCTGAGATTTTAGCATTCCCTTGTCTTAAGGCTGCCTCTCAGAGGTTCAGGCCAAGGACACCAGGGTGGATCTGTGGACTTCACAACATCTATGAACTCATTCAAACACTGTAGCACCAATGAGATCTCAAAAACTGAACGGTGCAGAACTTAATTTATATGCCTCAGAGGGATTAAGAATAGAGTTCAGTCTGCCAGGATTCAGGACTCTGGTTCCGTACAGTCTAGGTACTAAAGACCTGGGGCTGAACTGTCTCCCCAGCTATAATTATGGAAGTCGTGTATGGCAGAAAAATGCTATAATTAAAGTCACAAAATGTTTTTTATCGTAATTTTCTTTTATTGGTGTATAACTTTGTGAAAAAATATGCTCTGGTTTGTCTGAAATTTTCTTCTCTGGCATTATACATTTCTTTAAAAAGACTTGTATAAATAGTGGGTCAAGTCCTTTGGAACTAAGATGGTATGAAAAAAATTACAAAATAATTAGAAGAGTGAATGCTTTTATTTTGAAATTGAACTTTGTCTTACCAAAATGTCTCACGTCGTCCAGTGATAATATTTCCTGTTCTTAGGTAAGTTCCCTTGAAAAGTTTACCACAATGTTTTCTTGTTGTTAGACTATAATAACTAAAAAGTGGTGTTTAAGAATTTTAAAAAAGAATGTAGAGGAGAACAACAGACTGTTAACGTGAACACTTTCCTCCAAATAAGCATTCTGTCTTGCATTCCATAAATTCTGTATCTGCATGCTTTTTTTCTCCAATTTAACTGTAATTCCATGATGCTAAGGTTGGTGTGAAAAGTGTCCTCTTTGTACCTATGACACCTGGAACAATACCCTACATCTGATAGGTCCTTGAACAAATATTATTGATCCCCTCTATCCAGGAAGATGTCTAACTTCCCTGAAAATTCTTATTATTTGTAAGTTAACTGCAATTTTCATAAGCTAAATAATATTCATGGATCTGAAAATATAAACTTAAATAACTTAAAGCACATGGGAAATATGACACTGGGATTTTTGTTGTCAATCTTGTTTGCAGAAATCAAGCAAATAAAATCACCTAATTAATTAAAAGGAAAAATTATAATGTTTCAATAACTATAAATAACTGTCAGTCATTTGTATTAATAGAAGGAAACGGAAGGATGAACGATCCAAGCTGACAGATTCTCCCAGGACAGCTTGCCCTCTGAATCAAGTGATTTTGTTTTTATACTGACATTTGACTAAGATGGAATCTGCTCCTCTGGGGATCCCCTGCAAGGCAAATAATAACATCCTACTGGAACAGCACTACACAGGAGGCTCGATAAAGTTGTTGAGTTTCTTCAACCCTTTTCCGTCTTCATATCCCACCCCACGCTGGGCGTATATCATTGTGGGACATGTTTTGTAAAATTTTCTTTCACTTCTCCCCAAAGTACTGCAAGTAGTTGTTTTCAATTTTAAAAGGAAAACAAAAAACTTTAAAAAGTTAAAGGTGGAAATGACAACAAGAATGCCAAACACAAGATACATGTAGTTAATGATTTTTCCTTGAGAAGTCACATAGTGCATCTAGCGGCTAGCTGTGAGTGTAACGCAGATATTTATCCCAGATAAGAGAGATGAGTGTGTGGCCTAGACTTGGATGTTCACTAGAGTGAAAGTGTTTTTACCCTAGACTCTATTATGGAAAGAGCATTTTATGATCCTACAAATTAAAAAGAAAATCTTAACAGTTTTACTTATTATTAGTGGAGCTAATAATCACAGAAGTTGTAATTTAAAATATTTTTCTCAATTAAACTGTGCTCCAGGAGCTTTCTGGCAGACTCTGAAATATAACAAAGAAGCTTTGTTCATCTTAATGTGCTCAGAAAAATAGAAATTTAATCCCATAGAAATGTGATTACATTTTAAATTTGACATTTCAACCTGTACTATTTAGAGCAATAAGGGTATGTGCTCAGTCACTTCAGTCGTGTACAACTCCGTGACCCCATGGACTATAGCTGGCCAGGTTCCTCTGCCCATGGGGATTCTTCAGGCAAGAATACTGGAGTGGGTTGTCATTTGCTCCTCCAGAGGATCTTCACGACACAGGGATCAAACCCACATCTCTTGCAACTTCTGCATTGGCAGGTTGGTTCTTTACCACTAGCGCCACCCATATGTCATGGTCTAAATATGAAATCAGAATGAATCAATAAAGTAGAGGGTACAAATATCAAGAAAGCAAAATGACATGTCTGTTTTGTTATCCTCTCCTTCTCAGTGTCCAGAACAATGTCTAATGTGCAGAGTAG
The DNA here is from genome assembly GCF_019923935.1 of Bubalus bubalis. Classification (NCBI taxonomy): domain Eukaryota; kingdom Metazoa; phylum Chordata; class Mammalia; order Artiodactyla; family Bovidae; genus Bubalus; species Bubalus bubalis. The sequence continues at coordinate 27,665,738 of NC_059164.1, read as the reverse complement.
CTCTCTAAAAAATATTTATGAAATGAATGAATACTCTACAACCACATCAACAGGCTTTTCATTCAGAAAAAGGAATAAGTTGAAGGGAATTAAAAATCAAGATACTCTCCCAATATTAAATTCTTCTACCAGTCACTGAAGTCAACCTCTGAAATTCTGAACTATCTGTGTGTGTCGAGGGAGGCTGGGGGGGGGGGGCGGGGTGCAACGTGTGTGCACACGAATTAATGATGTCAGTCAGGTTGATTGTGACCCAGTTACAACTTCTGACCCTTAGGAGCAAAGAATACATGTTATTCCACTATTGGATATATTTTTCTCCTCACTACATACAAACACACACTGTAATACTGATGATCTTATAAAATAAACAAGCAAACAAAAAAATTCTCTAGATCTTAAATGGTCCCCACAGAAAACTTTCCATTTCTCTGTTTCCTTTCCAGCAAAGCTCCTCAAAATACCTCCTCCTTACTCTCTCCAGTTTCTCACCTTTCATTTTTCATTCACTGGACTCGTCAGCAGCATTGGACATGATGATCACCCCTACTCCCCACTTTTTGAAACCCTTTTCTCCAAGGGCTCACAGCCCTCCTACCTCAACGGCTACTCCTTCTCAGTCTCATATGCTGTGTCCTCCTCATTGGAGGTGACTGTCTAACATCAAAGCAAAAATGCTGAGTTGAACAAACAACTCCTTTCTATTTTACTCACAAACACTTACCACAGTGCCTTTTTGCTCATTCTTGAACAGGCCAAGTTCATTCTAGACTCAGAACCTTGTATCTGCTATCCTATCAGCTTAGAACACTATTCTTATAAGTAGCCCTCACCCCCTGTGTATCTCTACTTAAATATCACTATCATGGAGAGATCTTTTCTCATCATTATTTTATGGAGCCTTTTTCTTCATATTCACTGCTAAACCATGACCCTGCTTTATTTTCTTCATAATATTTGCTGAAAATAACATGTCATATATTTATTTATCAATTTGTATACTGTCTCTCTCCCAGACTAGAATGTAATAACTATGAAGTTAGAATTCTGTTTTGTTCACTCTCACTCTTTCGGTGCCTGGCCTATTATAAGGCTCAATAAATATTTGTTGATTGAATTAATGAAGTACTAGCACCATATTCCAGATGTGTATCATTTTGGTTTCCTACTATCCTACATTTAATTAAATATTCAACAAAAATGTTTTGATATCTACCACCTACCATGGGAATGGTGTGTGTGTGTGTGTGTGTGTGTGCGTGCATGCACACATGATGTGGTGGGGACTAGGGAGGGTGTATCCCAACACTGGAGAAGAAAATGGCAACCTGCTCCAGGATTCTTGCCTAGGAAATCCCATGGACAGAGGAGCTTGGCAGGCTATAGTTCATGGGGTCACAAAAGAATCAGACACGACTTTGCAACTAAACAACAATGCCAACATTATACTCCTCAAAGAACTTAGAGTTTGTATATACATAAAAGTTAATAATAACATAAAGCAGCATATGGAAAATGTAAGAAACATCTCTTTGTTCATTCATTCAACAAATATTTATTAAGCATCTCCAAAGAGCCTGCACTAAGAAAGGCAACAAAAAGCAGAAACAAACAAAAGAGGAAAAAGATAAACCATCAGGGATACATGGCAGTATTCCAGATATAATTAAGACTTATAAGTGGCAGGTTGAATGTGACTAAATAGTGCTAATATTAGGCAAGATAAGAAAGATACTTGGTGCATTAAAAAAAATAGTAAGAATTAAAAATGTAATGAGTAACATTTCTAAGCAAAAGAACCTGAAAAACTTCAGGCAGTAAAATATCCCATGTAAAGAAGCGCTTGCCTCAGTCACTCCCTAGAGAAGAAAGATATTTTTGTTCTGAATACATAGCATGTAGCAAAGACACAGACTCCAGAAAATTTATTTCAGGCATAAGGGAGAAACAGCCAAATACCAAGAAAAATATGTTCCAGACTATGATGATCAGATCAAATCATATTTTTATGCAATGCTATGTGGGAGCATCCTGCATGGCTTCTTATTCTAAATTTTTTTCAGACATAACGAGCCAAGTTTTCATATGTAATTATTGCCCTGTTTTGAATCTGTAATGGTAGATATTACAGAATTGTCAAAAGAGGTTAACTTCAAATTTTGGCCATTTACATTCTTAGGCATTTTAAGAATCGCTCTCTGGGAATATTTGACATTAAGTTTGAAAAGTGTTTCACTGTGAGAAAAGTGTTAGATAGCTTACAAAACCACATGGTTTATTATTTGTGAGTGTAATAGAAATGCTGGGTTCAATATCTATTTTTCATGAGGAATATCTGTTTGCTTGTTTGATTAAATACTAAATTAAAAGGTTCCCAGCATGGTTACCATATGGCTCTGGGATAATACATACTGTTTAACTGCATATGAAGATTTTAGATCAATATTAGTGTTTAAAAATAAATGTGTAGACAATTATTAAGACAATGGACTGGTTCAAAATACACTAAAACATTCAGAGGAAAAAATGTAAGGAAACAGTGAGTCCGTTTTTAAAGTCCTTGCACAGATAAAATGTCATGGTAGCAAGCTCCGAGAAATTGTTCAGTTTGGGCTTTGGTTCTTCCTAATTCATGTGAGCACTGATGTAGCCTCATCAGCTTGCTACAATCTTTTTACAATCTCTGAATAAATTCTCCTATTCATTAACTACAAAAATGAAGAAGAACAGTTCTCCACAGTGGGAAAGGATCAGGAAGGGCTGGTCCTTAGCAGACACAAGGAGTGGGCTGAGAAGCAGAACACCTATAAATTCACATTTTATTAGCCTGGTTCACATCCTGCTCGACTCCTCTCTCACCCCACAAGAGAAAATTCCTGTTTACACGTACAATCTCCTTGGGACCATGGAGGAGCATGAACTGTGCTGTATGAAAAAACAGTCATATGTGGGCAAAGTAAGCTTAATAAGACCTGTGAGAGCTGTACATCTCCCAATCTAAATTCCTCTTAAGAGATCAACCATTGCAGTCCAATGAACTCAAACAGGAAACTCCTGCAAGCATCAGTACCTTTAAAAAGTTCTACAGTTAATAAACCAATAAAACTGACAGTTGAGTATAATTGACATTCTTAACAATGAAGATAGACTACCACGACTGAATGAAGGTGGCTCTGTATTCTTAGTATAGCTGTATCGTTTAAAATAGATATTGTTTTATACCTATTTTGTTATATAAGGAAACATTTCTATTCTTGATTCTGTTCTATAGAAGACCGAGATTAAATGACTTTTCAAAGTCCCCTAATGGACAAAATATATAATGCCAAAAGAAGCCCAAGTGTTGAAATACTCTGTCTAGTCTGTCACCTGGGATAAAGGTTCTTTAACTGAAATACAAAAATATGAGGATCTTAAAGATGAAGTTGGAAATCAAATAAGATACTACAAACATGCCATGCAACTCCATATTTAGTGGCTTAACTTCTTGTTTTAGGTGAATTGTTTTGTTTGAACCACTCTACTGAGACATGAGAAGCTTTGAGAACAGCAGACTAGGGGGGCAGGGAGCTGGACTCTAAACATGGTTCAAAAGGGGTTTTTCTGGAGCCTGTTTTGATGAGCTTTAAAGAAAAGTTTAGGCAGCCTTTTACCTTACAGAGTTAGTAATAAATTTGGTTTGAGTTTAAGGCAAAGAGCTTATTTTACTTTTCTAAATCTCTCACAGCTCTTATTATTATATTTATTTCATTAATGAATATATAACCTGTCTTGCTCCCAAAAGTACTTTCGGTTGCTTATAAAAATCTGCATGATAAAATAAAACTCTAAATCTTTGATTTCTTTGAAATCAAGTAATAGAGAAAATGTGGCTTATATATTGCAAAGAAACTGGAGACTAAGAACTCAGAAATAAATGTGTACATTTCTACAAAAGGATTAAAGGTGGGCCATAAATATAGTTCTGAGTACTCTATCAGACAAACTGAAGTGAGATTTTAGTTAGTTATAAAATAATTCTGCATAAGATAAAAATATACCCACTGTTTCAGAGAAACACACATTTTCCTACAGTGAAGTCTGCATAAAATTCTTACACAGCAAAAATTTCCCCACAGTTCCTCAGAGAGGGGATACTGAGGAGCTTTGGGGATGTCATCTTAAGTCATATCCCTATAACACATGGAGAGCTCCACAGAGCTGTTCCTTTCTGCGGTTGTCCCACCATGTTCAACAGGGAATTCATGCCAAAACACAATTTAGTAAGTGCAGTTTGAAAGGATAGCCAGAACCACACCATCTATGCACATAGCTTTCTGATTGGCTAACTTTATCCAGGAATAAATTTCCATGCTATTTAGCAGACTAAATACCCTAGGATGTATATCCTTCAGTCAATATTTTTAAATATTATTTCTCAGAAACCAAGTTTTGATAACAGTCAGGTCATCAAGGTTATCCTTCGTAACATCCAGGAGTGTAGGGATTGCATATGGCTAATCCTGACTGACAGCTTGTCCAATCCATTTCCAAACCTGCTTCTATTGGAAACCTATGAGATTCGAGTCTGAATTGTCTCCCACTCCAACTCCACCAAAAACCATACCAAGGCAACATCTTTAGTTTAGATAGTGACAAGATTACTTTAAAAACAGTTCTGATTATACTAAAAACACATACATTGTATAATGCAGCCCACATAACCTTAGAGTTTAAGCTCTTCAGAAGTGGGGATCTTTATCCATTTTCTTTACTGCTATTTTCCCAACGAAATAGTGTCTGGCATATAGTTGATATTTAACAAAAAATTGGTAATAATTGGCTAGAAGAGTGATAAGGAATAAAGCTTTTAAGAATCATTGGTGATTAAAAATTGAACTTATATTATTAACAATGCAAATATGTATATGTAATAAATGGTAGTATGCAACATTTTTAGTGTCTACAAATAATGTTTTCTGAACATGTGAACTCAAGAATGTCTTATACTAACTTAGATGTCTCCCAGGAACCCATGATCCATTGGTTGGGCAGTACTGAATAAAAGTTTTGTTTTTATTATTTTGGCCTTGAAATTTGTCTCAAAGGATATCTGAAAATACCTACCAAGTTGCTGAGAAAAATGGTGTGATTAAGTACATGGGATATGTACTCTGCTGTGCTACATTTCACTCATGGATCTACTGTGTTCTAGCTGGATGACCTTAGGAAATATACTTTACTTCTCTGAAGTTTTTGAAAAAAGCATAATTACATCTGTACATCTAAGTGTTGTGAGGACAAATGAAATAATATATGTAAAGAGTTTCACACATACTAAGAGCTGTATAAAGTGCTCCCTTTTTTATAAGAGATTCTAGGTGGATAACAAAACTTGTCATAAGACCAATTTTGGTTCTTTACAAGAAATCCATTTCATTGACATCTTTTTCTGTGTCCTGTATCAAGAGGACTGACAGACAGAGCATTTGGAAACATTACCTGACCTGCCAGATATTCAATAGGGAATAGGGATATTCAAAATGCAATAGGGAATTTTCTACTAACCCAAATTCTTGCCGTGGCATTAAGCTTCAGGTTCTGAATAAATGTAATATCTGCATTTCTCAAATGGTGCTCATGAAGCTCATTGTATAAGCAATGCCCTGAAGTGGGAAGTGGAAAGCAAAGGAGAAATCATTTTTTTTAAAAAGGGCTAATATCCTTCTACAGTTGTCACATTGCTCCATAATATTAAATATTTAGTACTTGGTGGCCTTCATCCGTATCAGACTACATGAACAAATAGCAGGCTTGATAGTTTCCTGGTGAACCACTGACAATCAACATGATACTAATAAATGAGCATTGTTTCAATATTTTTTTACTTAATATTTTGTTTGCTGCTGCTAAATCGCTTCAGTCATGTCCGACTCTGTGCGACCCCATAGACAGCAGCCCACCAGGCTCCGCTGTCCCTGGGATTCTCCAGGCAAGAACACTGGAGTGGGTTGCCATTTCCTTCTCCAATGCATGAAAGTGAAAAGTGAAAGTGAAGTCGCTCAGTCGTGTCTGACTCTTTGAGACCTCATGAACTGCAGCCTACCAGATTCCTCCTCCATCCATGAGATTTTCCAGGCAAGAGTACTGGAGTGGGTTGCCATTGCATTCTCCATATTTTGTTTAGGGTTATCCAAAAGAAAAGCTAAATAATCAATGACCCTTTAGTGTGTCTGTAACAAGGATTATGGGGATCTCTTTCATCTTTTCTCTTTTTTGCAACACAGACAATAGTGTCTTTATTGCAGTTATTACTGACATTAATGCAAATATTTCTGACAAGTGGAAAATCTCCTTGTAATTAAATTTCTGTTGTACTTTAATGTTTGTTCCTTAGAAAGTCCCTGTTAACAGATTTCAAGCTGTGATAATAATATTTTCTTCGTATGTTATCAAAAGTTGTAATCTGTTTTCTTTCCTGGAAGTCATTCAAAATAGCAATAATGGAAAAGCATTTTTTTTTTTTCAACATTAGGGTGAATTGTTCTTGAATGTCAACTTACAGTTTCAGTAAAATGAAGAACTGAAAAGAATAAATTTATTTGGGAATTAAAGTCTCAGCAAATGTTACAGTCTAGAAAGTATTGACTTTGCAGAGGTGAATAGGGACACAGGGAGAGAAGTACATTGAAGAAACGGAATTTACAGGCGCTTTTAGAGCTGTAGCCTTTGTTAATTAAGTTGTAATGTTTGAATATGATACAAAGAGATTCTGAAAATAATCTCTCATTGAGCTCAACTTCTCTTTTGGCTTTTGACTAATTTACTTAAACAGAAATGGCCTATCTTAGCTTAAATTTGCAGTAACTAATAGATTTGGGAAAATGAAATTTCAGTTTCCCCAGATAATTACTTCTAAGCAAAGTATGATACCAAATTTCTTCACAAATAACACTAAGTTCAAACAGACAGAAGTCTGTTTTAAATCCTTATATTTGGTGTTCTCACACATCTATTTTGAGCTTTTTATTACTTTTGATTTTTTTTAAAAAGGGAGACTCTCAAACAAAACCACCTTTTTTTAACAAATGAAAAAAAAAAAAAAAAAAAAAAAAACTGCCCCAGAGAATTAAATAACTTAATTAAAGTATTAGGCTAGTTTGCTGCTGCCCTAGAACAACTTAATTAAGGTTGTTGATTCCCATCTAATAGTCTTTACTCCAGACTACTCCTCAGTAGAGAACTCATGGTAGAACATTTTTATTCATAGATGTTTTACAGCTATGTGAATGGCGAATCCACATTTCCCCGATGGAAATCTTTTTTAAGTTTTAGCAATTCTTTCTTCTACTACATCTGCAGAACTAAATCATGGCCCCTGCAGAGATAAGCTATCAACTCACTGTGGACATTAGGAAAATGTATCTCTAGAACATTTGATGAAAGGAGGATTTATAGTTTATCACAAGCCACTTACATGCACAAGTGGTAGGATAGTTGAGAGACTTCTGGTTTTCATTAATAGATAAAGTTATAAAACTTGCTCCCATTTCAAAGATGAATTACTTATTTGTAAATCCTTAAACAAATAAAAATAACTATTAAAAAGACTCAGAGGTTCAACAGACTTCAAATGGACTTGTTTAGGTTATTAGTACTTTAGGCAACAGATGGTCCCTTTCAGTGAAGACAGAAAATGAGTATCATGGGAGTTCCTGATAAAGGTAAAGGTGAAACAAGAATCAGCAGTCTTTACCACAAATATTTGATAAATTTTAATTTTGCCCCCACAATTATTAATAATAAATTTATCAAAGAAATCACTATTTACTCACCACTAACATTTCCCTCTGCTCACATTTCACTCTCATTTTAGGGAGTTAGCGATTCTCTTTTAAACACAACAATTTAAAATCCCAATCTGTTATTGCCATCAGAGAAAGACAGTCCTTTCCTAAGACAGACTTCAGTGTGCCCCAACCAGTTAATTCCAATCAAAAATCCCAACTCCTATATTATCACTCCGAATGATGATCTAAGCCCAAAGATTTGTCTCTGGTACCATATACTTTCCTCCCCAGGGTTCTCAAGGAATCATTCCCAGGGCAAGGAAACCATATTCAGCAGTATTCTGCAACCCCTAGTCTTGAAAATTCACTTCCACTAAAATCCTTTCTCTCTTATCCATCCTACACCCACACCCCCCACATCACTCCCCCCTCCCCACACACACACACATTGGTGGTTCGTCTTTAGCAAATTTGGAAAAGATGAAGAACAACTGATTTTCAGTGACTTCCAATGGCACAGAATTAATGTCTCTGACAGAATTAACCAAGAAAGTTGTAGGCCATCAACACTACAGCTTCATGCCAGATACAAGAAAATTATTTGCTTCCTGAGTGGTTTGTCATATAAGAATGTGGAACTAAAGATTTTAATTACAGTCATATCACTTAATATGTAAATTCAGGATAGTTACTTAAGGTTTTGTACCTCATTTTTCTCATCAGTAAAATGGGGATAAAAATAGTTCCTACCTTTATAGTTATTACATGAGCAACTATTCAATGATACATTTATTTACTGTTTAGCACAGTGCTTAGTAAGTAGCATTTCCCTTAGCTCCCTTTCATTTTTTAAAAAAATTCAAACAATTGAAAATGCTGAATTTCGAACACATTCACAAATCAGACTCAAGAAAAGAAAAGATATGTGGCTCTCTAAATCACTCTATTTAGAATACATTTTCATAATGTGGTAGAAGTTACAAGCAGTGTTATTAGAAATATATGTTTATGACATTAAATCCACAGTTACCTGTACAAAATTATTACATAATGTATTCAAAAATATATAATGTAACTAAAGAGTAAGTAAATAGAAAGGTATAGAGAAAAAACTAACATATGAAAAGAAAGCCTTAAATTTTGTAAACATTTCAGAAGTGGGTTAAATATTTGGCTCTGAGTTTTCTAGCAGCCAATATAAAGAGGGTAATGTTATTATTACATAAACCACAGTGTTTACACAATAGAAACAATAGATATTGAGGATAGCAAAAGTGATTTAAACACTAGTGATTACTATAACCATAATAATGCATTGAATCTTAATGGCAAACTGTAAAACTATCTAAGGATAGCAACAAATAATACAAAAGGAATTTACCCAGGGATGAATTAGACCATATTTAGGGAAAGAAAAGACAGTAAATTATTGAATTTGATAAAGCAACTCATAATATTTCTCAGTATTATTAACTAATAAATATTTAAATCTAATACTAAAGTGGTTATATAGTATTGTAGTATTTTGATAAGTACAGTATTTTTTAAATAAAGTATCAGATACTTTTATAAGTACCTTCATTTCTCATAATTAATGTCTAATATTTAACTCATTTATATGCATTCAATCAGAAAATCAAAGGATTCTAACATTTTTGCAAATCATGTTTTTAGTCTGAGCATACCATATTATGTCATATGCTTCAGAAAGCACCTTCTAAAACAGCAACTTCTGAGAAGCAAATTATTTAGGGATATCCTTGGGGAAAATCTACTCTTAAATGCTCTCTGTCTCTATATGTTTTTCTCTCTGTCTCTCTTATTTTAGTTTTCAAGTTAAACTGAGCCCTAAAACCTGAGTTGACTCTGTTGATGCATAAATTTTGAAGATTTATGCTGAAGATTTCTAAAGCCTTTAGGAATGCTATGGCTTTATAGTATCAAACAATATAATGATTATAACAACATGACTATTTAGCATTAAACATATCTCTTAATATAATATTTTACATAAAAAGAACTAAGCTAAAAACGTAAGTTATGGATATACTGTCGGTTTCTATCATAGATAAGCTGATCAATAAAACAACCTGTAAATACTTTTCGCTGTGGCTGAGGCAGAGAAATAAGAAGTAAAAATAATTTTCCACATCATTTTAAATCTAAACTCACAGACAAATTGTCAGTATACATGAGTTACTTCAACTAAATTCTCTGTTACTTTAAGTAGAACATAACATTGTAGATGTTTACTAAGAATTCATCTTTTCATCATGTAGCTCCTTCTTTAATGCTTGTTTAAGTTTGGACCAATCAGGATAACTTAAGGACATCTCAAAATAGAGATACTGTTCCTTGATCTTTTACTGCCCAAACTCTCCTTTTATTTACTTATTTTGAGTGAAGGGTTTGGAGAAAAGGACTAATCATCCCTAATGAATTTGGTGCTGGTGAAAAATGCCAGATGGGCAGTCACAGAAACTACAGTTCTTTTATTCACAGGCTAAAACAGAACATTTCCCCCTGTACTTTGCTTTCAGATGCAACCTGGAGTACAAAGCTATCTTGCATTCCCAGACCTGTCCAATCTCTTCTTCCTTAATCAGCATTTTCACATTTCATCAAGTATCATTTCTGATAGAAATATCCCAGCTACATGGAAATCACCATTTCTCATTATTCATTTCTCAGACAGCTTTGCAAAAATAGAGGCTTCACATCAGCAATGCCTTTTGACAAACAGGTTATATAGTGCTGAAGGAAAATTAACTTTGGCAAAACAAAATAATATATGTGATGATCTTCTTTGTTCTTTCAGTCATCTAATTAATGACAGATTTATACAAAACAATAGATGGTTTTACAGGTATTCAGCCAAACTATCCACCTTAGAGCATTCTTGATTTAAAAAAAAGATAGAAAATTCATATTGGCTCATGATGGTGTTCCTAATTATTATGCCAAGGAAAATGTTCAATTAGGATGAAATAGCAAGGCAATGCCACAATTAATTTTCTATAATTGTTATTTCTCTAGAATAATTAACATTTTAATTGTGTCTACAAATTGCTGGCCGCAAAATTCTGAAATACAGATTTAAAAATGCTAAGATCCCAAGGATTTACATAATTTGCTTGCAGTCACCCAGATAATAAACAAAAAGAATCATAATAACCACTGAGTTTGTATGAATATAAAGTCTGATGCTGTTGTTGCTGCTAAATCACTTCAGTTGTGTCCAACTCTGTGCAACCCCATAGACGGCAGCCCACCAGGCTCCCCCATCCTTGGGATTTTCCAGGCAAGAACACTGGAGTGGGTTGCCATTTCCTTCTCCAATGCATGGAAGTGAAAAATGAAAGTGTACCCCTTACTATTTCTCCACTGTCAAAGCTACATCTCCAGACCAGAACTGTAGTCTCAGGTGTCCAACTGTCTCCGAAATATTTTCAACTTCTATCAGTATATCCAAAATTGAATTTTAATATTTACTCACTAACCAGTTCACATTCTGCTATTTGTGCCACTGTTACGAATTCTTTTTGGGGTCACACTTAATTTTTGCATCATTTACATCCCCAGTGTTCGAGTATTCAATTTTCCTTTTTTTCTTCAAAATTTATTTTGGTTCTTAGCAATAATGATAACTTTAAATATATATAGATGTGTGTGTGTGTGTATATATATATATATACACATACATAAACACTACACACACACACTATTACAAGAAAAAATTTTAATTATATACCTCTTTTAATACCATTAATGTCCACATCCAAATACCCATCAAGACTGGAAGGTCATGCTTAAAACTGAAAATTATTGTATTTGAGTAGAACAGTTAAAAGTGATAGTTCTTTTTTCATAATAATCTTTAACATGATTTCATCCCAAAAATATGGAAAAGAAAAATGGTGTCACAAAAAGGTGTCCGTATTTTTTCCTTCTATTGCCACTAACCTTAGGGCACTAAGTCTTCAAGCTCTTGTCATTCAAGTTTGCCACATACTGTGTTCCCTCCCCAAGTCATTCTGCAAAACTTCATGCAATTGATCTTCTTCAAACAAACCATTTAAGAATAGCTCCTATCTGGAACACTCCAGTAAGTTGTTCCAAGTCTAAAACACTAGAGGGAAATTAAAGACTCTCCATAACCTTGGCTTAATTTCTATATCCAGTATCACTTCTCTAAAATGAGCACTTCACTACTGCTAGCCATCACACATTCGTACTTCCATTCTTTATGTCTGAAAAGCAGTTGCCACCTTTCGTTACATAATACATTTTGCTGAGCATTTAGTTAACATGCCAATTCCTTTATAAATCCTTCTCAAGCCCTACTTTCTGCTTCCTTCATGTCTTGGGAATCAAGTATCTACTATATATTTAAACACTTGTTTATTTAATGCTGTGTTATTTAAATTGTTGCTTTATTATCTATTTTTGAGGGGTTTTTTTTTTTTTTTCTGTATTTGTTTTCTTGAGACCAAGAGTTGGGTCTTATCACTCTTCTCTTGAGTGTTCAGAGCATACAGTAACAGTATACAGTAAGAGCATACAGTAAGCAGAAAAAGATTAGTAAACTCTAGCTGATTTATTGATTGGGATTAATGCTAACTTCTACAGCAGACATTTATTTCAAAACACAAAAAAGGCGACTTTTTTAAGACCGTGTGAATTTAGTCTGAACTCAAATATTAGCATATTAGAAAATTTAAAAGACACTCAGGAATGAATAAAGAGCAATTTCTTAAGCTTGGTAAATTAGGTTTTGGATTTGTGAACATATACAGTAATTTCTTATCCAGACAACTTCTATGGTTAAAAGGAATTATACTTATATTTTAAATTCTTCATTCTTAATAAAATAAAACCTCAGTAATTTAGCTGGTGTTTGGATGGTGCTTAAACTGAACCCCAAACCCTATCTTTAAAATGTATGATTCTGGAATCAGACTCTTAGAAAACTTATGTTACCATTTAAAGTAACTGTTAAAGATATTCACTGCATAACAAACACAGGTCCTGTTCTTATATATTTAATTCTACTGAAGTTATTACAAACTACTGACATTACAAATTTAAAAACTTATTACCAAATATTAGCACCCTATGTGTGTGTGTGTGTGTATTAAAGGTTTGCAAAACTTTAAGAAAAAGAAATGTGAAAACAGAAAAGCATGAAAAATGAACAAGACCAACTCTGCTGCTGCTAAGTCACTTCAGTTGTGTCCGACTCTGTGCGACCCCATAGACGGCAGCCCAACTATAACCTTTGACAAATGTTATTCAAAGTAACAAAGCTTTATAACTCATTACCTGACTTTCTATTCCAGACTATAAATATTTTAATGGAATAATATATAAAACAATGATACAAATACCTGGCATTTATCCAAGCAAATAGTTCAAATCTATTTCTACTGTTAATAGGTATGTACCAGATCTACTGTCAATAGCTATGGACAAGTTCATTAACATCACTGAATTTCCAGTTTCTTCATCTGAAAAATAGGAATAATAATTATCTGTAATTACGATGAGAATTAAATGTGACAATGCACATGAACTGGAATAGTGAATCAATGTACATGAATCATTAATATTCTTATTGTCTTTACCTGATCAATGAGATTCTGGAATAACCAGTGACTGAAAACTGAGGCTGAATTTTAACTTCTCAGTCTTCCTTTTCAGATATTTTTATACGCTTCCCTGACTTTATTTGTTCAGCTCTGCATACTTACCTAGACCCTAGATGAAGCATGAACATTATTTCTTGGTGGTCAGAACACAGCCTCTTTTTCCAGGTTACCCTTCATCTAAGTCAACCTCCTTGCTCCCTAGCATGGCTTTCTCATCTGCTATGAACTTACCAGCCTTTAGTTTCTTCAGTCCTAAGAGCTTAACTCTCCTGTTTCTCAAACTCTATTTGTTTGTTTGTATTTGTTTTCTCTCCAGTGAGATAAGGCATCTCCCTGTATCTTCCTTTGGATTCCTTAGAACCAGAACCCAACTTGACCTTTATCCATATAATTCTTTCAGTTCAGTTCAGTCGCTCAGTCGTGTCCGACTCTTTGCAACCCCATGAATCGCAGCACACCAGGCCTCCCTGTCCATCACCAACTCCCGGAGTACACCCAGACTCACGTCCATCAAGTCAGTGATGCCATCCAGCCATCTCATCCTCTGTCATCCCCTTCTCCTCCTGCCCCCAATCCCTCCCAGCATCAGAGTCTTTTCCAATGAGTCAACTCTTCGCATGAGGTGGCCAAAGTACTGGAGTTTCAGCTTTAGCATTATTCCTTCCAAAGAAATCCCAGGGCTGATATCCTTCAGAATGGACTGGTTGGATCTCCTTGCAGTCCAAGGGATTCTCAAGTCTCTTCTCCAACAACACAGTTCAAAAGCATCAATCCTTCAGTGCTCAGCCTTCTTCACAGTCCAACTCTCACATCCATACATGACCACTGGAAAAACCATAGCCTTGACTAGACAAACCTTTGTTGGCAAAGTAACGTCTCTGCTTTTGAATATGCTATCTAGGTTGGTCATAACTTTCCTTCCAAGGAGTAAGTGTCTTTTAATTTCATGGCTGCAGTCACCATCTACAGTGATTTTGAAGCCCAAAAAAATAAAGTCTGACACGGTTTCCACTGTTTCCCCATCTATTTCCCATGAAGTGATGGGAACAAATGCCATGATCTTCGTTTTCTGAATGTTGAGCTTTAAGCCAACTTTTTCACACTCCACTTTCACTTTCATCAAGAGGCTTTTGAGTTCCTCTTCCCTTTTTGCCATAAGGGTGGTGTCATCTGCATATCTGAGGTTACTGATATTTCTCCCCGCAATCTTGATTCCAGCTTGTGTTTCTTCCAGTCCAGCCTTTCTCATGATGTACTCTGCATATAAGCTAAATAAGCAGGGTGACAATATACAGCCTTGACATACTCCTTTTCCTATTTGGAAACAGTCTGTTGGTCCATGTGCAGTTCTAACTGTTGCTTCCTGACCTACATACAGGTTTCTCAAGAGGCAGGTCAGGTGGTATTCCCATCTGGTATTCCCATCTCTTACAGAATTTTCCACGGTTTATTGTGATCCACACAGTCAAAGGCTTTGGCATAGGCAATAAAGCAGAAATAGATGTTTTTCTGGAACTCTCTTGCTTTTTGTATGATCCAGCGGATGTTGGCAATTTGATCTCTGGTTCCTCTGCCTTTTCTAAAACCAGCTGGAACATCAGAAAGTTCACGGTTCACGTATTGCTGAAGCCTAGCTTGGAGAATTTTGAGCATTACTTTACTAGTGTGTGAGATGAGTGCAATTGTGTGGTAGTTTGAGCATTCTTTGGCATTGCCTTTCTTTGGGATTGGAAAGAAAACTGACCTTTTCCAGTCCTGTGGCCACTGCTGAGTTTTCCAAATTTGCTGGCATATTGAGTGCAGCACTTTCACAGCATCATCTTTCAGGATTTGAAATAGCTCTACTGGAATTCCATCACCTCCACTAGCTTTGTTCGTAGTGATGCTTTCTAAGGCCCACTTGACTTCACATTCCAGGATGTCTGGCTCTAGGTCAGTGATCACACCATCGTGATTATCTGGGTCGTGAATACCAGGTTTTATGATCTGCACTGCAATTTACCACTTTCAAGTGACCAGTTCAATGGAATTTAGAGTTCATTTTCTCCCTTATCTACCGTGGCATAGCTGCAGGGATTAACAGGCAAAATCAGAGTGACCAGATTCCGGAGGTATCCAGGAGGTTTAACGCATTATTTATGTCTTAAGAGGTACAAACATTCTGATCTCTGTCTACTTGAAAAAAACAGTCACTTCAGTGGAAGAAATATCACCTTAACAACTAGAAGTAGATAAAAGACGCTAGAACACATCAGAGTGGACATCAGATTCACCTAAGGAGATTTTATAAAATGCTTCTGCTTGATCCTAGCCCAAACAGGTAAATAAGAATGAGTTGGGACCCAGTGTCCTGAAGAGCGCATGACCATGCGCATCTGCTCGCGGAGGCATTCGTGCATTCTTACTGACGTGGCCACCTGACTGGCTTCCATCTAAGCAGAGTAAGGTTTCAGGACCTCAGTTAACAAACTTAAAAGTTCCTGGGCAATACCATTATATATGCCTGTTTTCTGTGCTATGAAGAAAACTTCTTGGCAATGACTTTGCCACATGCTAGGCCAATAGATAATATAACACTCTGCACTTTTGAATAACTTTATTTCAAGACAAAGTGACTCAAGAAAATGCATTTTGGAAGATTAATCCATGTTTTGTTCGTTG
Organism: Bubalus bubalis; assembly: GCF_019923935.1. NCBI lineage: Eukaryota > Metazoa > Chordata > Mammalia > Artiodactyla > Bovidae > Bubalus > Bubalus bubalis. The sequence goes on along the minus strand of NC_059164.1, from coordinate 27,649,660 downwards.
TGAAAATAAAACCTTATCTGAGAATTGCTGTGAAAATTTTGTGGGTTCCTCTGATCATTTTGAAACTTCAGTAAAGTAGAAAACAACACCACTTATTTACCAGAGTGATAAAACAGCCAAGCTTCACGTGTAGTCTCTATATAGTTTTTATTTAAACAACCTAATGGTTTCTTTAAGTTGCAATTTAAGGAACTGATATCAATTCATGTTACTTGAGCTATGTTTACATTAAGATTTCGTTTCCTTTCTTAAGTACTTTAAACATAGTAGGTTCAATGATGCTCAGTACAACCAGACACTCAATAAATGCTTTTTGATGATAATGATGAAGTTATTTTAACGTGGGTGTTCTTTCTCTTTACTTACATTCAATATCTTACTGAAATTCAGACCATAGGTTGTCTTACTGATTTTTTCCCTTAAAATTACATAATGTGGGTGGTATTGGAGTCTTTTTCTTCTTGGCTTCGTTTTAAGTTTTTTTTTTTTTTTTCTTTTTTTAAACCAAAAAAAAGACTGCATTTTCTAAAACCAAGCTGAGGTCTTCTATCAGTAAGACAGGTAACATAGAGAAACCACCGTGCTGTTTTATGTTCTATGCCTTGTTTTTCTTTGCCTCACTCCCCTAATCTTCCTAAATAGTTGCAAATCGTTGCTCTTCTGGTTGAGACAGTGTTCCCACAGGTAGTGCTATGAAGTGGGGGGTTTGGGATCAGAGGTCAATGAGCTTGCTTTCATGTATATAGCTCTACTGTAACCCAATGCATCCCTTTCCCCTGAGCAAAGCATTTGTCTTCTCAGCATGAACTGTCTACATGCAGAGCGGGGTAGGACCTTGCAGACTGACTGAGGATTGACCTTCAAAGAGTTAAAACTCACAATAGGGGTTTAATTGTAATACAGCTGATGACAAAAGAAATGTTGAACCACTGCTCCCACCTCATTATACTTTGAAAAATCTGGAAAGACTAATTGTCTTCATTTCCCAAAAGTAGATCTCAAATGTCTTACTTGACTACAGACTGCAGGCAAGAACGAGCCATGCAAAGCTATTTGGTGCAGTGGCTTCCCCATAAAACAAAGAATAGCCCAAAACACTACACAGACCCTTTCCAATCAAAGAGACTGAGCTTTAAACGTTAACTTTACTGCCTGATTCTGAAGTTTTCATTTTCCTTGCCAGACAGGTTCAAAAAGAATGTCTGTTTTCATTTCATCAAGCTTAATCCATACATAACATCCTTTCCCACTATTTACTAGACTACAGCTATCAAATGAAGATATGATGTCTGTGTTTGGGTTAGTTACTTTAAATTCTAATGACCATGATGTAATCACTGTAATCAAGAAAAGCTTGTCTGTCTTTAGATTTAGGTCCTTTGCCATTGGCCTGGCACACTTTCCAGTCTTTTCATTAAGCTAACCACAATTCTGCCAAATTTGTAGTTATCAGTGAGTTTGCTTTACACAGCCTTGGGGTGCCAAATTCAAGTTTATTCCACTGGTTTTGTTGCAGTGTTTGTCACTGTCTAGCAAAACAGTTTACAAATATTTGGATAAGAAAACTTTATCAGCAATACATTTTTTACTATACTGATATGTTTGTATATTTGAGTCCTTTTTCCCAAATTATGCAGGTTTTGTGTTTTTTTTTTTTACATTTATATCTAAAGTGGAGAGTCTCCTCTGCCCAAGTAAATGTTTAGAGCAACTTGGAAGTTTAGAAAGAATTAAGTTTTTTTAAAAAAGATGAAAACTGTACATGAAGATGTAAATTTTTTAAAATATTAATGTCTTTGTGTTTTGTAAACTAAAAGTTTTCATAAATAAAATGGAAATCATACACAGTTTCCTTGTTTGAGTTAAGTTTAGCTCTTGTAAAAAAAATGCCACTATATTCCTTTTCTAGGTACCAACTTTTAAGAATCTTCCTTTTTAACTATTCACTAAAAAGTAGCCACAAGATCCTCTTTCCCCCCGCCCCCAAGGAAAAATACTTTCTAATGAGTCTGGAAATCAAGAAGTATTAAATAAATAATTTTTACAAAAATTACCATTCCAGTTGACAGAATTTTGCTACCAAACTCACTTAAAGCCCACTTCATCACAGTTAGCCTGGATAGCATTCAAATTTACCTACTCTCCTGACATGTCCCTAAACCTATGAAATTCCTGTGAATCTGGTTGTCCCTATGTTTACTTTGCATATATAGGATAATTTTTTCAGTCTTTTAGGTTGCAAGGTGAGCAGACCAAATGGGAAAGGAGAGGATGATTTAGTTGCTAAGCAACAGACTGTTAAGGATCAGGCATATCTTAATTAAGCTCTGATAAGCTTACATACAGTAGTGTCTTGGGAAAGAGAGAAAGGAAACATTCATGAACTTCATGTGCCTTTTTTTCCATTTCTTTTAAACTGACGGGGATGATCTATTAAGACAGGAACATGAATCATTTTTGCTTCCCAGTGTGTCAATATTGGAGGAAGACTCTAAACCTTCAACTTCCTGGTAATGCCTTTATTCCTTTGCCTCAGCAATGGCAGAAGTGTAGATCGATGGTCTTAATTAACCCCAACAAGATAGCATCCAATAAGATTAATTAATTAACATATTAATTATTCATTTAAATGGCTGAAATAAATGGATTGTCATGTTTTAGTACAATAATCTTTTGGTAGATGCTATTTCGTTTGCACCAATTAAAGAAATTCACTGAGACCAATAAAAAAGAGCAGAGTTATTCCCATTTATTTAAATAAATTATCTTAATATCTTGTTACATATAATTAAATTTTACATTTTAATTAAATAGTAATTTAAAAGCCTGGTGTGATTATCATCAATAAAGAGAACTAATTTCAGAATGATGTCAATGACTTAGTTCCAGGAATTTAAAGGAACAATAATTTTCTTAGGCAGGAATGGTGGAAAATGAAATAAAATATAACCAAAAATGACAGATACAATAGGGCATTCAGGTTAATAGGTGCAATGCATGTCTATTATAAAAAGTTGTTGTTGAAGCCATGCCTGTTAACCTTTAACCCTAGAGCTTTATTCAGCAGTTAACTTGCTTACCAGCAGGATATCTTTGTGATTTCTTTAACTAGCTCTAAGCATAGAGAAGTAAGTCCTGACAGAGTGACAGGAAAGAAGGAAACAATTCCTCCTGTTTCCTAAAAGAATATATTTCTCACATTTCTTTCAGGAGAATTTTGATACACTAAGATATAAATCATGATTTCAACTTTAATAAGTGATAAGAAAACTGTATCTATTTAACATCATCAAGTTTTAAAATGCAAAATTTTTGAAGAACCATGGACCAAGAAATTCAGAGAATGATGAAATTTACATGCATGCTGTTAATCTTTATTAATGTCTAACAAATGTTCATTATGTATTTTTGTGTGTGTTTACATGCCTGAAACTGAGGTGGAAGTGGCTTTAGTTCTTTGTTTCCAATTTAAATGAATGATTTTTTAATTGAGATTTTAATGACACCCTTGAAATAAATGGAGTTACTTTCCCATGACACAAAACTAGGATCCTAATTCTGTATCTTGAAGAGATACAGATGATGTGGGAAACACAGATTTCCATGGTACCACTGGTTATACTGCTACATCATATCTTTTATATCATCCTGCTGCTAAGTCACTTCAGTCATGTCTGACTCTGTGTGACCCCATGGACGGCAGCCCACCAGGCTCCCCCGTCCCTGGGATTCTCCAGGCAAGAACACTGGAGTGGGTTGCCATTGCCTTCTCCGCATACACACACTGCTGCTGCTACTGCTAAGTTGCTTCAGTCGTGTCCAACTCTGTGCGACCCCACAGACAGCAGCCCACCAGGCTCCCCCATCCCTGGGATTCTCCAGGCAAGAGCACTGGAGTGGGTTGCCATTTCCTTCTCCAATGCATGAAAGTGAAAAGTGAAAGTGAAGTCGCTCAGTCGTGTCCGACCCTCAGCGACCCCATGGACTGCAGCCTACCAGGCTCCTCTGTCCATGGGATTTTCCAGGCAGGAGTACTGGAGTGGGGTGCCATTGCCTTCTCCAAAATACTGGGTTAAACAAAGTTATATCATTCTAGTGATCTGTTATTTAATGCTCCATATATTTAACTTAACTTTTATGTGTTATACTCTCAAAGACCTTTGTAAAGTCCCTATGGGACTGTATTCCAGCAGCATGTAACACAAGGCCCCATACATAGTAGCATCTTAAGGTAACATCTGTGGACTTGGTTTGACTTAACTCTTACTGAGAAGGGGCAATTAGGCTAAAAAGAAACAGGGTGTGTGTGTGTGTGTGTGTGTGTGTGCCCTGGCAACAGGGAGAGGTGGGGTTCAAACACCACAAGGAATGGAATGGAGAAAGGCAAACGCAAGTGAAGAATTAGCCGCTGTGCTTGAAGAAGAGGTGACTGATAAGGAGATAATGAAAGGTGAGGCAGAATACAGGCTCAGGGACCACTGAAGTGAGGCTCAGGTACAGCATGAAAGCATGCATTTACCCTTTGTATGCAGCCGCACAAGACCAATGTGAAAGAGCGCCAGGGAGCAAAAGGTCATGAGTGAAGCTCACCTAGTGGGGACAGTGGGAGAGCAGAGGCAGAATGGAGCACATGGTCCCTGAAATGGGCACCTCACACTCAGCTCTAGCAATGAGTGAAGTTTAGGAATCCAGGCCCTGTGCTGGCAGACTGCCAAATCTTTTCAATAACAGCCAGAAACCTATTATTTTCTGACATACTCTAATTTTAATTACAACATTAAAAAAATCATATAGGTCCAATAAAATATATATATAAGTTTCACTGATAACCTAGAAATCAACAGTCTGTGACTTCTAATATTTGAAAAGAGGAGTTATGGAAAGTTTTATTATTTTGTTTTTTAAAAGCACAAAAAGTGACATTTTTACTGCTGCTTTCCTATATAGTAAAAGACGTGAGATGACATCACATGACACTCTTGGGAATTCAGAAGTGGTGATGCTGCTCAATGGACATCTAGCAATTTTAGCAATTTGTACAGAGCACTACTCATACTATCGGTGGGTCAGTGATCCTTGAATATTGCTGAGCAAATGGAGTTGCTTTATTCAGCCGATTCTCTTCTTAAACTTCTACCTAGTAGGTGGCTGGGAAGGAGGGAAGAGATGAGACTCTGGCTTTTTATCCAGTTTAACACTCAGTTTGATGCACACATGTAAACAGTTTCTAGGAAGTAAAGTAGTTCCTATCTCATATGACTCTTGGGCACCACACCTCCCAGCCCCCATGCCAACCCTCTCCATAAAGTGACTTCCTTACACACAATGGCTGTATCTACTTGTTTCTGGCCCTTGCCCCACTATCTTCAGCCTGAGTTTTTGTCTTTGGAAAAACTTTAGCCAAAGAATAAGTTTAATCAAAGAAGTGAGAAAATGCAGAAACAAAGGAAAACAATCCAACAAGACTAAATAATAACAGTCATTCATCAGAGTCAAGGACCTTTAGTTCCTTTTCAAGGGCTATAGATAATATTCTGAGCCATATCCTGTGAGCTGTCCTGTAAATACTGAAACCTCCACCTGGTGGAGGAAGTTAACTACGTGATGACCAGACTACCGCCATGACATAAGCTGCCACAGTTCCAAGAATTTGCATCAAAGAATGGAAACAAAAGACCCTGGAACTGAAGACTTACTGTACCTAAAACAATCAAGATGACATTGATCAGATCATCACCTGACCAATGTCAAGATGGCTGTCAGAGCTGACTGTGCTGATTCTACATGAAATTCCCTCCCTCTATCTATAAAAGCTCTTGCCCAGTGTATGTCATTGGGAGGGAGGTTGGCAGAGAGTCAGCCTTTGGATGTGAGAGTTGGACTGTGAAGAAAGCTGAGAGCCAAAGAACTGATGCTTTTGAACTGTGGTGTTGGAGAAGACTCTTGAGAGTCCCTTGGACTGCAAGGAGGTCCAACCAGTCCATCCTAAAGGAGATCAGTCCTGGGTGTTCACTGGAAGGACTGATGCTAAAGCTGAAACTCCAATACTTTGGCCACCTCATGCGAAGGGTTGACTCTTTGGAAAAGACCTTGATGCTGGGAGAGATTGGGGGCAGGAGGAGAAGGGGACGACAGAGGATGAGATGGCAGGATGGCATCACCGACTCGATGGACATAAGTCTGAGTAAACTCTGGGAGTTGGTGATGGACAGGAAGGCCTGGCATGCTGCAGTTCATGAGGTCACAAAGAGTTGGACATGACTGAGTGACTGAACTGAACTGCCCTCTCCGCCCCAGTTGCCAGCATCCAAAATAAAGCAAACTTTCCTTTCCAACTACCTTGCATCTTTAGTGGCTTTTGAGTGGCAAACAGTCAGACCCCCACTTTGGGTTACAATGTGAACTAAAAAAATCTGGACAATCCTTTATCTTCCCTCAAACTCAGCTCTCAAGCCTATTATCTTCTTGCAAAAATGTAGCTAAATAATGACTAAGCCTCTCTTTCTCTTTAGAAATGTGTTGAAACTGCATACCACCCTCCACCTCAAGCCCAATGTCCAGAGACAGAGAAATGCTCAAACGTAATATGCATAAAAGTCACGCATCCATAAATACAAAAGGGAAAACCATATTAGAACATTTAAAATATGATCTGTGTTAGCTAACTTTTGTGGAGAAGAATAGAAATCAAAATTAAATGAAGCCACATTATCTTCATCCTAAAACCCTTCATACTAAAACCCTTTTGCAAATCCCAAATCTCCAGTTTAATTTCAAAGCAATATTTAGACACTCAAGGCTTATACTCTGCAAGTCTGATATAAATAAGCCATGAACTTTTTCTGATACCAGGAACGTGGATTCTGAAGTTTTTAGACATATTGAACAATTTATCTTTTCACTCTAATTTCTACTCTCTGAATCTAGAAGGCCCTCAAAACACAAAATGATTTAATACAAATGATGTAATGCTGTGTATATATTTGGGCTTTTCTGTGCCAAAGTTCCATTCAAAAAAAAAAAAAAGGAAGAAGAAAGAAAAAGAAATTACTCTCAGAAGACACTGCACCCGATGTAAGCTATTTATATCCCACCATCCCTCCATTGTTCAAAATGAAACCTCCTCTTAAAAGCTTGTCAACAAATGTTTCAGTATGGCGCAGTAAAGAATCCTTGTTTTTAATGTGTCACAGTTAATAACAATGCTTGAATTTATTGCCTTCATAAAAAAACAAATATTCTTTGATTATGTAAACCAAATAAAAGTTTGAACCCCAGTGTTTTCTGTTGTCTCAGGAATATACCAGCAAACCAAGATTATATGTTGAAGGATTTGAAGTTAATGTACTTCATTCAAGTCCATTCAAGTATAGATTTTGATTAGGTGGAAAATTAGTGTATAATCTGTACTAATTTAAGGATGTACATCTGCACAGTGGTATGTAAAATCAGTTTTACTTTTAAAGGAGGAAAGGAAACAGAATTTCAATACTCATTCCCCCAAACTTAACAAACTGCTGTTGAAATGAAAACTGTGATGTTATGAAGAACTGTAACTATTGAATGAACATAAAAATAGAAAATAGCAATGTTTAAGACATTTGCTGTTCTTATTTTGGAAGATGACTACACAAAGCCAACCTAAAGAGGGGGATAAGATTTCACATTTTATTGGCGTTCGGGGAAACGTTATACCCTGTCTCTGGAAAATCAGAAAGGGAAGTGGTTATAAGGAATCCACATAATAATGTATGGGAAAGCCAACTAGAATTTACAAGGGAGGGGACTCCGCTGGTGAATCGAAGAGCTGCCAAGTCACATGTTGCACAATTTATTAATCGTGAGCTGCTTCACCAGCCAGCAGTTTCTCCATTTTCTCCTCATTTATGACTCTATTCCCACTAAGCCACTAAATTATTTTTGGTGCAAAATATGTGTTATGAGTAAAAACACAACACAGGACCAAATGAGAAGAAAGTAAACATTTGGCAGCTTTCAAAAGCAGGTGGAATGGGTCCAGACTGTACATTGTCTACATTTTGAGACTCAGATTTGGCCAGGGAGTATTATTTTGTTAAATGCTACAAAAGCCCCAGTTTGGTCTTCAAGGAACATGGACTCAGCACCATTTGAAGTCCAATTACTGGGGATCCACTGGCACTAAGAAATGGTAGGTGCCCTTGATCCTGCTCCAAGTAAAGGAAGTTTATAGTAGTCACTGACAGGATGCTTTTAAGAGAGCTCTTAAAAGACTTCACTCACTTTGAAAAAGGCTAAATGTTGCATGTTATACCTGTGCATGAAATTTCTAATTTAAAAAATATATAAAGTTACCTATATAATCTCCATGTTTGAGGAAAAAATATCTTTCTTTGTGGCCAATATTTTAAGATATTTCATCTCTTAAATGCAGGAGAGTCTATCAGTTCAGTCACTCAGTCGTGTTCAACTCTTTGCCACACCATGGACTGCAGCACACCAGGCCTCCCCGTCCGTCACCAACTCCTAGAGCCTGCTCAAACTCATGTCTATCAAGTTGGTGATGAAAGTCTATAAACCTGGATAATGGAAGAGGCTTGGCTTGGGGCATCTCACCTGCATATTAAGATGCTGCTGACTATGGTAATTTGGGCTAGGATGATGGTGGTGAGGAAAATTCTAATAACTTATCTATATGTGCTCCTCTAAATAAAATGCAATAGATCACAGAAACATTATCTTCCTTCCAAGAGATATCAAATACCTTCTGCCCCATGACAGGCTTGCAGGACACTGTGCTCTTTAGCCTTAATGAAGAGAGCTATGGAAAGAGATGTCCACCTATCCCTATACTCAGCAGAAACAGTATTTTTAAACAGTTTGAGCTTTCACTATCTGCCTAAGTGAAAACATAATATAGACAGCTCACGCAGGCAAAAACAAATGCAGACACAAAGTAATCTACACCTTCACGGCTGTGTGGAAAATTTCACTACATCTCCTCTGTTGCATTTCTTAGCAGTACTTGCAGATATTATTCAGATCCCTCTAGTTTCCTCTTCACATCCCTTCATTTCCAGAAGAGGAACCTCACTTGTTTACTAGAGTGTCTGAGCCAACCAAACACACTACCTCAAATACCTTCTACAACCCTCCTTACCTTTATCCATCTTCTTCCCTCACTGCTACCTACCATGCCAACTTACCATAGCAAACATCTGCATCTCTGCTTTACTTTGCATCCCTTCCTCCATCTGAAGGAGTCCTGAACCATCATCACTTCTATTTTACCTCATCATTATCTCTACTCCTGCTGAGCAATGGCCTATACACAAATGCCATCAAGTCATCCTCATATACAACACCTCTATAGCCACTCACTAATCTCTTGAGTTTTTAAGATGCATGGAATTTTAGACTTCAAGAACATTAGAGTAAGAAACTTAAAAATGTTTGTTCTGATTAAATCATGTTACAGTTCAGTTCAGTTCAGTTGCTCAGTTGTGTTCGACTCTTTGCGACCCCATGAATCGCAGCACACCAGGCCTCCCTGTCCATCACCAACTCCCAGAGTTCACCCAGACTCACGTCCATCAAATCAGTGAGGCCATCCAGCCATCTCATCCTCTGTCATCCCCTTCTCCTCCTGCCCCCAATCCCTCCCAGCATCAGAGTCTTTTCCAATGAGTCAGCTCTTTGCATGAGGTGGCCAAAGTACTGGAGTTTCAGCTTCAGCATCAGTCCTTCCAAAGAAATCCCAGGGCTGATCTCCTTCAGAATGGACTGGCTGGATATCCTTGCAGTCCAAGGGACTCTCAAGAGTCTTCTCCAACACCACAGTTCAAAAGCATCAATTCTTGGGCACTCAGCCTTCTTCACAGTCCAATTCTCACATCCATACATGACCACAGGAAAAACCATAGCCTTGACTAGAAGAATCTTTGTTGGCAAAGTAATGTCTCTGCTTTTGAATATGCTGTCTAGGTTGGTCATAACTTTCCTTCCAAGGAGTAAGCATCTTTTAATTTCATGGCTGAAATCACCATCTGCAGTGATTTTGGAGCCCCAAAAAACAAAGTCTGACACTGTTTCCACTATTTCCCCATCTATTTCCCATGAAGTGATGGGACCAGATGCCATGATCTTCATTTTCTGAATGTTGAGCTTTAAGCCAACTTTTTCACTCTCCACTTTCACTTTCATCAAGAGGCTTTTGAGTTCCTCTTCACTTTCTGCCATAAGGGTGGTGTCATCTGCATATCTGAGGTTATTGATATTTCTCCCAGCAATCTTGATTCCAGCTTGTGCTTCTTCCAGCCCAGCGTTTCTCATGATGTACTCTGCATTTAAGTTAAATAAGCAGGGTGACAATATACAACCTTGACATACTCCTTTTCCTATTTGGAACCAGTCTGTTGTTCCATGTCCAGTTCTAACTGTAGCTTCCTGACCTGCATACAGGTTTCTCAAGAGGCAGGTCAGGTGGTCTGGTATTCCCATATCTTTCAGAATTCTCCACAGTTTATTGTGATCCACACAGTCAAAGGCTTTGGCATAGGCAATAAAGCAGAAATAGATGTTTTTCTGGAACTCTCTTGCTTTTTCCATGATCCAGCAGATGTTGGCAATTTGATCTCTGGTTCCTCTGCCTTTTCTAAAACCAGCTTGAACATCAGGAAGTTCACAATACCCATATTGCTGAAGCCTGGCTTGGAGAATTTTGAGCATGACTTTACTAGCATGTGAGATGAGTGCAATTGTGCGGTAGTTTGAGCATTCTTTGGCATTGCCTTTCTTTGGGATTAGAATGAAAACTGACCTTTTCCAGTCCCGTGGCCACTGCTGAGTTTTCCAAATTTGCTGGCATATTGAGTACAGCACTTTCACAGCATCATCTTTCAGGACTTGGAATAGCTCAACTGGAATTCTATCACCTCCACTAGCTTTGTTCGTAGTGATGCTTTCTAAGGCCCACTTGACTTCACATTCCAGGATGTCTGGCTCTAGGTCAGTGATCACATCATCGTGATTATCTGGGTCATGCAGATCTTTTTTGTACAGTTCTTCTGTGTATTCTTGCCATCTCTTCTTAATATCTTCTGCTTCTGTTAGGTCCATACCATTTCTGTCCTTTATTGAGCCCACCTTTGCATGAAATGTTCCCTTGTTATCTCTAATTTTCTTGAGGAGATCTCTAGTCTTTCCCATTCTGTTGTTTTCCTCTATTTCTTTGCACTGATCGCTGAAGAAGGCTCTCTTATCTCTTCTTGCTGTTCTTTGGAACTCTGCATTCAGATGCTTGTATCTTTCCTTTTCTCCTTTGCTTTTCATTTCTCTTCTTTTCACAGCTATTTGTAAGGCCTCCTCAGACAGTCATTTTGCTTTTTTGCATTTCTTTTTCATGGGGATGGTCTTGATCCCTGTCTCCTGTACAATGTCACGAACCTCATTCCATAGTTCATCAGGCAATCTATCCATCAGATCTAGGCCCTTAAATCTATTTCTCACTTCCACTGTATAGTCATAAGGGATTTGATTAAGGTCATACCTGAATGGTCTAGTGGTGTTCCCTACTTTCTTCAATTTAAGTCTGAATTTGGCAATAAGGAGTTCATGGTCTGAGCCACAGTCAGCTCCTGGTCTTGTTTTTGCTGACTATATAGAGCTTCTCCATCTTTGGCTGCAAAGAATATAATCAATCTGATTTCAATGTTGACCATCTGGTGATGTCCATGTGTAGAGTCTTCTCTTGTGTTGTTGGAAGAGGGTGTTTGTTATGACCAGTGCATTTTCTTGGCAAAACTCTATCAGTCTTTGCCCTGCTTCATGCCGTATTCCAAGGCCAAATTTGCCTGTTACTCCACGTGTTTCTTAACTTCCTACTTTTGCATTCCAGTCCCCTATAATGAAAAGGACATCTTTTTTGGGTGTTGGCTCTAAAAGGTCTTGTAGCTCTTCATACAGCCATTCAACTTCAGCTTCTTCAGCGTTACTGGTTGGGGCATAGACTTGGATTACTGTGATATTGAATGGTTTGCCTTGGAAACGAACAGAGATCATTCGTCGTTTTTGAGATTGCATCCAAGTACTGCATTTCAGACTCTTTTGTTGACCATGATGGCTACTCCATTTCTTCTGAGAGATTCCTGCCCACAGTAGTAGATATAATGGTCATCTGAGTTAAATTCCCCCATTCCAGTCCATTTGAGTTTGCTGATTCCTAGAATGTCAACATTCACTCTTGCCATCTCTTGTTTGACCAGTTCCAATTTGCCTTGATTCATGGACTTGACATTCCAGGTTCCTATGCAATATTGCTCTTTACAGCATCGGACTTTGCTTCTATCACCAGTCACATCCACAGCTGGGTATTCTTTTTGCTTTGGCTCCATCCCTTCATTCTTTCTGGAGTTATTTCTGGAGTGTTACAAGTAAAGGAAAAATCTCATGTCCTTTTTAGTGCTTCCTCTACGCTCAATACCCATTCATTCAAAGGTAACAAATGACTCATAATTTTTTTTTCTTAGCCTTTATATTTTCTGGCTTTGCATTTTGGGGTAACTGCTCCCTCTCAGAAAAACTGTTTCCTGCCAATTACCTACTGCCATAAATTGATTCCAACACAGAGTCATTTAGGAACATTGCAGATACACACAGCCTTCCCATCAAGGACTTAACCCAAACTTTTAGAAATATTCTTAACTCCCTTTTTCTTTGATTTTTATCTTAAAAACCATATGAAATAACACCTGTCCTCTCCCTTTTTTCTGTTGCCCCTTCATGGCTTTCACTTTCCCTTCATGAACTATTACACCAGGCTCCAAAAGAGGATCCTCACAGTCATTTTCTATCCTCCCCAGAGAAATTCTGATAAGGTCAGTTCACCCTTAAAACCATTCTTACGGTTAGGGCTCCAATCTCTAAACAAACTACAATGCCTAGCATTCAAAGCTGTTTGGAATCTGGTCCCAATCTTTATTTCAAGTTTCATCATTCACTAGTCTTTTTGAAACACTAAACTGCAGTCAAAATGAGGATCTGGATGCTCTCTAAACACATTCCATGCTTCCTGCCTGTATATTATGCCACTATTTGTTATGTTATGTTTCTTATACTTCCCTTCTTCACCAACATCTGCTGCTGCTGCTGCTAAGTCTCTTCAGTCGTGTCCGACTCCGTGCAACCCCATAGACGGCAGCCCACCAGGCTCCCCCCGGCCCTGGGATTCTCCAGGCAAGAACACTGGAGTGGGTTGCCATTTCCTTCTCCAATGCGTGAAAGTGAAAAGTGAAAGTGAAGTCACTCAGTCGTGTCTGACTCTAGCGACCCCATGGACTGCAGCCTACCAGGCTCCTCCGTCCATGGGATTTTCCAGGCAAGAGTACTGGAGTGGGGTGCCATTGCCTTCTACTCACCAACATCTAAGTCAGCTGAAAGACTCATGATCAAAGTGAACCTCAAGGAACATCTCATTCATGCAGCCTGTTCTAATCAATCAAACAGAATAGAGACTTCTCTATTCACTGTGTATTCTTCAGTGTCACCTAGGATACTGTCTCATTTTAGAGTCTTCGATCCTTATATCATTCCTTCCCTGAGAGTAAATTTTTTGAGGCTTAGAAATCTTTGATTTTGTTTCTTCCATAGTGCCTTTTTTTTTCTTAAATAGGAATTCAGCTATAGGTTTCAGTTCAGTTCAGTCGCTCAGTCATGTCCGGCTCTTTGCGACCCCATGAATCGCAGCACACCAGGCCTCCCTGTCTATCACCAACTCCCAGAGTTCACTCAGACTCACGTCCATCAAGTCAGTGAGGCCATCCAGCCATCTCATCCTCTGTCATCCCCTTCTCCTCCCGCCCCCAATCCCTCCCAGCATCAGAGTCTTTTCCAATGAGTCAACTCTTTGCATCAGGTGGCCAAAGTACTGGAGTTTCAGCTTTAGCATTATACCTTCCAAAGAAATCCCAGGGCTGATCTCCTTCAGAATGGACTGGTTGGATCTCCTTGCAGTCCAAGGGACTCTCAAGAGTCTTCTCCAACACCACAGTTCAAAAGCATCAATTCTTCGGCGCTCAGCTTTCTTCACAGTCCAACTCTCACATCCATACATGACTACTGGAAAACCCATAGCCTTGACTAGATGGACTTTTGTTGGCAAAGTAATGTCTCTGCTTTTGAATATGCTATCTAGGTTGGTCATAACTTTCCTTCCAAGGAGTAAGTGTCTTTTAATTTCATGGCTGCAATCACCATCTGCAGTGATTTTGGAGCCCAAAAAAATAAAGTCTGACACTGTTTCCACTGTTTCCCCATCTATTTCCCATGAAGTGATTAGGTATTGCTTCCCTGGTGGCTCAGAGGTTAAAGCATCTGCCTGCAATGCGGGAGACCTGGGTTCAATCCCTGGGTCGGGAAGATCCCCTGGAGAAGGAAATGGCAACCCACTCCAGCACTCTTGCTTGGAGAATCCCATGGGCGGAGGAGCCTGGTGGGCTACAGTCCACGGGGTCGCAAAGAGTCAGACATGACTGAGTGACTTCACTTATAGGTTCTAGAAAACTGAACAGGTTTTAGACTAAACTCTCCTTCCACACCCCAACCCAGTCCCCCACTAAACTTTCTCTATACAAAAATTCTCTAGACTGGGCTAAGGGTCCCACTAGTGATTTTGTAATCCAGTCCCAAAAGCTGCAAGTCTTAAATTTCTCACTTTTTGGTGCAATTTCCACCAGTCATTTACATTGGTAAACAGTCTCATTAATGTTCTCTTCAAAATTCCATATTAATCTCTCCCTTTTTGCCATCAGCTTGCCTCTGTCTTAGATCAACTCCTCCACATTTCTTACCTGGACCACTGCCATAGCCTGGAAACTAAGTCTGACTTATTTGTAATCCATCCTCCACGTTGCTACCAGGATAATTTCTCTAATGGCAAAAATGATCACTTACTTCCTTTTTAAATCTTCCTGGACTCCCTAACCTAAAGAGGAGTGTCCAATTCTTTGTACAGTTTGCAGTCTTTCACAGTCTGGCTTCTGCCTTCCTTTCCATACTCATTTTATGCTACCGGTTTACCTACATCATGCAAACATAGAAAAAGCTTGGTATGCCATTCGCCTTTGCTTAAGTAAATCCTGTTCATGCTTCAAGGCTCAACTCAATCCTCCTGCTAGTACATGTCATAAAGCATTGGGTGTCCTTCCTCTGTCAAATTGAGAGTAATTACGAGTTTGTCTATATTTACCAAAGAATGAGAAACCCACCAAACTGAAATATTGCTAGATTTTGGTTCATATTCATAGATTATAATGAACTATAATAACACACTCCAACATAAATCACAGCAGGATCCTCTATGACCCACCTCCCAGTATATTGGAAATAAAAGTAAAAATAAACAAATGGGACCTAATTAAAATTAAAAGCTTTGGCACAACAAAGGAAACTATAAGCAAGGTGAAAAGACAACCTTCAGAATGGGAGAAAATAATAGCAAATGAAGCAACTGACAAAGAAGTAATCTCAAAAATATACAAACAACTCCTGCAGCTCAATTACAGAAAAATAAATGACCCAATCAAAAAATGGGCCAAAGAACTAAATAGACATTTCACCAAAGAAGACATACAGATGGCTAACAAACACATGAAAAGATGCTCAACATCATTCATTATTAAAGAAACACAAATCAAAACCACAATGAGGTACCATTTCACACCAGTCAGAATGGCTGCTATCCAAAAGTCTACAAGCAATAAATGCTGGAGAGGGTGTGGAGAAAAGGGAACCCTCTTACATTGTTAGTATAGCCACTATGGAGAACAGTGTGGAGATTCCTTAAAAAACTGGAAATAGAACTGCCATATGACCCAGCAATCCCACTGCTGGGCATACACACTGAGGAAACCAGAATTGAAAGAGGCACATGTACACCATTGTTCATCGCAGCACTGTTTATAATAGCCAGGACATGGAAGCAACCTAGATGCCCATCAGCAGATGAATGGATAAGAAAGCTGTGGTACATATACACAATGGAATATTACTCAGCCATTAAAAAGAATACATTTGAATCAGTTCTAATGAGGTGAATGAAACTGGAGCCTATTATACAGAGTGAAGTAAGCCAGAAAGAAAAACACCAATACAGTATACTAACACATAAATATGGAATTTAGAAAGATGGTAACAATAACCCTGTATGTGAGACAGCAAAAGAGACACAGATGTATAGAACAGTCTTTTGGACTCTGTGGCAGAGGGCGAGGGTGGGATGATTTGGGAGAATGGCATTGAAACATGTAAATATCATATGTGAAATGGATTGCCAGTCCAGGTTCGATGCATGATACAGGGTGCTTGGGGCTGGTGCACTGGGATGACCCAGAGGGATGGAAAGGGGAGGGAGGTGGGAGGGGGGTTCAGGATGGAGAACACGTGTACACCCATGGCGGATTCATGTCAATGTATGGCAAAACCAATACAATATTGTAAAGTAATTAGCCTCCAAAAAATTAATTAATTAATTAATTTTAAAACATAATTGTAGAATTAAAAATACCTGAATTTGTTACAAGCATACAATAAATTAACTGTGATTTACATCAAACCACATGGTACTTACAATATCCCTTTTAAAAATTCAAAGACAAATAAAGCAAAATAATATATTATCTAGGCTTTCACATTTAAAGGTAAAAAATAAATAGGGTACCTGAAACACTGTTTAAAGATAGCTGTCAATTCTGGTGGAAGGACCAGGAGAGATGGAATAGAGGAGAAACACAGAAGTAGATACAGCATACTGTTAAGCTACTTCTTTGGTTGAGTAGTAAGTTCACTGGTGCTCGTTTCATGTTGATTAATTATATTTTTTAAAATGTGGCCATTCGTGGATCAAAAGTAACAGAGTGTCATGAACCAAGCATTGTAATTAATCTAATTTTAATGGAGTGTTTAGGTCACACTGGACCTGAGATTTATTTGGTTACTAATTAACAACAACAAAAAAATCTACAATTGTTATTATTTAGATCTTCATGATCATACTTTTATAAAAAGAGATAGGCAGCTGTACCTTTCCACTATATTCTTTTTCATTTATAATGCCATGGGAAAATATAAAAATATGACATAACATGGAGACCACTACAAATGTGAACAGTTCAGTTCAGTTCAGTCACTCAGTCGTGTCCGACTCTGCAACCCCATGAATCGCAGCACGCCAGGCCTCCCTGTCTATCACCAACTCCCAGAGTTCACCCAAACTCACGTCCATCGAGTCAGTGATGCCATCCAGCCATCTCATCCTCTGTCGTCCCCTTCTCCTCCTGCCCCCCCATCCCTCCCAGCATCAGAGTCTTTTCCAATGAGTCAACTCTTCGCATGAGGTGGCCAAAGTACTGGAGTTTCAGCTTTAGCATCAGTCCTTCCAACACCCAGGGCTGAACTCCTTTAGAATGGACTGGTTGGATCTCCTTGCAGTCCAAGGGACTCTCAAGAGTCTTCTCCAACACCACAGTTCAAAAGCATCAATTCTTCAGCTCTCAGCTTTCTTCACAGTCCAACTCTCACATCCATACATGACCACTGGAAAAACCATAATTTTTAAACTATAATTATAGATGCTTTTTTTAAAAAAATAAATACTAATTGCAGCAATAGTAATTAGATTTTTAAGTAGATTTTTAAAGCTTTATTATTCAGTAATTCATAAAGGGGGCAGTATATAATTTTATTTAAAATGGAATAATAACTTTAGTCCATTTTATAGTGATTTTGCAAATACTGCTTAATATCATGACAATCAAAATTTAAGTACTTACTCCTTATTTGTATTTAGAATTTTATAGTAAAGATTTATAGACCTTCTGAGACGCACTTCTCACATCAGTTAACTATATGGATCAAACAGAAGAAACAAAAACAATTCAAATGACAGTAGCATAACATATACATATTTTTGAATACAGAAATGTGGAAAAAAGTATAAATAAAACTCATTATAGTTTTATACAGAGCAATATTACCATTGAGTAATATGCATGTGGAATATGTTTTAAGCTGTGTCTAGTACAGTAAAGATTCAGCTCAGCATTGTTTTATGATAAGTAAAGAAAATGAAGGATACGGTGACAAAGTAGAAAGGTTAAGACTAAGGTAGGGTTAAAGTGCTAATTCTTTTTACTTTCATTTTACTAGTACTCAACACACATCTCATAATTACCATACAGTTTTCATAGGTGACATGTTGGAGTGGAAATCCATACTTACTAGATGAAAAACTTCTGTATACAATATTACAAAAACTACTTATATATAACATTACTCTTCAAAGTGGCAGGTGTAGTCTAAGTCATCTAATTAATCAAAACTTCACAGAAGGAAAAGAAAAATAAAAAGAGGAAAGAAAGGAATGATAGTTTTGATATAAGGATAAGCCTATGAGATTTCAGTGATTTATCATGATATAAAGGCAGTAAGCAAAGAGAAAAATGAGAGCTTTAGCAGAAAGTACACAATATAAACTTCAAAGAAACTTGCCATAACGTATGTTATCCTAGTTATAAAGAAAAAAGAAAAGAAAATATCCATCCATTTAAATGTAAAACAAATGGTCACTTAGATGGCATAAGTAACCTTTGTCCAGGCAGGAGGGTCAAACCTTAGAAAAGAAAGAAGATAACAATTCCTTCATTAGGACATAAGGAAAAGTAGATTTCATGGTTATATTTTCTAATGTTAAAAATCTGGGCTTCACTATTCTAAATTCTCTGAATTCTCAGTTCTGAAGAGTGAACAAGCCAAATCTATACACATTCTTATGATTTACAGTCATATATTTGTTTCTATTCCCAACCACAATGTATCACTATTTTAAAAAACACAAGGAGATAAGAAAAGATAGCTGTATTTCCCCTAATATCTTGATGGGTTTATGATTATGATGCAATTTATAAAGAATTAAATACTACTTTTAAAGAGACATTCACTTCAAAATTTTTGTTATTTATTGTTTTTCTATATCTTGACTGAGGTGGTGATTACAAGATAGTGAATATTTTTTAAAGGTCATCAAATTTGTATTTTCATTTCCAGATATGGTGAAATAACATGTTTGTCCATTTGCCTTTAACACTCAATAATACAGGCATAGTTTTCAGACTTGGACCAAATGTAGCATAATTTAATGATTATTGAGAAGACAAAATAAATAAGCACAGGAACCCAAATAGAGCCTGTCAACCTCTCTAAACTGATAACAAAGAATTTAAAATTTGAGGTAGCCAAAGCATCTATAATTCATAGGGCAGAGTACCAGAGGGACACGATCTACATAAAGAGAGAGATCAGGAAATCCACAAAGCATTTCCCTTGAGTCGTTGCCTGTACAGTGAGTAATGGTGGACACAGGGAAACTATCTAAAGCTAGGAACAGAAGCACATGACAGACAGAAGCAGCAAAATCGTAGGAACACCGTAGGGCCAACTCTAATTGATGTTCTCATTAGCCAGAGTCGAGATACCTCCACAACATGTGGAATAACAAGTAGAGTACTGGAAAAGGAATAACCTCAAAAATGAGGCCAAACTCACTACAGATTAAAGACTGCTCTGGTCCTGCCTAACAAAGCTTAAGCTCAATCTTGAGGAATATAAAATTGCTTCAAGTAACTTAAATGAATGCCATAACCCAACTCAAACATATTTAAAGAAATATAAAATCAAACAAAACCAGGCTCCAACATAAAAATATCATAAATTTAATGACTAGCATCCAATAAAAAAATTCTAAGCATGGTGATAAGCTGAAAAACATGATCAATAATTAGGAGAAAACCAATTGATAGTGGTACCTCGAGAAATTACAGAAATGATGGAATTAGCTGATAAGTATGCTAAAACAGCTATTACCAATATCTTTCATATATTTAAGAAATTATGGTAGAGGAAAGCATGAGCCTGATAAGGAAAGATATGGATAATATAAAAATACAATGTCTCAGAAAAAAAAAATACACTGGATGGCATTAAGATTAAATACTATGGGAGAAAATGATAGTAAACTTGGAATTATAGCAAATTATAGCAAAAATATTAGAATCTATCAAAATGCATTTTATCTTATTTACTCCTTTTGGTGGGGAGGGATAAATTAGGAATTGGGGATTAATAGATACACACTATTATACATTGTGGAGAAGGCAATGGCACCCTACTCCAGTACTCTTGCCTGGAAAATCCCATGGACGGAGGAGCCTGGTGGGTTACAGTCCATGGGGTCACGAAGAGTCAGACACAACTGAGCGACTTCACTTTCACTTTTCACTTTCATGCATTGGAGAAGGAAATGGCAACCCACTCCAGTGTTCTTGCCTGGAGAATCCCAGGGATGGTGGAGCCTGGTGGGCTGTCTATGGGTTTGCACAGAGTCAGACATGACTGACGCGACTTAGCAGCAGCATTATACATTGGCTACCCAGGTCGGTCAGCGGTAAAGAATCCACCTGCCAAGCAAGAGATGTGGGTTTTGTCCTTGAGGTAGGGCAGATCCCCTGCAGAAAGAAATGGCAACCCACTCCAGTACTCTTTCCTGGAAAATCACATGGAAAGAGGAGCTTTGTGGGCTAAGTTTATAGGGTAACAAAAGAGTCAAACATGATTTAGCAACTAAACAACAATACTACTATACATAAAACAGATAAACAACAAGGACTGACTATCATACAGTGGACTATACTCAGTTTCTTGTAATAACCTCTAATAGAAAAGACTCTCCACACTGTTGAAAAACCAAATATAACATTGTAAACAGCCCCAACCTTAGATCATGAAGTCCTATTAATATAATACTCTGGTACATATCTAATGAAGAAATACATATATTAAATGGACCTGGCAGTTCAGACCCATGTTGTTCAAGGATCAGCTGTATTTTGACAATTTCAGCATTAGCGATGTGATACAATGGGCTTGTATAACTCAAGTTAAGTCAATTTCCAAACGTGTCCATCAAGAAAGCATTTTTGAAAAGTGGTCAACCAACATGCTAAATCAAGAATGCCCAGTCTAAACACCTCAAACTTTCAGTATACTATCAGAATGAGCTGAACTTGAGAGGTGGCTACACAGCCTTTCTAAAATTTCTGTCTTTGATCAATAATCAATCTTTTGCTAATTAGGTTACTGGATATATAAAATAGGTTTTTATTGGTGAAACTAGCAACATATCTTGTTAATTTGAGTGATAAAATGAATACTCACTGCTAAAATTAAAGGTAATTAAGATGAAAGTTTAAAAAAAAAAAAGATGTATGGAGACCCTAAAATAATTTAGAACTTTGAGTAGCAAAATATCAACATTGCCTAGAAGTTTATCAGAAATGTAAAATCTCAGGCTCCACTCCAGGCATGCCATAACAGTATCTGCATTTTAACAAAATCCTCAGATGATTCACATGCTCTCCTTTAAAATATTTTCCCACCTTTTATGAGCAAGTTAAAAAGAATTTGAGCAAGGCCCGTAATTTATACCTTAAAGGAATATTGTCTTAGGTTTAATTCTATGGGGCCTGTCCAATCATAACTTGTGACTCTGTTGGCCAAAAGAATAGCACAATGCTGCTCCAAAATTCTGCATGTGTTTTAAGTAAATCTTTCATTCAAAATGACAAACAGAGTATATAACAGGGCAAAAAGTTTTCATTATACATCCAGGGAAGTCTTTATGTCTACTGTCCCAGTATAATTACTAATAATGCTCCATTTCACTTTCAAAGGTGATAAATTATAAGGTCAGTCTAAGAATAAGTCATATAACTTTTTTACTTTTGTGCTTGCTTGCTAATAATAAGGGCTTCCCAGGTGGTGCTAGTGTTAAAGAATCCATCTGTCAATGCAAGAGACAAGAGATGAGGGTCTGATACCTGGGTCAGGAAGATGCTCTGGAGGAGGGCATGGCAACCCACTCCAGTATTCTTGCCTGAAGAATCCTATGGACAGAGGAGCCCGGTGGCCTATAGTACATAGAATTACAAAGAGTTGGACACGACTGAAGCAACTTAGCACACACAGATGCTAAACTCCCACACTGATAGTTTTTACAAGGATAAAAGATGGTGAACTTTACCTTTTGGAAACCTCTAACATCTTTGATATCTCAAAGTCACCATATTATTCTGTCATCTTGATATGTCTCCTATCTAAAAGACTTATGAAACATGGTGAAAACACTATTCGTGAACTGAGAGATACAGGAGAAATCAAATGACTTGCCAATGTACAGTTTGCTACCCATTACTCCTCAAGTCAATTTCTCTATAAAAGGTTTTGTAATTTGGAAAATAGGATAGAGGATTACTCCAGTTCTAAACTGAAAATATTGTTGATGTGTAAGTAAATCAATATTAAATTTTAAAATGCTTTGATCCAAAACCTTAGTACAAAAAAACTCAGTCCAAAAAAAAAAAAAAACCCACTTAGTCTTTATCCACTCATATCCATGCAAGTATTAAATCAACCACCAGAATCATATATATTTTAGCCAATATTAAATCTTAGTGTTTTAAATCCCACTGCAAAACACAATGAAAGTTAAAATGAGGGAAATTTAGTGCTCTCTCAGTGCCAAAAATTGCACCATATCATCTAAATCAAAATGCATTTGTAACAATGCAACTCAAGGCCATCATTCAGTTCTAAGTTACTGTTTTCTGAAAGTAAATAAAATGGTTTGGAGCTCTCATTTAAATAGATTCTAGATTTGTGGTACAGTTTTGGCAATATTGAGTTTTCTTGGTACATCAATGTTACCATAATGGTTACAGAAGTCATGAACATAGCATTTGTGGTAACCAGTTTACAATTGAGAATCGAAAGATGCATTTTCAGGATCATAAATAAAGCTAAATACCCTCTTATTCAAAGGAAGGAATATCCAAAACCTGACCAATTGTACAAGGATCCCAATTAACTAAGACATTTCTTACTAGCATGCACGCCAGTATGTGATTACCCTACAATTGTGGAAGCAGGTCACTGTGGAATTACTATCTGCCTTAGGAAATGCCCTTTAAGTCACAGTGAGTTTCAATGATTCTTACTTTAAACGTGGCAAATCCACTTGAACATTAAGAAATACCCATAAATTTACTTATAAGACAGGTTTACCAAGAACACAATGCTAAATTGATTAAACTATTGAATTGATTGACCACAGAAGTTTCTAAAACATATTCTCATTTCTGAGACATTAAGTAATAATAGTTTTCTTTTTTTTTTTTTTTGCAAAAGGTGAGGTTGAGGCTGGCCTGGACAGCGTAGCCCAGGGAGGCTGGACCCCTCCATTCTTTTTTTTTTTTTTTTAACTTTACAATATTATATTGGTTTTGCCATACATTGACATGAATCCGTCACGGGTGTACATGAATAATAGTTTTCAATTCTTTTATTGTCCATATTCCTTTCTTCCTACATTTTGGTATGACTTCTGAGTTGCTTAGATGGGTTATTTTTGTGGTGTTTCATGGCCAAAAGTTTCTTCACCTTCCCAGGAATTAAAGCACAGTTTAAGAGTTTAAAAATGAATTTAATTCAATTCTCACCATTCCCATCATAATGGCCATATCAACCAAGTGGAAGAGTAAGTTGCTAGGAGTTCCTTCCAAATCCCAAATCTGTGAGTGCAAATTTGGTTCTTTCAGTTTAGCTAAATGAAACTAATGGATATCAATAATCTATATGTGGTATCCACAATAAATTAATACACTGTGAAGTGCACTAAATCAGGAGGTAGGAGACATCATAGGACTCTCATCTCTATTTACCTGTTCTTGTTTTATTCTTAACCTGTGAGAGCCCAGGATCTGAGTATGTCCATATGCTAATTTAGCCACTTGGTCATGGTGACCTTGGGCAAGGTACTCACCATTCCTTCTGCCACGAATTGCACATCAGTCATATTGACATAACTTGCAATAGTTGTGTTTGAATGCTAGGCATGTTCATTCATTCAAAGAGTTTTAAAACAATGTCTGGAACAGAAATCATTGTATAAATACTTTAAGTGTTTGTTTTACAAAGATTTTAAGACAAGTGCTTTTATAACAAATTCCAGACCAAGTTTCCCCTTCTCCTTACAATCTCACTTGAAGAGATTTATAATTTCTAGGGTCTTTAGACTTCTAAGAATGTGTCAGTTCAGTTCAGTCACTCAGTCATGTACGACTCTTTGTGACCCCATGGACTGCAGCATGCCAGGCTTCCCTGTCCATCACCAACTCTTGGAGCCTGCTCAAAGTCACATCCATTGAGTTGATGATGCCATCCAACCATCTCATACTCTGTCGTCCCCTTCTCCTCCTGCCTTCAATCTAAGAATGTGTACATTAATTCATTTTGATATTTGGCAAAACTAATACAGTTATGTAAAGTTTAAAAAATAAAATAAAATTAAAAAAAATAAAAATAAAAATATCCGAATAACTAAGCAGTCATCTTCAAACCTTATATCTTAATATTGCCCTCTCAAGCAATCAAAAGGTACTCTTACCTAGACTTGTATTTTTCACACTGGACATGTATGTAGAAGGAAATACCAAGGGAATATATGAAACCACAAAATGGCTGTCACACATCTATTAAAAGTATACTCTTAGAGGGGACATAAAGAACCAAATAACTAAATGATCTGAACAAAAGGAGCTATGAAGTAGAAAGTAGAAGTCACTACATGTTAAAATATTATAGAGATACTTCTGTAAAATAACTGGAGAATCTCTGTTCACAAGGACAAGAAGTGGGTCTTTTTAAACATTTATGTCTCTATGATTTGTGTGAATAAACTTAGATCACATATTTTACCCCACAACAGATTTTCCAACCTAGGGATCCGGCAAAGGGACTGAGAACCCACAGGGAATTTGACTTTGAAGACTAGTGGGATATGAATACAGAAGTTTCACAGAACTGAGGAAACAAGAACTCTTTGAGGGCACAAACAAAATCTTGTGTGCACCAGGACCCAGGAGAAAGGAGCAGTGATCCCACAGAGACTAAACCAGACTTGCTTATGACTGTTCAAGAGTCTCCAGCCAAGGCGTGGGTCAACAATGCCTTGCCACGGGGTCAGGGACACTGACTGAAGCAGTACCGGGAGGCACCACATGCTGGCCTAAGTCCCCTTGGAGGAGGTTGCCATTACCTCATAGTTTGGCCTCAGGCCAAACTACAGGGAGGGAACACAGCCCCACCCATCAGCAGAAAATCTAACTAAAGATTTACTGAGCATGGCCTTGCCCACCAGAGCAAGTCCCAGTTTTCCCCACAGCAAATTCCTCCCATCAGAAAGCTTCCACAAGCCTCTTATCCTCATTCGTCAGAGAGCAGACAGAATGAAAACCACACTCACAGAAAACTAACCAAACTGATCACATGGATCACAGCCTTGTCTAACTCAATGAAACTATGAGCCATGCCATGTTGGTGCACCCAAGACAGACGGGACAAAGTTGAGATTTCTGACAAAATGTGGTCCACTGGAGAAGGGAATGGCAAACCACTTAGACATTCTTGTCTTCAGAATCCCATGAACAGTTTGAAAAGGCAAAAAGATATGATACTGAAAGATGAACTCCTCAAGTTGGTAGGGGCCAAATATGCTACTGGAGAAAAGCAGAGAAAATGCTCCAGAAGGAATAAAGAGGCTGAGTCAAAGTGGAAACAATGCCCAGCTGGGGATGTGTCTGGTACTGAAAGAAAAGTCTGATGTTGTAAAGACCAATACTGCACAGAAATCTGGAATGTTAGGTCCATGTAACAAGGTAAATTGCAAGTGGTCCAAAGGAGATGGCAAGAGTGAACATCAATATTTTAGGAATTGGTGGAGGTTCATAACATTTTACAGGAAGCAGTGACAAGACGATCACCAAGAAAAACAAATGCAAAATGGCAAAATGGTTGTCTGAGGAGGCCTTAAAAATAACTAAGAAAAGAAAAGAAAAGAAGCTTAAAGCAAAGGAGAAAGAGGAAAGATATACCCATTTGAGAGCAGAGTCCCAGTGAATAGCAAGAGGAGATAAGAAACCCTGCTTCAGTGATCAATGCAAAGAAATAGAGGAAAACAATAGAATGAGAAAGATTAGAGATGTCTTCAAAAAAATTAGAGATACCAAAGGAACATTTCATGCAAAGAAGGGCACAATAAAGGACAGAAATGATATGGACCTAACAGAAGCAGAAGATATGAGGAAGAGGTGGCAAGAATATATAGAAGAACTATACAAAAAAGATCTTCATGATACAGACAATGACGAGGGTGTGATCACTCACCTAGAGCCTCCTGGAATGTGAAGCCAAGTGGGCCTTAGGAAGCATAATTACAAACAAAGCTAGTGGAGGTGATGGAATTCCAGTTGAATTATTCAAATTCTAAAAGATGATGCTGTGAAACTGCTGCACTCAATATGCCAGCAAATTTGGAAAACTCAGCAGTGGCCACAGAACTGGAAAAGGTCAGTTTTCATTCCAGTCCCAAAGAAAGGCAATGCCAAAGAATGCTCAAACTACCACACAATTGCACTCATCTCACACACTAGCAAAGTAATGCTTAAAATTCTCCAAGTCAGGCTTCAACAGTACGTGAACCATGAACTTCCAGATGTTCAAGGTGGATTTAGAAAAAGCAGACGAACCAGAGATCAAATTGCCAACAACCTTTGGATCATCGAAAAAGCAAGAGAGTTTCAGAAAAACATCTATTTCTGCTTTATTGACTATGCCAAAGCCTTTGACTGTGTGGATCACAATAAACTGTGGAAAATTCTGAAAGAGATTGGAATACCAGACCACCTGACCTGTCTCCTGAGAAATCTGTCTGCAGGTCAAGAAGCAACAGTTAGAACTGGACATGGAACAACAGGCTGGTTCCAAATAGGGAAAGGAGTATGTCAAGGCTGTATACTGTCACCCTGCTTATTTAACTTATATCCAGAGTACATCATGAGAAATGCCAGGCTGGATGAAACACAAGCTGGAATCAAGATTTCTAGGAGAAATATCAATAACCTCAGAAATGCAGATGACACCACCCTTATGGCAGAAAGCAAAGAGGAACTAAGGAGCCTCTTGATGAAAGTGAAATAGGAGAGTGAAAAAGTTGGCTTAAAACTCAACATTCAGAAAATTAAGATCATGGCATCTGTTCCCATCATTTCATGACAAATAGATGGGGAAACAATGGAAACAGTGAGAGACTTTATTTGGGGAGGTGGGGGGGGGCTCCAAAATCACTGCAGCTGGTGACTGCAGCCATGAAATTAAAAGACACTTGCTCCTTAGGAGAAAAGCTATGACCAACCTGGACAGCATATTCAAAAACAGAGACATTACTTTGCCAACAAAGGTCCATCTAGTCAAAGCTATGGTTTTTCCAGTAGTCATGTATGGATGTGAGAGTTGGACTATAAGGAAAGCTGAGCACTGAAGAACTGATGCTTTTGAACTGTGGTATCGGAGAAGACTCTTGAGAGTCCCTTGGACTGCAAAGAGATCCAACGAGTCCATCCTCAAGGAAATCAGTCCTGGATATTCACTGGAAGGACTGATGCTGAAGCTGAAACTCCAATACTTTGGCCACCTGATGTGAAGAACTGATTCATCTGAAAAGACCCTGATGCTGGGAAAGATTGAAGGCAGGAGGAGAAAGGGATGATAGAGGGTAAGATGGTTGGATGGCATCACCAACTCTATAGACATGAGTTTGAGTAAGCTCCAGGAACTGGAGATAGATAGGGAAGCCTGGCATGCTGCAGTCCACATAGTTGTAAATTATCAGACTTGATTGAGCAACTGCACTAAAATGGACCAGAATGGGTGAATTTAATTCTGGTAATCATTATGTCTGATACTGTGTGCAAGAATCCCTTAGAAGAATTGGAGTTGGCCTCATAGTCAACAAGAGTCCAAAATGCAGTAGTTGGATGTGATCTCAAAAATGACAGAATGATCTCTGTTCATTTCCAAGGCAAACCATTCAACATCACAGTAATCCAAGTCTATGCCCCAACCACTAATGCTGAAAAGGCTGAAGTTGAATGATTCTAGGAATACCTACAAGACCTTTTAGAACACCAAAAAAAAAAAAAAAAAAAGATGTTCTTTTCATCATATGGGACCTGAATGCAAAAGTAGAAAGTCAAGAGATACCTGGAAAACAGGCAAGGAGTATAAAATGAAGCAGGACAAAGGCTAACAGGGTTTGTCAAGAAAACACACTTGTCATAGCAAACACCCTCTTACAGCAACACAAGAGACAGCTCTACACATGGACATCAACCGATGGTCAATACTGAAATCAGATTGATTATATTCTTTGCAGCCAAAGATGGAGAAGCTCCATGCTGTTGCTGCTGCTGCTGCTGCTAAGTCGCTTCAGTCGTGTCCGACTTTGTGACCCCATAGACGGCAGCTCACCAGGCTCCCCCGTCCCTGAGATTCTCCAGGCAAGAACACTGGAATGGGTTGCCATTTCCTTCTCTCAATGCATGAAAGTGAAAAGTGGAGAAGCTCCATAGTGTTAGCAAAACAAGACCTAAAGCTTACTGCAACTCAGATCATGAACTCATTGACAATTCAGAATTAAACTGAAGAAAGTATGAAAAACCACTAGAGCATTCAGGTATGACCTAAATCATATCCCTTGTGTTTATACAGTAGAATAGACAAATAGATTCAAGGGATCAGACCAGATAGACAGAGTGCCTCAAGAACTATGGATGGAGGTTTGAAACACTGTACAGGAAGCAGTGATCAAAACCACCCCCAAGAAAGAGAAATGCATAAGGTAAAACGGTTGTCAAAGGAGGCCTTACAAATAGCTGAGAAAGGAAGGGAAGTGAAAGGCAAAGGAGAAAAGTGAAGATATACCCATCTGAATGCAGAGTTCCAAAGAATAGCAAAGAGAGATAACAAAGCCTTTCTAGGTGAATGATGCAAAGTAATAGAGGAAAACAACAGAATGGGAAAGACTATAGAGCTCTGCAAGAAAATTAGAGATACCAAGGGAAAATTTCATGCAAAGATGGGCACAATAAAGGACAGAATCGATATGGATCTAGCAGAAGCATAGGAGATTAAGAAGACGTGGCAGGAATACACAGAAGAACTATGCAAAAACGGTCTTAATGACCCACATAACCACAATGGTGTGATCACTCACCTACAGCCAGACATCCTGGAGTGTGAAGTCAAGTGGGCCTTAGGAAGCGTCAGTACGAACAAAGCTAGAGGAAGTGATGGAATTCCAGCTGAGCCATTTCAAATCCTAAAAAATGATGCTGTTGAGTGATGCACTCAATCAATATGCCAACAAATTTGGAAAACTCAGCAGTGGCCACAGGACAGGAAGAGGTCAGTTTTCATTCCAATCCCAAAGAAAGGCAATGCCAAAGAATGTTCAAACTACTGCACAATTGCATTCATTTCACATGCTAGCAAGGTAATGCTCAAAATCCTTCAAAATAGGCTTCAACAGTAGGTGAACTGAGAACTTCCAGATGCACAAGCTAGATTTCAAAAAGACAGAGGAACCAGAGATCAAATTGCCAACATCTCTTGGATCATAGAAAAAGAAAGAAAATTCCAGAAAAACATCTACTTCTGCTTCTCTGACTATGCAAAAGCCTTTAACTGTGTGGATCACGACAAACTATAGAAAATTCTTAAAGAGATGGGAATAGAAGACCACTTTACCTTTCTCCTGAGAAACCTGTATGCAGGTCAAGAAGCAACAGTTAGAACCAGACATGGAACAACAGCCTGGTTCCAAATTGGGAAAGGAGTACGTCTAGGCTGTATATTGTCACCCTGCCTATTAAACTTACATGCAGAGTACATCATGCAAAATGCTGGGCTGGATGAAGCATAATCTGGCATCAAGACTGCTGGGAGAAATCTCAATAACCTCAAATATGCAGATGTCATCACCCTATGGCAGAAAGTGAGGAGGAACTAAAGAGCCTCTTGTTGAAGGTGAAAGAGGAGAGTGAAAAAGCTGGCTTAGAACTCAACATTCAAAAAACTAAGATAATGGCATCCAGTCCCATCATTTCATGACAAATAGATGGGAAAGCAATGGAAACAGTGACAGACTTTATTTTCTTGGGCTCTAAAATCACTGTGGATGATGACCGCAACCATCAAAGTAAAAGATGCTTACCTCTTGGATGAAAAGCTATGAGAAACCTAGAGAGCATATTTAAAAGCAGAGACATTACTTTGCTGTAAAAGGTCCATATAGTCAGTTACTGTTTTCCCTGAATCATGTACCGATGTGAGATTTGGACCATAAAGAAGACTAAGTGCTGAAGAATTGATGCTTTTTGAATTGTGGTACAGGAGAAGACTTTTGAGAGCCTTGGGCTGCAAGGAGAGCAAACCAGTTAATCCTAAAGGGAATTAACCCTGAATATTCACTGGAAGGACTGATGCTAAAGCTGAAGCTCCTCCAATGCTTTGGCCTCCAGATGCAAAGAGCTGACTCATTAGAAAAAACCCTGATGCTGGGGAAGACTGAAGGCAAGAGAAGAAGGGGATGACAAAGGATGAGATGGTTGGATGGATGGCATCACCAACTCAATGGACATGAGTTTGAGCAAGCTCCAAGAGATGGTGAAGGACAGGGAAGTCTGGGTGTGCTACAGTCCATGGGGTTACAAAAGTCGGACACAACTGAGAGACTGAACAACAATAATGGATTCTACCACTGACCTGGCTGTTGACTTGTTTTCAGTCAACTCTGTCACTGAAGGCTGAGAAATTCCAGCTATCATTCTTGACAATCTGCTTCTTCATTTGACAGGTTCTTCTTTAAGGTTGCCATTAGATAGCTAGGGCTTCCCTAGTAGCTCAGCTGGTAAAGAATTGACCTGAAATGCAGGAGACTTGGATTTGATTCCTGGGTTGGGAAAATCCCCTGGAGAAGGGAACGGCTATCCACTCCAGCATTCTTGCCTGGAGAATTCAATGGACAGAGGAGCCTGGCAGGCTACAGTCCACGGGGTTGCAAAAAGTCAGACATGACTGAGCAACTTTCACTTAGATAGCTAAGACATACAAATTTATTATGACTAAAGACTTAATCACATAAGTTCTTATAAAGCTGTATGAAAGTTGTATATATGAGTGAAAAAATTACTAATAAAACTATGTACATCTGTATTTGCAGGGTGGTTCAATGTAAAACACTGTTTTTGTCACCACACTGAAAGCAAAAGTACCTTTAAAAAACCTGAAACAAAAAATCATCCATAGAATTCATCTCACTTACATAGTTGTCTGGCAGTGTAAACATCTGAACACAGATGAGCTTTTCTCACACTATAACACATACGAATATTGTATGCAATATAATTATATTAAAACAAACACATAGTAGGCCGTTTAAAAAGAAATCCTAGTTTCCTGAACTATGGAATTATAAATTATTGAATTATAAATCAAACCTAGAGTGCTAAACAGAAGAGAGAGCTCAAGGGAGTTTCAACACATGTGGAGTTTCTAAGGTCTGAGGCTTGGAATCCTGCTGCTTACATGGATACAGGAGATGAGAAACACGGCAGGGAGAGCATCTTTAATGGAGCCTGAAAATGTACTTTCTCCTTGAAAAGAAAACACAATCACTGAGCCATATCTAGGGAGGGATTTTAAAAACTAAAATAAAATAAAAAGCAGAGAAATAAAAATTCCAGGAAGGAATCAAGTAATTGCAAAAGGATAGCAAATAACAGGGACAAATACTAAACCACTTCAAGAGCCAAGGTTCTGCAACATCAGAACAGTACCATGTAACTCAAGAAGAACACTAAAGTCCAGTTAACTTGTTATTTTCTACAAGGTTATCAAGACACAGAGCAGACAAATGATAAATAACACAGAGCATGAGAATCAGTCGCATGATTTTAACAATAAAAGTCAAAACACACACACACACACACACACACATATATATACATACACTTACTTACACTTGTATACATGCATTTGAGCCAGAGTTACTTTGTTCAGATCAACCTTACAAACTCAGAACAGATATGTCTCTGATTCGCCTACGTGTGCTGTGTGTGCTGTGGCTCAGTTGTGTCTAACTCTTTTCAACCCCATGGACTATGCCCACCAGGCTCCTCTGGCCATGGGATTTTCCAGGCAAGGATACTGGAGTGGGTTGCCATTTCCTCCTCCAGGAAATCTTCCTAACCCAGGCATCAAACCTGGGTTTCCTGTATTGCAGGCTGATTCTTTACCACTGAGTCACCAGAAAAGCCCATGATTTGCCTATGCTACACGCTAAGTCACTTCAGTCGTATCCAACTCTGCAACCCTATGGACTACAGCCTGGCAGGCTCCTCTGTCTATAGGATTTTTCAGGCAAGAATACTGGAATGGATGGCCATATGTATTCATAAATGTTTGCTGAATGAGAAAATAAATATTCGCTATAATTTTTAAAAATAAGTAAATATAAGGGGGAATTAATATACTTGATAAAAAAAAAAGGAAAAATAAGATTAAGGAAAGCGGAGTTAAGGCATTCTTGGGTTATTTTATTGTTCCAGAGAAGAGTCAAAAAGGAAATTAAACTTAGGCTTCTTAATTCAAATACAAATGTTTAACTCTCATATCACTAGAGAAAAATTCAAGGCAAGAAGACATGACAAGAGGGGCAGGCAAATAGAAACTGCAAAATAAAATGGTTGAATCTATTCCAAGTATATTCAGTCAGTTCAGTTCAGTTGCTCAGTTGTGTCTGACTCTTTGCGACTCCATGAATCACAGCACGCCAGGCCTCCCTGTCCATCACCAACTCCCGGAGTTCACTCAGACTCACGTCCATCGAGTCAGTGATGCCATCCAGCCATCTCATCCTCTGTCATCCCCTTCTCCTCCTGCCCCCAATCCCTCCCAGCATCAGAGTCTTTTCCAATGAGTCAACTCTTCGCATGAGGTGGCCAAAGTACTGGAGTTTCAGCTTTAGCATCATTCCTTCCAAAGAAATCCCAGGGCTGAACTCCTTTAGAATGGACTGGCTGGATATCCTTGCAGTCCAAGGGACTCTCAAGAGTCTTCTCCAACACCACAGTTCAAAAGCATCAATTCTTCGGCACTCAGCCTTCTTTACAGTCCAATTCTCACATCCATACATGACCACAGAAAAAACCATAGCCTTGATTAGATGAACGTTTGTTGGCAAAGTAATGTCTCTGCTTTTGAATATGCTGTCTAGGTTGGTCATAACTTTCCTTCCAAGGAGTAAGCGTCTTAATTTCATGACTGCAGTCACCATCTGCAGTGATTTTGGAGCCCAAGAAAATAAAGTCTGACACTGTTTCCACTCTTTCCCCATCTATTTCTCAGGAAGTGATGGGACCGGATGCCATGATCTTCATTTTCTGAATGTTGAGCTTTATGCCAACTTTTTCACTCTCCACTTTCACTTTCATCAAGAGGCTTTTGAGTTCCTCTTCACTTTCTGCCATAAGGGTGGTGTTATCTGCATATTTGAGGTTATTGATATTTCTCCTGGAAATCTTGATTCCAGCTTGTGCTTCTTCCAGTCCAGCGTTTCTCATGATGTACTCTGCATATAAGTTAAATAAGCAGGGTGACAATATTCAGCCTTGACGGACTCCTTTTCCTATTTGGAACCAGTCTGTTAAAAAATCAATCATACATATTGAAATTACATAATTTCAGCCTAGGTTTTAAAAAATCCACACATATTATTTGACAAGAGTATTCCAAAAATGAATAGGAAACATCATAATTAAACTAGGGTGAGGAAATTAAAGAGAAACTATAAGAAATAGAAAAGAGAAAACTAATGTTTTACTTTGCATACAAAATGATTTTCTGAATAAATAATGCAAAGCTATCTATAGAAAAGGGCAAAGGTAACCATGAAAGGCAAAAATAACCAAGAAAATTTTAAAGAAGAAGTAAAATAAGAGTGACTTGCCCTACCAAGTATCAAATTTCATTGTGAGGCAAAAGTAAAATCTAAAGTATGGTAATAATTGATGTTTTATACAAATAAGTCTGAGTAGGGAATGCAGAAAAATACACATATATCCCTTAGAACTTGGTATATTAAGAGGTAGCATCATAAGTCAGGAGGGAAAGGACAGGACAGAAAATAAGTGGCTAAAGAAATTAACTAGCTATAGGGGAAAAAGGGGATTCCTACTGCATATCATCCATAAAGTAAATTTCAAATGATCTAAATACAAATCTAAATATGAAAAACACAACGTTAAAGATTTTTAAAGAAACTATAAGAACACATTTATTATGTTAGTATGCAAAGCATTTCTTTAATGCCACACAAACTGAGATTCATATAGAAATATTTTGAAAATTACAATGTCTAATATATAGCAGGTACTTTCTCCATACTGCTATAGAAGCAGGTGTTATTGTTATTCCCATTGTACAGTGAGACCCAGAGAGGCTGAGTTGCCCAAGATCTTAAGACTTATATTTAACAAGGACTTGATCCAAAGCCCAAGTATTTGAAATCATTTTATTTTGTCCATTTGATTTCATAAAATGAAGACCTTCAGGATACCACAAACTTAATTTAAACAAGCCAGGAAGTGAGAAAAGATTGTCAACCTCAACCTACAAATGGTTATTATTGAAAAACACTAAAAATCAATTAAAAAAAAAAAAACCTCCTGTGAAGGTAATGAGATACAGTAAAAATAATCAAAGATATGCAAATTAGAACTATAATGATACACCCATTTGCATCCACTGGATTGGCAAAAGTTTTAAAGTAATAAAACTAAGCATGTGTGAAGAAGTAAAGAAAAGACACTTTTAGAAATCCATTTTCAATGTGTGAGTGGTAAAATAATGATTTTACCACTTCTCTGAAATAACCTATATGTCTAAATTATTCTATACTTCAGTAGGTTTTTTGTTTTGGGGGTTTTTTTAGGTTTTTATTTTATTTTGGAGTATAGTTAACAATGTTGTGTTAGTTTCAGGAATATAGCAAAGTGAATTCAGTTATAAATATACATGAATCTATTCTTTTCCTATTTAGGTTGTTATATAATATTGCGCAAAGTTCTCTGTGCTATATAGGAGGTCCTTGTTGGTTATTCATTTTAAATATAATAGTGTGTACATATCAATCCTTAACTCCCAATTTAGTTTTAAAAAGAAAGACCAGAAAGAAAAAGAGAAAACAGTAAGCCAACGCATGCATGCATGCTCAGTCACAACTGACTCTTTGCAACCTAATGGACTGCAGCCCACCAGGCTCCTCCGTGCATGGAATTCTCCAGACAAAAATACTGGAATGGGTTTCCATTTCCTTCTCCAGGGGATCTTCCCAACCCAGGGATAGAACCTGCATCTCCTGAGTCTCCTGCATTGGCAGGCAGATTCTTAACCACCTACCACCTGGGAAACTCCAAAGCTGCTGCTGCTGCTGCTAAGTTTAGTCGTGTCCAACTCTCTACGACCCCATAGACGGCAGCCCACCAGGCTCCTCTGTCCACGGAATTCTCCAGGCAAGAGTACTGGAGTGGGGTCCCATTTCCTTCTTCGGTGGGAAGCTCCAATAAGAGGTAATAAAATTGAAGCAACCCTTTTGAAGTAATGCGGCATGTAGTAACAGTAAAGATGTCGCTTTTTACAGCCTTAAGAAATTTAGGATATTTCTTACACAAGGAGACATATACAAGGATTTTTGTTAGATCACTAATAATAAAAAATTTTTGGAAGTAAAGTCTATCAACACAAGGAAAGAGTAAAAATTTGGTTTACCACACAGTGGAATGCTATATACATGACAGTTGAAAAGAATGTGTAGTCAACATAATTTCATCCAGAGCACATAATGTGGAGTAAAAAGACTGTAGGAAAATGAGTATGATATATCTGCATTAGTCTATACACAAAATATACTCTATATTTGTAAAGACTCATAGCTTTATGATAAAAAAAATATAAAAACTAAAAATACGGTCAGGAGAAAGACAAGCAGCTTCAGGATGGTCACTATATGTGGGAAGACAGGGCAAGAAGATGAGTAACTGACTAACACTTTCACACTTTTTTCAATTTTACACTTAAATAAATAAATAAAAGCTTTGAGGCATTCTTTTGAATATTTGCAAAAAAAAAAAAAAGAAATGGGTCTAGGTGAAATAAAAGGGGGGCCTCTACCTTATCTCTGATGCTTTGTCCTTTAAGCACAAATGGTCTGAAGCAAATATGACCCACAATGTTAGTAGGCATTTAAGATATGTCTTATAGTGGAATGATGGTTTTTATCATTCTCTGAAATATCTGAAGCTTAGTTTTCAAAAAAGAGGTGCAAAGGAGAAGAGAAAATAGTAAGCTCCAGTAAGAGGGCTGTATTAAATGATTTTTAAAAGTTATAAGAAAGACATTTAAACCACCTATGAAGTTAGAAAAGGAGAATGAATAAATGGCATGTCCTTCAGGTAACTCTCTACAAATATAATTTTTATTTTTCTTGAAAGAGATCTTTTGATTAATATCAGACATCAGGTATCCTATAGTTTTATTTTCTGACAAAGAAGTATCAGACCAGATCAGATCAGATCAGTTGCTCAGTCTTGTCCGATTCTTTATGACCCCATGAATCACAGCACGCCAGGCCTCCCTGTCCATCAC
Organism: Bubalus bubalis; assembly: GCF_019923935.1. Taxonomy (NCBI): domain Eukaryota; kingdom Metazoa; phylum Chordata; class Mammalia; order Artiodactyla; family Bovidae; genus Bubalus; species Bubalus bubalis. The sequence continues at coordinate 27,612,976 of NC_059164.1, read as the reverse complement.
CAACTCCCGGAGTTCACCCAGACTAACGTCCATCAAGTCAGTGATGCCATCCAGCCATCTCATCCTCTGTCATCCCCTTCTCCTCCTGCCCCCAATCCCCCCCAGCATCAGAGTCTTTTCCAATGAGCCAACTCTTCGCATGAGGTGGCCAAAGTACTGGAGTTTCAGCTTTAGCATCATTCCTTCTAAAGAAATCCCAGGGCTGATCTCCTTCAGAATGGACTGGTTGGATCTCCTTGCAGTCCAAGGGACTCTCAGGAGTCTTCTCCAACACAACAGTTCAAAAGCATCAATTCTTCGGCGCTCAGCCTTCTTCACAGTCCAACTCTCACATCCATACATGACCACAGGAAAAACCATAGCCTTGACTAGATGAACCTTTGTTGGCAAAGTAATGTCTCTGCTTTTGAATATGCTATCTAGGTTGGTCATAACTTTCCTTCCAAGGAGTGAGCGTCTTTTAATTTCATGGCTGCAGTCACCTGTAGTGACCACTACAGTCATCTGTAGTGACTTTGGGGCCCCCCAAAATAAAGTCTGACACTGTTTCCACTGTTTCCCCATCTATTTCCCATGAAGTGGTGGGACCAGATGCCATGATCTTCGTTCTCTGAATGTTAAGCTTTAAGCCAACTTTTTCACTCTCCTCTTTCACCTTTATCAAGAGGCTTTTGAGTTCCTCTTCACTTTCTGCCATAAAAGTGGTGTCACCTGCATATCTGAGGTTATTGATATTTCTCCCAGCAATCTTGATTCTAGCTTGTGTTTCTTCCAGTCCCGCATTTCTCATGATGTACTCTGCATATAAGTTAAATAAACAGGGTGACAATATACAGCCTTGACGTACTCCTTTTCCTATTTGGAACTAGTCTGTTGTTCCATGTCCAGTTCTAACTGTTGCTTCCTGATCTGCATACAAATTTCTCAAGAGGCAGATCAGGTGGTCTGGTATTCCCATCTCTTTCAGAATTCTCTACAGTTTATTGTGATCCACACAGTCAAAGGCTTTGGCATAGTCAATAAAGCAGAAATAGATGTATTTCTGGAACTCTCTTGCTTTTTCCATGATCCAGCGGATGTTGGCAATTTGATCTCTGGTTCCTCTGCCTTTTCTAAAACCAGCTTGAACATCAAGAAGTTCACGGTTCACATATTGCTGAAGCCTGGCTTGGAGAATTTTGAGCATGACTTTACTAGTGTGTGAGATGAGTACAATTGTGCGGTAGTTTGAGCATTCTTTGGCATTGCCTTTCTTTGGGATTGGAATGAAAACTGACCTTTTCCAGTCCTGTGGTCACTGCTAAGATCAGATTGATTATATTCTTTGCAGCCAAAGATGGAGAAGCTCTATACAGTCAGCAAAAACAAGACCAGGAGCTGACTGTGGCTCAGACCATGAACTCCTTATTGCCAAATTCAGACTTAAATTGAAGAAAGTAGGGAAAACCACTAGACCATTCAGATATGACCTAAATCAAATCCCTTATGATTATACAGTGGAAGTGAGAAATAGATTTAAGGGACTAGATCTGATAGATAGAGTGCCTGATGAACTATGGATGGAGGTTCATGACATTGTACAGGAGACAGGGATCAAGATCATTCCCATGGAAAAGAAATGCAAAAAAGCAAAATGGCTGTTGGGGAGGCCTTACAAATAGCTGTGAAAAGAAGAGAAACGAAAAGCAAAGGAGAAAAGGAAAGATATAAACATCTGAATGCAGAGTTACAAAGAATAGCAAGAAGAGATAAGAATGCCTTCTTTAGCGATCAATGCAAAGAAATAGAGGAAAACAACAGAATGGGAAAGACTAGGGATCTCTTCAAGAAAATCAGAGATACCAAAGGAACATTTCATGCAAAGATGAGCTCAATAAAGGACAGAAATGGTATGGACCTAACAGAAGCAGAAGATGTTAAGAAGAGATGGCAAGAATACACAGAAGAACTGTACAAAAAAGATCTTCATGACCCAGATAATCACGATGGTGTGATCACCGACCTAGAGCCAGACATCCTGGAATGTGAAGTCAAGTGGGCCTTAGAAAGCATCACTACGAACAAAGCTAGTGGAGGTGATGGAATTCCAGTTGAGCTATTCCAAATCTTGAAAGATGATGCTGTGAAAGTGCTGCACTCAATATGCCAGCAAATTTGGAAAACTCAGCAGTGGCCACAAAGAAGTATAGAATCTGCCAGTTAAAGGGAGATTCCTATGCTTTAAGAGAGAGCATGTTGAGATTCTCTCATAAAATAAAGACTAAAAGGTACATAGCCTTCCATCCTCATCAAAGACAACACTCTCAGAAATAATCTAAAGTTAATTTTAAGCCATGCAACAATGGAAAATAAAGCATTCAATGTTTTAACTGACAGAATATAGGTAATTAACTTTAGCCTATAATTCCATAAAAATTGATGTTATCAAACTATCATTGTAGCCATTCTTTCAAATGAACAATCTGAAGAAAATCTGATCAAAGAAATTTGAAAGTAATAATTATTTTAAAATATTTTTTTAAATATGGGAACAGAATTAGTATTTTATTCTAGAATATCTACCTTTAAACAAGTTTAAGTTCTCAGATACTCCTTCACACAAATTAACTGTAAAAATGCATTCTCAGATTTTAAAATATCTAGTGAGCCTATTGGATAGCAGCCAATTAACTTTTTAAGGATATATACTAAATATGATGGGGCTTCCGAGGTGGCCCAAGTGGTAAAGAATCCCCCTGCCAATTCAGGAGATGTAAGAGATGCAGGTTCAACCCCTGGATTGAGAAGAGAATTCCATGCACAGAAGAGCCTGGCAGTCTACAGTCCATGGGGTCGACTGAGCAACTGAGCATCATCATCATCATCACTAAGTATAATGGTCTGTGTTTACATTTTGGAAAAGTTGATCTTAGGATATACTTAAGATAATTTATTTTTTAAGTTACTCCAGGTTCATGTTAATAAACCTTGCTGTCAACGTATATTAGGAAAATTACCTCTTGACCTCTAAAATGTAGACAATGAAGAGAGGAGGAAAACTTGTATTCAGTTCAGCTATAAGCTGGAGCAAGTCATTTGGGTAAAAGAGAAGTGGAACTACAACACAGACATATTTAACCCACTGGAAAATATTGCTTTGTTCATCAAAGGTCTCTTCCAACCTATACTATCCATCATTGCAGCACTATGGTGCAGGCTCTTTTAAGAATCACTAACCATTGTTCTGTAAAACTCAGAAAGTCTAGCCTAGTGTTAATCAAAGTATTCCAGGACCACAAGCACCAGAAATATCTAGAGAGCTTTTCAAAAATACTGATTCTTCAGCATAACACCAAATCTACTGAATAAGAGTCTTTATAGAACTTGGGCTGCAGTCCATGGGGTTGCATGAGTGAACACAACTTAGCAACTAAACCACCATTATTCTTTGTGCTATTATGTCACATATTTCACTTCCACATGTTATAATTTTTTAAATATATTATTATTAGTGTTCCTTTGTCAGTTATATTTTAAAGACTTTCTAAAATATGTAGCCAAAATCTTTCATGTGTGTGTGTGCTCAGCATGTCAGACTCTTTTGCAACCCCATGAACAGGAGTCCATCAGGCTTCTCTGTCCATGGAGTTTCCCAGGCAACAATACTGGAGTTGGTTGTCATTTCTGCCTCTAGGGGATAGTCCTGAGCCCAAAGAATGGGAGGAAGTAAATGGAAGTATATATTTTTTAAGGTTCTTTCAATATATGTGAAGTGTTATAATTATTTAATGATAGACTTTGATAAGTTAAATGTATATGAAGTAATCATTAAAGCAACCAATAAAGAAACAAAATAGTTTACATAATAAGCACAGGGTGATGATAAAATAGAATCACGTGTAAAAAATTTATATTTATATATACTTATATATATTTTTATATTTAAATATTAAAATCTTTTATATTTAGACACATTTATCATTCCAGTGATTTTTCAGTCCAACATGATACAAATTTCAATTTGTTATCACTTTTTGTCTGAAGAACTGCCTTAAACATCTCTTATAGTACAGGCCTGATGGCAATGAGTTCCCTTTGTTTTTATTTATCTGAACGAGTTTTTGTTTTTTTCTTAATTTCTGGAAGATATTTTGCAGCATATACAATTCGAAGATGATAAATTTTTCTTCATTCAATGCCTTGCCATGTTGTTCTACTGTCCCCTCACTTGCATCTTTCATAACAATATTTGTTCCATGTGTATAAAAGCCTTTTTTTTCTGTCTATTCAAAAACTTGTCTCTATCACTGTTTTTTAGATATTTGTTTATGATTTGATGTGATTTTCTTCATATATTTTCTTCTTGGAGTTCACTGAACTTTTTGAATCTCTGGTTTTACAGTATTCAAGAAATTTGGGGAAAATTTGGCCATTATTTATTCTATTACCATTTATGTTCTCCTATCAATTCCTCTGGGTCTTTAATAACAAATGTGTTAGAACAATTCAATATTGTCCCACAAGTCAATTCTGCACTTTTTTTTTTCCAGTTTTTTTTCTTGTATTTTATTTTGTATATTTTCCATTGCTATATATTCCATTTGAAAGAACTTTTTTTGCAATATTGTCCCACAAGTCAATTCTGCACTTTTTTTTCCAGTTTTTTTCTTGTATTTTATTTTGTATATTTTCCATTGCTACATACTCCATTTGAAAGAACTTATTTTCCATTGCTATATATTCCATTTGAAAGAACTTTTTTTTGAACCAGATATTCATTAAAGTATTTGAGAGTATTTATTATTTCAAATATATTCTTCACCTCTAGAGAATTCATTTTGTTTTTTTTTAATACCTCTGTTTTTCACTTCTTAATGTTCATTTTTCCTTTACCTTCTTGACTATATGGAATATATAATAGCTGTTTTTACATCCTTTTCAGTAATTTCTGTCATCAGCATCATTTCTGGGTCGATTTCTATTGATAACCTCTTCTAATTCTTATGAATCATATTTCCCAGGTTATTTATAAACGAGTAATATTTTACTGGGTTTAAGGAATTATGGATTTTATTTGTAGGGATTTTGTTGTATTTCTTTAAATATTGAGTAGCTTTATTTGGGGATGCAAGTAACTTTGATTCTAACTTTGGAGGTTTGCTTTTAATCTTTTTTTAAGAGCAAGTACAGAAAAGTCTTTGAGTACAATTCTATTCTATCATTAAGGCAATACATTTCTGAGAATTCTACTCAATATTCTATGTATTAGATGTTTCCAGTTTGGCGGGTGCCAACCTGGATTATTCCCAGCCTCAAGTGAGCTCCAGAAATTGCTTTACCTACTTTTGGAAAATTCTTAAAGAGATGGGAATACCAGACCACCTGACCTGTCTCCTGAGAATTCTATATGCAGGTCAAGAAGCAGCAGGTAGAACTGGACGTGGAACAACAGACTGGTTCCAAATCAGGAAAGGAGTACATCAAGGCTGTATATTGTCACCCTGCTTATTTAACTTATATGCAGAGTACATCATGCAAAATGCTGGGCTGGACAAAGCACAAGCTGGAATCAAGACTGTCAGGAGAAACATCAATAACCTCAGGTACAAATATCACAGCACCCTTATGGCAGAAAGCAAAGAACTAAGTGCCTCTTGATGAAAGTGAAAGAGGAGAGTGAAAAAGCTGACTTTAAAACTCAACATTCAGAAAACTAAGATCATGGCATCTGGTCCCATCACTTCATGGCAAATAGATGAGGAAACAATGGAAATAGTGATAGACTTTATTTGGGGAGGCTCCAAAATCACTGCAGATGGTGACTGCAGCCATGAAATTAAAAGATGCTTGCTCCTTGGAAGAAAAGCTATGACCAACCTAGACAGCATATTCAAAAGAAGAGACATTACTTTGCCAACAAAATTCTGTCTTAGTCAAAGCTACGGTTTTTCCAGTAGTCATGTATGGATGTGAGAGTTGGACTATAAGGAAAGCTGAGCACTGAAGAACTGATGCTTTTGAACTGTGGTTGTTGGAGAAGACTCTTGAGAGTCCCCTGGACTGCAAGAAGATCCAACCAGTCTATCCTCAAGGAAATCAGTCCTGAACATTCATTGGAAGTACTGATACTGGAGCTGAAGCTCCAATACTTTGGCCACCTGATGCAAAAAATCACTGGAAAAAACCCTGACGCTGAGAAAGGTTGAAGGCAGGAGGAGAAGGGAACGTCAGAGGATGAGATGGTTGGATGGCATCACCAACCCTATGGACATAAGTTTGAGTAAACCCCGGGATTTGGTGATGGACAGGGAAGCCTGGCATGCTGCAGTCCATTGGGTCGCAAACAGTCAGATGCGACTGAGTGATTGAACTGACTGAACTCTTTCCTATCAGTTCATTTCTTAGTTTCATGTACTTCCCTTACATGTATACGCAGGGCAGTACTCAGCCAGAGCCTCAAAGGGATCCCATGCAGATATCTGGAGTCTGTGTCCATGCTGTATACTCATATCTCACATCTGGTATTTTGCCCTCAAATCCTAGGTGACTTGGTCTCCTCAAACTCTGTCTTCTCAACTTCACAAGGCCTCAGCATTGTTGAGGTTTCTCTTCACTACACCACCTCTTGGAAACTCTAGGCCATGAGCTAGAGCAGCTGTAGGAATCATATACTTGTTTTCCTTCCCCCACAAATCGATGTTCTGTGTTACCTTTTGGCCATTGCCTGAAAACTGATGTTTCACAAGTATCTTGTATGATTTTCAGTTGTTTAATGTGAGAGAATAAATCTGGTCCCATTATGCCATCATAGAAGAAAAATAAGTCTACTGTGTTATTTTTTCTATGTAAGTTATCAAATGTTTATAAAAAGTTTAACGTTAAATTTTAATCCTTTTATGTTTTAAGTTCTTTCAATATACAATGAATTTTCAAATAAAACTTGGTAGAAAAATAAGTGTATTTTGTAGCTTGTTGTCATTGTATATTTTCATGTCTTAATATGTAATGAAATTGTTAAACAAAATTATCTCATTTGGAATCAAGTGTTCTTCATTCATAGTTTTCATTTTCAACCAAAATTGAGTCTTTAAAATTCCAAAGATATTTTCAGTAATTTTATTTTCATAAAAAGCAAGAAAAATGGGACATCATGCAGATTTTTACAAAGAACTCCTCTATGTAGCATTACATTTTAAACATTCCATATCTACTAGAAACTCTTCAAAGGTCTCATATTATTTCATTAATTACAGTATATGCAATGGCTCTATGTTGTATCCCTCTGTTTTTGGTTCTTCACGAATAAGAAATAAAATAATTCCCCATTCATCTCAGAGCCTAAGAGAAGGATAAGCTAAATACCATCAAATGCAAGGCATAGCTTAAAAGGAGCTTTTTGTGAAGACAGGTTTATTTTCAAATATAACTACACATCGGCTTGGGACTTCTCTGTCAATCAGTGAGACTAAAGAGACAGCAATACAATTTCCAGTTTCTTTCAACAGAATATAAAATAAAACCTACTTGTGGTGTCCTATTCAAAACATGATCATCTAATTCATACTTGCTTATTTCACCGTTTTTTGTTTTCATTTTGGGTGTGTTTTTTTTTTTTTTTTTAAGCAAGCATGAAAGATTTTCTTTGTCCAGAAAACTGGAATGAATCCACTGAGTCAACCAAAAAATTGAAAAAAAGAATTGAACTGAGGCAGACCCAAGATAATTGATCCCTGGATTTTAAATCCCCACAGCTCAATCTAGGTCAGCTAAGCCTTAATCTTTCATTTACAGAGTAAGTGCTTTTGAAACACATGTACTAAGAAAAGATTCTCTGGCAAAGAATGGCGTGTTCAGTGGTTGAGTAATATGCTATAATGACATTTTGATTGTGTGCTACACAAAACTATTATGTCATTATGAAAACACAAGGTAACATTTGTCAAATCTAAGAGAAGGAGAAATTTCAAAGTTGCACCTATAATTACTGTAGTGTGAATTTTAAAATACTTTCATTTTTTTCTCCCAGAACCAGATTTTAAAAGTGGACGTGTGTCTCTTCCAAGGTTTTGGATTAAATTAGAGGGCACAAACTTTTTTTTTTTTTTCTTGTTCAAAAGAAAGAAAAGGGAACAACTTCTCAATTAGGACAGAATTCAGATATAGACTACTGACAATGGCTCCAAAACTGTTATTTGCTACTTCCAGTGATTATCAAATCCTGTGATATGGGTCTTAACTAAAATTACAGGAGGCTCATGGCATTTGGGTAACTGACATTTCCAACTTAAACTATTAGTAAGAAATTTTTTTAAATTTCTAAAATTCTATGATATTAAAGATTATTTTCCTGAGTTAAAAATTTGAATCATGTGGATTCAGAGGCTGGTGTGGTACAGACTTGCTGTCCATCCAAAGTATCGATACCTTACTATAATGCACTGACTTAAAAGTTCTGTTTGTCTCCTTTCCCAATGTTTTAAATAAGTCCTGTGATGTGAAAAAAAAACCATTGCGGCAGAAAATCCCAAAGAATGCCAAGAGCTAATCTTGTTGATAGAAATGAAAAGAAAATGGAGCAGTTTTTAAAAGCAACAGTTCCTTAGCCAGAAAATAAAGATTAAAGATAAATGAGAGTACATAAATAAAATATGATGGTTGTATAAATGAGTTCACCATACATTCTGTGCAAAAAGAAGAAAGTCTAATTAAGGAAACTACTTTAGCAATTACTTCTAGTATAAAAAGTTATAATTAAATGAGATAAAGCTATAAAAGAAAACTCATGATGTGAGGCTACGTATGTTGTTGTTTAATTAGTAAGTCATGTTCGACTCTTTTGCAACCCCATGGACTGCAGCCCACCAGGCTCCTCTGTCAATGGGATTTCCCAGGCAAGAATACTGGAGTGGGTTGCTATTTCCCTCTCCAAGGGATCTTCCCAACCCAGGATCAAACCCAAGTCTCCTGCATTGGCAGGCAGATTCTTTACCACTGAGTCACCAGGAAGATTACATATAGGCCACACATAATTCTAAATGGAAATGTAATTGAGGAAAAAGCCAGAAGCCCATATAAGCACCATATAAAATAGCAGGTGCCACAGGCACTTATATAGTTCAGACATAAAGAGCTGGAGCCTGTTCAATACAGTTAAGATTAGCTTGATGCAGAAATAAAATGTCTTTGCTTACATGAATCTATCCAGTGCTTAATCCCTGAACCATCAACATCCAGAGTTACAATTCTAACTATGCATACTCAGGTATAACCACGGTTAATGTTTCCTCAGAAGTGATGCAGTGTGGGGGTCTACTGTATTGAGATTTATTATAAAAGCATTTATAAATGACGTTAGCACTTTATTTATAGAATCTCTATGCATCTGAGTAGGATTCTTATATTTTTCCGCTTTATACTGCTGAAAATATATTTTCATTACTTTTTTATATTATGGAGGCAATTATATATATATATATTAATGATACTTTCAGATTTTTATTCACTAAAGATGACAGGTTAAGTTCTGTGGAAATAGCTAAGTTTTATGGCACACTTTTCCTAAAGTTTAAAAATAATTTTTAAATAAGATTTTAATATTTACAGCTATACATACATTAAGTATTCAAGTCCTAAACTTTATATGGAGAGTAAGAAAAATTAATGTATATCAAGATTTCATTTTTATGATTAAAAAACAGTTTTGAAGAAATACAGCAAAATAATCAAAATAAAGACAATACCATTCAAATGTGATCAGTTTTACAGAAAGTTGAGGGAGATATGCTACCTCTGTCTCAACACCAGGGTACATTAACACCTAGACAGCTATCAGGGTAATGTCAAATAATAGCTTGTTGATGAGCATCAGTTGTGCAACACATGTAGCCCAGATGTCAACTGGCACCCACTTACGTCTTAAGATCGCAACTAGATTATTTGAGCACTCACTCATTCCATGTCCTGTAGATGAGTAATACCTTCCCAAACCTCTGGTCTAGCTGAGCAGCTGTTTCCACTGAATGAACTCAGTTTGGGATTATGTGAACATTCTGAGTGGTCTGTCCCTGTCTACACTTCCTCAACCCAGATGGGATACTCAGAACATTCTGTAATTTCTAGCAAATCAAAACAAGAACTACTCATTAAAAACATGAACTGTATACTTTACTGAAGACAGTGAAGCAGTTGCCTCAGAGGAGGTTAAAGTTCATACTACAAGCATGTGTGCGCATGCTCAGTTGTGTCTGACTCTTTGCAACCCAATGGACTGTGGCCCACCAGGCTCCTCTGCCCATGGAATTCTCCAGGCAAGAATACTGGAGTGAGTTGCCATTTCCTTCTCCCTGGGATTTTCCCCACCCAGGGGTCAAACCCCTATCTCCTGCAACTCCTGCATTGGCAGGTGGATTCTTTAGCACTGAGCCACCTGGGCAGTTCCATTATAATCATGTAAACAACTTCAAATAGAAAATTAGATACAACTATTTTTTAAATGATCTAAGAAAGCATTCTGTCAAATGTTTCTCTCTTTTCTAAAACCATGTGAGATCTTGAAATTTAGAAATGTGGAAATGATTCAGCTGAATGATACTTATGTGGGCTGTGGTTTCAATCAGATAGTAACAGAAATTGCCCACAGGTGGGGCCTAGCCATACATCCATGTGTCTTTATAAAGTTTTAAGAGTTTCTCCACACGGTCTGTGCATATAGGCTAGTTTAGACCTCCTCACGGCATGGCAGCCTCTGGGAAATGGAGATGCTTACACAGTAGCTAAGGGTTTCACTGCAAGTGTTTTAGGCTACACCTTTCAGGACTAGCCTCAGAAGTCACCGAGTGTTGCTTCAGTATAGTCACAAGTCTAAGCAGGTTCAATATGAAAGGATACAGACACACCTCACAAAATCACAATGTAAAGCTAAAATATTGAATGGGAGATGTTGTGGCCATCTTTGGAAAATATGATCTGCCACATATGTTTATTTACCTTATATTTTTACCCCATTTTTCTAGCTTATAACATTAGAAAGTAACATATATAAATTCATTAACTTCACATTTTATTACTATTTTAATATAGTTCTTTAGTCACTAATGGAAATGTATAAAGATCCATAATCAAACAGAAATGTGTGTATTCTACAAAATTAATAGCATCATCAACATTTCTACCAGATAAGATTCATACAGCTGCTAGAGCTTTAGTTAAAGACATGTCAATGACACTGAAGGTATAGAATCTAGAACCAAATCTCCTGGAAGATGATGAGCTGAGTTCCATTGTGAGCAGAGTTCCACTGTGAGCACTATGTCCTGAGAAAGATATTTAAACCTTCTGGGCCTTATGGTTTGATCATCTATTAACTGTCTTTTTAAAATCTTACAAGGTTATAATGTTTTATTTTTCTTTGTATGGTAGGTAACATTCTCTTTTATGGATGAGTCAATAAAAATCAAGGAGATAAAGTATACATCCAAAGTCTAAAATCAGTGTCAAAGTTAAGAACAAACCTCAGCTCCAAGTTCACTATTCTCAACCATATAAACTAGTTTATCAATACAACACAATACCTATAGGTGAATGTAATATTTTATCTAGAATACAATTAGAGTGGCTACAAAACTGAATGCAAATTTCCATCTGTTTTATTAATAAAGTCACTGATTACTGCATTTCAACCATACAGAAGATACTATCAATCCAAGGCCTGTCTTTCTTACCTGAGTTCGCCAAGATTCCTGTCTGAACACCATAGGGCTTCTCTAGAAAGTTACATCTGTCTCTGGTTTACACAGGATATGCCAAACTAGACTGCACAGTTTGCACTATTATAATTTTGGCACACTCCTATAGGTTTTCTCCTTGCACATTTACTCTGTTCCCATCACCCTGAAAATAAATGCATGTATAGTTACAGTCTACTAACTGCACAGATATTATGTTAATATATTTGGATGATAATATGCTAACAGGGACCTGCCTAAATTATTATTGGCATTGCTGATGTTTTAAATTATTTATTTTAATTGGAGACTAGTTACTTTACAATATTATGGTGGGTTTTGCCATACATCATCATGAATCAGCCATGGGTGCACATGTGTCCCCCCATCCTGAACCCTCCTCCCACCTCCTTTCCCACCTATTCCCTCTGGATTACCCCAGGGTACCAGCTTTTGAGTGTCCTGCTTTATGCATCAAACTTGCACTGGTTATCTATTTTACATATGGTAATATACATGTTTCAATGCTATTCTCTCAAATCATTCACCCTCACCTGCTCCCACATAGTCCAAAAGTCTGTTCTTTATGTGTGTGTCTCTTTTGCTACCTTGCATATAGGATTGTCATTACTGTCTTTCTAAGTTATATGTATAAGCATTATATACTATATTGGTGTTTCTCTTTCTGAGGAACTTCACTCTATATCAGTTTGGTTCAGGCACTCAGTCATGTCCAACTCTTTGCAACCCCATGGACTGCAACACGCCAGGCTTCTCTGTCCGTCACCAACTCATAGAACTAGCTCAAACTCATGTCCATCAAGTTGGTGATGCCATCCAACCATCTCATCCTTTGTTGTCCCCTGCTCCTCCTGCTTTCAATCTTTCCCACCATTGGGGTCTTTTTCAATGAATTAGTTCTTCACATCAGGTAGCCAAAGTATTGGAGCTTTGTATAATAGGCTCCAAATTCATCCACCTCATTAGAACTGACTCAAATGCATTCTTTTTAATGCTGAGTAATATTCTATTGAGTATATGTACCACAACTTCTTTATCCGTTTGTCTACTGATGGACATCTAGGTTGCTTTCATATTCTAGCTATTGTAAACAGTGCTGCAATGAACACTGGGGTACATATGTCTCTTTCAATTCTGGTTTCCTTGGTGTGCATGCCCTGCAGTGGGATTGCTGGGTCATATGGCAGTTCTATTTCCAGTTTTTTAAGGAATCTCCATACTGTTCTCCATAGTGGATTTACCAGTTTGCATTCCCACAAACAGTGTAAGAGGGTTCCCTTTACTCCACACCTTCTCCAGCACTTATTGTTTGTAGACTTTTTAATGGTGGCCATTCTGACCAGCATGATACCTCACTGTGGTTTTGATTTGCATTTCTCTAATAATGAGTGATGTGAGCATATCTTCATGTGTTTATTAGCCATCTGTATGGCTTTGGAGAAATGTCTGCTTAGTTCTTTGGCCCACTTTTTTATTCAGTTGTTCGTTTTTCTCATATTGAGCTGCATGAGCTGCTTGTATATTTTGGCCATTAATTATTTGTCAGTTGTTTCATTTGCTATTATTTTCTCCCATTCTGAAGGCTGCCTTGATCCTTTACATATAAAACTCTAAAGATACCACCAGAAAATTACTAATCAATGAATATAGAAAATTTGCAGGATATAAAATTAATATACAGAAATACCTTGCATCCCTAGACATTAACAATGAAAAAATAGAGAAATTAAAGAAACAATCATATTCACCATTGTAATGAAAAACATAAAGTACTTAGCAATAAATTTACCTAAAGAAACAAAAGACCTATCTATAGAAAACTATAAAACACTGATGAAAGAAATCAAAGATGACACAAATAGATGGAGAAATATACCATGTTCATGGATTAGAAGAATCAATATAATGAAAACGAGTATATTGCCCAAAATAATCTATAGGATTCAACACAATCCCTATCAAGCTACCAATGGTATTTTTCACAGAACTGTAACAAATAATTTCATAATATGTATGGAAACACAAAAAACCTTGAATAGCCAAGGCAATCTGGAGAAAGAAGAAAGGAACAGGAGGAATCAACCTACCTGACTTCAGACTATACTAAAAAGCTACAGTCTGCAAAATTGTATGATACTGGCAAAAAGAAATACAGATCAGTGGAACAAAATAGAAAGTCCAGAGATAAATCCACACACCTATGGACACCTTATCTTTAACAAAGGAGGCAAAAATACACAATGGAGAAAAGATAATCTCTTTAACAAGTGGTGCTAGGAAACTGGTCAACCACGTGTAAAAGAATGAAACTAGAACACTTTCTAACACCATACACAAAATAAACTCAAAATGGATTAAAGATCTAAATATAAGACCAGAAACTATACAACATTTAGAAGAAAACATAGGCAGAACACTCTCTGACATAAATCACAGCAGGATCCTCTATGACCCACCTCCCAGAGCAATGGAAATAAAAAGAAAAATAAATATATGTGACCTAATTAAACTTATAAAAGCTTTTGCACAATGAAGGAAACTATAAGCAGTGTTGATTTTTTTTAAAATTCAAGTTGCAATATCTTGTAATGTAAAATTGTGCTCAAATGCCCAAAAGGCAACAAAGTTTGCACAGAGTAGTAATGTTTGCATATGTTAGCCATTCTGAATAAGAATAAAGAGGGAAATCCTCTGGTAAGTGATTTAACAACTGCATACTACTTTATTTCTTCTCTTCTAAAAAGAGAACCTTGGAGATTCTATAGGTGACACAGATCTGTCACCTATGCACTTTACCCTGAGGGAAGAACTATCTGTATGTAATATCACGGCTTCTTCTTGCAATCACAAAAGTCTATTTGATGCAATCAAAAAATTCTCAGTTGTATAGAGAATTTTCTAGGAGGAAAAACATCCACCACTTTCAAAAGCATCAAGAAACTTGAACAGGCCATTAACCATGAGGGAGGTTACAAAAAGAATTAATTATTTTCACAAAATCTCCAAAGACAGAAAGTTTTACTAGGAACCACTTATAACAGCAAAAAAAAAGAAAAAGAAAGAAAGAAAATTTATTTTGTTATAAAACTCTTGAGTTTTCTCAGTATATAACCACATTTTCAAATAATACATTGGAAATAATCATTACAAAAATGGTTACTGAGATCTGACTGGTCTGTTTTTGCATGCTAGTTTCATGATTCATGAGATGTGTGACCTTGGTCAAGTAATCTGATCTCTCTAAGCTGCAGTTCTTCTTCATCAGCAACATTAGAACAACAATAATAGGGGATTAAGTAAGGTAATTCACACAAATCTCCAATAGCACCCAACACATGGTGTCAGCGGAGATCAGTTTTTATTCTTGCTCATAAGCACAGTCAATAACATAATCTCTGCTTTATTGGAACTTCTAACCAATTCTATAAGACATAAAGTGGAAATAAAGGGTATAATTGGAAGGAAAAAGATTAAATGACTATTATTATTGACAAGTTTATAATTTATGTAACTCAAATTCTAAAAGAACTTCTAATTTCTTCAAATTACCATAGATTAGAAAGGTGGTGAGGTATACGATAAAAGAACAAAAATAGTAGCTTTCTTTAAGAATTTAGAATAGTTATCATAAAACAATTTCATTCCCATGGGAAATAATATTTTCCTGGAAAAATGAATGGAAGAATGAAGGTATAACAAATTTGAAAAGAAGAGGAAAGGGAAATTAATCCTTTAAGAATCTTATTATAAGAAACAAAAATGGTTATAAGAATCGACAAAGAAATAAATATATTAGGAAATCTTAGTCCAGAAACACACATTGCATATGTATGAGCTTAATGTATGACAAAGCAAACACTATAGATCAATAATGAAGGCACAGAGCATCAATATTTATTATTAGAAAAGCTATTTGGGAAACAATCAAGTTAGGCCTTTATCTCTATAATGACCACTTGCCTATTATTTGTCTCTCCAGCTCAAAATATTTCCCCTTTATAATTATCCTCCCCCTGATTCTTTGATATGGAACCTGATCCACAGATTTTCTAGGATGGGCTCCTAGAATCCAGAGTTCATTCAGTGTGACCTTGTTTCAGGGAACACGAAGCATCATACCCAAATGAGAAAAACAGGGTCACTTTCCTGGGAACTGGGTTGAGAGTGAAAGCCAGATTTAGCCTTTTTCTGGATGGTTGGATGGTTCCCACTGGGACAAAGAAGAAGGGAAAACAAATGAGAAGGATGAGAAAATTTACTGAGAGCAAAGGCAAGAGAAGAAAAACAGAGACACAGAATCTCAGTGGCATGCCCACCCTGGTCCTCTGTCTCTCCTTGAAAAGTGGTGGCACCCTGAGCATGGGAAGGAAACAGCCTGCATTTTAAGAGTGCCAGAATTCTGTGACTAGCATTCAGAAGATTCCTAAACAAAATTACTTTATCTACCAAAATAAATTCCCAAAAAGTACATGCTAAATTTTAAAATGAGGTAAAATGCAACCATTAAAAAATTCTTCTTGCCATAAGAGTGTTGTAGTGAAAACATTTTATTACATAAATAAATACTTCTTCACATCACAGAAAAAAAAAATTCTTCTTGAGAAGGTAAAGAACATCCTAAAAGTAAAAACTCTATGATAGAAAAAAAAAAAAAAACTACATACTTAGCAACCCTCATATGCAGGGTTGGTACAATTCATACAAAAATAACAAACAGGGAAAACATCCACACAAACATACAAAAGATTTATTTGTATTTTTAATGCAAAAAAAAAAAAGGCTCTAAAAATGGAGAAATCTGTTAACATCCCAAAATACAATAAAAGCAGGCAAATAACAGAACAGACAAATCTGCGAAGAAACACAAAAGGCCATTAAACACATAAAAAGCAGTGTAAAAATGTAAATAAATGTTTTCAAATTTAAAATAGAGTACTTGTGCCAATATTGCTACACAGAAATAAGTACTAAATGGCTGGTAGTACTGTCAGAAATCAATTTTGCAACACACAAAGACCTTCACCTGCCGTCATACCTTTTAGAGCTTGTGTGCTAAATCAGCACTTCTGCTTACAAGTGCAGAAACCCAACTCAGAATGTTGTAATGAAGAAAGGAATGCATTGGCTCACAGAGACAAAAATTCCAGCAGTGTGCATGTTGGATCCCAGTGCTCTAACTCGTGCTAATGCATCCCTCTCTCTCCTTGTCAGGTCTGCTTTCAACTGTGATGGCTTTTCATTCATTGGCCCTCTGGCAGGCTCTCTCTCAAGGTGTACTTTAGATTTCTTTTTTTCTTTTTATTTTATCTTAATTTTTATTGGAATATAATCGCTTTACAATTTTGTGTTAGTTTCTGCTGTACAGTGAAGTGAATCAGTCATAAATTTACATATATCCCCTCCCTCTTGGACCTCCCTCCCACCCAACACTAGATTTCTGCTCTACCAACATTACAAGCCAGCAGAATGACTAATCAGGACCTACCATATAGCACAAGGAATTCTTCTCAGTACTCTGTAATAATCTATATGGGAAAATAATCTAACAATCTAATAATCTTTGTGGATATATGTAAAAGTGATACAATTTGCTATATAACAGAAATGAACACAACGTTGTAAATCAACTATACCCTAATAAACATTTATGAAGAGGACCTCAATTTCTCAGTGGCTTTCTTGCAAAGCCTCAGGATAATGCCTCACTTTATCCCATTGGCATGGCTTGGGTCATACCTGCTCCTCTCTGAAGCAATCACTACAGTCAGGGAATAGGTTTGGCCTCCTGGGACAGAAGCAAAGTGTAGGGTTCATCATGCCTGAATGAGAGCTCGAATCACAGGAGTGGAGTTTGGGTTAGAAGTTAACAAGAAAAAAATTCAGGTGCTATTTCCAGAAGGGATGTTGTACACATAAAGATAACAGGTGTACATCACACCACTAGACCCAGTAATTTAAATTCTAGGAATCTGGTCTAAAAAAAGCAATTAGAAGGAAAGAAAAGATTATGGTAGATATTTAAAATTGTATTTCTTATAGCACAGAAATGAAAACAGTAGTAGGAAAATGACTAAATAAACTATTGTATAAATTTATTATAATAAAACTAGATACTGTTACATATATATTTATATGAATAAAATATGACTATGGGAGAAAACACAATAGTATGTGAAAAAATAGTATAAATTATCTATTTATATATATATATATATTTATGTATATATGTAAGTATAACCCAGTTTTTTACATATTTTTTCCTGGAAAATAAACTGAAAAATAATAGACCACAAAGATCACCTAATGTGGTGAACTTTGGGGAGCTTTCTGTGGGCACATATATTATTTTTTAATCAGGTAAATACTCTATTTAAAAGTTATAAAAAGCAGAAATCTGGTAGATGATTACTGCAGTGCTCAATGCCTATGATGCCCAGGCAGCCTGAAGTCAGGAAACACCTCCACGCTAGCTGCTGCCTTTATTTCATAAACTTAAACATCACTTGAACACTCTGAACTTCAGCATGCTGCTGCTGCTAAGTCGTTTCAGTCGTGTCCGACTCTGTGCGACCCCATAGATGGCAGCCCACCAGGCTCCCCCGTCCCTGGGATTCTCCAGGCAAGAATACTGGAGTGGGTTGCCATTTCCTTCTCCAATGCACGAAAGTGAAAAGTGAAAGTGAAGTCACTCAGTCGTGTCCAACTCTTAGCGACCCCATTGACTGCAGCCCACCAGGCTCCTCCGCCCATGGGATTTTCCAGGCAATAGTACTGTAGTGGGTTGCCATTGCCTTCTCTGCATATACATCATATACATCTTCAGCATATACATCAACAAAATGGGAATAATAATGTCTGCTCTGTACACCTCACATGATTATTCTAAAAATCAACAGCATCAGTAAAAAGACTGTTTAAATTATAAAGTGTTATGAAAGCTGACATCTTGAAATTAGTATGCCAAAGCAATCCTTTGTACCCTCCCCCCCAATATATTAAAGACAAACAAGAGTAACATAACAACATCTCACTAATCCCTGTTTCCTGTTTTCCTTTGAACTTCACTTTTTAAGTTTATAAATGGAGGTAATAATACCTATTTGTTTCATCTCATGTGAATCTTAGGTAAATCTTGTTGATATTAGGTGACACTGAATACCTAGTAGTGCCAGGCATGTAGAAGGCACTTAGCAAATGTAAATTATCGGCTCACTTTTTGCTTGTACCCTACTTTTTCTCTCATCTGTAAAATATGCATGGTAAAAATGTGCAGGGTTGGAGAGAAGTAGGTAGCTGATATTCAAAAATCCTTCCCCCTCTTCAGTTTGGACTTTTCAATGAAAGCCCAATCTCTTTCACAGAGCTGCTGCTGCTGCTGCTAAGTCACTTCAGTTGTGTCTGACTCTGTGTGACCCCATAGACGGCAGCCCACCAGGCAGGGTACTGAATTATGCAGTTGCTGTTGTTGTTTAGTCACTACGTTACGTCCAACTCTTTGCAACCATATGGACTGTAGCCCACCAGGCTCCGCTGTCCATGGGATTTCTGAGCCAAGAATATTGGAGTGGGTAACCATTTCCTTCTCCAGGGTATCTTCTCAACCCAGGGATCAAACCTGTGTCTCCTGCATTGCAGGGGGATTCTTTACCACTGAACCATCTAGAAAGCCCAAATTATGCACTGCAAACAGCCAAATCAGTAGCCTCACAGATTCCAAGGTATCTCCATGTGGGGCCTGCTGGGCAGGCATGAGAACAGTGCTGCTCCAGCTGTGCGCTCAGAAGGTATTCTTACATAAAATACAATTGCAATTTTAGAGCCTCCAACATACTTTTGCCTAACTTCCTCCTCTAAGAAAATTGGGGAACTTAAACATCCATAGGTTTCCTGTGGAGTCATATGCTAACTCTCTTCCATCATGCCCAACTCTTTGCAACCCTGTGGACTGTAGTCCACCAGGCTCCTCTGTCCATGGGACTTCCCAGGCAAGAATACTGGAGTGGGTTGCCATTTCCTTCTGCAGGGGATCTTCCTGATCCAGGGATCAAATCTGTATCTCCTGCATTGCAGGTGGATTCTTTACATTAGCATCACCTGGGAAACCATAGTGAGGGTGTAAGTATCTGCTGCACTCCTCCAGCTTGCCCACCATACAAGTTTAACTCAAAAAAGAATGACTCAAGGAATGATAAAGGAAACTATTTGAGAAAGGCATAGGACCATCTAAATTTAAGAACTGTAACTTTCCCTCTTCTCTCATAGAATTCAGCCCAGCTCTACAGCCCTGTCCACCACCTGAACTCTGCCCCTCCCTTCTCCTGCAGGCCCCAGGGAAGTGTGTAGAGAATGCAAGTTCACCAATACCCACACTTCCCTTGCTTTGGCCTTGACCCTGTGGCAATTCTTCAAGACTCAAGACAAGAGCCTGATTCTTTACCCAAATTATTAGAGCTTGCCTAAAATCTGGGACAGCTGAGAATGTAGCCTGTCCCCACAGGGTAGGAATGTATTAACCACCCTATAAAAGTTATTTTTAAAGTTTTATTTAAGGAACAGCAGCTGGAGAATAAAGAAAAGAAAGGCAAAACACAATTCTTTTATACCCACACTGCAGTCCCCCTCTCATCAATCTCCCAAGGTTTGCTATAGGAACTGCATCCATGTAAATGCTTTAAGGCTGACCTACAAAGCTGGAAACTGAAGAATACAGGGAATAAAACAAACAGGAAATACAAAACAACCTGGTTTGATCAGACCCTTCTAGTTGCCTTGCTTAGTATTAGGGAAGTTTGACAACAGACTTGGAATTCATTCATTGGATTTGGAGGGAATTGCTAAAAAAAATTAAAGAAACATTAAAATACCACCACATATAATGAGCTCACTGCCATTTGGAACTTGTTTTCAATCAACACACTGTAAATGTTAGCAACAGAAGGTTTTCTAACAGTCCCTATCCTTGGGATGGGAGAGTAATCAGAAAAGAAATTCAGCAAACTACAAAACCATGACATAAATTTTAATGCAGTCTACATTTCATTAATCTCTATGTTATGATGAAAATTAGTTCTGCTTTTCATTGTTATTTTAGTAATACTGTATTTGAAACATATGATTGCTATATTTGTTGTTTTTAAAAAAGCAATGCACTCCCCACTTGGGGGGTGTGTGTGTGCTTAGTCATTCAGTTTTGTCTGATTCTTTGCAACCCTTTGGACTGTAGCCCACCAGGCTGTTCATGGGTATTTCAGGCAAGAATACTGGAGTGGGTTGCCATTTCCTCTTCCAAGGGATCTTCCTGACCCAGGGATTGAACTTCCATCTCCTGTACTAAAAGCATAATCTTTTTTTTTTTTGCATTCCAGTTAATATATTTGTTCCTTTTTTTGCAAATGGTATGCATTAACAATTCTTTTTTTTTTTAATAATGAGTGATTTTTTGGGGGTTTTTTTATTTTATTTTATTTTTAAACTTTACAATATTGTATTGGTTTTGCCAAATATCAAAATGAATCCACCACAGGTACACATGTGTTCCCCATCCTGAACCCTCCTCCCTCCTCCCTCCCCATACCATCCCTCTGGGTTGTCCTAGTGCACCAGCCCCAAGCATCCAGTATCGTGCATCGAACCTGGACTGGCGACTCATTTCATATATGATATTATACGTATTTCAATGCCATTCTCCCAAATCATCCCACCCTCTCCCTCTCCCACAGAGTCCAAAAGACTGTTCTATACATCAGTGTCTCTTTTGCTGTCTCATATACAGGGTTATTGTTGCCATCTTTCTAAATTCCATATATATGCATTAGTATACTGTATTGGTGTTTTTCTTTCTGGCTTACTTCACTCTGTATAATAGGCTCCAGTTTCATCCACCTCATTAGAACTGATTCAAATGCATTCTTTTTAATGGCTGAGTAATACTCCATTGTGTATAAAAGCAGATTCTTCACCTGCTGAGCCATCCAGGAAGTCCATTGGAATTCACCTCAATTCAAAAAGATTTATTGAGAGCACTACTATGTGTGAAAGACAGATTCTACCTCAAATAACTTATGCTATTGTAGGAAGAAAATATACATGTGCATGCACAAAACCGAATACATGAGATAGAATGTGCTATGAGCCTGGGAAAGGGGAAAACATCACATCCACTCAAGAGGTTTCAGGAACAGTCTACCAGAGATCACCTTGAGCAATGACAGAATGGAGGGAACAGCATAAGGGAGCATGTGGGAAAGCAGTATGCATGGACAGAAAACAGTTAGGTATCCCTCAGAAGCATGAGAAAGTGAGCAAAGATTTCGGAGGAAAAGAGGCTCCAAACCTGGATCTATACTTTCTAGTTGTTTGACCTTTGGCAAGTTGCACAACTTCTCTAAGTTGCTCTTTCGTTCTGTTTATTTTTTATTTTTTAAATTTTTTAAACTATTTTAATGATGTATTAATTTCTACCATACAGCAGAATGATTCAGTTATACATATATATATACACACACATACATTCTTTTTCATATTCTTTTTTCATTATAGTTTCTTTTTTTTTTAGCTTTCTGAATATTGAGTTTTTTTGTTTTTGTTTTTTTTAATATAAATTTATTTATTTTAATTGGAGGCTAATTACTTAACAATATTGTATTGGTTTTGCCATACATCAACATGAATCCGCCATGGGTGTACACGTGTTTCCCATCCTGAACCCCCTTCCCACCTCCCTCCAGGTCATCCCAGTGCACCAGCCCCAAGCTTCCTGTATCCTGCATTGAACCTGGATTGGTGATTCGTTTCTTATATGATTTTATACATTAATGCCATTCTCCCAAATCATCCCCCCCTCCCTCTCCCACAGAGTCCAAAAGACTGTTCTATACATCTGTGTCTCTTTTGCTGTCTCGCATACAGGGTTGCCATTACCATCTTTCTAAATTCCATATATATGTGTTAGTATACTGTATTGGTGTTTTTCTTTCTGGCCTACTTCACTCTGTATAATAGGCTCCAGTTTCATCCACCTCATTAGAACACTAATAAGTGTGCAATGAAAGTGTGACTGTGCATGTGAAGGACCTGTCATGGTGACTAGCAGCATATAGTGAATGCTCAAAAACTGTTTAAAACAAAAGAGAAACAAAGAGAGGGAAGAATGAAAGGAAAGTTGAGAGGGGTGTTAGTTGGAAGTTTTGAGAGGCTTGGCATAGATATCTATTTTGGAGCCATTTGCATGTAAGCCTAAGACATGAAGACAAACATCACAAACTAAATGTGCAAAGGACACAACTTCAGGGACACATTTTTTGAGTCAGAAGAGGAAAAAGTATATGAGGTCACATGTTACAATGGAATAAAGATAGGGCATGGATTTAGAGCTGGGTTCCACCAAAGTGTGTGTGATTTTGCAAAACATTTCTAGGACTTGAATGGACAAATATCTTCTTCACAGAATTATTCTGGAGGATAAAGGGATAAGCTATATAAAATCACATAACGCCATGGCTTGTACATAGGTAACCATCAAAAACTATCAGGCCCCTCCTCTTCTGCTTGTCTCCCTTGGAGAGAGGAAAAAGAGTAATGAATGTAAAGAAGGGAAATAACCCGATATAAGTAATGACAGAGCTATAACAGACCAGAGGAGGACAGGGAATAAGAAAGAAATTCTGTGAGAGTTGTTGTATAGAGTTATCATTTATCTTTAAGACTCAGTTTCAACAGAGGGTTTGGTGGGAAAAATCAGATTATAAATTGAAAATTCTGAATGAGTAGTGCATTCCTAGAGCAACTATTAGTGATTTACCATTTACCTGATGTCTTGGCATGAAGCAAAGAATTAATAAATAATAGTAATATTCATAGATTTCACTTAAAACAAAAAACAAAAAAACAAAAGACAATAGGCCACAAATGGAATCTCTTGTGCTAAGTCCATGCCACCAGCCCAAGGCTTAATACCTAGCCTAATCACTGTTACAACCTCCCTCAGGAATGTAGCTTTAACCAAGCAGTTTGGAATTTGTTGGTCAGCACCAATGAGCTAATCTGCCACATAGGCACTTTCCATCCCCCAAAGGAAGATGTGGTCATCTGCTCTCTGTCTACAAAAGCCTTCCATCTGTACAATTCTTTGGAGCTCCCTTCTATTGGCTAGATGGGATACTGTCCAATTCATAAATCGTTTTAATAATCCAAGGAGATCTTCAAATTTTCTCAGCTGACCTTTTGTTATTCAAAAGTGTTAAGGTTAAGTGAGTTTTATTTAAGTTATTTAGGTTATTTGGGAATGGAAAACATGAGACCAAAAAGAAAACAGAAGGAAGGAAGAGATTAAAGATAAAGGCAAAAGAAAGGGCATGTATTGGTAGAGATAAATTGAATCTAGAACATGGATAAACATTAGTCTTCATAAAGAGTTATAACTCCTTTTGATTCAAAGGTCCTTGTGGCTGGGAGAGAGATAAATTTCTTGAGAGAAGAAAATAATGACTGAGAGAGGTCATTCCAGAAAGCATCCATCTTCTGAACAGGGTTCCATAAGTGATGCCTGTTAGTGAGAGTGTTGCCAATAGCTGAGGGTTCCCAATTACTAGTGAGATATCTGAAAAGAAAGCTGATCATGTGATCAACAAAGCACATGGAGACAAAACAAAGGTGATGGATCAGGAGAATTTTAAGTATGTGGGATAAAGCCTTGAAAGATCCATGACTATAACAGAGAAGAGCAAACCTAACTCTATATTGAATCTATTCCTTTAGTTCAAACCTCTGTGCTCTGTATATGTAGACTGACAAGTCAATGGGTCTAGGAGGCAAAAGATTCCACAAGAATATTACTAAAAGAAAGGTTGATGAGTTCTAATCCAATGACAAAAAATTATTCCCCTCTTGATCTGTTTCATCTTGTCATGTAACAAGGTGATGATGTAGCCACAAAAATACCAAGCAAAACCTGCCTAAGATTTGGACATTACCAGGCACAACAAAATTCCAGTATTTCAATCAGTAGGAGGCCTCTTTTCATGTCTCTTTAGAGTTCAGTGATACCTCTCTCTTTATGTCTTAACACAAGTCTAACTTATTTTTTCAAATTCTCTTTCCCTCATTCCTCTACTTTTGGCTCCAGTTTTACTGATAACCCCTATGTCTTGTATATATTTTCTCCCTCTATTCATGTGACAAGTGTTTATAAAGCTGCCAATATGTGCCAGAAATTGGTAAAGGCACAAATATAAACAGAGCATATTTAATCATTGTTGTCATGGACTTGACATTCTAATGAGGGAAGGCGAAAAATTAACCAGTAAATAAATTCATACTAAGTTAATGTAGTGGGTCAAAAAAATAAAAAGATATGTCCAGGTCCTAAATCCCAATATCTATGAATGTAAGGTATTTGAAAAAAGGGTCTGCAGATAAGAATTTCAAGATGAGGTCACCATGGATTGTAGGGGAAGATTTTAATCCAGTGATGGGTATCTTTATAAGACGGGATGATACAGAGACACAGGAAGAAGACCATGTGAAAAGGGAGGTAGAGACTGGAGTTACATAGCCCAAAACTAAGCAACACCAGTAGCCTGGAGGGAAGTTGGGTGAAGCTAGCCACCAAAAGCTAGGAGAGAGAAAACAGCTCCTCCCATGGGGCCTCCGGAGCAAGTGAACTAATTCTGACAATACCTTGATTTTGGCCTCATGGCTTCCAGACTTGTGAAAAAAAATAATTTTCGGTGGTTTCTAGGTATCAGGTTTGTGGTAATTTGTTATGGCAGCCCTAGAAAACTAATATAGTCAAGATGCTGAGAAGTACTATTGAAGGAAGTTAAAGGCTGTGTTCAGTTCAGTACAGTCACTCAGTCGTGTCTAACTCTTTGTGAACCCATGAATCACAGCACGCCAGGGCTCCCTGTCCATCACCATCTCCTGGAGTTCACTCAAACTCACGTCCATCAAGGCAGTGATGCCATCCAACCATCTCATCCTCTGTCATCCCCTTTTCCTCCTGCCCCCAATCCCTCCCAGCATCAGAGTCTTTTCCAACGAGTCAACTCTTCGCATGAGGTGGCCAAAGTATTGGAGTTTCAGCTTTAGCATCATTCCCTCCAAAGAAATCCCAGGGCTGATCTCCTTCAGAATGGATTGGTTGGATCTCCTTGCAGTCCAAGGGATTCTCAAGAGTCTTCTCCAACACCACAGTTCAAAAGCATCGATTCTTCGGTGCTCAGCTTTCTTCACAGTCCAACTCTCACATCCATACATGACCACTGGATAAACCATAGCCTTGACTAGACGAACCTTTGGTGGCAAAGTAATATCTCTGCTTTTCAATATGTTATCTAGGTTGGTCACAGCTGTTCTTCCAAGGAGTAAGCGTCGTTTAATTTCATGCCTTCAGTTACCATCTGCAGTGATTTTGGAACCCCAAAAAATAAAGTCTGACAATGTTTCCACAGTTTCCCCATCTATTTCCCATTAAGTGATGGGACCAGATGCCATGATCCTCGTTTTCTGAATGTTGAGCTTTAAGCCAACTTTTTCACTCTTCTCTTTCACTTTCATCAAGAGGCTTTTTAGTTCCTCTTCACTTTATGCCAGAAGGGTGGTGTCATCTGCATATCTGAGGTTATTGATATTTCTCCCAGCAATATTGATTCCAGCTTGTGCTTCTTCCAGCCCAGTGTTTCCCATGATGTACTCTGCATATAAGTTAAATAAGCAGGGTGACAATATACAGCCTTGACGTACTCCTTTTCCTATTTGGAACCAGTCTGCTGTTCCACGTCCAGTTCTAACTGTTGCTTCCTGACCTGCATATAGGTTTCTCAAGAGGCAGGTCAAGTGGTCTGGTA
The DNA here is from genome assembly GCF_019923935.1 of Bubalus bubalis. Lineage (NCBI taxonomy): Eukaryota > Metazoa > Chordata > Mammalia > Artiodactyla > Bovidae > Bubalus > Bubalus bubalis. The sequence goes on along the minus strand of NC_059164.1, from coordinate 27,586,407 downwards.
TTCCCATCTCTTTCAGAATTCTCTACAGTTTATTGTGATCCACACAGTCAAAGGCTTTGGCATAGTCAATAAATCAGAAATAGATGTTTTTCTGGAAGTCTCTTGCTTTTTCCATGATCCAGCAGATGTTGGCAATTTGATCTCTGGTTCCTCTGCCTTTTCTAAAACCAGCTTGAACATCTGGAAGTTCACAGTTCACATATTGCTGAAGCCTGGCTTGGAGAATTTTGAGCATGACTTTACTAGCGTGTGAGATGAGTGCAATTGTGCGGTAGTTTGAGCATTCTTTGGCATTGCCTTTCTTTGGGATTGGGAAGAAAACTGACCTTTTCCAGTCCTGTGGCCACTGCTGAGTTGTCCAAATTTGCTGGCATATTGAGTGCAGCACTTTCACAGCATCATCTTTCAGGATTTGGAATAGCTCAACTGGAATTCCATCACCTCTACTAGCTTTGCTCGTAGTGATGCTTTCTAAGGCCCACTTGACTTCACATTCCAGGATGTCTGGCTCTAGGTCAGTGATCACACCATCGTGATTATCTTCGTCATGAAGATCTTTTTTGTACAATTCTTCCGTGTATTCTTGCCATCTCTTCTTAATATCGTCTGCTTCTTTTAGGTCCATACATTTCTGTCATTTATCGAGCCCATCTTTGCATGAAATGTTCCCTTAGTATCTCTAATTTTCTTGAAGAGATCTCTAGTTTTCCCATTCTGTTTTTTCCCTCTATTTCTTTGCATTGATCACTGAGGAAGGCTTTCTTATGCATTCTTGCTATTCTTTGGAACTCTGCATTTAGATGCTTATATCTTTCCTTTTCTCCTTTGCTTTTCGCTTCTCTTCTTTTCACAGCTATTTGTAAGGCCTCCTCAGACAGCCATTTTGCTTTTTTGCATTTCTTTCCCATGGGGATGGTCATGTTCCCTGTCTCCTGTACAATGTCACGAACCTCCATCCATAGTTCATCAGGCACTCTATCTATCAGATCTAGTCCCTTAAATCTATTTCTCACTTCCACTGTATAATCATAAGGGATTTGATTTAGGTCAAAGACTGTGTTAAAAAATGACAAATTTAGATATGTGAGTGAGTTTATGGTATTTGGTCAATTTCCGAAAGAAGTAGAAATACATGTAGAAATCTAGGTGAAGACATTGTCAAATACAGAGAACAAGGGTACAGAACATGGCTATGCACTAAAGGAGCATCAGAGACAGTGTGGGCAGGTGGATGTGAGTGAGGAAAGACAGAGGGAAGCAGGTCAGGAACACAGCCTGAGGCTGCTTCACAGGGTCCCTTGTAGGTAAATGTCATACATAGTGAAGTGTACGTTTTTGGAAGCTTAAGAGGTGATGTGTTACGACTTAGGTGCTACGTAGTGAATACTCTAGTTTGAAAAGAGGTAAACATGGTAGTAGGGAAAACAGTTAAAAGGCTGTTATTGATACAGTCACCCAATGAGAATAATGGTGCCTTCAGCACAGTGACAGGACCCGGACAGAAGCAGGGGAAGTGATGAGAAGGGCCAGCACTAAGATGCATTTATTTTATTCAGTACTACTAAGACATACTTGACAAAGTTATAATATAAAGTGTACAACATGATGGTTTGACAAACACACTGTGAATGGATTCCATGATTGAGTTAGTTACCTCATCATCACCTCACATATTTACCTAAATATTTACCTATTTACCTATTCATTTAAATTCTACACTGTTAGCAAATTTCAATTATACAATATAGCACTGTCAGCTACAATCACCATGCTCTCTACATCAGACCCTAAGATCTCCTCACTTTATAACCGAGTTTGTATACTTTTTGTATACTCTTACCAGTCTCTCTCTAGTCCTCCCAACTCTTGGCGGCACAATTCTACTCGCTATTTTGAGGTCCTCAATTTTTTTTTTTTTTAGGTTTCACATAAAAATGACACCATGGGTATTTGGTCTTTCTCTGTCTGTCTTATTTCACTTAGCATAACGCCCTCCAGATTCATCTGATTGTTTTTTAAATTCCCATCTCTCTTCATTTTTGCATACTACATTTTGCATTTTCTGCGTACTACAAAAAAATGGCTCTTGACAGGCATATATATTTGCTAGGTCAAATTTAACATTTATTCCAAGTTCTTTCATCTCCCTTGTCACCTTCCACAGGTTTTATATAAATATCGCAGACTTCTAAATACCTGGAACTGGAGAAGCTTTATACTGCAGCATGTAGACAATGATGTGACAGTAAGATGGTTAGATCAATGAGTGACTTGCTCTCTGTCCACCTTCTGTCCAAATTTAAAGCTTGCCTTGTGTGTGCTTAGTCACTCAGTCATGTTTGACTCTTTACAACCCCAGGGACTGCAGCCCACCAGGCTCCTCTGTCTGTGAGGATTCTCCAGGCAAGATTACTGGAGTGGATTGCCATTCCCTCCTCCAGGGGATCTTCCCCAACCAAGGATCAAGCCCAGGTCTCCTGCATTGCAGGAGAATTCTTTAAGTCTGAGCCACCAGGGAAGCCCAGAATTTGCCTTATCTCATCTTTAATGCATCTATCACAAGGTCTCTTCAGGTCCTGGTTTCCATCAGATACTTCTGAATCCTTCTTGGCAAGCTAAAAATATTTTGCTGTTCTCCTTGTGTATTAGTTTACTAGGGTTGTCATAACAAAGTACCACAAACTGGGTGGCTTGAACAATAGAAATTGATTGTCTCACAGTTCTGAAGACTAGAAGTACAAGACCAAGTTGTCAGCAGGGTTGGTGCCTTCTGAAAGCTGTGAGAAAGAATCTGTTCCATACATCTTCTCTAGCTGCTGGTGGTTTGTTGGCAATTTTTGGTGTTCTTTGGCTTATACACACCACTCTGATCTCTGTCTTGCTGTTCATATTGCATTCTCCCTGTGTGTGTGTTTGTTGCCAAATTTCCTCTTCATATAAAGGTTAGGGCCCACCCTTTTTAACTTGTTCCCATAATGACTGTTTTGAAAGTAAGCAAGTTGTCTTGCTTGAGTAGGAAGGTCAGATAGTTGGGGATTAGGACTTCAACATATGAATCTGGGGAGGACCGTGCACAATTCAACTCATACTACTTTGTCATATTATACACAGGAAATCGGGAGGTCATGCCATGACCACATAACTAGAAATCTACCCATAACCATATTTACACTCCCACCTCATGCTGGGATGTGAGGCTTACTACAGGGGTTGGTTACTCTCTAGCTTCACCCCAGAAGTTCTCACTGCTTTCAAATCTCCAAATGTTTCTGGAGTTTATGTCTCACAATAGCAATCAATCAGGAAGCAGGTCCCCTACTCATACACACACACTGCATTAAATCCTTTTGCTTTCTGGGTCAGGAATTTTCACATACTCAGAGGAGGGAAAAAAATGACTATTAACAACAATGCCCAGTCTTCTATTCATAGCATAAATTGGAAAAACTGATGTTTTCAGGACTAAGCACTGATAACTTAAAAGTTTTAACTTCTAAAACTGAAAAATCTTTGTTTTCATTTCTGACATTATTATCTCTCTCTGGTGGTAATGAATAACTAATTCAAATAGAGGCAAAGCTCTGAAACCAAAACTACCAGGAATGAAACTCATATCAGTTAACATATGAAAATATCACCTGACTAGATCAACATTCCCCAGAATGTGTTTCTCAAACACTTGTTTCTCAGAGTCAGTATCAGGTTATCAGAAATTGAAGGGAAAAAAAAAGAAGAAAGAAAAAAATAAATATTTTATCATCAAATAGATTATGGAAATGCTGAATTAAAAAAAACACAGATATCTAGTATCATGGAAATGTAGATACAAAAGGGACTTGAGGTCTAGATTAATTCCATTTTTCATAGATGAAGAATATAGTCCCACAGGAGAAAAACAAGTAATCCAAGACTGTACAGCTACTAATACAACTCAATATTTTGACACTCAATAAAAATTTTTCTCTCTCTCTACTAAATTATCTATTTTACACAAGGATGGGGGGAGAGAAAAAGAACAAGAGAGAAAAGATGTAGTAGAAAAATAACAACTCAACTAACATCTTTGGGCACCTACTGTATACTGGTATTATCATACAGTAGTAGCAAAGCAAAAAATGTGATCATTGAATTTTAGAAACTCAACAAGTAGACAATGGATAATCCTATGTCCTATTTGGGGGACATCAGTAATTTCTGCACCTTAAAAGAAGACAGCTATGTTATAGGATAGAAATCATTTTCCATTCTCTACCCAATATCTACTATGATGAATTGAAACTCAAGCAAACTAAATAAACTCTATAATGTGAAGAAAGCACATAATTCTGGTCAGTAGAAATTATGCCTGATTTACCTATTAATGAGTTTATAAGAATTTTTAGAAAAGAAAGCACATAATTCTGGTCAGTGGAAATTATATCTCATTAACCTATTAATGAATTTTTAAGAATTTTTAGAAAAGATGCCAATCCAAAGGACATTTATAAGAAACTTCTTTGTCACATATAGAGTATTATTTAAAAAAAAAAAAAAAGGAAAAAAGAAAGAGGGGGAGGAAAGATCTGAATAAATAGACATTTCTTTGGATAAACGCACAGAAGTGATTTTTCGGGCAACTTACAATTTCAATTTTGAGGCAACCATACACTTTCAGAGCTGGGTGGCATCTTAGGCATCAACTAGTTCACCCAGCTCTTTTATTGAGGATAAAGAGGCGAGAGGAATTAAACTACTTATACATGTTTATAACTTTACTGAGAAAGTGAGAGTAAGTAGTAAGTAGTGAGAGTAAAACTCCAAGTCTGAAGATAAAACTCTATAGTAAGAAATAAAACAAAACGGCAGGAAGACAAGAAACAAACTCAAGGAATGATTCAGTGATATTGTAAGTAGAGCAAATAGCCACAAAAGTATTTCAATGTGATCACATTAGTGCATTTAAGATCAGTAACCCAAGTTATTACTAAAAAGTGTTTGATTCTAAATTACTGTTTGTGACATGAAGTAAAACCTAGTAGACATTATAGTCTCTTCTTTACAGCAGTTACCATTGCAGTATAAAGGCCTATTAAAGCCAAATGACAAGACTGATGGAAACCAATTATTATTCTTACATAATCTTTTATGTAACCCATATGAAACATCTTTACATACGTATTATTTTATGAAATTCAAAGCAACTGAAAAAAGATAAAACCATCCCCAAAATTACAGATGAAAAATAGAAAAATCAAGAAAGGAAAAAACTGAAAACAAGTACAATGTAAGATTATTTTTTCATTTGTATAATGGAATTACATGCACTGACCTGTTTAAACGGTGACATGATGAAAACAGAGAAACTCTTTGCAATTTGATTAGCATAACTATGAGATAATGTTCTCTGTTCAGCAACTTGCAATATATGAGGTCAATTATCATAAGATGCCATCAGTCTGATGATGCTCAGACTGACTCAGTAGATTGTTTAGTGGAAAAGGGAGTTAAAATGACATGATATTTAATGACATGGTTATTAAAAGTGTGGACACATAAATATTTACCACTATGTCATGTCACAATGCTTTTACCACAAAGATGTAGTCCATGAGTAGTAAGAAAAAGCCCATGCTCCTATATAAGATTCCAAAAATTCTATCACACATAATTCCAAGATCTAGAACACATGGATCTCTGAAAAAATAATAAAAGGAAAATACTCTAAAAACCTTGTTTCCCTCATATAAACCTTGTATCCCTACTTAATGAAGGGGCCATGTTCTGAAATGGTAGGCCAATCAAGACAGGGTCAATTTGAAGGCAACTTCTGCCATCAGGAAATAAGGAGGAATAACTTACTCTCTATGCCAAGGTCTGCTTGGGAACATATCTAGATATGGTAATAACAGTCATCATTTCCAGTAACAATAATCTTTAAATTTGCACCACTCTGGTAAACTAATGGTATAGATAGATTGTGGACACCATTTCTTTGCAATTGATTGAAAAACAGTGAGAGATTTTAACTTGAAAAAAACCATCTCCTCAGCCAAAATGGGATGAAAATTTCATTGATGATATTTTAACTGAATGGGAGAGAATGAATATTTAAGAGAAATGAATATGGATAAGAGATATTACTGGCACAAAATCTCACCTTTGGCTCTAAAGCCACCAGCATAAAGTTAAAGAATTTAGGACTTCATCTTTCAGTTTGAGTGCTCTATTTTATGTCTTAAAGACTTTTATAATTGAATTTACTTTTACTCTCATCTCAAATGTTATTTTAAAAACTGCTGAAATTAAAAATAGTGGAAAGCTGATGGAAACTCTCCATGGATAAAACATGGAGATTTATTAAGCTGCTTTACTCCTGGCAACTGTTTTCGTGGTGCAGTGGTGGTAGCATTCTTTAAATGCCACAACATTCCACTTGTGCTGAACACTGGCACTTTTTTTTTTTTACAAATAACTGAGACCTCTGATGGTTAATGCACGTGAATTTCCCCCCTCATGCCTGGTAGATGCAGACTATCAGGAGAAACTGAATAAAGTGATAGGGTCTCACAATGAACATTCAGATTTACACATAGATTATCCATATTTAAACAAGTTCCAGGGATGGCTCTTGCACACATTTGTGAGTGGGAAGCAAAACTTAATATGTCTAAAATCCCTGATTCATTATCCCTTGACATGTAGCAAATCTCAGTTATCATTAATTGAGTCATCACCTATGGAATTACATTTCCCTAATTATGAAGACTCTTCTTAGGTGATTGAAAATTTAAGACTTTATGAACAAATAATTCATCAAATTAACATGCTGACAGGCAAACAGAAGTACTTGCAGGTAACAGAAGGATTTAGCAACCTTACCTTAAATTTTGACACCTTCTTATACTCACACACTTAACTAACCTTACACATTTTTGTCCTTGTTCTTCATGTTTGCTCTAGTATCATTTTTAAAGTATCCTAAACTCTAGGTTAATTATTTGCTCCTGAAAAGCCATCCTTCAGGGCATTTGCTCCTGAAAAGCCATCCTTCGGGGCATTGCCCCAGACTTTAGTTTTAATTTATGAACTGGTTAGAAAGAAGTATTTATTGCTCACTATTCATGTTTCCCTAAGGTGAGATTTCCCCCTGAACACTTGTGATTGACAAGATGTGAACAAGAAACTGACCTTGCATAGTTTAGCTTACTAATTTTTCTTTCTTTTGACTGCCTACAGTGAGTATGCACTCTGCTTTGCTCTTCCACACAAGGAACTGCCCTGAGGTATACACATGTACTCTGTGCTCAGTCGTGTCCGACTCTCTGCAACCCCATGGACTGTAGCCCACCAGGCTCCTCTGTCCATGGGACTTCCCAGGCAAGAATACTGGAGTGGGTTCCCATTTCTTTCTCCAGGGGATCTTCCTAACCCAGGGATTGAACCCATGTCTCCTGTACCTCCTACTCTGCAGTTAGATTCTTTTACCACTGCACCAACTGGCTCTTCCAAGTCATATATCTTATAAGAACTTCCACATGGGAACATCTGTGACTGTTTAAAGCTGTCCATAAAATCTAAATATATATTTCTCCAAAGAAGACATACAAATGACCAAGAGGCCCATGAAAAGATGCTCAACATCACTAATTATTAAAGAAATGGAAATCAAAACTAAATGAGGTATATCTCACACTGATCAGAATGGCCAACACCAGAAGTCTAAAAAATGAATGTTGGAGAGGGTGTGAAGTAAAGGGAACCCTCCTACCCACCCACTGCCCCCACAATAATGGGAATGTCATACTTTGGCCACCTCATGCAAAGAGTTGACTCACTGGAAAAGACTCTGATGCTGTTAGGGATCAGGGGCAGGAGGAGAAGGGGATGACAGAGGATGAGATGGCTGGATGGCATCACTGACTCGATGGACGTGAGTCTGAGTGAACTCTGGGAGTTGGTGATGGACAGGGAGGCCTGGTGTGCTGCGATTCATGGGGGTTGCAAAGAGTCGGACACGACTGAGTGACTGAACTGAACTGAACTGAATCTGGTACAGCTACAGTGGAGAACAGCATGGAGGTTCCTTAAAAATCGAGAAACAAAGGTTCCATATGATATGGCAATCTGTATGATTCCATAAGAAGATTCCATATGATCTGACAAATCCTAAGAGATGATGGTGTTAAAGTGCTGCACTCAATATGTCAGCAATATGGAAAACTCAGCAGTAGCCACAGGACTAGAAAAGGTCAACTTTCATTCCAATCCCAAAGAAAGGCAATGCCAAAGAATGTTCAAACTGCCACACAACTGCACTCATTTCACACACTAACAAAATAATGCCCCAAATTCTCCAAGCTAGGCTTCAACAGTACATGAACTGAGAACTTCCAGATGTTCAAGCAGAATTTAGAAAAGGCAAAGGAACCAGAGATCAAATTGCCAAAATATGCTGGATCATACAAAAAGCAAGATAATTCCAGAAAAAAAACATCTAATTCTGCTTCATTGACTACGCTAAAGCCTTTGACTGTGTGGATCACAACAAACTGTGGGAAATTCTTCAAGAGATAGGAATACCAGAGCACCTAACCTGCTTCCTGAGAAACCTGTATGCAGGTCAAGAAGCAACAGTTAGAACTGGACATGGAACAACAGACTGGTTCCAAATTGGGGAAGGAGTATGTCAAGGGTGTATATTGTTACCCTACTTATTTAATTTATATGCAGAGCACATCATGTGAAATGCCAGGTTGGGTGAAGCACAAGGCAGAATCAAGACTACCAGGAGAAATATCAATAACCTCAGATATGCAGAAGACACCACTCTTATGGCGGAAAGTGAAGAGGAACTAAAAAGCCTCCTGATGAAGGTGAAAGTGAAAGTGAAGTCGTTCAGTCGCGTTCGACTCTTTGTGACCCCGTGGACTGTAGCCCACCAGGCTCCTCCATCCATGGGATTCTCCAGGCAAGAATACTGGAGTGGGTTGCCATGATGAAGGTGAAAGAGAGAGTGAAAAAGTTGGCTTAAAACTCAACATTCAGAAAACTAAAATCATGGCATCAGGTCCCATCACTTCATGGCAAATAGATGGGGAAACAATGGAAACAGTGACAGACTATTTTCTTGGGCTCCAAAATCACTGCAGATGGTGACTGCAGCCATGAAATTAAAAGATGCTTGCTCCTTGGAAGAAAAGCTATGACCAACCTAGACAGCATATTAAAAAGCAGACACATTACTTTGCCGACAAAGGTCCATATAGTCAAAGCTACGGTTTTTCCAGTAGTCATGTATGGATGTGAGAGTTGGACCAGAAGGAAGGCTGAGTGCTGAACAATTGATATTTTTGAACTGTGGTGTTAGAGAAGACTCTTGAGAGTCCCTTGGACGGCAATGAGATCAAACCAGTCAGTTTCCTTTGATTTTCTTTTTCCTAAAGGAAACCAAACCTGAATATTCATTGTAAGGACTGATGCTATAGCTGAAACTCCAAGGCTTTGGCCACCTGATGCAAAGAGTCAAGTTTTTACAAAGATCCTGATGCTGGGAAATAATAAAAGCAGGAGGAGAAGGGAAAGACAGAAGACAAGATTATTGGATGGCATCACCGACTCAATGGACATGAGTTTGAGCAAGCTCTGGAAGATGGTGAAGGACAGGGATGCCTGGCGTGCTGCACTCCATGGGGCGGCAAAGAATCGGACACAACTGAGTGACTGAACAACAAAAACAAAATACAAAGTATTTTCTGAAAAATCTGGGCACACTAGTTCCTTAAAATTTTGTGCATTTTTAAGGAATCTTTATTAAAATCTGAACTAAATGTTGTGACTAAAGATTAATGCACAGAATTGAGGCCAGAAGTCTGCTAAAACGAGCAGACTGATTCCCAGAATGGGAAACCAGTCAGATGACAGCTGTTTAATGTTACTTTAATAATATTTATTCAGTGATTTCAAAAATATAAAACATTTTATATATCTACAAAAACATTGCAATAAAAAGAATGTAAATTTGATTTCTTGATCAATAGAATCATAATTGAATTACATTCAGTTAATCTGCTATGTTGATACTAGTTTGGGGGGCTTCCCTTTTGGTAAAATGGAGATTCTATTTCTTGGTCGTCCATGTAATTATGACATTAAGTTGCTCCTAGAGCCTGTGACTGCATTCAGAACCTGTGCCAAGCAGGCCTGATACAGTTCCCACTATAAAAGGGATAGATTACATTTTGCCAGGTATATCCTGCATCCTGGAATAAAGAACTATACCATTAGGTCTTGGAGGCAGCAAGGATCATACAAATATTTGAACAGTTCTGAGATCATCTAGGGACTGTGATCTTCTTAGAAAACACTTCAGTTGTTTTGACTCAATTAAGTCCAATCAAATTTATCTTTGGAATACTTGGAGTTAATGGCAGGATGAAGGAAGGCAGGCTCTGAAAACAACTCCTCCAATGGAATACCATGTACAGGACACAGAGAATTCTCCATTCCACCATCCAGTCCCCATCACAGGGTGTATTCACTGCAGCATTCAAATAGAATACTCTAAAGTGTGATGAAGCCTGGCGCTGGACAAAACCAGCTCTGTACACTCTGAAATATATGTCATGGTTCTGTTTGCTGTGCCTATGCTACATTGCTAGTTTTCCTTCAAGTTAGAAACTGAAGTAAAATTACAAACTATAGCTCATGCAAAGACATACTGTCACCATGTTCAACTGTGTTTTTCAAACCCTTCTGCGACAATTCTTTTCCTGCTACACTCTGCCTCTCTCCCAGACTTCTACTTCTCTGAACTAAAGAGTTGGAGAGCATGGATGAGGTGTGTGATGGCCCTCACACCTTTACACATCACTAGTGCAGGGACCTAGAAGTGCCAAAAGTGTCACTCAGATATCTGACGAGAAAAGCTGGAAAGTTATACAGGGACATAAGAAGCTGGAAGAAGAGATTATATAGATGTTGAACTCAGAGTTTTACTCTCAACTCCAAAAGACAGACTGATGGAAAAGGCAAGGAAGCACTGGCCTTAAGCCCAGAGCTGAGCTAAGTTAAAGGGTCCATCAGTGACCTTAAACACACATCTAAAATCATGCGGGCTTGGGAATGGGAAAACAGAAAAGCTCTTCACCAGGGCTTTATCTTTCCACAAACTGCTAGCAGCAGTTTCAGTTTCTCTTCCTGTCAGCTGCAAATTTCAGGTACATGTAATCGTTAGACAATTTCTTTCAAGGAGTCTATCAAAGAAATAACAAATTACTTTATATGTCACTTTTGGAAAGAGAATAAATGTATGCAATTACCCAACATCAGTTGTAAAAATTAAAAATAACCCAATAAGTTGGAAATGCTAGAAATAAAATTCTTCTATGAAGTTTTATGCCTGTCATGCTTAAAATTACACATTAATCCAATCTGCAGAGTTGGTACTCTGATAAAAATAAACAGAGCTCATATTTTGATAGGAACTAAATTCCCCCATCTGCCAGAAAGCAACTACCATTTAAGCTCCTCTTTCACTGAAATGTGTCTATTTCAGGTCTTGTAACTACGAATGTGCTTGAATCATAAAATAAAAAAGCTTAAAATTTCGTGCAAGAGGACCTTCCCTTAACATTAAAAATACTTCGCAATGTGATCCTCTCCTTAGTTGAAAATCAAACTTTGGTTTACATCAAATGTACTATGAATAATGACACCGCTGTACAGTAAGCTTGGAAATAGGTCAGAACAGAAGTGGGGGGAGTGGGTGGAAGGGTGCCCTAACTCCATCCCTTCAATTTTGTTTCCCAAGTCAAGCTTCGTTAGTCTCACAGTCCAGGCACCAAAACCACAGAAGGCATCCTTTCCTTCTCGACTCCTAATCTTTATTCTTTTTATTTTCATCCAGATGCAGTAAAAGTAACTAAAATTCATTTGGTGATTGTTTCATGCAAATCATTCATGTTAAATACCAATCATCTAATTTGATTCTCACAAGAACCCGATGAGGTAGGTGCAATATCTACACTTTAAAGATAAGCAAATTAATAGAGCCAGGTTTCTAGCAGCAGGATCCACAACAGCCAAAAGGTATAAACAACCAGAGGCCACTGGCAGATGAAACAGATAAACAAAATGTGGTAGACACATACAACAGAGTATTATTCAGCTTAAAAAGAAAGAAATTCTGACATGTTGTAAATGTGTATATTATGGGAAGTGAAGTAAGACACAAAAGGTAAATGCTGTACCATTCCACTTATATATGAAGTGCCTAGAAAAGTCAAGTTCAAATAGAAAGTGGAGGCAGAGTGGTTGTTTAAAGGGCACAAAGTTTTAGTTCTGGAGACTGGTTGCACTACAATATGAAGGTACTTAACATTACTAAACTATACACTTAAAATGGTTATGATAGTCAATTTCATGTGATGTTTATTTTACCACAAGTTTTAAAACATTTTAAAAAGATAAAACTGACACCCAGAGAGGTTAAATAACTGATCAGACTTTACTTAGAAGTGTTGTGTTTCTGCAAGTGCCATACTAAGATAATTTTAGTATTTTTAAAAATAAATTTTTAAGAAATATAAAGGAAATATGTTTGAACAAAGAACTATTCCTGTAGGATATGCCTTACCATTAACATACCAAAGCCATAATCTGGGCATTTATCCTAATGTCAGACATTATCTTTCTCCTTGTCCAAAATCCAGTCAGTTACTAATTCTTACTGACTCAGCCAATAAAATATCCCTTATTTCTAGCTCTTCCTTCCTTATAATGATGGCCACTGCTTTACTCAAGGCGACCATCACAGGGACTCTGCAATCACTCCCTGCCTTACCTCCTTGTATCCAAAAAGTCCATTCATTCTGGACTGATCATCAGTCCCTTGGCTGACATTCTTCAAAACCAAAGCCTTCAAATAAAGCATAAAGTTCTTCATATGACATACAACGTCCTGCCCAGCATTGCTTTCTTCTCCTCTCCGATTTCACACTATTTCTGCTCCATAAGCTCCAGACATAACCAACACTTTGAAGTCCCTACCATGCCAGGTCACTAAAATGCTGCTAGAAATGATGTCCCCTTCCCCTGTAATTCCTTCCTTCCCTTCTCACTGAAAAACATTCCCACTCATCCATGAAGAATTCTTTCACAAATATCTAGCCTGGGAAGCCATTCTTGATACCTAGGGCTGCAAAGGACTTCATCAACATGACTTATTAGTATTTAAAGTGGTCAAAATTTCTTTAACAATTGCCATCTTCCGGCACTGTGACTGCGTTATAGAAATATTCAATCAACGTCTGATTGTATGAATGAATAAATGATTAATGAATCAGTAAATTAGAACTTGTTAAGCGTGAGTCCCAGCAAACAGCAGACAAGAGAATCATATCTTACTACGTGAAGATGGGACCCTAATCATGTAGGCTGGTCTGCACTGCAGTGGAAAGTGGATGAGTTTGAAAACTGCGTCTATGCATCCATCCCATTAAGGAGACTGGAGACTTGCTAGACAGCACTGAAGAATTATTTAGACAAAAACGTTAAAGAAACAGATTCTAAGAGATACTTAATTCAGTCAGTCTCAAGCATTAGTCATAGAGAAAGCAATAGCTTAACACAGACCAGGAAAAGACAAACACTTCTATACTATACTGTTGCAGCCGCTCTACATATTTGAGACTCTTTACACAGAGGCTACACTTAGATTCTTTCTAACAGGATGAACTGGCACTCCATTTTTCAAGAAATAATTAAAAAATGCTGAGTCCTTGAAAATTCTGAGAACCATTATCAGTCTCAAAAAGATGCACAGCTTCCTGCTGAAAAACACAAGGTCAGGGTAATGAAGAACCGTGGTGGCTAAACAGATGTTTCTAGACCATGTACATGAGATGTGAATAAAAGTCAATCTTTGGTTAATGAAGTCCACCAACTACTACCAATTGCTGCTGATGCCTAACATCGGAGGATTTAGCACAAAAGAAATGGGAGATGCACTTCTAATGACTTTGATGTCCTTGTTGAAAAAAACCCAAGCACTTGAGGGCATAAGTGGCATCTTCTTATCTTCCAGCTGAAGATCATGAATTTAGATAGAAAATAATAATGAGGTTAAGAAGTGGGCTGGCGTCAGATCATAGAGCAAAGAATTCTGACAGATTTGGAATTTACCCAATAAGCAATTAGGAACCACTGAAGTTCTTTGCAGAGGGAAGTAAGTTTGCATTCTAACTCATAAGTTAGATTCATGTAAATTGAATTTATGGAATCAATTAAGTGTGACATAAATGCCTCTAGAATCTACTAAAACTATAACACTTTATAAGACTTGAAGACAGAGTACTAAATCTTAAGTGGCAATAACCCTACTAAGCTTTATTGGGCCTTGGAATCATGGCTAAATATTCTTCAGTCTCCTATACATAACCTCTTTATTTTTTAATCTGAAATCCTAAGGGTGCTTTTGAACAGTGTACATCAAATTAATAGTCTTGCATGAGTGTGAGAATGGTGCCCACCCCGCCATCTATAGAGCTACATATAAACCTCCAATACAATGGTCCTACTAATAAAGGATTTAAAAAAAAAAAAAGCAGCGATAATAATAGTGTAATGACACATATACACACATGTCTATCTTTCCTGAATTATACTAAAAAAAGGATATAGTTTCTCAGATTTGGAGAGTATATTCTGTGTAATGTCAAATAAAGGTTTATACCTATATAATAAATGTACTTAAAGACACATTTGTACCTTAGGAGGTCCTCAGAGAGGTACCAAGTTATAACAAAAGATATTCCTGTGTCTGCCAACTGGAAAGGACATACAGTATTTTTAAAGACACTCTGGACATAAATATGAGTTTATATTTAAAACTGAAAGTCTCAACAGTAACCATTCTTAATTATAAGTGTGATATTTAATCAAACTCCTTTTTTGAAGTTCTACATAATCTGCTCCAACACTGTGAGAGCAGGATTATTTTTAACACTGTTCTGTGATTCTCCAAAGCAACACCAGTGAGATTAAAATGTATTCACACACTGTTTTCAAAAGGGATGCTCATTATGGGAGCCCTAGATTCTTCTATGATTCAGACCATTGCCCATTGAAGCCAAAGAAACAGAAGACCCAGACTGTGATATTAAATGAACTGTTTGACAGAAGACGTATTACTGGCCCAACTCTTATCATAATACCTCCTCAAACACATATAGCACTTGCTATAGCCCAGATACTATTATCGTGTGTGTGTGTGTGTGTAGAGAGACATAGACAGACATAAATTCATTTCATCTCCACTTACAGGAAACATTCCTTATAACATCCTGTAAAATAGGTACTCATTACTCACGTTTTACAGAAAAGGAAACAGAGACACAGAGACATTAGATAACAGAGCCAACACTGCACAAGGAGGAAATGGCAAGATTGATATTTAATTGTGCGAAGGCTAGCTCCAGAGCCCATTCTCAATCACCAAGCTTCCAGACTATTTCTGTAAAGTTTAGATTTCAATTTAACCCTCTTCTGTGCTTGTGTAGCACCTTATACATGCCTCTGTCTTGGTGCTTCTCAAATTATGCTAAAATAATATTTTATTATATAGTACTTATTGCTGTATAATATTTTATTTAGAGATAAATATTTTATTTATAGATTAACATACATAGTAATATGTTATTATTAATATGTATGAATATATACTATCATTATTATTAAGAGATATTTTATTTATAGATTAACATACATGGTAATATGTTATTATTAATACATATGAATATATTATATTATATTATTACATTCTTTATGGGACCCTACCTTGGGCAGGAAGGAAAATTATTCTGTATCTCTGTGATCCATGTTCCTAACACAGTGAATCAATACATGGTAAACACAGTACACATGTGCTGATGAAAACCTACCAAGCACCAGGGCTGCTCACCATTCTTGCCTAAGCCTGTCTGCTCAAATGGCATTTTTACTGTCTTTTTGATAACTGACTTTCACCTTCAACTTCTGAACCTTGATCCCCACCCCAAACTCTTCAGATCACTACCCTTGGAACAAAGGTAGTAAAATATAAAATCTTCCCACTCCAAAAACAATGATAATAATAGCCACAATAAAGACAGGAGTTAGTACTTACTGAGCATCAGCTAAGATTGCAGGCTTTGTTACCCTGGCTATCATAGCGGCTGGGCTCTATGCAAGATAGGAAGAATTTTGCACCAAGATTGCTCTGCACAAACCATGCAACTGTTCAAAGAACACTTTAAAACTGAATACTCATTCAGAAAAAAAAAAAAAGAAATCAAGAAACATCTGAGGAAAACTGTGTTATTTGCTCTGTGAAGAAATTTACAACTTTTTTTTTGTTTTAATCAAGCCACAAGTTTTTCTTCTGCATCATAGAATTCCAGCTATAGCCACAGAATTCATTAAATCACATGCAAAAGTCTACTGCTTTGAATTTTAGCTAACATTTCAACCTGCCTTAAGAATTCAATTAGAGACTCTAACAATGAGTCACAATTTATCTCAGTATAATGACTTCTGGCTCTTATATAAAAAATTTAAAACTATCAAAGAATGAGAGCAAGAGCTTTCTTCTTCACAATTAATATTTACTAAGTCTCCAGGGCTGAAATTACCTCAGCCTTTTTCTTCAAGTCTACAATCACAGCTGCAGTTTTTTTCCATTACTATAGCAACCACAGGAATGCAGGCATTGTGTTTCCTTCTCTGTCCCAAACATATAAAAGGGGCCAAAGTAGCAACAACCACCAGGAGACAGCTAAATACCCTCAAAATGGTCATAATTAAGAATTTACATTTATGGGAATATTTTGAAAGCACATCTGACTTCAGAGTGCTTAGATCATTCAACTATGACAAAATACATATTCATTCAAGTTTATTGAATCAGGATTCATTAGTTTCATTTACAGAGACTCTCCACAAAGAAATCCTAAATTTACCAGTTTCGTCTTTTTGTCTAAACAAATGACAGAAAAAAGAATCTCCCCCAATAAGGTTATAGAGAACTTTGCAAATTACATAAAAAGTGTCTTATTTATACACAAAAGGGAGCTAGAAACGGACCAAAATGTAACAAGTTTATGGTTTGATCCCCAATTATGTTGTTTATACTTCAAAATCATAGTAACAGTAAGGACATTCCTTCATGCCTACAGTTGTATCTTTAATCTAAGTTCATTATAAAGTAACACAAGCACAGTATTTAAAAAAAGAACTCAGTGGAACTTTCAAACATCTGACTCCTATTCTGTATATCTATGGTTAGGTGGGGGCTTCCCACCTAACCATTGCGCTAGTGGTAAAAAACATGCTGCCAATGCAGGAGATACAAGAGATGTGGGTTCAAGCCCTGGGTGGACAAGATCCCTAGAGGAGAGCATGGCAACCTACTCCCGTATTCTTGCCTGGAGAATCCCATGGACAGAGAAGCCTGGCTACAGTCCATAGGGTCACAGACAGTAGGATACAACTGAAGCGACTTAGCATAGCACAGCACATTGTTATGTAACTTTAGAAGTCCTCAACCCAATTTTGCTGTAATACAATAAATTTTAAGGGTAAAGATTTGTGGCATAAATAACAGCATTCTTCATTGTAAATACAGTGACTGAGGCTTTAGACTATATTTAAATCACTTAGGCTTTAGACTGGGCTTCCCTGGTGGCTCAGATGGTAAAGAATCTGCCTGCAAAACCTGGGTTTCATCCCTGAGTAAGGAAGATCCCCTGGAGAAGGGAATGGCTACCCACTCAAGTATTCTTGCCTGGAAATTTCCATGAAACAGAGGAGCCTGGAGGGCTACAATTCATGGAGTTGCAGAGTTGGACACATCTGAGCAACTAACACTTTCACTTTAGGCTTTAGACATAGACCCTCTACAGGGTTTATTGCTATGTATATATATTTGGGGAAAGGTAGCAGGAAAAAAGATTTGAAATATCTTCCTCCATCATCTATTCCGACTTCTTTTTTCAGAATAAAGAACTGACATAAAGATAAAATGATGACAGACAGAGAGATACCCCTCCAAGTTCTCACAAAGAAACGGTTTCTATCATTCAGTATTTTTTCTTTTATTTTACAAGGAAGATATCTATCTTAATAATTTTCTGAAGAAACACATATTAAGCACTTGAACTAGACCTGCCAGATTATGTAGAGCTCTTTATGGGAGGGGGGTGGACTCCTACACCATCATGTATAATCTACTGAGATAAGTGCTATATAGATGCATTTACAAAGCATAAAAGAAATACACAGGATGGGCCCTACTTTTCCTGGAGCAGCTTCACAGAGGTAGAATCATTTTCTGTTGAGTGCTGAACACATTGTGTTCATGAGATGAAGGCACAATTTTAGGCACAGGGAACCATGTGCTGGAAGATGAAAGCAGAAAGTGGGCATGAGACCACTTTGCAAACAGCTTTGGATGATATCCCTGAGTCTAGACTTTCTCTGTGGGCAACAGGAGAATTAGCTCTAAGAAAGTCAATGGCAATGGAAGAAGAATAACTTGGAAGAGAGATTGCAGTGAGGAGAGACTGTAAAACAAGAAAAATGTTCCAGAGAACTAAAGAAGAAGTTAAACAGAGACATTATAGTGAAATAGGGACTGATTAGAAAGAGATTTAGAAGGGAGACTCCACATAACTTAACAACCTTGCATACATCTGCTTCTAAGTCGCTTCAGTCATGTCCGACTCTGTGTGACCTCATAGACGGCAGCCCACCAGGCTCCCCCGTCCCTGGGATTCTCCAGGCAAGAACACTGGAGTGGGTTGCCATTTCCTTCTCCAACGCATGAAAGTGAAAGTGAAAGTGAAGTCGCTCAGTCGTGTCTGACTCTTAGCGACCCCATGGACTGCAGCCTCCCAGGCTCCTCCGTCCATGGGATTTTCCAGGCAAGAGTACTGGAGTGGGGTGCCATTGCCTTCTCCTGCATACATCTAGAAGTCAGTAAAACAGACTAGCTGAAGATACTATGATAATTTCTTCTTTATTGAAAAATAACTGATGTATAACATTTTATTAGATTCAAGTTTACAACATAATTATTAGGTATTTTTTATATAAAGGCATATCTCAGAGACACTGAAGGTTCGATTCCCTACCACTACACTAAGGCAAAAGTGTGAAAGTGTTAGTTTCTTAGTCATGTCCCACTCTCTGAGACCCTATGGATGGTAGCCTGCCAGGTTCCTCTGCCTATGGAATTCTCCAGGCAAGAATACTGGAGTAGGTAGAGATTCCCTTCTCCAGATCTTCCCCCACCCAGGGATTGAACTCGGGTCTCCTACATTGCAGGCAGATTCTTTACAGCCTGAGCTATACTAAAGCAAAAATCACAGTAAAGTGAATCACAAGAATTTTTTTGTTTCCCAGTGCATATAAAAGTTATGTTTGTAGCCTGTTACATGTGTAGTAG
The DNA here is from genome assembly GCF_019923935.1 of Bubalus bubalis. Taxonomy (NCBI): domain Eukaryota; kingdom Metazoa; phylum Chordata; class Mammalia; order Artiodactyla; family Bovidae; genus Bubalus; species Bubalus bubalis. Next base: position 27,566,948 of record NC_059164.1, on the reverse strand, counting down.
CATTGTATCCCCACAAATAGTTTAATTAAAAATACTTCATTGGTTAAAAAAAAAAAATGCTAACCATCATCTGAGCCTTCAGAGTGTCACACACTTTTTTGCTGGTGGAGGGTCTTATTGATGGTATCTGACTCATCAGAATGGCGGCTGCTGAAGACCAGGGTGGCTGTGGTTATTTTTTAAAACAATGAAATTTGCCACACTGAGAGACTCTTTCTTCACGAATGATTTCTCTGTAGCACGCAACTCTGTTTGATAGCATTTTACCCACAGAACTTCCTTCAAAAGTGGAGTTAATCTTCTCAAACCCTGCCACTGCTTTATCAACTAAGTTTAAGCAATATTCTAAGTCCTTTGCTGTCATTTCAAAACTTTTCATAACAACTTCATCAGGAGTAGATTCCATCTCAAGAAATCATAGTCTTTGCTCAGCCACAAGAAGCAGCTCATCTGTTAAAGTTCTGAATCATGAGACTGCAACAATTCAGTCACATCTTCAGGCTCCATTTCTAATTCCAGTGCTTAGGCTATTTCCACTACATCTACAGTTACTTTTTCCACTGAAGTCTTAAACCTCTTAAAGTCATCCATGAGGGTTAGAATGAACTTCCTCCAAATTCCTATTAATGTTTATATTCAACTCTTTCCATGAATCATGAATATCCTCAATGGCATCTAGAATGCAAATCCTTTCCAGGATTTACTTGCAATTCATTTGTTCACTATGGCAACAATAGTCTTACAAAATGTGTTTCTTAAATATTAAGACTTGAGAGCCAAAACGTACTCCTTGACCCATGGGCTGCAGGATGGATACTGTGGTGGGAGACATGAAAACAACATTAATCTATTGTACAACTTTGTCAGAACTCTTGGACAACCAGGAACATTGTCAGTGAATAGTAATATTTTGAAAGGATTTTTTTCTGTAAGCTGTAGGCGGGCTTAACATATTTAGTAAGCCATTTTGTAAACAGATGTACTAAAGTCCAAGTTTTAGCTTTCCTTTTATAGAACACAGACAGAGTAGATTTAGCATGATTCTTATGGGCCCTGGGATTTTCAGAATGGTAAATGAGCACTGGCTTCAACTTAAAGTCACCAGCTGCAGTAACATCTAACAGGAGAGTCAGACTGTCCTTTGAAGCCTTGAAGCCAGGCACTGACCTCTCTCTAGCCATGCAAGCCACAGCATTTTGTTCCCATGCAAGGCTGTTTCATCTCCATTGAAATTCTTTTGTTTAGTGCAGCCACCTTTACCAGTTATTTGAGCGAGATCTTCTAGATAACTTGCTGCAGCTTCTACATTTGCACTTGCTAATTCCCTTGAAATTTTTATGTTATAAAGATGGCTTCTTTCCTTAAATCTCAAGAACCAAACTTTTCTTCTGCAGCTTCCAACTTTTCTTCTGCAGCTTCCTTAGCCTTAATATAGTTGAAAAGCATTAGGGCCTTGCTCTGGATTAGGCTTTGGCTTAAGGGAATGTCGTGGCTGGTTTCATTTTCTATCCAGAGCACTAAAACTTTCTCTATATCAGCAATAAGGCTGTTTCACTTTCTTAACATTTGTGTGTTCACTGGAGTAGCGCTTCTAGTTTCCTCCAAGAACTTTCCCATTGCATTCATAACCTAGCTAATAGGTGCAAGAGGCCTAACTTTCAGCTTGTCTTGGCTTTTGATAGGCCTTTGTCACTAAGCTTAATCATTCCTAGCTTCTGATTTTAAAGCAAGACACATGCTGCTCTTCCCTCCACGTGAATGTTTAAAGGCCACTGTAGGTCTATTAACTGGTGTAATTTCAATACTGATGCTTCTGAGGCAGTAGAAAGGCCCAAGGCAGGCAAAGAGATGGGGGAAGAGCTGGCTGGTGAAGCAGATAGGACACACTCAGCATCCGTTGATTAAATCTTACATGGGTATGGTTCATAGTGCCCCAAAACAATTCTCAACACAACAGTGACATCACAGATCACCATAGCAAATATGATACTAATGAAAAAATTTGAAATATGGTGATAATTTCTAATATGTAACACAAAGACTCAACACAAATGTTGCTGGAAAATGATGCCAACAGACATGTTTGACACAGGGCACCACAACTTTCAATATACAAAATATATATAGTATCTGTCGAGTGCAGTAAGGTGAAGTACATAGAACAACGTTTGTTTATGTTGCAAAATCAATGCCACAGTAGGTCTCCACACATAACTGCATTCATTTCTGGTGAGGGAACTTTTAAGATATACTCTCTTAGCAACTCTCAAGTACACAATACAGTATTTTAGTAACTATAGTCGCCAGGCTGTACAGCACATCCCCAGGGCTTATTTATTTATAACTAGACATTTGTACCCTTGGCCATCTTCACCAATAACTTCCAACTGGAGAAACATAAAGGGCAAAAACAGTGAATATTATATAAACTTCTAGCTTTGTCCACAAAATTAAATGTCAGCTTCTCTTCTTTGAAATTGCCCCTCTCTATACTCTAATTTTGTCACCCAGCTTACCATAATTATAATTATAAAGTAAGTTTAATAACCTTCTCTAAATGATATTTAATGAAAATGGTATCAAAATAGTCCATGTAAAAATACCATGAAAAATAAGATAATTGGTCTTCTGGTTTCTTAAATAAATCAAGAATTTAAAATGTAACTATTTTTCCTTACCTTTGACCTCCATATCTTCTCAGAGAGAAAATAATACTTTTCTTTAAAAAGAAAGTCATATTTGTTGGATTGCTATAACTATTAAGAGTAGCTTTTTCACACTGATATATGTAAGGGGGGTCTATCTTATTTCTTTTAAAAAATTTACTTTAATACGTCAATATTTAAGAAATGATTATAGCTTTAGAACATGTTACATAATTATGTAGCTACTAGAGAAGCTTCCACTTTGCTAGCAGAATGCTGCTGCTGCTGCTAAGTCGCTTCAGCAGTATCCGACTCTGTGCGACCCCAGAGAATGCAGCCCACCAGGCTCCCCCGTCCCTGGGATTCTCCAGGCAAGAACACTGGAGTGGGTTGCCATTTCCTTCTCCAATGCATGAAAGTGAAAAGTGAAAGTGAAGTCTCTCAGTCATGTCCGACTCGTAGTGACCCCATGGACTGCAGCCTACCAGGCCCCTCCGTCCATGGGATTTTCCAGGCAAGAGTACTGGAGTGGGGTGCCATTGCCTTCTCCGTGCTAGCAGAATAAGACAAGACAACACTGTAACCATATTACCTCAGTGCCATTACACATGAGAAAGAAAAGGGCATATTAGAAAGTGTATGTTACATTCTATTTCTTACCTTTTTTCACTCAGTATGCGTTTTTATGATTTATGTTGCTGTATGTCATTAAATCCCCTTGCTTCTATTGCTGGAATGTAATAGGTTGCATCACTCACATTTCTTACATAGCTTGCTTGTATTAGACATCTAGGCTTCCTTCATCTCCCTGGAACCACAAATAATACTGTAAGAAATATAATAGATTTAATATTTCTAAGTGCTGTGAGACTTCTTTCTGGAATGTCTGTTTGGGTCTACACTTAGACTAGCAATGCACAAAAAATTATGTGCTCCCACACTTTTGCAATACTTGGTAGTAATCTTTTGCTTAATCTTTGCCATTCTGATTGGAGTAAAGTGAATGATGATATTGATGCAATAATTAGCATCTCTTGCATTACCAGTAAGTTGGAGCATTTCTTCACACACTTGAAAGACATTCATAGTTTCCCTTATGTGAATTGCTCAGTCATACTACTCATTTTGCTATTTTGCTTTACATACTCATTATATAAAGTTACAAATGCACATAAATTTTACATGGATACCTAAGAATTTTAAGTATTTGACTATGTATGTATGTACATACCACAACACAAGAAATGACTGTAAACATGGACATCACCAGATAGTCAATACTGAAATCAGATTGATTATATTCTTTGCAGCCAAAGATGGAGATGCTACATACAGTCAGTAAAAAACAAGACTGGGAGATGACTGTGGCTCAGATCATGAACTTCTTATTGCAAAATTCAGATTTAAATTGAAGAAAGTAGGGAAAAAAACCACTAGGCCATTGAGGTATGACCTAAATCAAATCCCTTATGACTATACACTGGAAGTGACAGATTCAAGGGATTAGATCTGATAGAGTGCCTGAAGAACTATGAACAAAGGATTGTAATATTGTACAGGAGGCAGTGATCAAAATCATCCCCAAGAAAAAGAAATGCAAAAAGACAAAATGGTTGTCTGAGAAGGCCTTACAAATAGCTGAGAAGAGAAGAGACGTGAAAGGCAAGAGAGAAAAGGAAAGATATACCCATCTGAACGCAGGGTTCCAGAGAATAGCAAGGAGAGATAAGAAAGTCTTCCTAAGTGATCAATGCAAAGAAAGAGAGAAAAACAATAGAATGGAAAAGACTATAGATACCAAGGGAACGTTTGATGCAAAAAGAAAGTGGAGTCGCTCAGTCGTGTCCAACTCTTTGCGACCCCATGGACTGCAGCCTACCAGGCTCCTCTGTCCATGGGATTTTCCAGGCACTAGTACTGGAGTGGGTTGCCATTTCCTTCTCCAGGGGATCTTTCTGACCCAGGAATCGAACCCGGGTCTCCCACATTGTAGACAGACACTTTACCATCTGAGCCACCAGGGAATGTATGCAAAAATGGGCACAATAAAGGAGAGAAACAGCATGGGCCTAACAAAAGAGGAAGATATTCAGAAGAGGTGGCAAGAATACATGAAGAGCTATACAAAAAAGATCTTAATGTCCCAGATAACCATGATGGTATGATCACTCACCTAGAGCCAGACATCCTGGAGTGTGAAGTGAAGTGGGCCTTAGGAAGTATCACTATGAAAAAAGCTAGTGGAGATGATGGAATTCCAGCTGAGCTATTTCAAATTCTAAAAGATGCTGCTGCTAAAGTGCTGCACTCAATATGCCAGCAAATGTGGAAAACTCAGCAGTGGCCACAGGCCTGGAAAAGGTCAGTTTTCATTCCAATCCCAAAGAAGGGCAATGCCAAAGAATGTCCAAACTACCACACCATTGCATTCATTTCACATGCTACCAAGGTGACACTCAAAAGCCTCCAAGCTAGGCTTCAGCAGTACATGAACCAAGAACTTCCAAATGTACAAGCTGGATTTAGAAAAGGCAGAGGAACTAGAGATTAAATTGCCAACATCTGTTGGAGCATAGAGAAAGCAAGGGAATTCCAGAAAAGCATCTACTTCTGCTTCATTGACTACGCTAAAGCCTTTGCGTGGATCACAACAAGCTAGAAAATTCTTCAAGAGGTGATGGGGATACCAGACCACCTGACCTGCCTCCTGAAAAATTTGTACACAGGGCAAGAAGCAACAAGTTAGAATTGGACGTGGAACAATGGACTGGTTCAAAATTGGGAAAGGAGAATGTCAAGGCTGTATATTGTCACCGTGCTTATTTAAATATATGCAGAGTACATCATGTGAAATGCTGGGCTGGACGAAGCACAGCTGGAATCAAGATTGCTGGGAGAAATATCAGTAACCACAGATATGCAGTAGAAACCACCCTTACAGCAGAAAGTGAAGAGGAACTAGAGTCTCTTGATGAAGTTGAAAGAAGAGAGTAAAAAAGCTGGCTTAACACTCAGTATTCAAAAACAAAGATCATGGCATCAGGTCCCATCACGTCATGGCAAATAGATGGGGAAACAATGGAAACAGTGACAGACTTTATTTTCTTGGGCTCCAAAATCACTGCAGATAGTGACTGCAGCCATGAAATTAAAAGATGCTTGCTCCTTGGAAGAAAAGCTGTGACAAACCCAGACAGTGTATTAAAAAGCAGAGACATCACTTTGTCAACAAAATTCCATATAGTCAAAGCTATGGTTTTTCCAGTAGTCATGTATGGATGTGAGAGTTGGACCAGAAGGAAGGCTGAGTACCAAAGATCGATGTTTTGAAACTGTGTTGTTGGAGAAGACTCTTGAGAGTCCCTTGGACTGCAAGGAGATCAAACCAGTCAGTTTCCTTCGATTTTCTTTTTCCTAAAGGAAATCAACCCTGAATACTCATTGGAAGGACTGATGCTGTAGCTGAAGCTCCAATACTTTGGCCACCTGATGCAAAGAGCCAACTCTTGGGAAAAGACCCCGATGCTAGGAAATATTGAAGGCAGAAGGAGAAGGGGATGACAGAGGATGAGATGGTTGGATGGCATCACTGACTCAATGGACATAAGTTTGAGCATTCTTAGGAGATGGTGAAGGACAGAGAAGCCTTCACCAGGGCTTCACCAGCACACCACCAGGTGTGCTGTGGTCCCTAGGGTCACAAAGAGTCGGACATGACTGACTGACTGACTGAACAACATCAACAACAATGTATGTATGTATACAAAGTACCTGCCTGCAAATAGGTTTATAAAAGTATTTTTTCTTTCTGATTTAACCTAACAATTGTGAAACATTATGTACGGGAAACTATTTTTAAATATTCATAACGCCTGGGAATTGACCAGAAGTGAAAAATTCAATTGAAAGAAGAGTCCACATGAATAATGATCAGTAATCTCCAAAATTTCCACAATAAGAGAATAGTAAAGCAATTTCAAGTAGAGGAATATGGTGGAAAATACTGTTGTCGATGAAATTATAGCTACAAAGGTTGTAGAATAATTCATTCCAGAAACATTTATTGAGTGCTTACAGAGTACCAAGGACCCCATTAGGTGCAAGAAACGTAGACATTACATTCCAGGCTCCACACAAAGAGCCGATCATCTAGTTTGGAAAAAACATATGCAAACAATTATAACAGATTACCTACATAGTGTATAGATATGCTTACAAGCAATGTGTTGTGAGAGCTCAAATAACAGGAAAGCTCTGCCAGGTGAAAGGGAAATGCTTTGAAGAGGAGTCTAATGTTAAGCTGTGTTGTACGGGATAAGCATTTGCCAAATACCCTAGTGGGGGAGGGAAACTGCCTTTTAGGAAGACAAGGAAAGCATACGCAAAGGTACTGAGGTGTGAAAAGGCTCTGGCCATTTGGGAAATTCCTCATTGTTCTTTATTACTGTACTCCTGGATATGTGTCCAAGTCTTGCTAGAGTGAGTTTGGAGACATACACAAGAAGCATGTGATGAAAGTTTTTTATGCCCTTCTTTGGAGGTCTCCAGATTCTGGATAAACAACTACCAAAGACTTATAAGCACACTTACTAATATCAGGCATCTGCCTGGGAGGGTGGGGATATGGGCAAGATAGACAAGCCTCAATTGACGGGTGTGAAGTGAAGAACTGACAATCCTGCCTGAGGTCTTCAATGGGTTAGGCTAGATGCAGTGTGGGATAAAGAGCAGGAATTGAGGTGCATAGAGGCTTGTTATGCTGCTATTGCAATAACACAGACCTGAACTAAAGCAGAAAGTATTTATGGTATCCTCATGAGAAGTAAAACACAGATACAAAGTTATAATAACAAACAATCATCTTTTGAAGAGTACTTTGCAATACAAAACTTTCAACAGCTGGTCTAATGAACTCTTGGTAGTCTTTGAAAATAATATCATTGCTTCAGTTTTGTAGATGGATACAGACTATCATGCCAAAGGATAACAGCCAGGGAATGGAAGAATACTATCACCATTCACTTGATCTGACAGTCATTCATTTATTCACATTTAATAATTAATTTAAATGACATCATTCTATGAGCTAGGGGTAAAAATCCAACAAAATAAAGCCTTCTTCCTGCAAGAGCTTGCAATCTAGAAGGAGAGACTAATAAGCAAATAACCAATTATGATGCAGTGTAACTGGTATTCTAATAAAGGCCAAGCCAGACCTCTCTGTCCACTCATAAGTGTACGAAGACAAAGTCAAACTAGAAAAGAAAACCCATGGAATGAAGGGTGGCAGGACTGAAATTTATGTGTTTTCTTAAAAGTCAGTTAATGTTATCATGGCACTTTTATAATTTAAAAGACTAAAGACAGATAAAGAAAATAGAATAAGGGTCAAACACAGAGCAAACATGACTTCATGGCAGCCATTTCCATTATTTCTCTTAGCAGAATGATTAGAAACAACATATGTGTTAATTTATAGGCAAATGTTTGAAAGTAGTGAGATAGCTAAATAGAATTTCCCCCAATTTAAAGAGCTAAGAGTTTAATAATCAATACCAACAAACAGAATGAAGAGGTGAAGCACAGAAAAACATTAAGAGCTAAGGGAACTGGATCCCATAGCACTGCTTGCCTGAAATGATAAACATGTCAAATTAGACTTAATTACCAATGATGCTTTCAGTTTTGCCAGCTGCATTATAATTCAAATCACTCCTCCACTCCTTTGCCAAAACGTGTTTGAGAATTTGTAGTTATATATGAGAACGCCATGTAAAAAAGTATCAATTCGAGATGGAGTTAAAAATAAAATCCACAAATTCAATTGCATGAGCAAAAAAATGTTCAAGTAAATTAAGAAGGGTGTTTGCCTACTAAAGATAAAAAGAAAGTTTAGGGAACTGGAGGTAGAGGTGGTTTGGGAAGATTGTTTGGAAATCAAACCATGATTTTACTATTCATCTAACTATGTAGCTTTTGTCTTAGTATAATATATGTTGATTACAAGGCTCATCAGACGGAAATTTCAGGGATCTTGTCTTTTGATGAAGTTTTGATGGATTTTAGAAAGGGCACTAGATTGGGAACTGGACTATTCTGATCTACCTCTTGACAGCTTTGTAACCTTCAGCGAGACACTTAATCATACAACTTCAAATTCCTCAAGAAATTTCACATGAAGTTTTTGTGATGTTTAAGTGAGATAGCATGTACCAGAATTTGCAAAATAATAAAATGACACATAAATATCAGTTATTTATGACTCTATGTATAACCTTAATGGGCATGATAAACTCTAACCAAAAGCAAAATGAAGTTTTTTTAAAAAAATTCTTAACTATAAGTCTTTACCTGCTTTTATTACCTTGTCACCTCATAATATTCATTTTGACTTTTTTTTAAGGGCATGATAATTGATGGGGTCCACTAGAACACAATCCAGAACTTTGTAAAACAAGGGGAAAAATAACATTCTTTCAAATACTATGGAGGGTGGGGTCAGGAATAAAGAAAACATTTTCCGAGTATCCTGACACTCAAAATCCTTATCTATCAACTTTCCTCTGTCCCTTCTTGGTGTAGCTTAGTAATATTCTTCTTTAGGGAGAAGGAATAAAGGTTAAGTGCCTGGCACAAAGCTCAGGTTTAGTAGCAGATCTAGCTACTAGTTTAGATCTTAGATTGTCAGATTCTGAATTCGGACCTGTATTAGCTCTGTCGCTAACAAACCCTTTAGGCTGCCAACTGACTCAAATAAAACCTTCGTATCAGCCTGTCTGTGCCATTGTTCCTTTATCTGCTGTACCTACTTGAAATATGACCTTCTTTTATAATGAATAAAGCAGACACAGATTCTTTCCACTACCATTTTGTTACTTTGAGAGATACTTTCCACACCTAAAAAGCCTCAAAGAGAAAACATTCTCCAAAGAAAAATGACTAATAACTTCTAATCATTACACAAAAGAAAAAAAAATAGGTAGAAAATTTTTATCATTATGTAGTACAACTGGCAAGTTGAAGTTTTGGCAAAGGAAACACTAATTGCTTCCTGAGGTCTTGTAGGACAAACTTATTGTAGGGTAAAATAAGTTTTTTTCTGGCTACTACCCCAGGAGTTACATTGTAGCCTGGAACAGAGTAAAAAGACCAATAACAGTGATAACACCTGATAATCACAAGGCACTTCCTGGGTATCATACACTGTTTTACGCATTGGGTTGGCCATAAAGTTCATTAGGGTTTTCATAACAACTTATAGAAAAACCTGAATGAACTTTTTGGCCAACCCAAATACTTTATATATTAACTTACTGTCCCCATATATTCCCAAAACTATCTCCAGGGTACAAAAACGTAACCAATACTTATACCACTGTTACCCTTTGCTGCTGTTGCTGCTGCTAAGAAGCTTCAGTTGTGTCCGACTCTGTGCGACCCCATAGACAGCAGCCCACCAGGCTCCCCCAAACTGGAGTGGGTTGCCAGTTCCTTCTCCAATACATGAAAGTGATGGGTGAAAGTGAAGTCGCTCAGTCAGGCCCAAATGTTAGTGATCCCATGGACTGCAGCCCACCAGGCTCCTCCATCCATGGGATTTTCCAGGCATGAGTACTGGAGTGGGGTGCCATCACCTTCTCCTGTTACCCTTTCAGTTCAGTTCAGTTCAGTTCAGTCACTCAGTTGTGTCAAACTCTTTGTGACCTCATGAATCGCAGCACGCCAGGCCTCCCTGTCCATCACCAACTCCCAGAGTTCACTCAGACTCACGTCCATCGAGGCAGTGATGCCATCCAGCCATCTCATCCTCTGTTATCCACTTCTCCTCCTACCCCCAGTCCCTCCCAGCATCAGACTCTTTTCCAATGAGTCAACTCTTCGCATGAGGTGGCCAAAGTACTGGAGTTTCAGCTTCAGCATCATTCCTTCCAAAGAAATCCCAGGGCTGATCTCCTTCAGAATGGACTGGTTGGATCTCCTTGCAGTCCAAGGGACTCTCAAGAGTCTTCTCCAACACCACAGTTCAAAAGCATCAATTCTTTGGAGCTCAGCCTTCTTCACAGTCCAACTCTCACATCTATACATGATCACAGGAGAAACCATAGCCTTGACTAGACGGACCTTTGTTGGCAAAGTAATGTCTCTGCTTTTGAATATGCTATCTAGGTTGGTCATAACTTTCCTTCCAAGGAGTAAGCATCTTTTAATTTCATGGCTGCAGTCACCATCTGCAGTGATTTTGGAGCCCAGAAAAATAAAGTCTTACACTGTTTCCACTGTTTCCCCATCTATTTCCCATGAAGTGATGGGACTGGATGCCATGATCTTCGTTTTCTGAATGTTGAGCTTTAAGCCAACTTTTTCACTCTCCACTTTCACTTTCACCAAGAGGCTTTTTAGTTCCTCTTCACAACAATAATCTTTAGGAAACTCTGAGCAGTTTGTAATATACAGCTTCCTGGCAGATACACAAAGTTTCAACCTCCTAGCAAAACCATCACCTAGAAAGAAAGTGAAACAATTTTAATCTCTCCTGCTGAAGCCTGGTTGATTTGGTAAGGAGAGGTAGGAAACATTCCAGGAGACAAAAACTTGCAAGGAGCATCAGAAAGAAAATTGTCATCCAGGTAATATACAAGTATAAGAACCTAACTTTTATCTGCCTAATTGGAGGGAGGTCAATAAAATTCCATTTTCCCCTAGTGCAGAAGACCTTTTGTAGCAAGCTTAAGTTTTTGCTAAGTGTGAGCAAAATAATTCACACTTAAAAAAAAAAAAAACCTGCTTCCCCCAAATTACACATATCTGTGCCATAGAAAATAGGAAGAGAAATAACTGGAGCCAGTAGAAATACCGCACAACAGCTCGATGCTTCACAGATGGCATCTGAGCAACTGCAGACATAAACAAAGCTCTCTGAAATGAGGATATGGGCTCGGGTTCAAGGAAGTGATCAGTAGGATACAGGTCTGTAAATTGTGTGGGCCAGCACAGACATGGGAAGTGAAGACCCAAGCCAGGCTGGTGACTGGAGGCGGGTGTGGGACCATGTGCTCCAAATATTCCAGTGAGTGAGGAGGTAACACCAGATTGTTTGGCTGTTTTGTTTGAATTCATTTCATCTTAAATGAGTCTTTTTGTTCAATTTACAAAGTCGACTTTCATGTGTCGCCCCTGTGTCTTGTTAGGGAGAAGAGTTCCCCAATTTGTTGTAACCAACCAAAATTGGGGCTGCTATCTTGATAGGCCCGCACGGATGGGGCGGAGCAGGCAGCAGCCCTTTTCACAAAAATGATTTCCTTGAACCAGCACAGCCTGCTTGTTTATATCCTGAACACACAGCATGATGAGAGAACAGGAAGGATCACCTATACTGACCCCACAACCTTTTACTGAGAAGCAGAGATTACCGCACAAAAAAAATGCACAGTCACTTGACCTAATTCTGAAGCAGTTTTATTTTTTAAAGTCCTTATAAACTAAATGTGAAATAGCACCTGACCTCAACAGAACTTTAACTCAATGCTTTTTTAATCTACAACACTGTGTTGAATCTAAAAATAAAAGGATAGAGGCACAGTTTGTCTTTTAACTAGATAAATACTGCTGATAAGAGAGTAAAAGAATTCCAAAATAATAGTAAGTAATTATTAAACGCTGCATCAGAGCATAAAGCCCCCAGGTACTTAATCCCATTAAATATCTACTTTATAACACTAAATGCAGGTGAAGCACATTACCGTTGCTGGATAAAATGAGATGAAATGTTAAGCTCTTCAGAGAATATAAAATAGTGGAGCCAGATTTTCTTATTTATAACTCAATGTGACTATTTCTATAGAATAAGAATCTGGCTTAAGTTGTGTAATCATTTAAAAGTTCCCAAAGTCTCCTTCCTGGCTCTCTTCTCACGTCTCAAATGTCAAAAACACATTTTCTGACACAGTCAAGATGCATGCCAGCTCCCTGTCAATGAGAAGTTAGAATGAGAACTTTGACACAATGACCATCAACAACTCTCCTTGAACTGCCACTGTTTGGAACCTGCTTCTCTCTCTGGTGATGAAACATCTTCTTGGTCCAGTGCCTCTACTCTCATTTCCACATTATTTTCAAGCAACAGTTTCTTTTTGGGACTTTTCAAGATTCCAAACACCCCATCCTATCATTCTCTGCTGCTGCTGCTGCTAAGTCGCATCAGTCGTGTCCGACTCTGTGCGACCCCATGGACGGCAGCCCACCAGGCTCCCCTGTCCCTGGGACTCTCCAGGCAAAAACACTGGAGCGGGTTGCCATTTCCTTCTCCAATGCATGAAAGTGAAAAGTGAAAGTGAAGTCACTCAGTCATGTCGGACTCTGAGCGACCCCATGGACCGCAGCCCACCAGGCTCCTCCGTCCATGGGATTTTCCAGGCAAGAGTACTGGAGTGGGGTGCCATTGCCTTCTCCATTTTCTCTGCTTAAGTCTGAATAAATGAAACACTGTCTCCCACACTGAAGACACTAAACATATTTCTTGAATGAATAAATGAATGCAATCCCTCATACTATAATTCCTTTGTGGGAATTTACAACACCCAAGAGCTAATCAAGGACCCAGAGAAGTCCTGTTGTAAAAGAAACCTGTTTACTTTCTCTTTTAACCTAGGATTTTTTTTTAAGTTTTCAGAAAATTTGTAGATTTGTCACCAGTTAGTATAAATCCCCACTTAAAATGACAAAAGAAACCATTGTGTTTTTTTTGTTGTTGTTGTTCCTTTGCTAATGTTATACACAATATTGTTCTGAAAAATAATTCAGAAAAGCTTACAAAAACACATATTCTCCAACATGAATAGCTGTTCAAAGGTGAAGCTGAGAGATCAAAATTCTAAGTGCCAAGGACTCATCTCATGCTTATAAAAAGATGTAGCATGTCCTAGTCATTTGTGATTTCTAAAAGTGCTACTCTATCTTTTATTTTTTTTTAATACCAGTTTTGGAAATCCTAGTGGAACAGCATCTCACTCTATAAAACAGAATCAGGGCTTAAACTTGGCCAGAAGCATGAAGCAGAATTCTAGACATGGAAGAAGTAAATACATAAAATTAGTTGCTCAGTCGTGTCTGACTTTTTGTGACCCCATGGACCACAGCCCGTCAGGAGCCTCTGTCCATGAAATTTTCCAGGCAAGAATACCAGAGTGGGTTGCCATTTTCTTCTCCAGAGGATCTTCCCGACTCAGGGATTGAACCCAGGTCTCCAGCATTCCAGGCAGACTCTACCATCTGAGCCACCAGGGAAGCCCAAAGGGTAATAATGACAAATACCAATTATGAAGTCCATACAGCTTACAAAACATCTCCTATATATTACCTCAAATTGTCCTCCAGAAGTCCTCTGCAAGATAGAAGAAAACTGACATTCGTTCATCTGATGAGCACCTATATTCTAGATGGAGTGCTTGCATCTGTACATCCATGATATCATGTACTTGCTTAACTACTGACAAGTCCATATGATATTTTAATTAAAAGTATAATCATTGGAGGTTTGGAGAACAATGGTGACCATTTCCGAATCTCCTCCTCACTCTTCCAAAACAATAAAATCAACAAGAATAAGAATTACCCACACACAAGATCTATGGCTTCAGTATTAGATAGACAAGACTCCAAGCAAATTATCCATAAACAGAATAAATAAAAAAGCATTCTAACAGAGCTCCCACCACTCGTCCACTCCTGCTAGCAGCCTGTGGATACAAAGAGCAATGGAGGAGAAACTGAAAAGGCTCTCTGAAAAAACAGAGGAGATATAGGTGAAATACAAGCAAAATAGTCCCACAAAAAGAAAGTAAAACAATAAATGCAAAAGTGAGGTAAGCAGGTCTGAACTTGGTAGTTCGTAGCTCTGGCAATGGGAAAGGTGGTTGGAAATGAGGGAGACCAGAAGAGGTGAAACTGTGATGCAGTAACATTTCTGATATTCTTTAGGTAGAAGATAAGGATGATACTAAAGGATGGAGACTTTGGGCTTGTTGAACTGAATTACATAGTTTGCACCATGAGGCCATCCAAATGCGGATGTAGTTTTACCTCTGGCCCCAGTCTGGAGATACAGAACATTCTGACCCTGGGCCCTTTTCAATCACCAGAGGTGTTAAGCGGAGAACATTAATACCCTGGTTAGAAAGCTGACAGTACTGAACAAGCTGAGCAAAGTCAATGATGAGTAATATTCTGCAGGGTTTACTGAGGGAAGGGAAAAAACTTCCACACTAATGGTATTAATCAACATTTAAGAGCTTAGAGCAATTCCAGTAGTATAAAGAATCTTCTGCAGATGGAAACAGCATCATTGAAACAAACAAACAAAAATACGACCAGGCACACAGAGCATAAGATAAGCAAGTTGGGAACACACAGAAAAAGTTCATAAATACCTGTGAAAGACCCAAATTAAACAATTACTTTATCCATACTTTTTCTTACATTCATTTTCACCAGTTACTGAATGAAATTACACGTTTCCTCTGTAAGTTTGTACATAGTAATATTTAGGTTAACTGAATAGAAATCTGTATCATTTACATTATAATGACAAATCATCATTCTGAACAATTAAGCACATCAACTTCATAAGTTCTGGATTAGAGAACACTTCCAAGTATTTATGTTCAGATGTCTGGGGCTGTGTGACTTCTACCTTATTACTATAATTATATTTTGGAGCCCAAGGTCAGCAAAATCAGTTAAGTTACATCCTTTAAAAATATAACTTAGCCACATTTATTTGGTTCCATGTGATACATGTGATGCCTTGATTTGTTAAGAATTTTAACTGAAATGGAGAGCAGCTAGTTTTGCATAAAAATGAGTAATAACAGTGAACACATTCATTTCCAGGTATTTGTTATGTATCCAATTACAGACATCTATATGAGGTCCATAAGATAAAGATATTCCTTTGTTTTCATCCAATAAAGTTTCATGCCAGGGAATGAATGAAGGGTTTATTTCTAGGAGACTGTTTTTGCCATTGAAAGCTCTGTCTTCTTCAGGCATTTGCTGAATGATGCATTAGCAGGAGCTACAAGGATCACATTGTTTCACACCAAATAGCCTCTACACTTTGATTCATATATCACACATGTTCTGTTTCTTACATTTCTGTTTTCACACCCACTACCTAAGTGCAAAGGGATTTGAAGACAAGTACCACAGTTTTCTAACTTTCAGCTGCTTTAGTTGTATTGATGGAGGAAGTTAGGGAACATGTAGAAAATAGAATCAAAATTAAGGAGATCATATTTCTGTTTTATGCCCTGTGATATAACAAAGTTCACTAAGTAACAATTACTCAAAACATTCATTTTAGATCATTTAGCTTCACTGAAAATCCCTTAAATTGGCAAGTAAAATTTTAAAAGATTATTTATTATAGAGAAAGAAAGCCAGTGGTGTGAATTCAAATAATGTGAGGAGGCTATCAATAATAACAGATGGTTGTTATATAAGAGAAATTGACATGTAACTCTCCTTATCTTCTGTGAAATTCAGAACAAGAAACCGAGTTTAAATGGCTTCAGGAAAGTTTGCTTCTTATAGATACTGAGAATGGTCACATACTATTCGCAATGGTGTTTCAAAATATACATTCTATTAATGAGTCCTGGAATTTTGGGTACTCACACTGCATGGCAATTCCAGTATTCTTAAAAATTAATAAAACAGATATCCTTAGGGAGTCCTGTCTGATACTATTAACGCACATTTTATAAACTGATTTAAGTAAGTTCCTAATCCACCAAATAGGTTAGTGAACAGATGTTCAACTCTCTGACTAAGGTTGTATTCTAAAATAATAGAATACATTTTACAATGGAAGGGACCCTAATGAAAGCATTTAACTAAGCCTTTACATTTTACAGAGGAGGAAAGTAAGGCCAGAAAATATAAGACTTTTTCAAAGACCACACAGCAATAATATCCAAATCTATATGGCTCAGGAATCCTTATTTCTAAGTCAATGATTTTGCCACTTTATCTGAAACTCTACACATGGATTATATGGACATGTTAGTCCATATAGATCTGCTAGTCCTCAGATCTACCTGTAAGGCAAGTTTCCTAACCTCCAGAATGCTTGGAACAAGACTTAAGTACTTGCTCTCCCACCACTGCACATAGTTTCTACATAACTTCTTAATGACCACTCTGCAGCATGTTGAGCAAAGCAATAAAAGCAGTACTGTATCAAAGTTAGCAAAATAAGAATGAGGAGAAGCAAACAAAAAAATCAAGTGTATGAAGAAAGAAGTGAGACAGTGATTGTTGCTGACCAGAGAGCACCATGCCTAACACACAGGAAACACTTAATATTTTAAATAAATTAAGAGAGCTATAGAAGTATCCATAAGGATAAATGTGGGTCCTTGTCATCCTCCTTCTATCCTTCTATCCTATTTTACATTTCTTCCTCAGGGACAGTTTGTCATCCACTGAACATTTATTTGCCTACCATGGAGATGTTCTTTTCTCCAGAAGGTTCTGTTTCCATTTCCCCTCCTTAGAAGAAATACTCATGGAAAATAGCTTAGCACTATTATTACTATTTAACTGCATTCTACTTTTCAACTTTATCAAAGGCCTAAAGAACCTATTAGAAGCACTGTCTGGTAGACCCTAAGACTGTTAAGCTGTCTAATGAAAAATAATGTCTTGAAGTCATACTTACTGTAATGTATAAAAACATTTACACACACACATATTCAGTTAAGCAAAGTAGGAGGAGAATAATTATAATATTGTTTAGCACATAATGCCACTTAACATATTTAAGGACATATTAACATAAAACAAAAATTCTAATTTTTCCAAGCAAGAATTTAATTAAAATAGAAATTTGGTCCTCAAAAGTCACTGGCAGTGTACACTAGGGATTTTGAAGGCTGGAACATATATCCTGTAAAGAAAATGAAAATAGACACAGAAACTCTTCATTTTGTCCAAGATTAAAGTCAAAACCCCACTGTTATGATTCATGAAGTCCTTATAGCTTTTTCTAGAATTTACTGGTATAGATACCCCTGGTGCTCTCTTCAAGTAATCACTGAGCACTAAGCCACCTGAAAAAGGAGGAAGACAATCACTCTTAAAACGTAAATGAGCTGGTTGTAAGTGGAAGCCAACTGAGAGCTCCAAAAGAGGGACATCAGTGAGGCTTCGTCAAGAAGGTAACTCCATCAGTGTGCACATGCCTAAGGTAATCGGATTCAAATCAGCTACACTGACGGCACCTTTCTTCAGCCTCCGGTATATTATTAAAATGAAATTTTGAAATTGACTTTTAACGCTGTTCAGAAAAACAGAGCACAGTGCAGTGTTCTTTGGCACTTCCTCCCCACAAACACGCACAGGGTTCAGCCTCTGCATTTGCCCAACACCAAGAGACAAACCTAGACATCAGCAACTACCTATAAAGAAAGAGTCTTCAACGTTAGGTCTTCTGGGATAACCTGTGTCATCAGAGAGAATTAATATACCAATATCTCTGTTTTCTCCTGTGAAAAGTGACTGAAGGATCTAAGCAAACCTTAAGTCATCTAGCCTCTTTAGATTTATTCATTTTAATTAAAGAGAGATTTATTGGCTTCTGAGTCATTTGTATTAATACATATATATATTTATGTTTAATCAAAAAGGCACATAGGTACAAAAAATTCATTCCTGTCACTTGAAATACCTAAAACCATTTGGTTAGAGCCATAAATTTATTTTATATGGGTCTCTATTCAAAATTAGTATTTGATGAAGAATTATAAAGAGACATATCTAGTCTGAAAGGTAACTCTGTGCCATGGTCTTTCCATATTTCATCTGTCACCATCATTTTTTTCTTGTCATAAAATACTTTTATTGCTTTGAAAAAATGGTTCAGTTCTCATTGGAAAAAAAAAAATAGTCCAACCTAAAATAGAGATTCGCTATATTAGAAGCTTGTGTAATTCATTTGGTCCATGTAATTTCCAACATATCCACAAACCAGCTGAACATCTGACAAACAGAATTACATTACCTAGGTTCTTTATCAAGGGGCTCCTAGTTGATTTTTTTTTTGCCTTTCTTTTAATTGGAGGATAACTGCTTTACAATATTGTGTTGGCTTCTGTCATATAATAACATGAACAGCTATATATACAGATATGTCCCCTCCCTCTTGAACCTTTCCACCCCCACCTCATGTTCCCAAACCATGTCACAAATAATCTGTTGTATAACAAGATACATAAAATCTTGCTAAATCCTAACTTTAAATCAAATATTTGCATTTGGCACACACGTCCTTGTAAATGAATGTTCAGTTCTAAGGAACATAATATAAATAGAATTCAGATACCTGAGGACATATGCTTATGAGGGAATCTGTGTAAATTCAGAGGACTTACAGCAATGCCTTAGAAACCACCTTAATGCAATCATTGGGATTAATATCATTTTGCTTCAGTAGCATACATGAGATTTTTAAAAAATCAGGCAGTGGAGAACAATGACTCGTTTAAAAGCTGTGTTCCAATGGCCCTCAGTTGTGTGGGAGCCAAGCCTGAAGACAGCTGACAAAATGAGAGCTGACAGAATCAAGAAAATGCAGTCTTATTTCCCTCCCTCTAGAATCTAGAATCTTATCTGGTTCCACATCCTCCAGTTTTGGTGTTTTTTTTTTTTTTTTCCTAGAAAAAGGACTCCACAGACAGTCTCTAAATGCAGGCAGAAAATTGTGACATTATCATATGATTTAATTAGATTTTCCCTTGATTTGAAGATACCTCACATAAACTCCATAATACTAAATATTTATATGTATATGCTCTTGAATTTTCTACTGCACTTGTTAGTATCAAGAAAATAACTCTTCGTTTTCATATTCACATGTAAGAAGTTAGCTTCAGCTACACAGACCTCACAGTCCCTCACAGCGGCAGACAGAGCTGAGGCACAAGCTGCACCTTTTAGAAAGAACAAGTACGTTCCAAATCCAAGATCTCAAAAGTCTTGCTTTAAAATACGTAATTACAAATTTACTTACATTGATCTTTTTCTCTACCTGCTTGGTCTGCTTCAGCGCATGACCTCAACAGAGAGGAAAACTAACTTTTTAATAAAACAATCTGGATTCCAGCAGATATATAAGAAACTAGTGAGGGGGTGTGACCTAAAGGCAATAGTGTGATATTTTGCCATTGATGAGCTCTCGCAAGCCACATCCAGTTCCATATGCCTACTTCTTCTTTACCCACTGTTATCACTTTAATGTTTTTAGGGAAATTGTATGGCATGGCTCCAAACACAGGTCAGTAGCCACCACCTCTATTGGGTCCTTTAACCCCTCTATCTTGCTTTCTAATCATTCTCTACCTACTCCCTCTTTATAAGAGTTCATTTATCTTTAAAATGAACATAGACAAAGAATTACTCAAGAAAGCACGTGAAAAGTGATGCTGATGTAATGTTGGCTACTATTGCAATTTTGAATGTGCCGTTATGGTTTCCTTTATTTTAGACATTTAACACACAAAGAAATTGTAAGTGTGGGAGGATGCAAGGGGGAAAAATGAACCCCAAAATAAGATATAGAGCAATTTACGCAAGACTGCATGCTAAAGTAAACAGAGTAACCAGATTCTGATGGAACACGTATCTAAATATGAAGTGCAAATAAAATAAACTGGGAGGATCAACACATGTTGGGAATAGTATAAAATGCAGCTTGAACTAATAAGGGTTTGGATCTATTTAGTTATGCCAAATTGAAATGTATCTACAAAGTGAACTCTGGTTTTCTAAAACTGTGGTTTAGATGCACTGAATGTTTAAGCAGATCTCACACTTTAATCACTTTAAATCATGCTTTTGTGGCTTAAGAGTACTGATGCTCTTGTGCATGTGCACGAAACATTGCAGCCAGGAGTTATATGTGTGTGTGTGTGTGTGTATATATATATATATATATATATATATATATACATTTACATTTTAAATCATTTTATAATTGGGGGGAATAAATTTTCTGTTATATTTTCCTATAATTTTCTACCATTTTTGTCATTAGTTTCTCTATCTAAATCATTCAAACTTCAGTGCCTTTGGTTTGTACAATTCATTGCCAATAAGGCATAGAAGCAAACCTGATTATTAGACCAAAGGTGTAGTCTGAAATCACCAAAATACTGTTTATAATATAATGTATCATCCTAAAAGTGATCCAGTTTGCTTTTATGCACCTCACAACCTGTACCACGCTCATCCTTCTGGAGGCAAGTGTTTGGGGCAGAAATTCCTTGTAACACACAGGTTATTTCCCATAACAATCACTTGTATTTTTGTTAAGAACATTAACATTTGTTTTACAGAACTTTTCTTTTACCAGCTCAATTTCAAGCTGAATATTTCTCTTTTAGAAGATGCTAAATTTCCTCAGAGAGACCCAGTGGTCACATAGGAGACTGTTCCTGCAGCCAGAATGATGTGTGGTGTGATTCTCTAACATGCCACGTCACTGCAACTCCACAAGCAACCAGCACTCACTGTTGTCCCTAGAAAACCACAGGTTTTGGAAGCACTGCCTTTGTGTCTGTGCCAGAATGAGTTCCTGTTGTTGGTTCCTGCCACAGATACTCATTCATGAGCCTTAACTTCACTCCTTGAACCTAAACTTCCTTGTAATGTGATGACTGTAAAGCAGAAAATTAAGAGTCTCCAAATGAAGGTTGGCTTGAGCTTACACACAAACATTTCTCCAGTTATCAGAGCTTGCTATTCACACTGGATAGCTTCACTTACCCCTAACATTTCACAAGCATTTGCTGAAAGGTTGATAAATTGAAAAGATAGCATCTTCTTCTCTGCGTACGCCTTCACCAGCCTCCCCAAAATTGCCATGCTATATTATATAATACTTCCTTAGCCAGATTCCAAGAATTCTATAGGCTGTAATCTAATCCTAGGAAAACCAGAGGATATTAAATGATCTAAACTGTCTTAGGCAGAAATCTCTGATTTGGCTGCTCTTTGAAGTTTGTATCTGAAACTTTTTGATGTCTTAATATTGTTTTAGAAATTAGGGGGGGAGTTGACTTTGTAAATCATTTTAGGATTGCAAAAATGACATTATGATGATGAATGGCACAAGGCTTTAAAAAAAGTTTCTCTGAATATTAAATTAATCACAAACCAAGGCTGTCTAACATTAGCTCCTGATAACTCCGAGATCCTGTAGCATTCCAGATGCTCTATGAAACAGAAATATTCTGTCTTTATTATGAGCACCTTTCCACATCTGCAATTCCGTTATACAATAAAGTCTTGTTCTTTTGTTGCAAGATTGCCCTGGTTCATTTTTTTATTATTAATTTAAACCATGTGGGTAAAGGGTAATCCAGTAAGCCATAGGATTTCAGATCAGAGCTTTCATACAATCACATGTAACATCAAACATCTGGATATTTAGATGAATAGGGATGGGGGTAAGTTAACAAGACCTAAAGCACTATCTGAGTGAATAGTTTTTAATTGTATATCATATTATTCACTTTGAATATAATACTTTCTTAACATACCTTCTTTAAACAATGGCCAGGTAAGAATAGAAATAAAAATTCATAACCCAACTGTATCAGTCATATGTTAAGGCATAATAACCAAATAGTTTTTAGTAAAACAGACCTTAAAGTTATTGCTATAAATTGCTTGAGTAACCTAAAATCACTTTTATTATGTATAAAAACAAGCTTAACAATCCATTTAAAGAGAACATGATCTAAAAGTTTTCCAGAAGCACTAAGTCACAATGTTGTCTATTTAACATAAAACCTGTCCAGTAACATTTTACCTCTAAGGCATACTGCTCAATTATACTCAACAATTAATATTAGCTTTCCTCTGTTTTTCTTTTTTTGCCAGTCCCTACCCTTTTCTAACCCTACTCATTAAACTTTGGGGGGGAATGGTCATAATTGTATACAGTTGGGAAAAAAATCTGTTGGCTTGTCTCAAATTTTTACATTTTTCCAAGGTACCTAAAACTTGCAAACAATAAATAAGGGAAATGCTTAAGAAGCTTGCCAATAAACGATGCTCTCTTGAGTTTTAGAAATCTGTTTAAAGCGGAAAATATACCCAGAAATTTAAGCAAAACTGATCAGTCTTACTAAATATATTAGATTAATATTATTTAGTGCTAAACTGATATTCAGAAGAGTAAAAGATTTTATTCAATACCAAGAGGGGAGACATAATGGGTCCATCCAAAAATTGTTGGAAGTTGACCCCTCAAATCATAATGTGTCCACTCCAGTCCAAATCAATTTATTTCTCAGGCAGATACCACAGCAGCTAGTCTTGAAGTTTTGCCTGAGTGGATGTTATTTGCATTCTGCAATCCAGATGCTGTGTATTTTACTGCAGATGCCAGGTGTGGACATTCAAAAGTAAAAACATAAAGATCAAAGAAACAAAGGCTGATCCTATTGAAATATTTAGCCACAAGTTATTCACATGACTAGAGACTTTTTGTTTCATGAGGTGTTTACATCCTTTGTGGTTAAAGCTATTTATTACCTTTGAAAACAGTTCACCTTCCTTTTTGGAATACTACAGAGTGTGACATGGCCTTAATGTGTGTTAAGGGAACATCCATGTTTTGCAATGGGAATCAATACCACAATTACTGCAAAAATAAATTCAGTCATTTGAAAATATACAAACAGGCTGGGTTAAAATTTCTCATATTCTGACAACATACACATAGTCCCCAAAAGAGAAAGGAATAAAAATTTGTCTCACAAAATAAAAACTTTACTATAGAGTCCCACAGAGAAATGCTGAACATGCTCTGGAGGGTGATGAAAGAATTTCTGGGAAATACACTCTTTAACATTTTAAGAATTAAATCATTTTCAGGTTCATCAAATTTATCTGCAACTGCAAACACATTTGTCTCCTTTTCTTTTGGGTCTTTTTTGACCAACAGATCACTGCAATAATAAGTTTCAAGCTTTGTCCATCCTTACTATTCAGAAACTATTCATTATTTCCTGTTTCTTATCCTAATTATCATAGATATTTATAAATTATTTTAGTAAAGAGAGGGCACACATGATCCCATTGAACATTTGATTTTCACACAATTGCCATAACATCCCACAAGCCTGAGAAACAATTTGGAGATCAAGTATTCCGATTGTCTAATGCTGCATATCAATCAGCTCAAAAATGTAATGGCCTAAAATACTTTTTTATTTGACACTATTTGTGGCTTCCCAGATGGCACTAGTGGTAAAAAAGAGACAAGGGATCAATCCCTGAATGAGGAAGATCCCTTGGAGGAGGGCATGGCAACCCATTCCAGTGTTCTTGCCTGGAGAATCCCATAGACAGAGGAGCCCGGTGGGCTACAGTGCATAGGGTCACGCAGAGTCAGACAAAACTGAGCGACTGAACACACATACATATACATAAATAAACACACACACACACACACACACACACTGGATTACGGTCAGAGCATCTGAAGACTTCTTCACCCATGTTTCTGATGCCTGTGTTAATGCAGCTGGAACAAATATTCACTGTGCTCTCCATGTGGTCACCTAGGCTTCTAAGTAAGGCTCACAACACAATTAGTCTTCTTTTTACATGGAAGCTGGCTGCCCTCACAATGAACATTCCAAGAAATTATCATTGGAAACAGCCAGTTACTTAAAAGCTAGGCTTGGAAACAGACACAAGATCACACTGTCATATTCCATTAATCAAAGAAGTCACAGAGGTGGGGAAAAGATCTTACCTCTCAATAGGAGAAAAGTCAAATAACCTGTGAGCTCCTGGCTGGAAATAAATCCTTAATCTTGAACTTTTTTTTTTTTAATTACTTTCCAAATTTCTAAAAGAAGAAAAGTAAAAAAGCAGTGAAATTCAATATGCTTAATCATGTTCATGGGCTTTCCTGTGGCTCAGCCAGTAAAGAATCTGCCTGCAATGCAGGAGACCTGGGTTCAATCCCTGGGTTGGGAAGATCCCCTGGAGAAGGGAAAGGCTACCCACTCCAGTATTCTGGCCTGGAGAATTCCACGGACTGTGTAGTCTATGGGGTAGCAAAAAGTCGGACACAACTGAGTGACTTTCACTCACTCACCCACCCAATCATGTTCATAGGAATAAATTTATTTTCCATTAGAAATTCAAATTTTAATTGAATTTAATTAGAGTACATAATGTTGACTAGTGTTCATTTTTTTATGGTAGCCTCTAGTATGAAAATCTGATGGTGGTTATTTATGGATCATGAATTCAACTCAGTCCAGATGAAGTGGCAAAGATATCTAGATCAAGCCCAGGTCTCCCACACTGCAGGTGGATTCTTTACCAGCTGAGCCACCAAGGAAGCCCAAGAATACTGAAGTGGGTAACCTCTTCCTTCTCCAGTAGATCTTCCCAACCAAGGAATCAAACCAGGATCTCCTGCATTGCAGGCAGATTCTTTACAAACTGAGCTACCAGGGAAGACCCTAGAGTACATAATGGTGACCAGTGGTCCTTATTTATGTTAGCCGCTAGTATGAAAATCTGATGGATGGTTTTATTTATGGATCATAACTTCATCTTGGTCCAGATGAGTTGGCAATGATACCAAGGTTCAAGACTATGTCTTGAACATAGTCAAGAAAATGTCAGTCTTTCCACAGTACTTAAAATTATTCTTTAAAGTAATATTCTGTGATAGCAAGAAAAAAATGCTCCTTTCAAATGACTTTATAATGACAGCAACAATTTTCATATACTTCCATGGGAGAATTTTTCTTTCCATAAGTATTTTTTAATGACTGTTTAAACAATACTCAATATTCACACAGAATTTAGACCACACTATAATGGTTTGATTCACTTCATTAATAAGTCTGTGGGAAAATCAGTGGCCCCTTAATTTGGGATTAAAAGGTTTCTTCCTCTGGCCTTTAATTTAAATTCCCAGAGAGAAACATAGGATATGAGTCTTTAAAGTTACATACGTGAATGAAGACTATCTCAAATGTAGCATTAACAGTGCTGTTTTATGCTGAATAAAATCTATGTCCCAGTCCATAAGGGTAATAGTATGAGGAATGTTTGCGATAAATAGGAGATCTGTTAGCTCACCACTGGGAAAGAGGATAAAGTGCGTAAATGCATACGATAAACTACCGCGTGGCAACAGGAAAATTCTGAACAGATATAAAAAGAGTAACATTGATCTTTTTAAAAATGCTCAATAGAAAAAAAAAAAAACAAGAAACTAAATTAGATTTATATAACAATATAACTTATGTAAACAAACAAACCACACAACAATATAGTTTTTACAAGAATAATTACAAACAAAAGGATACACCTCAAACATGCTCTAAGGCTGCCCATAAAGGTGAAGACACGTGAGGGAATTGCAGATAAAATGGAATAATTTTCATAAATAAACAGAGAAACTTTGCACAGACCAATGTCAATGATTTGTCATAAACTGACTGGTTATGTTTGACTTGGCTCTCTTCATGAAATAAAATGTAATCCAATTACTGTCAATTATAAACTTAAACACAACTAGATTTTACAGATTTCACTCTAGAGATTGATATAGACAACTAGCTATTGATTAAATGTCATGTTGGGCAAATAAAACTATTAGATCATTGTACATAAAACTAGCTGTGTTAGAGTAATTGTTTCTAATAGGGAATCAAAAGCACCTGCTAGTCTTCCATGATTTATTCACCTCTCTAGCTCAAGTTAATGGATGCTTTAAAACATATTTTAAATGTAGACCTAAGTCCAAATGACCACTTGAAATCATATTATATGATTATATGAAATCAATAAGAAATCATATTAACTTAGAAAAGATGGTGGGTAGGAAGCACAAGAAATCTGTCTCCTTATCTAGGCAACAATTGCACCAGTAGAATCTGTCTGACATAACTATTCTGAAACTCCAGAGTCTAGTGAAGGTTTGTAACTCCTAGGAGAAGGGCTGGAGGGTAAATTGTAGTTAATTTGGATTGGTTTCAGCTCTTAGCATAATAGCAGCTACCCACACTTACCCAATCCTACTCCTGAGCTCCATAGCCGACAGCCATGCAGACTTTCCAGAAGCAGCTTGGACACAGTTCGCAGGAACCACAGTGGGTAAAAAAGGACCTTTTCCTGCAAATATTGGGGATCTGTGCTCTGATCACTGATTACTGCTTCTAATCTAAGAGATGCAAAGAGGTGGGTGGTCATTTTTGCAGTGTTTCTGCCCATTATTGCATACCCCGGACCTACAAAACTCTTAGAAGAAAACACAAGGCAAGCTTCATGGCATTGGATTAGGCAATGATTTTTTGGATTTGACACCAAAGGCACAGAGAGCAAAAGAGAAAATGGACCAACTGGACTTCGTGAAAATTTTAAAATAGTGCACTTCAAAAGAAACTATCAGCAGCTTAAAAATGAAATTCACAGAATAGGATAAAATATTTGAAAATTACATATCTGATAATTTATTAACACCCAGAGTATATACAGAGAACTCCTAAAACTCAAAGCACAAACAAAAAAGTCAATTTGAAAATAGACAAAGGAGTTCAACAGACATGTCACTAAAGATATACAAATGGTGAATAAGCACATTTAAGATACTGAACATCACTAATCATTAGGAAAATACAAATCAAAACTACAATGAGATATCACCTCATATGTGTTAGGATGGCTACTATCATAAATACTGAAGATAACAAGTATTGTTAAGGATGTCAAAAAATTGGAATCCCTATACACAGCTGGTGGGAATAGAAAATAGAATAGCTGCATAAAACCATATGGTGGTTCTTCAAAAAACAAAAATTGAATTACCCTTTGATTCAGCAATTCCACTTCTGTGCATGTACTCAAAAGAATTGAAAGCAAGAAATTGAGGAGATAGCCATACATGCATGTTCATAGCAGCATTATGCACAATAGCTTAAACATGGAAACAACCCAAGTATTCATTGGTAGGCCAATGAGTAAATAAAATGTGGTATATACATACAATGGAATATTATTCAGCCTTCCTATATGGGAAGAAAATTATTATATATGCTAAAATATGGGTGGACCTTGAGAACATCAAGTGAAGTGAAATGAACCAGTCACAAAAGACAAATGCTATACAGTTCCACTTACATGAAGTACTTTGAGTAGTCAAAATCATAGAGACACAAAGTACAATAGTAGTTACCATGAGCTTGTTGGTGGAATGGAATAAAGGATTATTGTTTAACAGGTATAGAGCTTTAGTTCTGCAAGATGCAAAGACTTCTGGAGGTATTGGTGATGGGTGCACAGAAATGGGAACATACCACGAGACTGTATATTTTAAGTGGTTAAGATGGTAATTTTTATGTTATGTGCATTGCATCACAATAAAAAAAATTGAGGAAAGAAAGGGGGAAAGGGGAAAGAAAAGCTCATGGAAGTCCCAGATCTATTACAATTCTAAAATACAGCTAATAGCATATTTCCAATGCCTTGATAAAAGTGAGACCAGTTGACTGAGAGTGATTTTCCATGACCATTGGCTCTGCCTTCTGGCTTGTGTTTAGAGCTGAAGAACTTTCTGTCTGATTCAAGTCTACGGAAGGCTGAAGATCCAGAGAACTCTTTTCATTACAAGATGACTCTGTTTCTTAAATTCAAGTTAGTACAGTATCTTTAAACGTCTAGTGGGTTTCTTGCTTATCAAATTATAATCCATATCACACTGTATATGAATGAATTAGAGTTGAATTACCAAGGAAAGGAAAACCTTATTCATGATCTAACTAGACAAGTATGAGAGTATTTGAAAACTGAAACTGAATAATTCAATCACTAACAATGCTTTTATACAGTTTTCTAAATGCAGAAAATTTTAAATCGTTTTGACAGTATTATGTAAATTGGCTGCATATCTATAAGAAAATTTGAAGAACATTTTGTTGATAGTGATAAACTTAGAGATAATTTTCAATTTTGTAATACTCTTTTGAATTCAATATTGAAAATACTGAGTTAACACAATTAGTGAACTTAGACATGGGTTTGAAACCCATGTGTGTTCATATCAACTTCTCTAAAACAGATGAGTTTCACAAATGTGAATGTTAAAGGAAAATGATTTGGGGTTCTCAAGCTTTTTTGAAAACATAAGTATATCTGGAACAATTTGGTTATATGAATTCTTTTTCAACTGTAGATTTTATGAAAGTTAGATATGGATCAAATTCATTCCATGAAAATTTAGTACCCAAATTGAGATGTCCTGTAAGTGCAAAATATACATTAGATTTTGAATACTTAGCACTAAATATAAAAGTTCATTAATTTTTATATTAACTGTTAAAATGGTAATATTTTGATATATCACATTCAATACATTAAACTAATTTCACCTTTCTTTATATATGTGGCTAGGTGTCATTTATCAGCTTAATGCTTCTGAGCTCCAAATTCACTCTCAGTACTTGCTCTGTGATACTGGACTGGACCTTTAGAGCATTTTGTCTTTCCTGTCCACATACTTTTAAGTTGAGGGTGTTGGACACTGCAGGAAACTCTGCGTCTTGATTCTGACTGCTGAGATTTTGGTTTTCATCTTGCTCTCGCTGAACAGTAAGGGGCTACAGGAGACCCAGGCTCCATCCCTGGGTTGGCAACATCCTCTGGAGAAGGAAATGGCAACCCACTCCAGTATTCTTGCCTGGAGAACTCATGGACAGAAGAGCCTGGAGGGCTAAAGTCCATGAACAGTCATCAGCAATGTGGATGTTTGAGGACATCTGGTGGCACTCTGTTCTAGCCAGATATTCAGAGCACAGTCCCTGAACAAACTCACAGCCCCACCCCCGGCCTAGCAATCTTCCCTTCAGATTGTGCGTGCGTGGGTGCTAAGTCACTTCAGCCGTATCTGACTCTTTGAGACCCTATGGACTCAGTCCACCAGGCTTCTCTGTTCTTGGGATTCTCCAGGTAAGAAGACTGGAGTGAGTTGTCCCTGCTCTCCTCCAGGGGATCTTCCCCATCCAGGTATGAACCCAGGTCTCCTGCATTGCAGGCGGATTCTTGACCGCTGAACCATGGGTGGAAGCCCCTCCTTTCGGAGAGAGGCAGTGCATGTTTCCGGTCTCACAACCGTAAGACCGCCTCAACCCTTTCTGAGTATCTGCCTACCAACCGTGGCTCCATCACACTTCCAAGGATTGTTTCTTGCTGCTCAGGAACACTGGACCATCTCTGACCCAGGCAACCCAGGAAACTTGGGGCCATCCAGTGGGCTGAAACCACACAGCTCCAGAGGAATCTGAAACTCACTCTTGGAATAGGGCCCCCCTTCCAAGGTTATCCTTCCTGAGTACTCTCACTCAGCTCTGCTGCTGCTGCTGCTGCTAAGTCGCTTCAGTCATGTCTGACTCTGTGCGACTCCATAGAGGGCAGCCCACCAGGCTCCCCCATCCCTGGGATTCTCCAGGCAAGAACACTGGAGTGGGTTGCCATTTCCTTCTCCAGTGCATGAAAGTGAAAAGATACCTTTTAAAGTTCTCTTTATACCTTCATATTTACTCTCATTTCTTAGCTTGACAATTATTTATATTAAACTTTCCCTGCTTAAATCATCATGTGATTTTTATCTCCTGTTTGGACTCAAACTGTTATAGGTATAAATATGGCTTGCATTACATTGATTTTATATACTCTAGAGCATACAACTAGCAAAGACAAGGAGAGAGCAAGTAGTATAAAAATCCTGAAAACAATTATTAAAATTTAAATAAAATTAAGAATTGAAAGCAATTTCAAGTTCAAGAGACAGATGAAGTACTTAAACTTGAAATTCCGGATGGTAATGAAATATGACTTACTTATTAAGATCCAAAATTTTTGTTGGAAAATTCTGAGAAGTCTTACTAGATTGATTATAGTATTTATTCCACTTAAAGGTGATTTAATTTCTACATCTCAACTAAAGAGAAGAATGAAGATAAAGAGGTAGATATGTCACCCCCCAAAAAAGAATTGAGAGTAAAACTGACAAGTTAGTCTTTATACAAAACAAATATGCTTGAAAAGGTCAATGTAATACTGAAAATTATACCAATTTTTACAAGTAAGCAGTTATGCTCAAATATGAATACTTGGAGGGGAAAATGGTTTATTTGTTTACTCCTTGCAAACTGCTAGTCAAGGATTCAAGTAGCATAAATGAGCACAAGTTAAACCAAAATAAAACCATATTTTAACCTTATAATGTGAATTTAGGTAAGCAACCTAAACCTTCAGATAAAAAAATGCACTGCTTAGAAATCTATTATACTCCTTAGAAAAAGGACTAATCATTATAGCCTATCAAGAATGGCCCCCACCAAATAATTAAAAGTTAGAAAGAATCTCATTTTTTAAATTTAATTTTTATTTTATATTGGAGTATAGCTGATTGACTGGAGAAGGCAATGGCACCCCACTCCAGTACTCTTGCCTGGAAAATCCCGTGGACGGAGGAGCCTGGTGGGCTGCAGTCCATGGGGTCTCGAGGAGTCAGACACAACTGAGCGACATCACTTTCACTTTTCACTTTCCTGCATTGGAGAAGGAAATGGCAACCCACTCCAGTGTTCTTGCCTGGAGAATCCCAGGGACAGGGGAGCCTGGTGGGCTGCCGTCTATGGAGTCGCACAGAGTCGGACACGACTGAAGCGACTTAGCAGCAGCAGCAGCATAGCTGATTGACAATGCTGCATTAGCTTTAGGTGTACAGCTAAATGGTTCAGTTATACATATACTCATTCCTTTCCAGATCCTTTTCCCACAGAGGTTAGTACAGAATACTGAGTAGAGTTCCCTGTGCTATGTAGTAGTTTGTTTCTGCTGTACAGAAAAGTGAATCAGATACACACACATCCCTTCTTTTTGGACTTCCTCCCCATTTTGGTCACCACAGAGCACTGGCTAGAGTTAATTGTGCTATACAGCAGGTTCTCATTAATTATCTAGTTTAAACGTAGTATCAATAGTACAAATGTGTCAATCCCAATCTCTCAATTGTTCCCAACCTCCCCTTTCCACTGGTATCCATACTTTCATTCTCTACCAAGAGCACCTCATTATTGTTAAGACAACATCTAACACTGCCTAAATGAATAATGTCATAATAACATTGATCTCATGTTTTATGAGAAACAATGATATCACTGTCAAAAAATACTAATTAATCTTCTCCTATGTGTCTAAAAATGCAATTACTTTGATTTTTCAACATCAATAATAATGATCTCCTTAACATGCAAATAGGTTAAAGACCATCATACTAATCAAAAACAATACTCATTGACTAGAAAAGGAAAGGACTTTCACAGAAATGTCAATTCCAACAAACTCCAACTATAATTTCAGTCACGTAAGGACCAGGATATTAAACCATCAAAAAATAATCCATGAGAAAACTGCTGATTCCATGCTTTGGGGACTGAATATAGCCTGAAAAAATACATTTCAGAAAGTTTATTTAGTATTATGTAACTACTTCGGTTATGTGGTTTTCATATTTTTTAGTCTATTTACTAAAACCACTGTTCCTACACTTCATTGCTCACCACATAGAGATGCTTTCCAAGCTTTAAAAATAATAGAATCAACATTAAATTTCGTCACAGTGCAGGATAAGAATTGCATTAGGTTATATACTGAAGATAAATGTAACCAAGACATTTTTAAAGGCATGCTCAGTATGTGTGATCCACTAAAACAAGGATTTAAAAGTATGATAGGAAGACCTTTTCCAGAGTTACTAAATTTTTAATAGAATTTGTAATATTTTCTGTATTATGCAAATAATTTCTGACTACATTTAGCACTTCAGCCCATATAATTTTAATTAAGCTTAGCATTTTGATTATAAAAACCATAC
This sequence comes from Bubalus bubalis, assembly GCF_019923935.1. Classification (NCBI taxonomy): domain Eukaryota; kingdom Metazoa; phylum Chordata; class Mammalia; order Artiodactyla; family Bovidae; genus Bubalus; species Bubalus bubalis. The sequence goes on along the minus strand of NC_059164.1, from coordinate 27,534,329 downwards.
CTATCTATTGATTTCTATCCTAGCCTGTTTAAGCATTTAATAGATTAATGGCAATAAAAAGATTAGTAGTCAAATTAACATTTTCATGACTATCATTATTTATCAGTAAAGGCAGGATGATAAGAGTGATATACATTTCCCCTTCCATTTATAGAAAACATTCTTAGGAAATTAAGCTCTGTAATGAAGAAAATATATGTGCTATAATTTCAGATTTGGTTTTAGCCACTTGTTCAAAAAACTGTATTATAGAAATGACTATCAATTTTCCCTCTAAACTGTCTAAATTATCATTATTGTTTTCAAAGCCAAAAAGCTATAACACGTCAATGAAATGAATACTCAGGTTCAATGAAATGAATACTCTGGTTCAATGAAATTACCACCATAGAGTTAAAATTCATAAAAGACAATTCAGTAACTGTATAGTTCAATACATTCTTCAGCACACTGTGTGTGGATGTGTGTGCATGTGCATATCTGTGTGAGAGACGACTGAAGCTAGAAGCCATTAAGAAATAATGTACCAATACACTGAGGAAACCATAACTGAAAAAGACAGTGTACCCCAATGTTCATTGCAGCACTATTTACAATAGCTAGGACATGGAAGAGACCTGTCCATCGACAGATGAATCGATAAGGAAGTTTTGGTACATATAAGTAATGGAATATTAAAAGTGAAAGTGAAATGAAAGTGTTTATTGCTCAGTCATGACTGACTCTTTGCGACCCCATGGACTGTGGCCTGCCAGGCTCCTCTGTCCATGGAATCCTCCAGGCAAGAATGCTGGAATGGGTAGATATTTCCTTCTCCATTTCTTTCTGACCCAGGGATTGAACCCAGGACTCCTACATTGCAGGCAGATTCTTTACCATTTGAGCCACCAGGGAAGCCCAATGGAATATTACTCAGCTATAAAGAGAAATGCATTTGAGTCAGTTCTAATGAGATGGATGAACCTAGAGCAGAGGGAAGTAAGTCAGAAAAAGAAAGACAAACATTTATATTAAGGTATATATATATATGTATATATATATATATATGGAATCTAGAAAGATAGTATAGATGATCCTACTTGCAGGGCAGCAAAGGAGATACAGACATAAAGAACAAATTTGTAGACACCGTTGGGGGAAGGAGAGGGTGGAATGATTTGACAGAAAAGCACTGAAACATATATATTACCATATGGAAAATAGATAACCAGTGGGAGTTTGCTGTATGACAGGGAACCCAAAGCCAGTGCTCTGTGACAGCCTAGAGGGGGTGGAGTGGGGAGAGAGGTGGGAGGAGGGTTCAGGACGGATGAGACATATGTATACCTAGGGCCAATTCATGATGATGTATGGTGGAAACCATCATAATATTGTAAAGTAATTATCCTTTAATTAAAAAAAAAAAAGAATAGGGAAAAAAAAGAAATGATGCACCATATCTCAAAACCTCAGGAAGTGATTTAGGAGATCACTTATACACAAACTTAGAACACAGTTCTCAGCGTTGACCATATCCTGACAACATAAGGGTGCTAAGAAAACACTCAACATCAGCTGCAGTAATCAGACCTATACACATCAGATTTCCATCACTTGCCACAATATGAATTTCCACAATATAGATAAGATGGATGGAAAAGATTTTTCTTTTCAATAAAAGTGATACTTTAATCACTATCTTTCAAAGCTCAGGGAGCAATCTTTGGTGAAATATGTTTAAAAATCTATTCCATTTTTTAGTATAAAATTTATCCAACTTCAATATCACCATGTTTTTATTTTTATAATTTATATAAAACAAAGTTTCACAGGCTAATAGAGTAACACATCTTTCATCTTTGATTCTATGGAATCTAACTTTGTTTAAACCACATACTATAAGGTTAGAAAGAAAGGAAAATCAAAGTAAACGTTCACTATTTAGGCAACATCACTCTCCTAATTAATAAGTCTCTACTGTAATTGCACACTAGAGTCACTTGGGGAATTCAACTTAAATGCTGATTTAGTTTTTCTGTACTATTATACCACTATCAAGAATTTTCCAATTAACAGATAATTCTAATACACAGCCAGACTTAAACCATGAATCAAAATATTTAGCATATACAGTATCCTGGATAGGGTACCCTCAGTCTACTACCCTCAGATATTCTGATTCCATAATTCTAAGAATGGTCTAAGAATCTACCTTTTAGCCAAGAGGTCATTCTGAGATAGGTGTTCTACAGGTCAAATGAGAATGGTTGTCCTAAATTTAAGACCAAGCTTTGCATTTTTTCCTATCTCTGTTTATCAAGGCTTGTCTAAAGTACGCCATCCCCTCACTCCAATACCAGAGGGGTAAAACAAGAGAGTCAGGAAGGAGAGGGAGATCAGAGAGCTGTTGACATGTGAGGACTCCAGCACTCTCTTAACTTTCATATAAGCTAATAAAGAGAAATAAGAAAAGAAGATACCCAGATGAGCAGAAGATCCACCTGTGCAAGTTTTACCCACTGGGACAATAATCCAATAAAATGTCCTAGAACCGCTGCACCAGATATTACTTCTCATAGGGTATGAAATAAGAGGAGGACTAAAGAGAGGCCCTGTGTACTTCTAAAGGCCAGTGTAATTACTGTATCTGAAAAAATAAACTCAGTTGATTTCTTCAGAACTGTAATAGCAAGCCATGAACTTTAGTTCTTCATAACTTTAAATTAAAATCCTAAAGGTAACATATTTTAGGATGTAAAATGTAAAACTTTATCCCACAATGATTACAACATTCATCAAAATCAACCTGTTCTCCTTAGAAAACTGTGAAATGAAACATTCCAGGCCAATATTTTACTGAGATAATACAAGTAAACCACTGCTTTAGTCAGATATTAACCATAACCACATCTTATTGGACAAAGGAGTGACTCCCTCTGGGTATTCATGATAAGAAGTAAAACTGTCTTTGTCTGGCCCGAGACATACTAAAAGAAATGTTTGGTCTGAAATAGATCCCTGTGGGTAGAACAGACAGCAGAGGTAATACTACAGCCACTCCACCCGACTCAGACCCTGTCAGTGCCTGTTGCTCCCAGCACCATGGACCCCCAGCTGAGGACATGGAGAGCTTTGGGGTTCCTGGTCACGACCGGCTGACAACCTCAAGTCCCACCATGCGCTCCCGCTGCCCACCCCACCCAGCATGTGCATATGGTAGCCCTCAAAATGTTGCCAATTGCATGCCCCACCAGCAGGCCCCACTAATGGAAGGCCTAGGCCTTCCAGTTCAGTTCAGTCCAGTCCTCAGTCATGTCCAACTCTCTGCAACCCCATGGACTGCAGCACGCCAGGCCTCCCTGTCCATCACCCACTCCCCGAGTTTACCCACACTCATGTCTATTGAGTCAGTGGTACCATCCAACCATCTCATCCTCTGTTATCCCCTTCTCCTTCTGCCTTCAATTTTTCCCAGCATCAGGCTCTTTTCAAATGAGTCAGCTCTTCGCATCAGGTGGCCAAAGTATTGGAGTTTCAGCTTCAACATCAGTCCTTCCAATGAACACTCAGGACTGATCTCCTTTAGGACAGATTGGTTGGATTTCCTTGCAGTCCAAGGGATTCTCAAGAGGCTTCTCCAACACCACAATTCAAAAGCATCAATTCTTTGGGGCTCAGCAGATGGTGACTGCAGCCATGAAATCAAAAGACGCTTGCTCCTTGGAAGAAAAGTTATGACCAACCTAGCCAGCACAGTAAAAGCAGAGACATTTCTTTGCCAACAAAGGTCCATCTAGTCAAAGCTATGGTTTTTCCAGTAGTCATGTATGGATGTGAGAGTTGGACTATAAGGAAAGGCCTTCCCAGCCTGCCTCAATCCCAGCACTACCAACCCCAAAGCCACTCTGGAGACTGAGGCCAAAACCAAGGGGCAAACCGGTGGGGCTGACCCAGTCAGCCACTCAGCGCCCAGAGCAAGCCAGGTGACAAGGGAGGTCCCAGAGGGCCCTATTTGGAAACTCCTTAATCCCCAAGAAGGCCACTGGAGACCTGTCCGGGTCAACCAACAGCCAGTCAGGTGGACCGGCATTCTACCCGACTCCCGCCCGTACCTGCAGCCACTTGCCTACCTGTACTGCAGGAGCCCAGCATCCGGGCGGACTAAGAGCCCTTCACGCGGGAGCATGGGTGTGTGGGAGAGACCGCTGCTCTTATCAAGGGCTAGATGAGCTCCAGGAAGAGAGCATGCGCAGTGCGGCCAAACCGGCAGCCGGTCCGCAAGCAGCTGTGGCCTGTATCTCCAAGTGGCCCCTTTTTAAGCTTAATATTATAGCAACAGTTAGGATAGAGCCATGGCTTTTTGAAGAGGAGATTATTATGAGATCTGAGGGTCAATGAATAAACTATGGCAAGAAGATGAAAACAAAATAAGCAAGAGAAAAGGCCCAGTGTGGAACTCTGAAAAAGGCTAAACCCAGAGGCCCACTCTATTACCATATTGTTTGTGTTTGGGATGTTTATACTTAGATGAGAGAAAGCAAATTGACAATGGCTAACAATGGTGGTATTGCATTGCTTTAAATGAGGTTTACTATATTAATTCCGAGGCAGCACTGAACCAGCTCACAGTTTCTCTGTGAGCTGTTTCCCCCAAACACAGTTTTTGATTTCCATAGCATGCCAGCTCCAAATCTGATATCCAAACAAGATCAGAGTCACCAGATTCTGAGCTAGTGTTGCGAGCCTGCGTGTTAAGTCGCTTCAGTCGTATCCGACTCTTTGCGACCCTATGGACTCTGGCCCACCAGGCTCCTCTTTGCATGGGATTCTCCAGGCAAGAATGGAGTGGATTGCCATCCCTTCCTCTAGGGGCTTTTCCCAATCCAGAGACAGACTTGTGTCTCTTGCGGCTCCTGCATTGCAGGCGAATTCTTGACTGCTGAGTCGCGAAAGAAGCCGGTGAGCTCGTGTTCAGTTCAGTTCAGTCGCTCAGTCGTGTCCGACTCTTTGCTACCCTATGAATCGCAGCACGCCAGGCCTCCCTGTCCATCACCAACTCCCGGAGTTCACTCAGATTCACGTCCATCGAGTCGGTGATGCCATCCAGCCATCTCATCCTCTGTCCTCGCCTACTCCTGCCCCCAATCCCTCCCAGCATCAGAGTCTTTTCCAATGAGTCAGCTCTTCGCATGAGGTGGCCAAAGTAATAGAGTTTCAGTTTTAGCATCATTCCTTCCAAAGAGCACCCAGGGCTGATCTCCTTTAGAATGGACTGGTTGGATCTCAAACAAATCCTACAAGCCTTGTTTTAACTATAAAATGCAGATAAATTCACAGTAAGTTTAATTTAATAATAAATTCAGAACAATAAAGACAAACTTAAAAGACTATTTGACTATTTCTTCTCTAGAATCTTAAAACTGTTAGTATGCAATCACTTCTGCTATCTTCAATGTGTCTACCATATTGTAACTATACCTTGTAATGAACTGAAAGAAATTTCTCATGTTCTCCCTAGTGAATTTTGACTGAAGATAATGGTTCTGGAGACAGTGGTCCCAAGAGCCACCTCAAAGGAGAATCTGAATAACATCATATCCACAGAACATAATCATAACTCCAGGTAGGTATTACAGATACTACATTTTGAAACCTGCAGAGATAAAGAAATAAAACGAGACAATACTTTTATGAGAAAAAATGTAGAGAGACTTGAGAATAGTTCTCTTGAGGTAGCGGTTGGTGGGTGTGGCAACTTACTTTTAAAGATCCTCTAAGTTAATGCATGTGGGTGAGCCAGCATGGGTCTAAAAGAGGGAAACAGGATAGTCTCAAATTTTGACCGGAAAAGTACGTGATATCCTGAGGAAATGTGTTAAAAGAAGTCTAAGAAGAAAAGAGCAAAAATGTGTAACAAACAACTTTCCCAGATAAAATGTCTGATATAATTGCCACTTGGATGGGATGAGGGGAAACTTGTTTAGAAAATTAGAATTTCGTCGTGGCATGGACCAACGCTTGTGAGAGTGCTCTGGAGGGTCATCATCTTTCAGGACCCACAGACATAATGACAGTAATGGCTTCCACCAAGATGATGGTTTTCTCCATTCATGATACTAACCAATATGGAGATTCCATAATCCTCAAATGATAGCCATAAGAAGCCACAAAGAGGTTAAAGACAGTGGTAGGATAACCAGAAAACTCTGCCCAAGGATGGTTGGTGAGTCAAGAAGCAGGAAAATGATTAGGGAGCCTTTCACTTCAAAGTTGTTGGTTCGCATACAGCCGGCATTTTTAAGCTTAACTAAATCACTTAAATTTAGAAGAGATAATATAGGACAGAAATAAATCTAAATGATACCCTTTGTGTCTTTACTTTAAGAAATTTATTTAATGAAAATATCTAGTGAGCTCAATACACTGATATTCATTCAAGAAAAAAGTGATAAAAAGCTTTCAAACAAAATGTAAATAAAATGAAAGGTGTATATTTCATAGAAAGACTCTGAAAATTGTTGAGGAAATATTAAGTTGGACTCTGCAAGGTGCTGATATCAGAAATATTACAACATGAGTTAATGGGAAGTACTGTAAGTTTATCGGAGAAGGCAATGGCACCCCACTCCAGCACTCTTGCCAGGAAAACCCCATGGATGGAGGAGCCTGGTGGGCCGAAGTCTATGGGGTTGCTAAGAGTCGGACAAGACTCAGCAGCTTCACTTTCACTTTTCACTTTCATGCATTGGAGAAGGAAATGGCAACCCACTCCAGTACTCTTGCCTGGAGAATCCCAGGGACAGGGGAGCCTGGTGGGCTGCCGTCTATGGGGTCGCACAGAGTCGGACACGACTGAAGTGACTTAGCAGCAGCAGCAGCAACTGTAAGTTGATAATCAAACCCTTGGGCTCTGACCTGTGTTTGATGTTGATGTAAGCATTCACACATTTGTGATCTCAATAATTTTTAAGACAGTTGGAAAATGGAAAAATGAGAGAATCTTCTGCATAAGGTCGTGGTATTAAATGAAATAATACATGCATAGCACTTCACACAGAGTATGCAATAAATGTATTATTTGTTATGTATTTATTTGGCTGTATTACATCTTAGTTGCAGCACACAAGCTCTTCCATCTTCATCATGGCATGCAGGATCTTTAGTTGCAAAATTCTGAATCTTCAGTTGTGTCACGTGAACTCTTCGCTACAGCATGTGGGATCTAGTTCTCTGAACAGGAATAGAACGCAGGCCCCTGCATTGAAAGTGCTGAGTTTTAGCCACTGGGCTACCAGGGAAGTCTCAACATTTTATTATTGTTGTCTTGAAGAAGTTCACAGTCTAAAGAGAAGAGAGATAATTATCATGTGTAATTCAGATTACAGCTTTCAAAATCCTACTTATTTAATGCCTACAACTTGAAAGATACTAATCAAGGCACTGGGGAATTCAGCTGAGAATCAAAAAAAGATAAAATCCTGTCCTCATGGAATAAGTTGGTTTGGACCCTTCAGGAACAGATGCCGAGGCCCAACTGAGAATGAAAGAGGTTAATGTGTGTGTATGTGCAGGTGTAAGAAGTGTGGTGTAATGCCTGTGAAATCAAAGGACAGAGGAGGCAGAACTGTCAAGAAAGCTTTCAGACTGTGTATATGACACTGGTGAAAGGAGAGAGGTGAGGAAGCAGAACTGGGAGAGAGAACACTAGACTGTGACACGCGTGTGACGCTGTCTCGGTCAATACAGTGGGAGTTGCAGCGCAAAGGGAGATGGCGAACTGCACTCCTCAGAGCCGAATATGTTCCGTCTAGAAGGGTGCATCTCCATGGATACCACATTTCACTCTGGGCCACATGGATTCACCTCTCCCTACATGTGTTGGGTGGTGGCTCCTCGAGTGCCAGTTTTTCTTTTCTGTTTTAAATAGTTATTCGGTTGTGCTGGGTCTCAGTTACAGCATGTGAACTCTTAATTGCTTATATCCCGAACTAGATTGTATGGGATCTAGTTCCCTGACCAGCAATTGAACCCTTGATGTGAGCATTGGACCCCTGCATTGGATGCATAGAGTCTTACCCACTGGATCACCAGGGAAGTCCCTAGTTGATCTTTTTTTGAGCATAAATTTGGAAGAGAGAGATTAGTAGAGCCAAAGATAATTCCATCACCGCAGTTCTTATGGTTGCAACTGGTACTCTTTTTCTTACTTTACTACTCTCCATTATCAATTCTCCCATCCTCAGCTATCATCTCTGCTAGCCTTGGAGGTTTATCTAGTGACATAACCCAAACTCTCTTTTCAGGAGTCTGAGTCTGATAATCTCATCCTCCTCACTCAAAATTATAAGGGGTTGCCAAGAGGTAACAAAGGCTGTCGCCTTGATTCCATATATTTTCCTCCTGCTCTTCAAAGGACAGTGACTCCTCTTCCTATCTGTTGATCCTTGAGCACTCCAAAGGTCCACATGGCACCAAAGGTTGCAGTTCAGTAAGACCTTTGCTGTCTTTGAAGTGCAACAACTCCAAGTATTGAGTGCTAATTTTGGTTTCCAAATTCTTCTGCTCTCCCACTGATGGAGATAAGAAGCTCTTGCCTTCATATTCCATTTTATGTCATGTGTAACCTGCTTGAATTTTTTATTATTCTTTTTTCACTGCAACATCTTTGCAACTTATTAATAGCCAGTCAATTTCATTGTCCTTCAATGTGTTTCATATTTATCAAAAGTATGCATCATTATCCTACCCAGGGTAATTCCGTCCACTAGAATATCCTTCCTATTCTCCACCAGTGAGTTTTAGCACCACTTTTTACAGGAACTGTGTCTCACATACTACTTGGGATGGCAAGCGATCCACTCCTCAGATTCCAATTCCACTTACCAGGTATTCAGGGCACTCTTAGCAACTGCCAGTTTAGATCCTCTAGAAAGGTGATACTGAAATTGAGTTCGAAGTGCAAGAGAGTGGTGGTTGTTGTTGTTGGGTTTTGGAGGAAGAAGGTGGTAACTCCTGTAAAATATAAAGGGGGGAAATCAAAATGGTTCTGAGAAAAGCTTAAGACCATAATACTGATCTGTGCATGTGGGTGTGCTAAGTCACTTCGGTTGTGTCTGACTCTGTGTGAGCCCCATGGACTATACCCTGCCAGGCTTCTCTGTCCATGGGATTCTCCAGACAAGAGTACTGGAGTGGGTTGCCATGCCCTTCTCCAGGGGATCTTCCCAACCCAGGGATCAAACCTGTGTCTCTACATCTCTTGCATTGGCAGGTGGGTTCTTTACCGTGAGTGCTGCCTGGGAAGCCCACTGATCTGACATCTATGAAAAACAGAAGAGGAATGAGAAGAACTTCAAACTATGGTGTAGAGCTGACAAAAGCTCAGCAAACACAATAGGGAGTTCTGGGACAAATAATTGTCTATTGAAGAAGTCCCTCATTGGGCAGAAATGGCCAAGCCCTAGTACTCTTTATATGCTGAGACAGGGCAGAAAGAGTATGGCCTCAGCTTGAATGCTACAGTGGATCCCTAAGGCATTGTTTTTGTATAATGTTGGCTAATTGCAACCCCTACTGTTGAAAGAGAAATCTAAGCAGTTCATTTCTATGGTTACCACTTGGAGTTCATAGTCTAATAAGGGAAACTGAAAATAAAACAAGTAACAAAGAAGATATATACTGTGTCAGATACTTTGTGTACAATGGAGACAGGTAAAGCAAGGTGAGAAGGTTAGGGAGTACAACACGGTGGAGGCGGGGGTGGTACTAGTTTATATAGGGTGGTCAGGGAGCGCTTCTAGATAAGCTGGCATTACCCAGTGACCTGAAGGAAGAGATGGGGTGAGCTATGCAGATGTCTGAGACAAGAGTATTGCAGTCAGAGGCAACAGAAATGCAAAGGCACTGAGGCAGATTGTGTGCCTGGATGTTTGAGGAGCAGCAAAGAGACTGGTATAGTTAACAGTGTGAGGGAAGGGGGAAATAACAAAAGATGGGTTCTTACAGGTGCTGGGGTGAGACAATAGTATATCATGTAAAATAATGCCTTTTAAGACACAGTGATGACTTTTACCCTGAGAGAGATAGAAATTTACTCAGTGTCTCCATTTGACTGGCTGATAAATACATTAAATTTAAGATATTCAAAGCTCATCTCCTGATCTTCACCCTCCCCCAGATCTGCTTTTCCTGGATTCTTTTTCATTTCAGTTATCACAGCACTTTTAGTTGCTCTGGCTAAAATCTTGGGTTCACCCTGACTCTTCTTTCCTTCATATTCCACATACAGTCCATCAGCAAATCTTGTTGAATTTTATTCAAAATATATCCTGAATATAGCTACTGCACATTACAGCGAACACTACTAACCTGGGCAATTACAAAAATCTCTAATCAGGTCTCCCTGTTTCTTTCCTGTTCCCTGTAGAATTTATCCTCAACAAATTATCCAAAGGGCTTTTCTTTTAAACAGTAAGGAAATCTTGAAAGGCTCTATCAGATACCCATCTTACTCAAAGTAGAAACCAAGGTCTTTAAATAGTTAAAAAGGTCCTACATGATACAACCCTTCCTCATACTACCACACCTCATCACCTCATCTCCTACTTTTCTTCCTTCTCTTGATTCTGTCTAGTGGCCTCTGGGATGTTCCTCCAATACCCTCGGCACCCTTCTACCTTACTGTCTGAAATGTCAGTTCTCTCACTTGATATGCACTTAAGTACCTCCCTAGTACCTTCAAGTATTTATTCAAATATCACCTTCCAGCCAGACGTTTACATGATAACCATATTTAAAAGAGATTTTCAGCACTCCTGATCCCACTTGTACTAAGCAGTTTGTTCCATAGTACTTACCACCTTCAACACAGCAAAGAAAATCTTCTGTGCTTCCTATCTTGTTCACTGCTGTATTCCAGATCCTTATATCAGCACCACAAGGATCAGGCACATCGCAGGCTTTCAACAAATTTTTTCTGGAAAACATTATATATAAATTTAGTGTACAGTAAGGTTTAGTACACAGTAAATTGCCAGGTTATAATTTGTATGTACTGATTCAATTAGTACATTTGTATATATTAATATATTTAATTTCATTTTCTTAGTAAGTATGAGTGTCTTTGAATATATCACATTGAACCAACTTAAATTGCCCACATTTTTAGGTAGGTTAAAAATTGTTTGACTTTTGTCAGTTACATATGTTTCAACTTAATACTAATATTTCCTTGTATGATAAATGAATAGTAGAGTGGAAAAAACTGAAAAAGTATTAAATTGCAAAGCTATCCATATAGTGTTAATCTCCAAATTACAGAACTTATAGACTTAAGGATGAGTGTCAAACTCCTAACATTTCTTACAAAGGAAAGTCACTATTAAAAATAATGTGTAAAAATACAGCAAAGGAAATGGGGGAAAAAGGAAATTATTTGGGGGTAGTATTTTATAACATCCTGAGGGATATTTTTGCCTTCACACCTCTCTAATTTTCCACATGCTTTTCAAAAAGAAGTGAAGAAGTTGGAGAGGGTTCAAACAACAACCAATGTAAGAACTAATATAATCAAAAATCTGGAAAATAGATTTATTCCAATGACTAACTGAAATGGAATTGCTTCCTATGAAATGGAACAACCTGAGGGAAAAATAATAACTGATTTTAAGTAGTCTTTATATATATTTTAAAAATAGAGATGTCTATCATTTAATAAAGCATACTACTATAATAAAGAGATCTGAGATACACTGAAAGTGTATTTTTTTCTCACCTATCAATCCATATTTGAGAGGTTTAGCTCGACTTCACTGAATCTTTGAAGTCCCAGTTTCCTGTTGCTTTGCCATCCTCTAGGGCAGGAGTCAGCAAACTACAGCCTGAGAATCAAATTCTGCCTGGCACCTACTTTTGTAAATAAAATTCTACCGGACCTCAGCTACCCCCATTCATTTACATGTTATCTATGGTTGTTTTCACCCTATAATGGTAGAGTTGAGTAGTATGACAGAGATGAATAAAGCCTAAAATATGTACTATCTGGCCTTCTAGAGAAAAAGTTTCCCAACCTCTGTCATAGGGTGATATTCTTGTCTGTATGGCCAACACTAGTTCATGATCAAAGCACCCCATTCCAGGCTGTGGGAAGAAGGCAAAGGGCCAAGTAGTAAGCAAAGGTTTCAAGAGACCAACTTGAACTTGGGCACATCACTTCTCATGTATCCTGTTGGCATAAATTTAGTGGAGCTCAGCTGAAATATATATGGATGGGTCTTTCACTAAAAGGAAAAAGGTTACATAGATACTGGAGAACAATGAGTAGTTTCTGCCACAGCAATCTATGGCAAAAAGAGGGTTTGTAGGTAGAAATAAGGATGGAGAGAATAAGCCTCTTAAAACAACTGCACTCTTCACTGAATGAATGAATTTTTACACTGAGAAGCAATTCACAAAGTAGAAGCCAGCTCTGTCCAGGAAATTTGCCTCCTCCTTACTTATTGCTGGTTAAATGTAATTCTCCCAGCGCCTAGTAATACTAATATTTTAAAGAGCAGATCATCAGCAGAGCATTTGTTTTCAGTGCCTAGAGATAAGCTCTTAGTCACTGTGATGGTGACTTTAATGTGGTAAGGATGCTTCCCTTTAAGCCTATTCTGGTTACCCTATAGCACCTCAGTATAATTTCCAACCCAGTAGCTACAGAATCCATTGTTTCGGAGTTTTTTTACTCAGCACACATATGCACACATAGCAAGGTATGTGCTCAAAAATGTTCAGTTCAGTTCAGTTCAGTTGCTCAGTCGTGTCCAACTCTTTGCAACCCCATGAATCTCAGAACGCCAGGCCTCCCTGTCCATCACCAACTCCCGGAGTTCACCCAGACTCACGTCCATTGAGTCAGTGATGCCATCCAGCCATCTCATCCTCTGTCGTCCCCTTCTCCTTCTGCCCCCAATCCCTCCCAGCATCAGAGTCTTTTCCAATGAGTCAACTCTTCACATGAAGTGGCCAAAATAATAGAGTTTCAGCTTTAGCATCATTCCTTCCAAAGAAATCCCAGGGCTGATCTCCTTCGGAATGGACTGGTTGGATCTCCTTGCAGTCCAAGGGACTCTCAACAGTCTTATCCAACACCACAGTTCAAAGGCATCAATTCTTTGGCACTCAGCTTTCTTCACAGTCCAACTCTCACATCCATACATGACCACTGGAAAACCCATAGCCTTGACTAGACAGACCTTTGTTGGCAAAGTAATGTCTCTGCTTTTCAATATGCTATCTAGGTTGGTCATAACTTTTCTTCCAAGGAGTAAGCGTCTTTTAATTTCATGGCTGCAGTCACCAACTTCAGTGATTTGGGAGCCCAAAAAAATAAAGTCTGACACTGTTTCCACTGTTTCCCCATCTGTTTCCCATGAAGTGATGGGACCAGATGCCATGATCTTAGTTTGCAGAACGTTGAGCTTTAAGCCAACTTTTTCACTCTCCACCTTCACTTTCATCAAGAGGCTTTTTAGTTCCTCTTCACTTTCTGCCATAAGGGTGGTGTCATCTGCATATCTGAGGTTATTGATATTTCTCCAGGCAATCTTGATTCCAGTTTGTGTTTCTTCCAGTCCATCATTTCTCATGATGGACTCTGCATAGAAGTTAAATAAGCAGGGTGACAATATACAGCCTTGACGTACCCCTTTTCCTATTTGGAACCAGTCTGTTGTTCCACATCCACTTCTAACTGTTGCTTCCTGACCTGCATATAGGTTTCTCAAGAGGCAGATCAGGTGGTCTGGTATTCCCATCTCTTTCAGAATTTTCCACAGTTTATTGTGATCCACACAGGCTTTGGCCTTTGAGTCACTTATATTTCTGAATGCCTTATCATAGCAAGTCTCCATATTACGAGCCTCAGGAAATTTGGAAATAGACTAATTAATTAGAATGAGGATCAGCAAATTGAGGTCCAAGGGATAAAACCAGCCCACTACCAAATATTGTACATAAAGTTTTCATGTTAGATCCATGAATCAAGGCAAACTGGAAGTGGTCAAGCAGGAATGGCAAGAGTGAGCATCAACATTCTGGGATTCAGCGAACTAAATCAGACTGGAATGGGTGAATTTAACTCAGATGACCATTTAATCTACTACAGAGGGCAGGAATCCCTTAGAAGAAATGGAGTAGCCATCATAGTCAACAAAACAGTCCAAAAGGCAGTACTTGGATGCAATCTCAAAAACGACAGAATGATCTTTATTCGTTTCCAAGGCAAACCATTCAATAACATGGTAATCCAAGTATATGCCCTGACCAGTAACGCTTAAGAAGCTGAAGTTGAATGGTTCTATGAAGACCTACAAGAACTTTTAGAACTAATAGCCCCAAAAGATGTCCTTTTTACTATAGAGGACTGGAATGCAAAAGTAGGAAGTCAGATAACACCTGGAATAACAGGCATTGGCCTTGGAGTACAGAATGAAGCAGGGCAAAGGCTAATAGAGTTTTGCCAAGAGAACGCACTGGTCATAGCAAACACCCTCTTCCAACAACACAAGAGAAGACTCTACATATGGACATCACCAGATGGCCAATACTGAAATCAGATTGATTATATTCTTTGCAGCCAAAGATGGAGAAGCTCTATTCAGTCAGCAAAAACAAGACTGGGAGCAGACTGTGGCTCAGATCATAAACTCCTTATTGCCAAATTCAAACTTAAATTGAAGAAAGTGGGGGAAACCACTAAACCATTCAGGTATGACCTAAATCAAATCCCTTATGATTATACAGTGGAAGTGAGAAATAGATTTAAGGGACTAGATCTGATAGACAGAGTGCCTGATGAACTATGGACAAAGGTTTGTGACATTATACAGGAGACAGGGATCAAGACCATCCCCAGGAAAAAGAAATGTAGAAAAGCAAAATGGCTGTCTGAGGAGGCCTTACAAATAGCTGTGAAAAGAAGAGAAGTGAAAAGCAAAGGAGAAAAGGGAAGATATATCCACTTGAATGCAGAGTTCCAAAGAATAGCAAGGAGAGATAAGAAAGCCTTCCTCAGATATCAGTGCAAAGAAATAGAGGAAAATGATAGAATAGGAAAGACTAGAGATCACTTCAAGAAAATTAGAGATACCAAGGGAACATTTCTTGCACAGATGGGCTCAATAAGAGACAGAAATGGTATAGACCTGACAGAAGCAGAAGATATTAAGAAGAAGTGGCAGGAATACACAGAAGAACTGTACAGAAAAGATCTTCATGACCATTAATCATGATGGTGTGATCACTCACCTAGAGCCAGACATCCTGGAATGTGAAGTCAAGTGGGTCTTAGGAAGCATCACTACAAACAAAGCTAGTGGAGGTGATGGAATTTCAGTTGAGCTATTTCAAATTCTGAAAGATGATGCTGTGAAAGTGCTGCACTCAATATGTCAGCAAATAAGGAAAACTCAGCAGTGGCCACAGGACTGGAAAAGGTCAGTTTTCATTCCAATCCCAAAGAAAGGCAATGCCAAAGAATGCTCAAACTACCACACAATTGCACTCATCTCACACGCTAGTAAAGTAATGCTTAAAATTCTCCAAGCCAGGCTTGAGCAATACATAAACCATGAACTTCCAGATGTTCAAGCTGGTTTTAGAAAAGTCAGAGAAACCAGAGATCAAATTGCCAACATCCGCTGGATCATGGAAAAAGCAAGAGAGTTCCAGAAAAATATCTATTTCTGCTTTATTGACTATGCCAAAGCCTTTGACTGTGTGGATCACAATAAACTGGAAAATTCTGAAAGAGATGGGAATACCAGACCACCTGACCTGCCTCTTGAGAAACCTATATGCAGGTCAGGAAGCAACAGTTAGAAGTGGACGTGGAACAACAGACTGGTTCCAAATAGGAAAAGGAGTACGTCAAGGCTGTATATTGTCACCCTGTTTATTTAACTTCTATGCAGAGTCCATCATGAGAAACGCTGGGCTAGAAGAAGCACAAACTGGAATCAAGATTGCCTGGAGAAATATCAATAACCTCAGATATGCAGATGACACCACCCTTATGGCAGAAAGTGAAGAACTAAAGAGCCTCTTGATGAAAGTGAAAGAGGAGAGTGAAAAAGTTGGCTTAAAGCTCACCATTCAGAAAACGAAGATCATGGCATCCGATCCCATCACGTCATGGCAAATAGATGGGGAAATAGTGGAAACAGTGGCAGACTTTATTTTTTTGGGCTCCCAAATCACTGCAGATGGTGACTGCAGCCATGAAATTAAAAGACGCTTACTCCTTGGAAGGAAAGTTATGACCAACCTAGACAACATATTAAAAAGCAGAGTCATTATTTTGCCAACAAATGTCAGTCTAGTCAAGGTTATGGTTTTTCCTGTAGTCATGTATGGATGTGAGAGTTGGACTATAAAGAAAGCTATGCACTGAAGAATTGATGCTTTTGAACTCTGGTGTTGGAGAGGATT
The DNA here is from genome assembly GCF_019923935.1 of Bubalus bubalis. Lineage (NCBI taxonomy): Eukaryota > Metazoa > Chordata > Mammalia > Artiodactyla > Bovidae > Bubalus > Bubalus bubalis. The sequence continues at coordinate 27,517,877 of NC_059164.1, read as the reverse complement.
CTTGAGAGTCCCTTGGACTGCAAGGAGATCCAACCAATCCATCCTACAGGAGATCAGTTCTGGGTGTTCATTGGAAGGACTGATCTTGAAGCTGAAACTCCAATTCTTTGGCCACCTGATGCGAAGAGTTGACTCATTGGAAAAGACCCTGATGCTGGGAGGGATTAGGAGCAGGAGGAAAAGGGGATGACTGAGGATGAGATGGTTGGAGGGCATCACCAACTCAATGGACATGAGTTTGGGTAGGCTCCGGGAGTTGGTGATCCATAAGGAGGCCTGGCGTGCTACAGCTCACGGGGTTGCAAAGAGTTGGATACAACTGAGTGACTGAACTGAAAGTTTTAGAGAACATGGTTATTTATATTCATTTATATATTGTCTAAAAGGCAAAGTTGACTAGTTTAACGCAGACTGTGTGACCTATGAAAATCCTAAATTATTTGTTATCTTTCCATAAATGAGAAAGTTTGCCAATTCCTAAACTACAGCATTCTGAGTATCCTTACATTCATTTGAACTCAGGATTTTAATTAGAATAGCAAGATGTTCATTTTAGCGTAAGCAAGACTTTCTTATCTCTAAATATGTCCAAGCCATAGAACTGATTTTCTTTTACATTTCTTGAATTTTTTCCTTGAACTTTCCTCAGAAGATAGAAAAGGTACTCACTTTATTTGGAAATATTTTCACATAAAGAATAAGTTTGATGTGGAAAGGGTAGACTTTTCCACAATGTTGCTATATTAATTAGATATCCAGTTGGAAACCAAATAAATCTTGGCCCCCACCTCTGTTACTCTCAACATACAAAAATCACTTCTAGGTTGATAAGTGTTCTAAATGTGAGATGATGAAAACAAAAAAGAATGTTTTCTTCATTTGGAATATGTTAAGATTTCTTAAACATGACATAAAGAGTACTATGAAGGAAAAAAATGATAATTTATTGGACTATATTAAAGCTAGAAACTCCTGACCAAAATCCAAACTGTGGTAATACCAACTGCTGGTGAGGATATGGAGAATGGGAACTTTCATTCATTGGTGATGGAAAGGCAAAGTGATACAGTCACTCTAGAAGACAATTTAGTGGTTACTTATAAAGCTAAATATACTTTTAGCATACAGTGCAACAGTCATGCTCCTTGGTATTTATCCAAAGAAGCTGAAAGAAGTTTTAGCTCTACACAAAACCTGCACATGAATATTTATTACAGCTCTATTCACAATTGCCAACACTTGGAAGCAGCCAAAATGTCCTTCAGTAGGTGAATGGATAAATAAATATCTAAGCAAGGAAATATTATTCAGTGCTAAAAAGAAATGAGCTATAAAGCCATGAAAACAAATGGAGGAAACTTAAACACATATTCCCAAGTGAAAGAAGCCAATCTGAAACCGTTACACACTGTATGATTCCATCTATATAACATTTTGAAAGGACAAAACTGGAGTCAATGAAGAGATCAGTGATCGCTTCAGGTTAAATATGCAGAACATAGAGAAGCTCTCAGATCAGATCAGTCGCTTAGTCGTGACTGACTCTTTGCGACCCCATGAATCGCAGCACGCCAGGCCTCCCTGTCCATCACCAACTCCCGGAGTTCACTCAGACTCACGTCCATCGAGTCGGTGATGCCATCCAGCCATCTCATCCTCTGTCGTCCCCTTCTCCTCCTGCCCCCAATCCCTCCCAGCATCAGAGTCTTTTCCAATGAGTCAACTCTTCACATGAGGTGGCCAAAGTACTGGAGTTTCAGCTTTAGCATCATTCCTTCCAAAGAAATCCCAGGGCTGTGAAAATACTCTGTATTATAATGATGGATATAGATCATTACACACTTATCCAAACCCATAAAATGTACACCAAGAGTGAATCCCAAAATAGAACTGTGGACTTTGGTAATAATGTCAGTATAGGTTCATCAGTTGTAACAAAAGTACCACCCTTGTGGGAGATATTGATAATGAGGAAGGCTATTCATTTGTAGGAGCAGGATGTATTGTATTTGTACCTTTTCTTCAATTTTGCTATAATCCTTAAGTGCTCTAAAAAAATTTGTCTTAACAAAAACAAAACATATTTTCATCAAAAGACAATCATTAAGCAAGCAAAAAAGAAAGCCACAGAGTTGGGAAAAGATACTTGTAATACATATATATGACATAGGACCCATAACTGAATAGATATACAATAAATTATATAAATTATATATGTATGTATAATTTACATACATAATTATACATAAATTATAAAAATTAGCAAAACCAGTTAAAGTGGGCACTTTACTAAGGAGCAGTACCCAACTAGCCAATGCAAAATGGTTTTCAATTTCATGTGTCATCAAGGAAATGCAAATCAAACCCACAATGTGACATGCAGGTACATCTTCAGTAGCTTGAAAATGCCAACTGTTGACAAGGATGTGACGGAATTGAAATTCTAATACATTACTGATGACAGTATAAATTGTTACAACCATTTTGGGAAACAATTCATCATTAACTACTAATGCTGAACATACACACAACCTATTCTTCTTTGGTGTCTGAAGAAGTGAAAGTTGCTCAGTCGTGTCTGACTCTTTGTGACCCCATGGACTATGCAGTCCATGGAATTCTCCAGGCCAGAATACTGGAGTGGGTAGCCTTTCCCTTCTCCAGGAGATCTTCCAAACCCAAGGGTTGAATCCAGGTCTCCCACATTGCAGGCAGATTCTTTACCGGCTGAGCCACAAGGGAAGCCCAAGAAGTGGACTTCCCACTGGAATGGGTAGCCTATCCCTTCTCCAGTGAATCTTCCCAACCCAGGAATCAAACTAGGGTCTCCTGCATTGCAGGTGGATTCTTTACCAACTGAGCTATCAGGGATACCAAACAGGAAGGCATAAATATTCTCATCAAAGTTATGTACAAAAATATCCATAGCACAGCTGTTTGTAACAGGTACAAACTAGAAATTACCAAAATGTTTACAGACAGTAGAAGATATATGCACACAACAGATTACTATTCAGCAACAAGAATAATGTACATGAATCTCATTTTAAAATGTTGAGTGAAAGATACAAAAGAGTACATATGGTTTATTTTTATATACTGCTCAAAAATTGGCAACATTAATCTTAGAAGTCAAGAATAATACTTTGGAGCATGTTCTGTGACTGCATATGGTTAGGACATAGTAGGAGTGGTTGAAATAGTGTCAAGTCACATACTTCCTGTTTTTACCTAATCTCTAATTTCAGTGATGCATTCTATTGATAGTTCTCAATTTGGGCAGTGGTTTCATGAGTATGCTTACTTTATGAAAATTCATTAAGCTGTACATATACAGCTTGTGAATTTTTAAGTATATGTATTAAATTTCAAAAAAAGTTTACCTAAGAGGGAAAATTAAATAGATGCATATACATTCTTCTAACTCTAAAATCAACAAAGGCCATAAACCATGCATAATTTGAATGGAGTCAGAAGAAAATGCAGGCCCCTTCTCTAGGTCAGCTAAGGGAGTGTTTGTTAGACTTTCCTCCCTTCAATCATGACAAACATCTGCCTTTGTTCTATTTTATCATTTCCCCTAAAATTGCTTAATGAATCTGTAATAATAAGAGAAGGGGCATGAAAAAGGGAAGAAAAGGAAGAGTTTTAATAAATTTGGGAGAGTTAAGTTTTTTGCTTTACTCCCTGGATACTTTTTAATCTACTTTTCTTTCCTTAACACCCTTAATCCCACACTCCAGCACCCTTAGCAATTATTGCTCAAGTTATTCTTGGTCATTTGTTTTTCCTGCTTTGATTCTAAATACAATGTAAGAGTACAGCTCTTCTTCATCTTGTGATGGGGTTACATCTAGATAATATCCAGATATTGAAGATCAAATTATAGGTTAGGTTCACTATACCTAACCTATTGAAAGTAATAGCTTAGCCTAGCCTGCTTTAAATGTGCTCAGAGTTGAGCAAAATCATCCAACACAAAACTCACTTTATAATAAAGTGTTGAATATGTTGTGTAATTTATTGAATTCTGTACTGAAAGTGAAAAACAGAGTATGGGTACACAGTGGTTTTAAATGAGTGGATTGTATACCCTCATCATAGTACAGATGATTGGGAGCCATAGCTTGCATCCACTGCCCAGCATTACAAAAGCCATGTCTTACTGCATCTCACTAGCCAGAGAAAAGATCAAAATTCAAAATCTGAAGTATAGTTCCTACTGAATGTATATTGCTTTTGCACCATAGTAGTCAAAAACTCATTTAAGTCGAACCATAGTAAATCAGGGACTATCTGTATACACAAAATGTTTAATGATGGCCAATAGGGGTAAAGTAGGTAAAAAACTAAGCAAAACTGACTGTCATTTCATAACCATTTCCTGAAATGATCTTGAGCAGAATTTGTTGAGGGCTTATCAAACTCTTTTCAAAAGCCTCCATGTAGATCACTGAATAATTTATAAGCTATCTATAGGCCTAGAACCCAAAGAAATCAAGTTTGAATTGAACTTCCTTTAAGCCTCAGTTGGGGTTTTTAAAAATGTTTCTCTCTTAACTTTCAAATCTGGAGATGAAAATAATGTTTCTTTCCAACGAGATGATCTGTTTTAAACCACATAGTACTCTACAAATTTACTACATTTACTGTTTATTTGTTGTGGAACCAGATAGCCACAAAACCATTTTTTAAAGTGGATGTTTCAAAATAAGCAGAGAAAGTGATTTCACTTATTACTGTTCTATAATTAATTTCATTTACAAACAAAAAAGAGTTAATAATGATAACTTAGATTTTAACATTTTCCTCTATGTCACCATGATTAGAACCTTGTAAGATAAACAAATTATTGTGGACAGAGAAATGTTTATATTGGGATTTTATGATAAAATTGAGAATGTAGTTTTAAATTATTGTTACAGGTATACATAGTAAGACATTTTAATAAATTCAGTAGTATCTTAATAGTTCAACCAATACTGTGCATTGATTCCTTTCATTTTTCTACACATTTTTTGTGATGTGATGGTTGAAATATTCATTCCCTTGGATAAAATCAAAGAATTTTAGTCTGTCTACAGCCATACCATCCTGAATGCTTCCAATCTTATCTGATTTTGGAAGAATTTTAGTCTAAGGAAAGTGACTTTTAGAGTCTCAGGATAGTTTCTGACATTCATTTTAGTAAATTTAAATTTCTATCATGTTTCCCTTCATTAAATGTCCCAATGTATGTTTGATGTAGAACTAGATTCTCACTAGATGAGATATTCATTCCACTCATGCATGCATTTAAAAGGGAAAGAATAAGTCATGCGAAACATTCAGTAGCTAAAAATAAACTATAAAATTTATCCAAATGCTTAATAATGCATTAAGTTAAACAGGAGTTAGAAGGCATGTTACTGCTTGTCAAAACAAAAATTAATCCTCTGGTTTACTTATTCTTTAGCCACGGTTGAAATTCCAATTCTTTTTTATTTTTCAGTCTTTGAGAGAAGTTTGAAGTGAAGTTGCTCAGTCGTGTCCAACTCTTTGCGACCCCATGGACTATAGCCTATCAGGCTCCTCCGTCTATGGGATCTTCCAGGCAAGAGTACTGGAGTGGGTTGCCATTTCCTTCTCCAGGGGATCTTCCCTACCCAGGGATTGAACCCTGGTCTCCCGCATTGTGGGCGGATGCTTTATCCTCTAAGCCACCATTTTTAGTAAAAGCCAAATAGGTACTCTCAGTCAGAGATATTCTCATTACATCTTTCAGGGACATTAATTTTTATTCTTTTCTACTTGAGTTATCACAATGTAAATTGGAGAGTGAAAAGTAAACACAGCAAGGGAAAAGAAAACTAATTAAGGGACAAAAGAGCAAAGGAGAGAACCCAGACACAAATTTTTTTTTAATAAGAAAAATAATAGAAAGCCAAAAGAAGACTCCAAGATTATATTGCTTTAATAGGATCTGGGAGTACTCACAGAATGGCAGACTAGGAAAAGAAAAAATATTGTGCTTACCTGTTATAAGCAGGCAGTTTCTGGGAGCTGTCCAATGTACTAACTTAAGCGTCCCAGTCACTGCTTACCTCAATAGGAATTGATGTCTTCGTATTTCTCCCTTGAACCAAGGCATCTCTGCACTCATCTTTTTAAGCTTTCTTTTAATACATCTTCAAAATGATTTTCTTAGGTGTTGTTTTGCTGCACCCTGTCTCGTAAAAATCTTTACATTGAATAATTAAATATAGCTATCAGCAAAAAAGAAAACTGAACTCTTCTATGTTAAAAAAAAACCAAACAAACATATATACATGAGATATATTTGAAATCAGTAAAATTTTATTTTCGTTACACCAAATCTATAATCTTTATTCACCTCAAAAAAACAAACAAACCCTCTTACAATGCAGTATAGTTTCTAGGCTTAAATCTTGTAGGGTGGTAATGAGGAAATGTAACCAGATAGAAGTGTAAAGATTATTCTTTGTTCAAGGATACCAATCAGCAATTTAAAATTTGAAAGAATTCTCCGCGGAGGGTGAGCTGATCGACCAATTAGTTTATCAAAAGGTGAATCGCAATTTTGAAAGGAGACTGAAGTTGTTTTGTTTGGAGGGAGGGTTTGCTTTCCTCCCACACAGGGATTATACAGTGAAGCACGCTGGGAGAAACACTCTGAGCTGCTCTTTTTCATGTTATTGCCATCATCACTTTTTGCCCTCTAAGTAAAATCCTTTACGTGGGTGGGGGATAAAGGTTAGGAAAGGAAAGTCAAGTATCTCAATTGTTAGATTGATTATAGCGAAACAGATTTTAGAAGCTAGGGTTCGTAAAGCGGCAGGAGAGCTGTTTACCTTGCAGTGGAAAGAGAAAGAGGATTCCAAGAGCGACTCTGGGGAATGCCCCCTCTCCCCTCCTACGATGCTTACTTAAGCTAATGGAAGATCTTGCCTTTCAGTAGCCGCTGCACTGGGATACCAGACAAACAGCTCCCCTCGACCCCTGGCAGACAGGGCCCCTCTTCTGGACATCATTAAAAGCACATGCACTTCTTTCACACCCATTGGCAGCAGAGGGTGGCAAGATTCGGAACTCCCAGCCTGAAGCCAAGGAGAAGCCAGAGCGGTGGAAAACATCCTTGCTTTGAAAACCCAAAGCTAAATTAAAGAACTACATGAGACAAGGAGCTTGAAGAATATTAGTTGGCTGCGGGAGTGTGGAGACACACAAAAAGCACAGCAGGTAAGAGCTGAAGGTTGTTGCCAAGAAGGAACTGTCCCAGGTGGCAGGGCGGAAAGGATCGCAGAATCGGAGGCCTATTCCTTTGAGTCTTCCGGCGTTCTCAAGCTTGTCTTCTTCCATCAGTTTCGAGAGGAGGGACGTTGTCAGAGCCTTCCCTATCGGTGCACCTAATCCTGTTATCAGCTTGGTTATACATATTAATGTCCCTGACCCTTCGGTGATGGTGACCCATCAGATTCAGGGCTGTTAGGAAGGCCGTCACCAGGCTTGCCCCTCCCTTCCAGAAACCTATGAGACGCAGGGCCAAGCAGACTCGATGGCAGCCTTTCCCGAGAGCTGCGTGGACGCCACCGTCCTGGACTTCGTCGCAGACCTATCCCTAGCCTCCCCGGGGCACCCTCTCCTCTGCGACTTGACACCTAGGGTCCCCTATGGGAACCACCAGGACCTTGTGCTCCGAGACGGAAGACCCAGGAGTCTGGCGCGTTTTGAGGAAGAGGATCCAGAAGAAGAGGAGGGGGAAGGAGAAGATGGGGAAAACGAGGAGGAAGAGGAGCACGGGAGAGGCGCCTCCCTGCTGGGCCGCCCCAAGAGGAAAAGAGTGATCACCTACGCCCAGCGCCAAGCAGCCAACATCCGCGAGAGGAAGCGAATGTTCAACCTCAACGAGGCCTTCGATCAGCTGCGGAGGAAGGTGCCCACTTTTGCTTACGAGAAGAGGCTCTCCCGGATCGAGACTCTGCGCCTGGCCATTGTCTACATCTCCTTCATGACCGAGCTCTTGGAGAGCTTGGAGAAGGAAAGCGACTGAGCCAGGGTCGGGTGGAAGTGTCTGCCCACTCCTTGCCTGGGCGCGCACGGGTTTGGGGTGTTTGAAGACCCAGCAGTGGGTGCGACGGAAAGGCCAGGAGGGGCCCTCCCAAACAGAACGACTGGCCTTCGCAGGAGCTTGGTTCTGGATTATAACATGTCCACAGTCCTCGAGAGGCGTGGAAGCCGTAGATTTAATATATATGCGGTCGCTGTCGATGGAGTATGGGGCAGGAGCCGGCGAGGCGAGTGAGGACGAGCTAAAACCGAGTTGGGGCAGTCGAGGCCCACGTCCACGAGCAGCGTCTGTCGGGCGGGTGGGAAGCTAACCCTCCCCGCAGTCGGGAGACTTTGGGAGCGTCTGTGCAGTCCTAGCTTTTAACTTTTCTTTCTTTCTTTCTTCTTTAATATAACTATAAGGAGATATTCCTTTTTTTTTTTTTTTTTGCCTCTAGAATCGGCGCTGAGCCATCCCAGGCAGGCGCTCCGCTCCGGCCCGTGCTCGTGGGGTGCGGGAAGGGGAGAGGGGCGGAGAGGGTGGTCCTAGTCCGGTGAGGAGTGAGGGTTACTGGGTCTTCTGAGAGGCCCAGGGCGCTCCGGCTCTCTCGTGCGGTCCTCTTAGTCTTGTCGAGAGGCAGAAAGAAGGAAATGAGAAACCAGGAGACATTATTCCCCTCCCCTCGCCTCCTCTCCCTCCCCTTACCTTCCCCTCCGCTTAGGCTCTAAACAGCAACCCTGGTGTGGCCCCTCCCGGAGTAGGATGCTTGAACCGGGAGGGAACTGGGGACAGCTCCAGCTTACGCGCTGGGGGTGCAGCTGGGCTTACAAGGCGTCTCGGGCCCCCGGAGCCTTTACCACCTACAGTTGTTTCCCCTGGTCGCCTACGGGGGAAAAGGGCCGGGTCTTCCCAGGGGCAGCCCCACCAGAGCGCGCACTTTCAAATTTTTAGCTATAGGTAGGGAAAGATAGTTTTCATTCTAGTTGCATCTAGGGATAAGGGAGAGAAAACGTCAGAGGAGGAAATTCATTCTTCCACTTTGCCAAAAAGTGTGCGGTGGACATGAGTTTGAAGCAAGATCGTGCTCAGGGGCTCCCTCCAGTTTGGACGGTCTGCCATTTCACAGTTCTTTTGTGCTAAGGAAGAATTTCTGCCAACAACTGAAATGGGGTTCTTAAGATAGCAGTAGGTAAGTGAGGAGAGGAATCAGAATGAGTAATCCCCATCTACTGTAAAGTGAATAAATCCTATTGTTCCAACACTATATTTTGCTCTCACCTCGCAAATCCTTGGGCGGATGTGCACAGACACACACAGGTCTCCCTATTAGCCTTTTAGAAACGTGTTTCATTTTATTAAGAAGTAATATATACTCATCCTAAAAAGTTTAGAAAATTAAAATTTAAGAATAAATTTAAATCACTTCATGTTACCACATAACGTTTTAATCTATTTCTTTTAGTCTTTTTTATACAGATATAAATTCAATGTGTTAAACAAATCTGGGATACTTTTGGAATTTGTCCACTCAGCATTATAGAATGAGCACTCTTTCCTTGACCTTAAGTATTACTCAAACGTAATTTTGATCACTGTATTCTATTATTATATCCATGTATCACAACTTCACTCCAGTACTTTACAAGTGGATGCCTATTTTCTCTTTTAAAAAATAAATGATGATGCAAGAGCACTCTTATAAATATTTTCTGTGCCTATGATAATTTCCTGACACTAAGTGACTAGAAGTGAAATTTCTGCACCAAGGGAACATTTAACTTTGTAGCTAAAGGCCAGATTGCCTTCCAAGCAGATCTGCCAGTTCACATATCCTCCCATCAGCATTATAGGGATTTGCTTGTCCTGAAAATTAAAAGTTTTCCTAGTTCTTCTCTCTATGGGAACTGAATTAGTTTTGAAATGACCACTTTCCCAAAGATGACTTCTTTTTTTGAATATTGTTTCTTCCTCTACCATAAGAATATTAGGATAAATACGTAAAGGAAAAAACGTAACCAACTAAACCAAACAACAACAAAACCAGGGAGTGTTTTTTTTTTTCCCCTCTAGCACTTTCAATAAAATAAACTGAAATTTGGACAGTGACCCCTATATTAGTTTTATAAAATAAAATTACTCATTTTCTCTTTTTCTAGATAACTTTTTGGCTAGTAAAACTAGCATACCTGTATTTTTAAAGATAAATTTAAAATTGCTCAATTCAGTATGTCAAAAGTAAATGTATCTCAACTCATCACCAAACTGTCCTCAGCTTCCCAACTTCTTATGTAGTGCTAGTGGCTGCATCAAGCCCTCATTTATCCAGTTATTTATTTATTCAATTTACAAAGTGTGTTGACATTTTACATATAGGGTGAATGTGTTCAAAATCGAAAGGGCTTACAGAAGTTCTGTTCCTTCTCCCGCCTAAAGTTCTCCTGACAACTAAACATCATTTTTTAAAAAAAATCTGCAAGTGATAAGCAAATTTTTCTAAAAACAGTCAACTTTAGGAATCATTAATATTTTGTTGAAAGAACAGATTTTGAAAATAAGAAATTAAAAAAAGAAAATTTGTAGACAGAGTTCTTCAAAATCCTCAGGTCCTGTAGCATAAATACAACCATCTATCATCCTTAGTACTCTCCCTAATATTCTGAACCATTCTGTTATATTCTTAGTAATCTCATGATATCCTACAGTGAATATTTCCTCTGAATAGTAAATAACAGCCAAAGAAACTCTAAATACAAAAGGTTTTTCCAATTATTAGAATTGTTCAACAATTATTAAAACTTTTAAGCTTATAAATGCTTTAAGTTTTTTCTATGTCTAGAAGCTATTCTAAAATGTAAAGTGTCTTAAGGCTTCTTCTTAATCGTTGTAGTCATAGAATAATATGAAGCCAAATAAGGATCAGAAATACAGAGAAATAGATTGACTTAGTCTTTGTATCAAATCATCCATAGAGATAAGACCAAATTGTCTGCATTTCAAACATTAATCCAGGTACCTCCATGTCTCGCCATTCAATTTTTCTAAGCAACGTGATAGTTTTAGCTTTCCCATGTTAGATCCATAAATCTAGTGTGCTTTTAATGAAAGTATTTTTGTTTTTTTAGTAATTAGCACATCCTGTGTTAAAATTGTCTTATTCTTTATTCTCTTATAAACCAACATTGATAGAAATATCAGTCAATATTGGTTTTTCAATACCTTCCAACAGTTAAAAAAAATGCTAAATATATCAAGTACTTCTGGAAAATTGTAATAATCGGTGTTTTAAATCTTAAAGTTATTTGGGCATTTGAAATATAAATACTAGTTTAGACATTGCTTGGAGGCGATTTATTTACACACTCTTTACTGACTGAAAACTGCCTTTTGGTCTCAAACTAAGTTCCCCATCACTATCAGGTTACTATTAGAATTCAGACATGTAAACCAAGAAAAGATCTAAATGAAATCATATTTGAAAGACATAATCAGGCTCTCCAGCGAAAGTAAAAATAATCAAAAGCCTTTTCCATCTACAGGCAGTCATTCAGGCCTATCATCTTTTACAGTTGCCCAATATGAAAACAGATTTTGACAAAATTAGCATCTGGTTCATTTTCATGAACCAGATATTATGCTAGTATGTGTAATTCCTGCAGGAACATACAATTAAGACCCTAGGATTTTCGTGTTTATTATTGCATTTGTCAGTATTTCCATTATAAAAACACTATTGTGGAATGTTTATAACAACTACCAAAATTCTGAAATGAAACTTGATAAAGCACAGTTCCATGTAATTTTTTATAATTTTAAATCTTCAAGGAAGATTTCAAAGTTAATGAAGACATTTAAGTACACTTCATGTGTGAGTTTCTCAAATGTACCTGCAACTTTACAAGAGATTCTACTTAATACAAAATGTAAATTATTTTTATTTTGCTTCTCTGGTGGCCCAGTGGTAAAGAAACCATTTGCAATGCAGAAGTCACAGGTTTGACCCACTCCAGTGTCCTTGCCTGGGAAATCTCATGGATAGAGGAGCCTGGCAAGCCCTAATCTATGGGGTCGAAAGAGTCGAACATGACTTAGTGACGAAACCACCACCATTTTTATTTTTATATATTTTTATCAAAAATAGCTGGCAGGTTTTGCTTTGAACATTCTCTGCACCTCTCCTCTACTGTTAGCTTGCCAGCAACTATGTCTATACCCATGGAGTAGACATCCCTGTGCAGTTGGTGATACTTTGCTTTTCAGCCCTGACTATAGAATCCCAACCCGATCACGTAGCATTGCTTTCTATTTTGTTTGTGATACATATTGGCATATCTTAACACAGATTTAACTTTTAATAATTAAATTCCAGTCAACAGAGGCAAGTTAAAAAATAGTTGGCAGATTAATACTGAATTTTTAAGTACTAAATCTACTTCTTATTGGGTATTACTTGATTAACTTACAGTTTAAATGTGTTAGAAAAGTGTTGGTATGTATCTGTGCCTTGGCCCAAGTTCAGTCACAGGCTCCTGAACTTTGGCAACATTTTGGGAGAAGTTAGGCCCAGTTTCTGGTCAGTACCCTCTCTTCCTGTGAATGCTGGACTAAAAAAGGTTACAAAACAAGAGTCAGCAGTTCTGACCATTTTGTTTTGACTTTGGGGTTTCTTTGAATCCAGTGCTCAAAACCAAACCTGGCGAAGGAGGAGAAGGAAAGAAAAGAAGCAATGCAAACTGACAGGGATAAAATACCAGAAAGACGGAAAAACTTCTTCAAGTCTCCATAAACCAAAGCCTATAAATTTCCACAACTTTCTCTATGATACCAAATTTCAGTTCTGTGCCTAAAACACATTCCATAAAGAAATGTAAGTAAATGCAAAGAACATTATGCATGTATTTTTAAAATATTCTTTGTGGCTAATATTTCATAGAATTCCACTCAGTTTTACAGAAGGCAAAAAACATTTGACATTCAGTGAAGTCAAGAGTTTGACAAATAATGCTGTGAATTATCACAATAAAATGTTACAATTATCATAATAAAATGATTACTTAGTGCATTATTGTATTCAAAGCACTCTTCACATACTTTCTCTCATTTGATCCTCTGACTGGCTTTAAACAAGATCTAGAGTCTCTCAATTAAATTGTCATCAGTTTACCATCTTAAAAATTCATTCACTCATTGAAATCAGCATGATACTGAGATTCCTATAAAGCATCAATGGTCACATATAAGCAACACATTTCTTTGAAAGATATTGCCTTCAAGATCAAAAGCACCTTAACACACTCTGTGGATGATAAATTATACAAAAGGCTGGTGCAGTCTGGCTCCCTCAAAGGCCAAATTTTACAGCCCTCTATCTGGGGCTCTGTGAAAGAGATTTCCACCTGCAACCAGCAAATGTAGATGACCTCAAAGCAGCTGTTATGGACAACTTTTTATGATTTCCAGTCTTCAAAAGTGAGGAAAACATCTATGAGAATATGGAAATAGAACAAACAGTTGGTGAACAATAGAAGACAATAATGTCATACAAATATATCTGAATTAAGGAATATAATTACACAGTTATTTTACTGCAGATAATTCTGTCGCTTCTTCAAAATTTCACAAGCTGTATTTACTACTGATCAGATCTAAAACTGGTTGACTATCTTCAGTCCTAGAGTTTAGTTAAGTGTTTGTTACATTTAATCCCATAGTTTAGTGAAATGTTGGAGAAACTGGAAATGGTCTAAAGGAGAACAAGAGAATAATTGGATTCTTAGATCTGGATGAAGTAATAATGTCTATAATAACTAGTAATGTCTATCATTACTATATTGCTTACTTATATGACAGCACATGTTGATTACTATTAAAGTTTTCATAATAATTTTAGGCTATCGACACTATTATAACTCTCTTAGGGATGAAGACACTTTGGAATAAAGAAGTCAAATAACTTGCCCAATCAGCTAACAATGAGTACTGCCAAGATTTACATTCAGTCAAGGATTTCAGAGGCTGAACTCTCAAGGTGTGAGTTTATTTGTGAATATGATAATTTTATTTACGTAGAAATAATATGGCAAAAAGGCTTCCCAGGTAGCACTAGGTGCCACTTCCTAGGTGGTAGTAAAGAACCTGCCTGCCAATGCAGGAGACATCAGAGACATGGGTTCAATCCCTAGGTTGAAAAGATCCCCTGGAGGAGGGCATGGCAACTCACTCCACTATTCTTGCCTGGAGAATCCCATGGACAGAGGAGACTTATGGGCTACAGTACATAGGGTCGCAAACAGTAGGACACGACTAAGAAAACTTAGCATGCATGCAATGTGGTAAAAATCAGAAACTATTCTTCATTGTTACTGATAATCAGAAATGTAGGCATGAGCACATCATGGACATACTTATGCACAGGGATTTAGTCTCTACAATGGAATGGGGAAGGTGGACTACTGGTGGAAATTTTGGAAGAGGTCCTGAACTAATCTTCTATGGATATTTTAAAGCTACAACTTTCCTCAGGTGGCTTTAGTGCAGTATTGCCAAAAATGGAGAATATAAACTCTTTTGATGAACATAATGGTTATAAACACAAGCTTTGGAATGTGACAGAGCTGGGTTTGAATCACAACCTAGCATAATGCTGCAAAAGCTAGTACAACTTAACTTTGTTGAACCTCAGTTTCTTCATGTTTAAAGTAAAGATTAATAACAATCATCTCACAGGGCTCTTATGAGAGTTGATTGAAATATGTATGCAGAGTAAATGGTGCAGAGTGAGCACTCAGTAGGTGGTAACTACTATTAAAATGCATGTCATCATCACTATAATTATTATACCATATTATATATTATTATATCCCTTCCAATTCTATGGCAATGAAAACACAATGACTAAGGCATCAACTTCACCACTCATGGTTTAACATGAAAGCATAAAATACATAAAGAGCAGGACTCATTGTGTAATGCTTTAAAATAAGCTGAAAAAATGAAATAATTTTTTAATCCTCCCAAATTTCTTATTCCTAGAATATTTGAATGTCAGCATTTAGCCCTAGTCTACACATTTTCCAAGAGGAGCAGTATATCCCAAATATACCCCCAAAACTCCCAAAGTAATCTACTACTGTAATAGAACATATATTTTTTAAAAGAGTAGGTAAGTGACTTTAGGGCTTCCCAGGTGGCACTACTGGTAAAGAACCCGCCTGCCAATGCAAGAGACAACGTAATAGCTGTGAGTTCTATCTCTGCGTTGGGAAAACCCCCTGAAGAAGGGTAAAGCAACCCACTCCAGTATTCTTGCCTGGAGAATCCCATGGACAGAGGAGCCTGGCCGACCACAGTCCATAGAGTGGCAAAGAGTAGGACATGACTGAACAACTTAGCAAGCAAGTGACTTTAAATTTGAAAATTAAAAAAAAAATGATCTGCATTTATTGACAAGAGTTCTATTTTATCAGCATCCCAGACATTATAGTAAATATTGCTCTTCAAATCAGTGTGAATTTATTCAAATTAGCCGATTCCTGGTGGACTAGTTCTGTGTCTTAACTGCAGTGGTGGTTACATTAGTACACACATGCGATAGAATGACATAGAACCATAGCAGCTCACACCAGTGTCAGCTTCCTGGTTTTGATATTCTACTGTAGTTATATAAGATCTAACTAATGGAGGAAAGTGAGCGAAGGGTACACAGAACCTCTGTGCCATCTTTGTAATGGCCTGTGAATCTATAAGTATGTATTTCAAATAAAAAAGTGAAAAAAAATTGACATTATTTTCATATATAAAGCACCTTATAAATGCAAATTATCAATAATTTAAGGAGACATTCACATTCACTTCATTCACATCATGTTCTACAATTTTTCTTCAAGTGTTTCATAAAGTGAAACCAAGTCTGTGCATGGTACTCTGTGGGTCCTGGAATAAAAATCAGTACTGTATTCCTAAAGGACATCATCAAGAACTGAGTACATAGTTGATTCTATGTCCTTGGTCCATGTTGACATTCTTGGCCAAAGAACATTCTCAAGTATGGATTTATAGTAATGAGGAGCTTCACATTTTAATTGTGCTACTTACTAAATTAGATAATTCAGTTAGAATTTCTTACTTTGATCTGTAAAGTGGAAATAAGTAACACAGAGTCATTAAAAGTGTCATATAACAGATCCTGTAAAGTGCTTAGTAAAATGCCTCATGTACAACAGATATTTAGCCCATATTGTAATTGTTCTTTATGTCCTTTCAATGTTGAATGTGTATGCAGAGCAAAATGACAATTTAGCCTTTTAGAAGGACCCATGAGAACACGTATAAAAGCAGTATTAAATAGTTGTCCAACTCATTGTAAAAGACCCTGATTCTGGGAAAGATTGAGGGCAGGAGGAGAAGAGGGTGACAGAGGAGATGGTTGGATGGCATCCCAGACTCAATGGACATGAGTTTGAGCAAACTCCAGGAGATAGTGAAGGACAGGGAATCCTGGTGGGTTGCAGTCTTTGGGGTAGCAAAGAGTAGGACACAACTGAGTCACAGAACAACAACCTCTCCATGTGAATCAGAGTCTTTTAAGTAGTGTGGCAATTTTGTGCCCAATTTAAATTGTTGCCCTAAAAATAAAGTGTTTTTGTTTAGTTTTGTTTTAAAAACATAACAATTTAAGGATAAGGCTGCTGGTTCATGATATATGTAATCATAATCTTTAGTCTGCCAGGAAGATCACTGTAAAACTTACATTCCTAAAATAGTTTCTAAAATTTGTATAAAAAGCTTTTATGTGAAAAAGCAATAGCTCAGTCGGTAAATCCTCTGGTAATTTATTTTTGAGCAAATTCATCTCGAAAGCTGCTGTATTGGTGAAAGTAATTGAGAAGTAGGACTGTCTCAAGTATTAAGCATTTATACGTGCCTGATGTTGGCTGATGTGAAATCTGAAATCCTGAGACTTGCTCAGGGTAGCCAACCAGAATGAGATGGCATGGCCATGCTTTGTGTTAGGTTTTCTGAGGGACATAGGACTCCTTGCACACCCAGGATGTTAAATGGCTACCACCTGCCACAGAAAGGAATTTGGAAGAAAAAAGATCCCTCTTTGGAGCAGTGAAGGGGAACATCAGGTTCCAAAGTGCATCCCTGGACCTCCTGTGTTATTTCTGCCATTTAAAGTCTTTGAAAATGCTGTGCCTGGACTTCTCCTTTTTATTCACATAGGTTCCCTTTCACTCTGACACTAGTAGATTTATTTTAAAAACTCTGAAAATTTTTGTATTCTTTGACCTAGATTTATTTGTAATTTAAACATCAGTTTCTGAAAAGATAAAGTTGGCCTTAACTTACACTATATTTTGTCAACATTTAAAAATAATAACTCTTTAATATCTATTTTATATGAAAAATGTTCCTCCTTGCATACAAAGTTAACACAATAATTATTAAATATCTTGTTTCTTTTAAAAGCTTTGATTCAACTTCAAAAGCCTTATTTGGGGGGCCTCCTGAACTTTACCAAAATTTTTCCAACTTGGGAAACATACCCAGTTTCAAATAATCTCACCATGGGGTCATATTTTTGACCTAAAAATGTGGTGACTATAGTTTACAAGCATTTGACAAGTAGTGGTTTTGTTAATTGTAGACCTTATTGAACATGCCATACCATTTCTTTCATCACTATTCATTTGTCTAATCTCACTGAAGCCCATTAAAATTAAAGCAGATGAGCTCATTTAAAAAATATATATATTGGGTGCCACTTTCTTTCAAGATGACACAACCACAAATTAAACTTTAGTGGACTATATTTCATTAAATTCAATAGACTGTACTACTAAAGTTAACATGAAACAGGCTGAAAAATGACCAGAACTCAAAGCATAACATAAGAAAACACAACAAAAATCTTCCAAAATTACATCCACATGAAAATATATAGCGTACCTCGTGGACCTTACCCTGGACACCTCACAATTTCTTCTTCAGTACCTATAACTCCTCCTTCCATTGTTTGACTCACATGCATAAAAACATGCATACATGAAAATTATTTTTATCAGAATACCTTCATATGTATTTTAGAATGGATGGTACACATGTAAAATTTTTTTACTCTTAGCTCAAATCTCTAAAAAGTTTTTGTTTTCCTCTGTACTTCCATCGTTTAACTTTTTTTTAGATTAATTAGCATCTTTCTTGAATACTTCATGTGTTATAACATTAATGATTGTTTAATGTTTCCATCACTTATCACTAAAACATGTATTTAAATGAGTATCAGTATCTTTGCATATATTGAAAACAAGCCCAGGAATTACTCCAGATTTTGACAGAGCATTGGCCCCCACATAAGACTATCAGGCCTGAATATAATTACTAAGACCAGCTGCCAGCCAATTGTAGGAAACGAAGTGTCTGGAATTGCCATTCAGGAAACCTACAGACCATTCATTGATTAGATGAGGGTCATTGACTCAATGAGAAAAACAGAATTTTCCCTGGAAGCAGAGCCACTTCCTCTTGGAGTGATTCAAGAGTATCTGAAGTTCAGGCAATTTACCATATCAAGAAAGGAGTTAAGAACGATTCAAGAACGCTCTCTGAACCTTGGCACTAGTTAAGAAGATCTAAGCCATATTTTACAATATTAGGCTGTTTTGTGGATTCTTATGACTTGCTTACAGAAATTTCATTAGGAAGGAATCAGAAACTATGTTCAAATGGGCTTCCCTTGTGGCTCAGCTGGTAAAGAATCCACCTGCAATGCAGGAGACATGGGTTCGATCCCTGGGTTGGGAAGATCCCCTGGAGAAGGGAAGGCTACCCACTCCAGTATTCTGGCCTGGAGAATTCCATGGACTGTATAGTCCATGGGGGTCACAAAGAGTCGGACATGACTGAGCAACTTTCACTCACTATGTACAAAGACTAGACTACAAAATATGCATCTCAACATTGTTTTTAGTATCAGAATACAGAAACTAGCCTAGATGTCTAAAAATGTGAGTACTTAAATTATTGCAGTGATTGAAAGGATGATATACAAAATAGTTTGTGCTCTGGAAAGAGGATTAAAATTCTGGAATGAATTTTTTAAAAGTACTTTATAAAGAAAGTAATACTTGAGACATGATTTTTATATGGAAATGTGTGTAAATATATGTGTGTGTATGCATGCTTTTATATATATAAGTATGCTGCTGCTGCTAAGTTGCTTCAGTCGTATCTGACCCTGTGCAACCCCATAGACAGCAGCCAACCAGGCTCTGCCGTCCCTGGGATTCTGCAGGCAAGAACACTGGAGTGGGTTTCCATTTCCTACTCCAGGGGATCTCCCTAACCCAGGGATCAAACCCATATCTCTTGGGTTTCCTGTCTTGGCAGGTGGATTCTTTACCACGAGCACCACCTGGTAATCCCATAGAAAGATTATGGGATCTTTCTAATCCTATAGAATGTTATCACCACAAAGAAATGAAAGAGAAAAATAACAAAATTATTTTTAATTAAAAATAGCCACACAACAATAAAATTTGTGAAGTCTACTTTTAGTTGAAGGACAGAATGCTGTTACTTACATGAGAATTCTTGCCTTTCTAAACTTAAAACATTTAAACTAGGTACCTGACATTCTTAGGAGTAAAATTCTGTAATAGTTTTCTTTAGATACTAGAGAGCAAAGTATCAGCAGCATATTAGGGTCCCTTTCTCATGTCCTTCCAGTTATTGCTCTTCTCTTCCTGCAAGGAAACCAGATCTTGATCTCAAACAACTTCAATTTGCTTCCCCATTTTTGTATTATTTTATGTAAATAAAATCACTGGGTCTTGAGAAATGATTGATTTTCATTTACAAATATTTTTTCAATAAAACAAATATTCCCAAAGGCTCCTCAAAAGAGAAGTTGAAATTAATTAAATACAAAGTTAAAGTATGAACTTTAATTTCATTGACACTGAAATGGAAAATTCAGTCAAAATATTGAGGTATTCCTTCTTAAACATGGTTGAGTTCTATCGTAATTACATGTGCACACATACACACATCCAATTAAAATAGCTATAATAATCTATGCTAATTCTAAGACATTATTGATTAGTCAGGAATACACTTCAAATATCTAAGGAAATTGCTGACTTTTAAACAATTAGTATCATAGCTTTGGAGGCTTCCCTGGTGGCTCAGCAGTAAAGAATCTGCCTGCAAGGCAGGAGATGTTGGTTCCATCCCTGGGTTGGAAAGATCCCCTGGAGGAGGGCATAGCAACCCACTTCAGTATTCTTGCCTGGAGAATCCCATGGACAGAGGAGCCTGGCAGACTACAGTCCATAGGGTTGCAAAGAGTCAGACACGACTGAAGCAGATGAGCATGCATGCATGCACATCACAGCTTTGCTTCAGTGTAGCCCATGGGAATGCAATGTGTGTTTATTTGTGTGCATGAATGTGCATGTGCTCATGTGTGTAAAATGTACATGGAGATTGTGTAACACTTAATATTTATTTTTAAAAGGGTACATTATAACCTGATAAATGTGATCCATAAAAGCTTTATATTATCATATTTGCATGTTCATATACATATTCATTTTCACACTTTTTATACTAATGGTTTGAAAACTATCATATAACTAAAGAAAAAAACTACACTTCCAACATAATTTCAAAATATTTAAAACCTGCACTGCTTTTAATAACTTTTATTGTTTTTAACATGTGACATTTTATCCCCATTAGCAATAACAGATGTATAATGCATTAAAAAGGAAAATCCTGCACATGTGTTGAAACAGAGGACTTTAGTGAAAGGAAAGCATGTGCTTTGATTTATATTAGTCAAAATTTAGATACTGTATTTGGTGCTATTTCAGGAAATGAAAAGGTGAGGAAACAGTTATATACCAGTAAACCAGAGAAAAAGTCTCCATAGAAACCAAAACAGTTTTGGTGGGAGCTACTTAAGCTAATTAATACCTAGAATATGACCTTATTAGCCTCTAGAGAGCCAACTCGTACAAAATAAAACCCGGTCCATTGATTCATGCATGTTACATAGCATTTATTGATACAATTCTTCTTCTCATTTAACTGTCAAAAATTAAGCAGTCATCAAGACTGAAAATTTGGGTGAATTTTAAAGAGAAAAGACCACCCAAAATGACCCTGTTTACTTACTCTTTCCCATCTCTATTATCTTCACCACTAGTCAAAAGGAACACACAGAGAAAATTAAAAATGAGTGATAAATCCAATTTGATTTGTTTGGCTGCTTTTGTTTTTTTGGTTTTTTTGCCTCAGCTTTCATGAACACCTTCTTTTCTGTGTCCTGCTCAACTAAATTATTGAGCCCACTCCCACTCCACTGCAGCCAGCGCTAAGTGAGGAACCACAAGGCCAACCAAGGCAGGAGTTAGTTAACCAAACAACTACTAAGCACCAGCTGGTCACATTAGCTATGTCATCCAGCCCTTACAAAATGCTACAATGAATATCTATATATATACTTTACAAATTAGGAAACAGGTTCAGATTAGTTAAAATATCTTGTCCAAGCTTAAATTTAACAATGTAGCCAAATATGGACACTTTAACTCCTTCTGTAGAGTTAAAGGGTGACAAATGTTGCCATAATGTAGCTCCATGCAATTAGTTGGAGACTTGCATATGTTCTTTGCAAAGACAGCCCAACATTGTTTAGGTGTTCATCTCAGTGAGGCACTTTTTAAAGCATAAACCAAAGGACTCCTATAAGAGTTTCTGTTAGTTCCTATGGTTTTGATTTATACCATCTTTAAAACAATATACTTGTTGCTACTGGGATGATTTCTATTTCATGCCATCTGGATATGTTCTGATACTGTCATTTTCTATATTATTACTTTATGTTCATAGTATGTGAAAGAAATAATTCCTTGCATCTAAACTGGGCTATTTTCTAAATTATTCAGAAATACATGTCTCTGTGTGTGTGTGTGTGTGTATGTGTGTGTGTGAGAGAGAGAGAGAGACATACATTATAGCTTCCTACTGCCAGATGCTATAATAAAAAGGATACCACCTCAAGAAACCATGTAATCTTTGGTATTTCTATCAGGCAATGAATTTCATTAGAGTCTCTGTTTTATAATTAATCATAATTTATTCTGTCAGCTAAAGACCCTATATGATATTTATCATATTTATGATGCCTGAATCAGCTAAATTAAAGTGGGGAGGTGAGAAAAACATACAACTATTAGATATATCTATCCTGTTTTTTGGCCAAGTCCATCCTACTAGTCAAATGGGATATAACTATACTTGGGCTACTGGTTAATTGTACTTTCAGGGTTTTGTTTTGTTTTGTTTCTTTTTACTCACTTTATTTTCCTGCTCTTTAACAAAATTAAAATTAAATTGAGATGAACTTCTAAATGTGAAATGTTAACATTAAAACGGAGAAAAATTTGTTTCTAAAGATGTTTATTTTATTATCTCAAAAAAAAAAAAAAAAAACACCACACCACAACTTCTGGACCCAACTGGTTGGAGCAATGCTAGTAGAGGAAATAATACAGTTATAATGTCACAGCCAAAGAACCCAAAACAATGTCAAAAGCAGCACTGAGATGAGACATGCTATGAGTCTTAGCTTCAAAAGGAAAAATGTAGACAAACTTCAAGGAAATATCTTTTACGAGAAAAGAGTGCTACTCAGACTAACCTTAGCTATGAATCTGAAGGCGGCTGGAAACTTTTCATGGAGGCTTACCATAAATTTAGTACCAAATGGATCAAGTGACAAAAGTGAATACAATTCTCAGATTTATGGCATTTAATTCAGAAATAAAGGTCCTCTTGAAATAATATTCCAACCATTGGGAGAATTTCCAAGTCAGAGATATGATTTATAACATTTTCTTCATCAGCTTAAAGTATAATGCTATTATTATGTCTCTGATTTTGTGGATGTTCTTTAGAGTACTTCAGTCTTTCATAAATCTAATGTTTTTCCTTCATACTCTGATTTTCTAAGATTTAGTTGTAGCTGCCTTTTAATGCTCGTGCATCATTAGCAATTGACTTTCAATGTACTAGTTGCTCATTTATCATTCACGTCACAGGATAAGTGGCTTTATATAACAAAGTCATCAGCATAATAATTATTACAGATCTCTCCTGCTTCCTTTCCCCTCTCTTTCTCTCCTCAGTCTTTTTTTCCCATTAATGCTGTCACTGTCTGTTGGATTAATTGATTATATTTTATACAGTATCATATAAAAGTAAAAGTTTCTTTTTAAGATCCTTTTTTAAAATGCATGCAAATTATATGTTTTCTATAGAAATTACAGAGAAAGAAAACAAGAAGATATATTTTATTACAGTTTAGTGACGTTTTGGGGCCACTTAAATATCTCCTTAGGGAAAGAGGGGTTGACAAAATGATCAAGATGGTGAACAATTTCCTGACTCCCTTTCCCAAGTCAAATGTTCATGATTATTCTTATGTGTAGCCCTAAACAGAACAAGCATATAGATGTCATAGTGAGGAGAGAGTGAAAAGTAGTGATAATGTAAGCTCAGTTTACATTTAAATTGAGCTGGATCAGATTGAGTTTTCTTTCTCCAATCAGCATCCAGTTCTCATGCTAACTTTCATTACCAATTCAACAAAAATCTATCAAATATTTATTGGATGCTTACCATGGACTTGGCTCTGTTCTCAACACAATTTTCTAGTTTAAGATATCCTGCCTATGAAGAGTTCATAGTAGAAATGAGGGACATGCACTTTAGCAAACTGTGCATCCCATTCTGGATCAGATATGCGGAGGCATTAGAAATAGTAGCTATTGGGATGAATTAGAAGAAATATAGTTAATATATTGTAAGTTCCATGTTATTCTGTACATAACTGGTCTTAAGTTGAGGCCGCTGGAAAAAAAACAGTGTTGGCATAATGTGTGAAATAGCCCTTTACCTAGCATGCAGACTATGACTGCGTCTAAATCTAAAGGAAGAAATTCTAAGCTCAGAGCCAGGTTGAACCTAAAGATCATGACTGTTTGGGTCACTGCTTGATAAAGGACCTAGTTATCTAACAATATCCACTCTCCCATCCTTTCTTTAACAGTAGTACCCAGGAAGCCATGACTACACTTCACAGTTCCACTTGCAGTTAGTTATGGCTATGTGACTAAGATCTAGGAATGAAACATTAGTAGAAGTTACAAATAATTTCGAGATGTGGCCATTAAAAGAGGAATATGTCTTCCCCTTGCTTTTCTCCTTTTCCATTGACTGGAATGCACAATGGAAACAAGACCTGGACTAACTCTTTGGTCCAAGAAATGAAAGGTCACATTTTGAGGGTAGTAAAGTAACAAGTTAAATCTCCAATTTGGCTGAGGTACTGAGCCACACCTGTAACATCTATCCAAAATCTTTATAAAACAAACTGCCTTATTTAATCTACTGTATTTTTGATTACTTGATTATAGTGCCATATCCCATTTAATATATCTCCTCCTCCCAGCTGCACTGGGACAGTTCCTGATACATAATAAGGTCTTATTAATATTGTGGACTACCACGAAGGGACAGAATGACCTTAGATTGCACAGAAGGTATTTAAACCTAAAGCCAGAGTAGATAGGCAGAGGCCAAACTGAAATTGTTCTGAACATATTAGTTTGACAGGAGGGAGGAAGTGCTGCCAACTATGCCTTTTCCCCATTCCAGTTTAACACATACCTCAATTTTGCATACTCTAGCCTCATCTCACAAGGTACAATTCTAATATTTCAGAAGGCGTGTGTGCTTAGTCGCTCAGTCGTGTCCCAACTATTTGCAACCCCATGGGAGCCCACCTGGCTCCTCTGTCTATGGGATTTCCCAGGCAAGAATACTGGAGTGGTTTGCCATTTCCTTTTCCAGGGGATCTGCCCAACCGAGGGGTCGAACTCACTGTGTCTCCTGCATTGGCAGCCAGATTCTTTACCACTGAGTCACCTGGGAAGCCCTTCAGGAGATAAACCAGTCTAACTATACAAAATAAAAGAGAACATGAAATGTGATAAAATAAAAATCAGCTGTATATATTATAAAACAGAACTCAAAGTTATTTTCATTCTATGACAGTGTAAACAATCTAAATTTGAATGCAATAATAGTTTTCAAAAAACCATTCAAATGTATCTAATCTAAATTCAAAATTTTTAATTATAAGAAATTTAGCATATTTTTAGTTCATCTGCTGCTATGACTTTCTCTTTGACAATATAGGGCTAATAGTGCCAAAGTGCAAAAGTTATCATTTTTAATTGCTATTCCCTTGCCTCCTACTGGGAGTAAAAAAGCTTTCAGATTAAGTGAAAATCTTTCACTTAAGATTTGTTTGGCTCAATGGTTTTCTTGTGAAAATATTACTTCACTGGTAAGCTGTATTACCACATTTTAGTACCAAATTTCAGGGAGCACAATCTCAAAATCATTTCTCAATAACTTTCAATATATTGGCTAAAAAAGACAATATTTACTGAAGATAGCCAGAAGTATATGTAGTATTTAAGGTCCCCCAAATTAGTAAAAGGTTTAAACCATGCAATCAGAAAGATATCATTAGCCTTTGCAAAAATTACTTTTAGTAAATCACTTTTGCCACCATAACATCATAAAACCTATTTGAAATGCTATTTGTTTTTTAAAAAGAAACCAATACAATATTGTAAAGTAATTAACCTTCAATTAAAATAAATAAATTTATATTAAAAAAAAAACAGCTCCATGAAATTTGTTGAGTTTAATATACAGATGTCATCAAGGATATTGTCCTTTATGATACCCAATACTTTCTTCTCCAGGGAATTTAAGTGGAAAAAACACCTTTCGGGTCACAGTACCAGGAATAGTTGGACTTCTGGACTCTGTGTGTGTGTGTGTTTCCTCATGGACCCTGTAGACCTACAATTGTTTGTGATACCTGGTCACACTGTATACTAGTCTTAGAGCCAACTGTCTAGTCCACCATTAAAAATACCATAGAACAGAGAGATAGCTAGCTTCCTTGAGTCCCGGGCCTCTTAAATATAAGCTATAAATGCTCAAAAAAAAAATAGGATATGAAATATACATTCTGCTAACTTAACTAAGTTTTCCTTTATATATCTTGTTTTCTTTTTTTTTTTTCCTTTGATTCATTTATCTTGTTTTTAACATATTTCATCTTGCTGGTTTTTTTAAATATGTCATTTACCTCAAATATTTTTCTGGAATTAAGTGTATATTTATAAGTACATAATATGTTTATAAGAAGTTCTCCTTTAAGAGATTTTTGTTAAGTTTTGCACTTACTCTTGTTGTCTTTTTTATAACAATTGATTATGTTCAAATTGCTGGGTTTCCTTATATCACTGTTCACCACAGTTCTGTGTCATTCTCAGTAAGCTGAGTATACTTGACTTTTGGTTGTTGTTAAGAAGACAAAATGCTATTTTCTGAGTGCTTCCACACATGTTTTTGTGTGTAAATGTGACTTTGACAAAGTATGAACTTCTTGGACTACAATATACTTTTGGCATGTGTTCTTATGGAGAAGACCTAAGTAGTCCAATTTTTACTCCTATATAAGTAATCTATGTTCTCTACCCGGATGCCTACAGGATGGTTTCTGTATCTTCAATATTTAAAATTTGTCTAAACTCTGGGAGTTGGTGATGGACAGGGAGGCCTGGAGTGCTGCGGTTCATGGGGTCGCAAAGAGTCGGGCACGACTGAGCGACTGAACTGAACTAAAGAACATTTTGGGGTATGAACCCATTTTCATTCACTTTGCCTGGAATATGGTTTGCCATTCCAGTCTATGAATTTCGTTAATTTGTTTTCCTACTCTAGAGAATTATTTTCTTTACATCTTTTATTATTTTTTAAATATCTATTTATTTATTTGACTGTGCTGGGTCTTAGTTGTGGCATGCAAACTCTTAGTGGAGGCATCTGGGATCTAGTTCCCTGACCAGGGATCAAACCCAGGCCCCCTGCATTAGGAGTGCAGAGTCTTAGCCACTGTACCACCAGAGAAATCCCTATGTCTTTTATTATTGATTATTACTTCTTCTCAATTTGTCATAGCACCTGCTTAGGAGAATAAATTATGTCTAATTTCACAAATATTATACCCTTCCCATCAATCTCTATACCCCTTCTCTGATTTATTTGTTTTCTCCAGCACAGTGATCACCATCTCCCCCGTGCCCCCACTTTGCTTTCAGTCTTCACCTCTTCCTTGCAAACACAGTTTCATAGTGATCTCCTTCAGTTACATACTTTAAAAGGCTACCTGCATGCTGATACATTTGTCTCCATCACAAACCTCTCTCAAAATCTGCTGACTCACATTGTCCAAATGCCTGCCCAGTAGTTCCACTTGAATTTCTAACAGACATCTCAAATTCAACATGTCTGAAATTGAACTCTATATCTCCCTGGAAATGTGCTCCACCACAGCCTTCTCCATCTCAGTGATTGCCTACTCTCCCTTCCTTTTGCTCAAATAAAAAGCCTTAGAATCATTCTTGATTTCTCTCTCACACACCTCATATCTTTAGTGAATCCTGCTAGCTCTACCTTCTAAATATACCTATAATGTGACCACTTCTATTTTCCAACTTTAATCTCCACAGCTACCACCCCAGGTTAGGTCACAGTCATCTCTCACTAGATTTTTATAATAGCCTCTTTACTAGTCTCTCTTCCCCCAAAGAGAAGTCTATATGCCATTGGCCTTGCCAAATTACTGGGTCAGCACTAATTTTGCTACATAGAGATGTTGTCAAGTGAATAGTTTTGAGTTCTGACACATATGGTGGAGTCACATTTTCATATCATAACCAGAATGGATCACTCCTGAAATGGTTGTGCCATCCTATAAAATCAAGAAAAGGACAGGGTTGACAATTCAGTCGTCAGAGAACTAACAACCCTTCCTATTCTAACTATCACAGCCTCAGATTGGGTACTTTCCTTAGTACTTCCTCCCATGTACACATACCTCTGGCTCTTTGAAATTATATAGCTGTAAGGCATTCATTCCTTCTCTTTCAGCTCAGGGTCAACTGCTTCAGTTTCTTCAAGAAAACAAAATGGAGAATTTACAGATAATTTTTGCTTTATTATAGTTTTTTTTTTCCCCTACAAACCAATATTTGTACATGTCTTACTGGTGCTCCTTTACAAAATAAAACGTTGTCCTAACTATTAGCCGCAGCATTTGGGTGAGCAGGACCAGATATGTTTTTTGAATAATTTTAGAATCAAGTTAGTAGTGATATTTGATTGAATATTTGTAGGAGGAAACAGTCTCCAAATTAATATTTTTAAAGTGTTTTTAATCTCTTGATTTTTAAGTAATACATATTACTCCATTTCACTGTCATTCAAGTATATTCACGAAAATGTACAGTTAGTATAACACTGAGGATTGATAAATTTCCACAGGACTGAAAAAGGTCAATTTTCATTCCAATCCCAAAGGAAGGCAATGCCAAAGGATGTTCAAACTACTGCACAATTGCACTCATCTCACACACTAGGAAAGTAATGATCAAAATTCTCCAAGCGAAGCTTCAACAGTATGTGAACCGAGAACTTCCAGAGGTTTAAGCTGGATTTAGAAAAGGCAGAGGAACCAGAGATCAAATTGTCAGCATCCATTTCTTGTTGGATCAGAGAAAAAGCAAGAAAGTTCCAGAAAAACATCTACTTCTGCTTTGTTGACTACACTAAAGCCTTTAACTATGTGGGTCACAGCAAACTGTGGAAAATTCTTCAAGAGATGGGAATACCAGACCATCTTACTTGCCTCCTGAGAAATCTGTATGCAGGTCAAAAAGCAACAGTTAGAACCAGACATGGAACAATATACTGATTCCAAATTGGGAATGGAGTACGTCAAGACTGTATATTGTCACCTTGCTTATTTAACCTAGATGCAGAGTACATCATGCAAAATGCCAGACTGGATGAAGCACAAGCTGGAATCAAGACTGCTGGGAAAAATATCAATAACCTCAGATATGCAGATGTCACCACCCTAATGGCAGAAAGTGAAGAGGAACGAAAAAGCCTCTTGATGAAAATGAAAGAGGAGAGTGAAAACACTGGCTTAAAACTCAAAATTCAAGAAACTAAAATCATGGCATCTTGTCCCAGCACTTCATGGCAAATAGATGGGGAAACAATAGAAACAGTGACAGACTTTATTTTCTTGGGATCCAAAATCACTACAGATGGTGACTGCAGTCATGCAATTAAAAGACACTTGCTCCTTGGAAGAACAGCTATGACCAACCTAGACAGCATATTAAAAGTCAGACATTACTTTACTGACAAAGGACCATATAGTCAAAGCTATGGTTTTTCCAGTGGTCATGTATAGATGTGAGAATTGGACTCTAAAGAAAGCTGAGCACTGAAGAATTGATGCTTTGAACTGTGGTGTTGGAGAAGGCTCTTGAGAGTCCCTTGGACAGCGAAGAGATCAAAGCAGTCCATCCTAAAGGAAATCAGTCCTTAATATTCACTGCAAGGACTGATACTGAAGCTGAAGCTCCAGTACTTTGGCCACCTAATGGGAAGAATTAACTCATTGGAAAAGACCCTGATGCTGGAAAGATTGAAGGCAGGAGGAGAAGAGGACGACCGAGGTTGAGTTGGTTCAATGGCATCACCAACTTGATGGACACGAGTTTGAGCAAGATTCAGGAGTTGGTGATGGACAGGGAAACCTGGCATGCTGCAGTCTGTGGGGCTTTAAAGAGCCTGACACGACTGAGCAACTGAACTGAACTGAGGTAAGTTGAGCAAGATTTGATCTACGATAGTACTTGTACTTTTTATATATTTTTAAAAGAATATCAATAAAACATTTATGAAGTACCTATCTTGTACACTAAGGAGGCCATGAGGAATATGAGGAAAGTTTGGCTTCTTATGGCGATTAGACCACTTGGGAAGAAAATACTAAATACAAATAAAACAGACTTCAGAATGAGTCTTCTGACTCGTGTGTGATGATACCTCATTGTAGTTTTGATTTGCATTTCTCTAATAATGGGCAATGTTGAGCATCTTTTTATGTGTTTGTTAGCCATCTGTATTTCTTCTTTGGACAAATTATCTATTTAGATATTCTGCCCACTTTTTGATTGTGTTGTCTGTTTTTCTGGTATTGAGCTGAATGAGCTGTGTGTATAATTTGGAGATTAACCCTACATTTGCTATTATTTTCTTCCATTTATAGGATGGTCTTTTCACCTTACACTTTCCTTCATTATGCAAAAGCTTTTAAGTTTAATTAGGTCGCATTTGTTTTGTTCTTATTTCCATTACTCTAGGAGGTGGATCATAGAGAATCTTGCTGTGATTTATGTCAAAGAATGTTCTGCCTATGTTTTCCTCTAAGTTTTATAGTTTCTAGTCTCACGTGTAGATCTTCAATGCATTTTGAGTTGATTTCTTGTGCATGGTGTTAATAATCATATCAAATACATATCGAGTGCAAGGCACCACTTAAAATGGTTAGGACTTATGGCTTTATCATTACAGTAACCTAGTGATATGCATCTCCCTTGCACAAGAAATACAGAGGAATAAGTAATACATCTAAGGTACATAGGTATTGAGAAGTTGAGTCATATTGGAGCCTAGGCTGACTGGCTCCAGAATCTGGGCCATCATTCAATCTCCTGGTCTTTTTGGCCACTCTATCTTTTCAGAAAAGGAAGAAGTGCTCTGGACTTCTAAAAGTTCATTTAGCCCTAGGAGTCTATGATTTTTATTGAAGTTATTATTTTTTTTAGAAACCATTTCTCTGCTTCTGCAGCTGTATTAAGAGTTTTATAATAAATTTAAGTAAAATCAAGTAATTTAATCTAGGAAAATTACCTAGATTTCTATTTTTATTCTACTTTCATTCTATGAAATTACTCCATTTATTTTTATTGACATGATCCTCTGCCATACCTATTAACTCACAGAAATAACAAAAGCTAAACGGAATGATTTAGCTTTTGTCATTGTGATTCAGCTTCTGTCATTGATGTATTCACATGATAAATCCAGTAGTCATTCTGTTTTACTGAAGTGAAAAGAAAGTGAAGTCGCTCAGTCAGTGTCCAACTCTTTGCAACCCCATAAGAGGCTCCTCCGTCCATGGAATTTTCCAGGCAAGAATACTGGAGTGGGTTGCCATTTCCGTCTCCAGGGGATCTTCCCCACCCAGGGATCAAACCTGGATCTCCCACATTGCAAGCAGAGCAGATGCTTTTACCATCTGAGCCACCAGAGAAGTTTTACTGAAGCTTGTGATGAAATTCTCTCTCACTCTCCCATTTAAATTTTGAACAAAATACTGTAAAATATTTTAATGAATTTATGTAAAAATCTCAATATTATGAAAATAAATTTTCATATAAGAATCAATATAATGACTATAAATGTTATATAAGTCTAGAAGTACAGTTTATTTTTCCTAATAATTATATCAGACTATAGTCTATTTTGAAAAGTTATTCACTTAAAAAATAAATTAAATCAAATTCATTTGCTCCTCAGATGGTCCAAGCTTGCTGATATGCTTCAGTGTAAACATCGTTGTCTTTCTCTTCAGTGCATTTTAAAACATTGTTTTTAATATTTATTTATTTAATTTTTGACTGAAGTGGGTCTGAATTATGGGATCTTTTGTTTTGATGCAAGGAGTTCTCTCTAGGTGCCCCAGGGCATGTAGGATCTTATT
The DNA here is from genome assembly GCF_019923935.1 of Bubalus bubalis. Lineage (NCBI taxonomy): Eukaryota > Metazoa > Chordata > Mammalia > Artiodactyla > Bovidae > Bubalus > Bubalus bubalis. The sequence goes on along the minus strand of NC_059164.1, from coordinate 27,486,051 downwards.
TCCCCTACCAGGGATGGAACTTGTCCCCTATATTATTGGAAGGCAGACTCCCAGCCATTGGACCACTAGGGAAGACCTTTTTTAGTGTGTTATTGACAATTGCTTCTCCTTAGACCCATACACTAGTCTGTGAAATTAACATTGTCATTAAGGCTGCTGCTAACCATCACTAGATATTTTTGTTTTCTCAGTCATTACATACATTTCCTATTGCCTGGAAATGTTTCTACTCTTGAATATAACCATATTTAAATGAACTGATTATCTGTAATTAAAACAAATAGATCATGGATTACTGTTTGCTCTTAATAGATATTTGACAGTGAAGTGGAAGAGTTCAAGGCTCTGAGACCTTTAATAGACACAAGTCCTTGACAGAAAAGGAGGTGATGAGTCAAGGCCGTTAGGCTCTGGTTTCCCACTATCTCACTGTACTCTAGTTAGTTAGATGGAGTAGAATCCAAGAGACAGAGGTGGATAGCTTCAGTCACACTGAATAACAGACATGGAATGCTAGGGCAAGTCCATGGTGTCGGGCCAAGGCCCACACTTGGAAAAATCGCAAAAGCTTTAGCACCACAACTTTCCTTTTTTCACAATTTTCTCTCGTTTCATTCTGTCCTGTCCAGTATGTCCAATGTCCTTCTGCTACCCTGAACCTCACCCTTCTTGAGAAAAACATCATACAATATAATTCACTCGAAAGTGTTAGTGATCTAATAAGTTACCTCACTCTGGGGACTTTGCCAATTAAAAGAGGAGCCTGGAGAGGACAATGCCAGGCCCCGATTTAATGAGTTACCAGTGATAGATTTAAAGCATGACTATGGGAAACAGAAGGTAGTTTTTGGAGGGTGCTCCTTCTGGCCCCCTACAAACCACTTCACTGCCTATTTTACTCATTTTTGGCACAAAAATTTAGGCCCACAGTTGGCCACAAGTGGTTTCCAGAACTAGAAGGAAATTCCTTCTCATCACTTAGGAAAATGCTTTCAGGTTCCAGATACTGTTGAATCTTAGAGTTATAAGCAGTCACAGAGAAAACTTTCTCATCTATGATACTGACTAGTCAGACTAATTTCTAATATCCTTTACATATTTTTCAACTTATCTATCCAATTACTTCATTTTACAGATGAGGAAACCGATGCCTCCAAATCTCCCTAAATCCAGTCATTTTCTCTCAATATCCCGTCCACATCCCCCCAGGTACTACAATGGTGTAAGTTCTCATAATAAAATCATGTATTTATATTAGGTACATTCTGGGTTGATGCAGGGACTTCCTAAATCTAATAACATGACTGTTTATTTCCTTCCCTGCATTGTCTACAGACTGATATTTAAAATATACATTTGATCATATCCTCTCGCTGCTTAACATTCTTCAGTTTTCCGGGTGGCATTTAGAATAAAACCCAAATTCCTTAGCATGGCACACAATGTTTCTGTGATCTCAACTTTGTATCATTTCTGACTGCTTCCACAGGTATCCTCAGTTCAGTTCAGTTCAGTCGCTCAGTCATGTCCGACTCTTTGCGACCCCATGAATCACAGCACGCCAGGCCTCCCTGTCCATCACCAACTCCCGGAGTTCACCCAGACTCACGTCCGTCGAGTCAGTGATGCCATCCAGCCATCTCATCCTCTGTCGTCCCCTTCTCCTCCTGCCCCCAATCCCTCCCAGCATCAGAGTCTTTTCCAATGAGTCAACTCTTTGCATGAGATGGCCAAAGTACTGAAGTTTCAGCTTTAGCATCATTCCTTCCAAAGAAATCCCAGGGCTGATCTCCTTCAGAATGGACTGGTTGGATCTCCTTGCAGTCCAAGGGACTCTCAAGAGTCTTCTCCAACACCACAGTTCAAAAGCATTATTCGGCACTCAGCCTTCTTCACAGTCTAACTCTCACATCCATACATGACCACAGGAAAAACCATAGCCTTGACTAGACGGACCTTTGTTGGCAAAGTAATGTCTCTGTTTTTCAATATGCTATCTAGGTTGGTCATAACTTTCCTTCCAAGGAGTAAGCGTCTTTTAACTTCATGGCTGCAGTCACCATCTGCAGTGATTTTGGAGCCCAGAAAAATAAAGTCTGACACTGTTTCCACTGTTTCCCCATCTATTTGCCATGAAGTGATGGGATCGGATGCCATGATCTTCGTTTTCTGAATGGTGAGCTTTAAGCCAACTTTTTCACTCTCCTCTTTCACTTTCATCAAGAGGCTTTTTAGTTCCTCTTCACTTTCTGCCATAAGGGTGGTGTCATCTGCATATCTGAGGTTATTGATATTTCTCCCAGCAATCTTGACTCCAGCTTGTGTTTCTTCCAGCCCAGCGTTTCTCATGATGTACTCTGCATATAAGTTAAATAAGCAGGGTGACAATATACAGCCTTGACGTACTCCTTTTCCTATTTGGAACCAGTCTGTTGTTCCATGTTACCTCCAACCATACACAACTCTTCCCATGTCCCTGAAAGGGCCATGCATGCCCATGCCTACACGCTTTGCCCAAGCCACTGTGTTTTTCCTCCTACCCATTCTACTCCCTTGGTTCACCCCTAGTCATCCTTCAAGACTAAGCTAAAATAAAGTGCATTTCAGGAAAAGTGTAATATATGCTTACTGTATTATTTATGAATACCCAATTCTGCTAAGAAGAATAACAGAAACAAGGAGAACTGATAATATTAAGTATGGAAATAAGTAACCCAAGAGACTTCTTAGACATCACTAAAGTATGTAGGAAGGGACAGAAAAACTATTTAAGTATTAGATTGTCATGAAGCTTTCAGGTCTTAAATAGGCTCCATTGGGTGATGTCCAATATTTACCCCCGTTTTATTTCTCATTAGACTGTGAACATGTTTGATGTCAAGGAATAAAATTTTCTTATTCAGAACACCTAAAATAGAGCCTCTGATGCATTTTGGTTAAATTATGAAAGAATCAATAAATGTGTTACAATTAATTAGGGTAGTTGAAACCAGAATTCAAGTGTCCCAAATGGATTATTAGGCAGAACCAGAACCTTACAATTTCTCAGTCTTGAGTAGTGGTGAGTGAAAATAAGACTTCACCACTTAGAGCTCTGTCTTTCCCTAAGCTATCTGAGGTGGAGAGGGCAAAGGCATTGATCCTGGATAACCACAGGGAAAAACACCCAGTTTGATATTCGTTGTGGGAGCTCAAATGGAAAAATAACTAAAGAGCTAGGAACCTTAGCAAGCATGCAAGATTTCTGAAATCCTGTCAAGGTTCATAGCATTTTTCAAGGAGTAACAGCTCCAGTATTCCCCCAAACACCTTCCTGCTACCATCTTGAGATCCATGATCACAAGCTGTTACTATCTTTATTGTCCTTCTAAACAGATGAGCATTCACCTATTAGATGAACATCAACTTTAATTAAAAGTTTCATGACCTCCACCCTATTTCTTACTTTTTGTCCTTACTGGGTTGAAAACGACAGAGATTTTTAAAACAAAATGCCTATACAAAGGGACAGGCAACCACCTGCAACAGTCTCTTTGAGCAGAAACCAAGGCAAAGAATCCCAGGGCTCTTCTATTTCCCAGGAAGGGCACTAGTTTCTTTCTTTCTCTTGTCTTGTGAGCCCCTATATGCTGCTCCTCGTTCTCTCGTTTTTGCTATCATTCTTATCCACATGGTCCAGTGCCTCTTTCACCTCTCTCACACTCTGCTCTGTTTCTCTTGATCTCCTTATTTTCACTCTGTTCCTTCTCTCTTGTATTTCCTTCTTCTTTTTCCAGGTCTTTTGGTCCATTCCTCAGTCCTTCCACTGGGGTCTCAGAGAATGTGATTGGGAATTATCTACCAAAAGACACAAATGAAAAGCAAAAGCACTGAGAAAAAGCAGGGATTTATCCACCTGGTTGTCATGGCACTTCACCAGATACAAAATTCAACCAGAAAAATATCAGAACATAATTTATTTTAATTTACCTTAACTTTAGCAAGTAATCAAATACTCTGAAAACTTTTCTTGATTAAAAAGTAGTAAGAAAGAGTAAGGTAATTTTAAATTAAATCAAACATTATATAGCATAATTCTGTGCAAGTGTTATAAGTCAATACATTTAAGATATACTGTTTTGCCATACCTTGGAAAAATAATTTTCAGTCCTAAGCTACATGTATATTAAAATATAACTGACAAACCATAAAACAATTTCCATTAATTTTTCTTGTAAAGACATCCCAAGTGCCCAGGCAGAAAATTCAAACTTTCAAAGGCATTGTGGAATAGCAATATATTTTAAAAATTGTTTTGCACTGTCAAACATGGCTGTAAAACTTTATAAAGTAGAATTTCAGGTCACTGAGAATTTTGTACAAAATTTGCTAATATAAAAATTTTACCTTTGAACAAAATTGCTTTATAAAAAATTTTGCTGTAGTATTTTCCCTTAGAATGATAGGGTTATAGTGTATTTTCTTAAATGTATGCTTTTCTTGTATGCTCTCCAATAAAGAAAAAAGATAAAATCTTCCTCCAAAATCTAAAAGCTGAATGCCAACTCATTTTTATGCTTTTAAAAATTAATAAAAGTAACATAAATCAAATAGGCATTCCACAAATGACATTCTTTGATGTGTAATATTTTTAGTATTTTGATAGCTTTCCTCTTCTGTAACTTTCTTTTTCAACAAAGTTCTCTGGGAAATTGTGTCCTCTTGTGGTCACTGGCAAAAACAACATGTTTTTGCAGGAAGAATTAATCCAAACAATGGAAATAGGATTTAAGGCTTCAGGAAAAGCCACTTGTGAAAAAAGGAAATCTCTTGAAGTGAAGAGAGAGATGAAAGTTGTGAGTAATCAGAAAGGGAACTTTAGCAGGAAAAACACAGAATGTAAATCATTCAACTTATATTTAAATTATTTGATCATCAGATGATTAAAAAGAAGAGATAAAAATGATTACTATGTAGGAAAATTGTGGCCATGATAAAAGCCGCTATGGATAACTGTTATTTCTTACATTATTTCTTCAGTCATTCCAGCAACTCGGAAATAAGTGAGAGCATATTTCAACCAGTTTAAGTAAACTTTCTAGTATGCAAACCCCATAAGGTGATAAAAGGGAAGAGGGGAGACTCCTCAAGATTCTATACTTTTCCACACCGATTCTTCTCTCCCTACAAGTCTGTGTATTATGTCTCCTAATCTCATCCTAATTTTCAGTGCAGAATGTCAGATATTTTAAAGATTAATATTTATTGAAAATTTTATTTGCTCATTTGAGGCACTGTTGGCAACTCAATTAATTTCTTGTGCTTTATACTTTTCCATTTTATTTCTGAATTGGAAGCTTCAAATTTCATAATTTTTATCCTATTCGTAAAGAAGATCGAGAAAGACAGAGGTAGAATCAGTTAGATTCATGAATTAAACTATCGTTAAAGGAGAAAGAGAATGACCTCTTTAGGGGAAGGTAAAACATCCTGAAAACTACCAGTGTCACTGAAAAAGAATTTGCTTTCACACAATTATTCAGGTCACTTGTGCGGACACAGACCCTTTTATTCCACTTAAAATTCCCTCACTTAAATAGTGAAGTAGGCAATCCCAATCCCTCAAAACAAGATGAAATCTAATGTGTACATTCCCATCTGAGATGTACTCAAGGGCAGCCTTTCCAATCTGCGCCCCCTTCTGTGTGAATGTTTCTGTGCTTCATTCATGCAATCCAGAGAAATTATTTCACAGAACTCTTAAGCCAACAAACAGGTGGTAGGTCATCCAAAACCTGAGGGGAAAGAGTAGGACCATACTCAAGTGCTCACCTTTTGTGCAAGTCCCAACTCCAAACTGTACCAGCTTGCTAATGTTATAGTGTATGTATGTTTCTTTTCCTTCTCTGAAAGTATTTATAAACGTTGCTAGGAGAATGCCAGTGCAGATTCAAACTTTAAGAATATAGATACATACTTTTTGCATATGCTGAGTATGAGATTCGTAACTCTATTACTTCTAACAGTATTCTTTTTTTCACATTTTAACACAGTACACATTCCTCAGGAAGGACTGTGAACATGCCAAGTTTGCAGTTTGAAAACAAAGCTCGTTTTGAATTATCCAATTGCAAAAGAAAAACTTTTTTGTTTTCAGTTAATTTTTTAGGGCATTTATTTTAGAAGTAGATTAAATGATTTAATTCCAATGCATTCAGAATTCCCAAAGAAGGTAGTCTTCCACTGACATCCTTTAAGTCAGACTGAGTTCAGCCCCAAAGGGAAATTCCTAAGACCCTTTTTAAAGAGCCTGAAATTGGGATTTTAGAACCACAAAAGTTTTCATATGGTAAACCAAATATTGTGGAAGTCATCATTATTGTTGCATATACAAAATATCCAGAATTATATTCAACTCTTAAGGACATAAAAAGAGAGTTTGCCTTTATTCTTGCCCCATCAAGTGTCGATAAGAAATTTGTTACATAAATGTTAAGTAGAATACAGATGGGACAATGGGCCAGGAAAGATTCTAGTTTGCAAAGTAGGAGCATCAAGCCTCAGACATTTTGAGAGGTAACTCATTAGTCAAGCTACAACCTTCTGTTTAAAAACTAAGTTTTAAACACTCAAGAACTTTTATCCTCATTTTTCATTCCTTTGAAGAGTAGGAGAGAATGTTTTGTTTTGTTTTTTCCCCCAGAACTAAAGTCATTCAATGTGACTTGGTCAAGAAGACTCCATGCCTGGGATAGTTCTGGTTTAGTTCATTCATGTTAAACCCTATTTTAAGCATTCTGGCATCCATAGCATGGCCTCACTCCTGGGGATCCCTGTAGGCAGTGGCTAGGAGCTCTTTATCTCCTGAAGTTGAGTGCCCAGAGAAGGGCTGGGCTCATTTTAAACGGAACTAGTCTTAGAGATTGATGATTTTGCAAGTCGGGCCAGCTAATGCTGTGCTGTTGTGGACTTGGTTTCTCCTTCGGCCTCTCTGCCCCTATTTTCATCCCAGTACCCACCCCACCCTGCCAACTCCCCTTGGGCAGGTAAGGTTTCCTTTACCTTGCCCACACTTTCCTGTCTTGCTTACCCATAGCCACAAAGGAAAGAGTCCAATTATTTGATCTCTTTATTTTCGAGTATTCAGCTGAAAGGGGGAGAAAATAACATTTGAGATTGATCTTAAAACAACCACCACCACCCACAGACACAGGTAACGTTCAAATAAGAACTGCGGAATACTCAGAGATCAAAAGTTAAGAAAACAATTTCTGCCTATTCTCTAACTGCTCCAAGAAATCATATCCTGTAGGCAGAAGATGCACTCACATAAGTGACTTATCTGAATGTGCTTTGTTTTAAGAAGACTCGGCTGTAAACTATTAAGTGGAGGTCAAGTAGAATCTGATTTTCAGACAGGCATTCATTTTAAAATATGCCAGCGACCCGAGAAGCAGGCATGTTGGCACGCTTTGGTCATTGTCTATGAATATTTGTAAAAAATAGTGATAGACGAACCCTACAGGTCGCCTCCTTCTTCCTCCGCGGAATGGATCCTTCTTGTCCTCACTTCCCTATAAGGCTGAACCCTTCAACCGGCCCCGGCGCTCCAGATCCCAGGGTTTCTGGGACCGGACTGCAGCCGCGAGCCTCAGCGGGGCACAGCCACGTGGCCTGCCCGCGCCTCGCCTGGACTCCCGCCTGCTCCTCCGGACACTGTGGGCCGAGACCCTCCGTCTGGCACAGAAAAGGAAGCTTCTGAGTTAATTTGCTGCTTAGAGTCCAGACGATGGAGAGGGTGAGCAGACCTCGGCCTGCGCAGGGTACCAGAACACAGGGCACGCAACTTCCGCACCCCCAAATGTGCCCCGAAAACCAACTACTGCTTTTGACTTCTGGTTTGCTTTGCAACTTAAAGAATGAACATAGAACGGTTATTCTCTCCCGACTCGTAAAAAAAAAAAAAGCCTAGCATTGCAAAAATGGGCTTCTCTTTCACAGCAGCATCCTTTCCTTTCCAGCTCACCAACTTTTGTTGCTTCCGACTTGCCAGAATCTACATTAACACCTTTTTCTGGGCCTCTTCATTGTGACTTATTAAATAGAAACGCTTAAAATGTAAAAGTGTCCAAATAGTTGCGGCGCGTTTGTGGCACGCGGAACAGAATTGCTTACTGAATCTCCTAGGAGTGGAGAGTGAGGGTGGGGAAGGGGGCCCTCGCAGCCCTCAGCCTCGCGTGTCCAGGCAATGTTGAGTCCCCATCTCACTCTCTCAGAGCCGACATTTACCGTCATAACGAAGGGCCTTATCTGGGAAGGGGATGAGGCTGAAGTGGCCACAGGCACTCCACCTTGGGCTAGCAGCACAGGCAACCAGGGCCGCGGCGAAGACACTGCGCTGCCCTGCTGCCTTCTCCAAGAACAGGACTGCCTTCTTCGGGGGAATGAACTTCTGCATTTTTCTAGCACCTTCGGAGGTGTAGTCCTTTGGGTGTTGGGAAACGTCAGATTGGGTCACTGTGGAGGGAAAAGAAAGGCCCAGCTGCTTCTCGAGGAAGGATGAGAGAACAGGCCGAGGAGCAGATCTACAGTCCCTGGCGCGGCCACGTCTTCAGAAACGCCCACGACCTCAGGACCAGCCACGGTGGTTTGGCCCTTGGGACTCCAGGGTCTCCTCTACCTGACCATCGGGTGGGCTCCGCCGTCGCAGGTATTCTTGCCAGTACCCCAGCCCCAGCAATCCCACACCGCGCCACGGACCTAAAGGGTACTCGGGCGAGCTGAGACTTCCACCCACTGTGTAGAAGCTGGTGTCGCCGCTGCTGTCACAGCCGCTCCAGGAGGGACCGACAAGGCGGCGGGTACGGTCCCCTCCGGTCGCTTCCCCGGGCTGCGCTCGGGTGCGGGGTGCGGCCCGCGCGCTCCGACGCGGAAGGAAATCGCCCCGCGCCCGCGGGCGGAGGGCGGCGGGGAAGAAAGGGGGAGGGCAGCAAGGAGGCGGGCAGAGGGGCCGGCCGCCTGGGCCAGGTCGTTTTTGAATGGTTTGGGAGAACGAATTGTTAGACCCCAAGGAAGGGGGGTGGGGACGGAGAAAGGGGGGCTGGAAAGCGGAAACTTTCCTATAAAACTTCGAAAAGTCCCTCCTCCCCACGTCAGGCCAATGACACTGCTGCCCCCAAACTTTCCGCTTGCACGGGAGGTATAAGAGCCTCCAAGTCTGCAGCTTTCGCCCAGCTCCCAGACACCTCGCGGGCTCGCCGACACCGGCTTCGTTTCCAGGAGGCCGAGCGGGGTGTGCGTGCGGCCGTTGGGCGCCTTCTTTTTGGACCTCGGGGCCATCCACACCGTCCCCTCCCCCTCCCGCCTCCCTCCCCGCCTCCCCCCGCGCGCCCTCCCCGCGGAGATCCTCCCTGTCCCTCCTCCCGCTCCCTCCTCCGCGGGCCGCACCGCCCGGGCCGGCGCCGCGCGCGGGGGAAGCTGGCGGGTTGAGGCGCCCCGCTCTCCTCCTCTTCCCCGGGCCGCCCTTCTGCCCCGGGCCCGCGAGGCCGCACGTCGCCGCCCAAGAGATGATGCAGGACGTGTCCAGCTCGCCAGTCTCGCCGGCCGACGACAGCCTGAGCAACAGCGAGGAGGAGCCGGACCGGCAGCAGCCCCCGAGCGGCAAGCGCGGGGGGCGCAAGCGGCGCAGCAGCCGGCGCAGCGCGGGGGGCGGCGCGGGGCCCGGCGGGGCCGCGGGCGGGGGCGTCGGAGGCGGCGAGGAGCCTGGCAGCCCGGCCCAAGGCAAGCGTGGCAAGAAGTCTGCGGGCTGCGGCGGCGGCGGCGGCGCGGGCGGCGGCGGCAGCAGCAGCGGCGGCGGGAGTCCGCAGTCCTACGAGGAGCTGCAGACGCAGCGGGTCATGGCCAATGTGCGGGAGCGCCAGCGCACGCAGTCACTGAACGAGGCGTTCGCCGCCCTGCGGAAGATCATCCCCACGCTGCCCTCTGACAAGCTGAGCAAGATCCAGACCCTCAAGTTGGCGGCCAGGTACATCGACTTCCTCTACCAGGTCCTACAGAGCGACGAGCTGGACTCCAAGATGGCAAGCTGCAGCTATGTGGCCCACGAGCGGCTCAGCTACGCCTTCTCGGTCTGGAGGATGGAGGGGGCCTGGTCCATGTCCGCGTCTCACTAGCAGGCGGAGCTCCCCACCCCCTCGGCAGGGCCGGAGACCTAGGTAAGGACCCGGCGCCTCTGCGCCCCTTCGCCGCTCAGGTGGCAGGCAGATTGAAGGCTGGGGTGCGGCTCCCGGTCCACCTGGCCTTCCTCCCCGTCTCCCACTCCCCTCTTCGCTTTCACACCCAACCTGGCACCGCCACCTCATCCCCCCGCGCGTTCCTGGAAGGGAGCTCAGTCCCCGCTAGGGAGAGGAGGATGCGCCCTGGTGAGGGGTGTGCGTGTGCGTGAGTGTGCGTGACAGGAGAGAAGACTAAAAAAGATTCGAGGGTCACGGGTAAGGACAGCCTTGCCAGCGCCTCTCTTTCTTTTGCCCTTAAGTTTTCGTTCTCCTTAAAACAAATGTTTCCAAATTCCACCTCCTCCTTCTTTCCGCCCACCCACTTCCTCTTGCCCTTGGGCTGAAATCCTTCCAGGTTGTTCAGCGCAATTTCTCCGTGGTGGTGATAAGAACAGTGCTCACTAGTTTTACAAAACAGCCACAGAGACCTAAACAATAACCAACTTTCCCCCTCTGGGTTTTTGCAGATGTCATTGTTTCCAGAGAAGGAGAAAATGGACAGTCTAGAGACTCTGGAGCTGGATAACTAAAAATAAATATATATGCCAAACATTTTCTTGGAAATTAGAAGAGCAGAACCCAAATTCAAAGAAACAGGGCGTGGGGCGCACTTTTAAAAGAGAAAGCGAGACAGGCCCGTGGACAGTGATTCCCAGACGGGCAGCGGCACCATCCTCACACCTCTACATTCTGATAGAAGTTTGAACAGTTGTTTGTGTTCCTCCTCTTTTTTTTGTTTTTGTTTTTTTGACGAAGAATGTTTTTATTTTTATTTTTTCATGCATGCATTCTCAAGAGGTCGTGCCAATCAGCCACTGAAAGGAAAGGCATCATTATGGACTTTCTCCATTTTAAAATGGTAACGGTCAGAGGGATTTTAAGAACACCTTTAGAAATAAAAATATTGGGATCAAACTGACTCACAAAATCACAGTCAGTTAATTCCTTTTTTCATTCTTCCTCTGAGGGAAAAAAAACTTAAAATAACAAAAAACAACATTCTATTTATTTATTGATGACCCATGGTAAAATGCAAATAGATCCGGTGTCTAAATGCATTCATATTTTTATGATTGTTTTGTAAATATCTTTGTACATTATTTTTCTGCAATAAATAAATATGATTGAAAATTGTAAGAACCTTAAAGTTTGGTCTATATTTTTAAAGGATTAAGTTGGCAGTAAATACCTGCTTGTTTAACTCTGGAGACACCCAGGAGGGTGAGAGGGCATTAATATAAATAAAGCAGTGAAAAAAACTTAGTTATTGACAGGTAGGGGCATGTTATGTAGAAAGACAGCTTTATCATTATTCCCATTTGGTGTTCAGTGAACTTAGCATCTCTCCTTCATCTCTTATCAGGTCCTGAGACAGCAAAAACTTAATAGTTATTCACCTCTCTTGCTTATATTTTGAGAATGCAGTTGTAAAACAGTTAAGCAAATAAGCAGTATAAGTCAGCAGTGTTTTCTCTTGTTGCTGTCTGTTTTTGTCATACTCTTCACACTTTATGAGGATTTTTAAGTAATAGGTTTATTTCAGTGAAAGTATACATAAAGTGTTATCAAAATTACCTATCTATAGATGTGTATATACATATGTAAATGACTACAAATGTATAGAAAATAAAGTTTAATTCCACATAAAAGAGAATTCCACTTATAATTTGCTTAACTTTCTCTCACAAAAAAGAATGACATTTAATGTTGTTTGCTAAAACAAAAAGTCAAAGTTAATATTTTCTCATATTGATATCCATTTGGAAAGCAAGCTCCTTATAAGCTGCTCCATACAGCTACACAGAAAACAATTAAAGAAACTGACTTTTCAGTATCTTCATTAATTATTGGAACAGTTACAATTTTAAATGCTATAACTGTTCATTTTCTAGTCAGTTCACTAGCAAATATATTTTGTAAAATTTATCCATAGAATTTTTCCCTGATTACTTACATGTATACAAAATCTGAATCAGTTAAGTAAAAGAGTTAACATGGACAAATGGTACTTGACTTTTTATTTCATTCTAGTTATTTCTGGGCCAGAAAAATACTAGCTTTTATAATGAATACCATTAGAAATAGTGAGTTTGCATCACTAAGTTCTTAAGTTATATCCGGCTTATTGCCTTCAAGTATAATTAGGGATGTATTCAAACTGGAAAATAATTTTGCTGCCTAATTCAAATAATGACTATGGCAAATAAATGTATGACTCGAAACAGTGTTTGCTCAGCTCTGGTTGAGGTTATTATATTACCTGAAGGTTTCCCCTCTTTTTCACACATCATCATAGAATGCTGACATAACAATATTGTAAATTTATTATTTTAAGTATTTTAGACCATGTTTTGCAATAAGGAGCCTGTAGAATTTACTTATACCAAAAGATTAGTGAAAGCTTCAGGAAATGCTTTTTTAGATTTTTATAGTTCTTTACAAAATAACAGGGCAGAAACTGATTATTTGTGGAGTGTATGTGTGTGTGTATGTGTGTGTAGAACAGAGGATGCCCTAGAAAATGAGGGAGGGCATCTAGAAGGTGATTTTCTCTTTTGTGTCATTGAACCACCTCCATTTTCTAAATTGTTCATGGAGGAATCTTGTTACTAGCTTGGTCTGACTATTTGATATTTCAGATTTCTTGACGTACATCAGAATGGAGCTGACCATCCACCGAGAAGGTAATTCCGATCTTATCTCTGATGATGTAGAAACTAAAAGTTTCAAAAAAGGTAGCCTTCCATTTGCCTTTTTTTTTTTTTTTTCTTGTGTGTGTGTGTGAGAGAGAGAGAGTTCTCGACTTGGGAGAAAAGCAAATGTCACATTTATGTTGAGTAATACTAAATACTAAACTGAAGCTAATATTTTTCTTGAGATTTTCAGATGAATGAAAGAAATGTGGTGAATAGTTTTGCTTTGAGTGAGAAGGATTCACAGTGGAAAATATTAACTATTAAGAGTCCAGTTTTCAGCTTGCCAGACTATTTCTGTATACCCAACTTTCCCCACCCCTTACACACCACAATGCCAATTCTGCTTCAGAACAGAAATGAAGCACCTGTGTTTCTATCCATGTTTCCTATTTTCATCTCATTTCATTTTTATTACCTATTCTTATTTAAAGGGCATTTAGGATGAATTACCTGTTTCAGAAGTGAGAATTTAATGTGGTATCTGGACCCAGGAGTCTTTACCCTTTAGCCAGGATGTATTCAGTGAAGGGAAAGTATTGTATTAGATTGCCTTGGATGAATTCTAAATAACTGACTAAGAACGTTTCCTCTGCTGTGCTCATGATCTTTTAATCATGGTTTTAATTTCGTTGGATTGATAGGGTTCAATCATAAGAAAGCAGTACATTTGTGTTCCCATTACACACATTTCCCCTCTTTATTACACACACATTACACACACTTGCTAACAAACACATGCACAAATGATAATTCATGCACAGTTGCAGGTACCCTCCCCAAAGTGGAACATTTTAATAAATGTTAAAGAGCAGAAACTCTCACAACCTGTGTACTTTTCCCCCACACTCAGCAAGGACACAAGCCTCTTGCTCCTTCGGTCCTCAGGCTCATATTCATAATGGAGCTTTTTAAGGGACATTTGGCCTCTTGCAAAAAAGTCGAGCATTTTGCACATTCCACGGTTTGGCAAACTCAGAACTGGTTATTTTCTCTAGACCGGTATCAAGTTCTTCTCAGGCATATGATTTCACTTGAAGTCCTGCCCAGGAATCCTTCAAAGTGAGCGTTTGTCCCACTCTCATGATGTCAGGCGGTTTTCCCTGCATCTGTAATTTGAAGAAAAACAAACAAACCTGCGGGGAACAAACGCCACGGAAACCCAAACAGAACTCCGTGGGGAGCGGGAGTCTCACCTGCGGCTAGCGCGGGCGGGGGCGGGCCCGGACTCCCCGGCGTGGGTGGCGGGCGGGCCGCACCGTGGGGAGGGTGACAGTGTCCGACGCCTCCGGGGACCGCGTGGACAGCCCCTGGCCCCGCGTCGGGCCGCTGCGCACGGAGGAGGCGGCTCCAAGTGTCAGCGGTAGCAAGGGGAGCAGCAGCAAGAGATTCAGGCAAAGGCCCAACTTCGTATTTCCAGAGACAGGGCCGCATCAGCCACAAACAGGGGTCGGGAGAGGGGTTCCCCGGGGGCCACTTTTCCAGATTTTTCTCCTGGTTTGCCGTAAAGCGTGCCCCGCCCCCAGCACCGGCAAAGGTGGAAGGAAAGTGTACCGGCAAAGCGGAAAGAGAAATAGGTTTCCTCATAATTTCTGAAAGCCGATCACCCCACTGATTCGCAGACACCTAGCAACCGAAGCCCTCGAAAACGCAAACGGGATTATTAATAATCCTTGCTTACTGAACAGCAAAAGATGGACCCAGTAAACAGGCCATCGGATACATTTTCCATTTGCTTTTGTCCCAAGGCCCCAGAACGTGAGCCCTCCTAATATTTTCTTAGCAAATCAAAGCACGTGTCCTTTGAAGAAGGTGTGTAATTGGAGTTTAAGGCATGTATGGAATTCCCAGATGTCTATAAAGTAAGAAGGAGCATGTGGCAGGTCACTGGAAGGTGGGGCAGGTTAAACTCACTGGCAGGAAAGTTCTCCTTTTCTATTCTCCTTTATGAGGGCCGCGGAGATAAGCCTTTGGGAAAGGATGGGACTGGTCATAATAAATATCCAGCTTCTCGTATCAGAGTCACAGTAACCATGGTAAAAAGCACATGGTCAGAAAACCTCAAAGAAAACACTCAATTATAGCCGGGATTTCGTGGGCGCCCTGCAATGAGATCGTTTGGGGTTTGCTGCAGCTAGGGCCTCGATCCCCCTGCAGCCTTTCTTGTTTACGTGGACTATTTTCTTTTCCTTCTATTTCCGCCCCCCCCTCCCCCCCCGTTTGTGGATGTGTCTTCGTGCTTATGCGGGCCATTTAGGCTGAAGCCAGAGGAACAAAATTCCAGATTAGGAAAAGAAGAAAGCAATTCTAAAAGCATTCATCCAGAAGGCAGCCTTTGGAGGGGGGCGGCGGGGGGGGGGGGGGGGGAGCTTGGGAGCAAATGAAATGAGGTTTCTGAGAGAGCAAATGCTCAATGCAAAGGCAGTCATCAAAATTAGCTGCTCCTTATCCCTCACTGCGCTGAGGTATATGGATGTGTATGAGGCGGTCGAATTTAGGCGCGAGTTTGCTGCTGCTTAAGCACGTTTCTTTGCTTTTTGTTTTGTTTTTGGTCTAATGCCGGAATCCGAGAAAATATGACTTTTCTCCTTGGGTTCAAGATGGTGCCGTCACTTACCTGGACAGTGGGACCAGAGGCGGGAGACGTAAGGAACCGGTTTCTGCGGAAGAAACTGGCCTTGGCAAAGGTTGGCGCTAGGAAGGGGGCGAAGTTGGGTCACCTGTGGCTGGGGGGCAGGGGTGTCCCAGCGAAACTAGCTAAAACAAAACGCGCCACAGACCCCACCACTGAGGCAGGCGGAGAGGGGAAAGGGACGCGCCTGGGGTGAGGCGAGCGTGACAAGTGAAAAGTTAAGCAGGTACCTGAAGGAAGTTTATCTTGCCCAGATGTTAGGGCTTTTATGAAATGTCACGTGAAGAGAACAGATGTACAACTTGCAAATGGGGCCACGCCTGTAAATATAAGGGAAGCAAATGCTTGGAAGGAAAACCCAGGCATAAATCATCAACCTCCTCCGCTAGTTATCTATTCTCTCCTTTAAATATTTGCTTCCGGAAAGAGAAGACACATCCTAAGTGCGTCTTCCAGAAGGGGTCACAGTCCAATCCTCTGGCCAGCGCCACCCTACCCCATGCCTTCCTCATCCCCCCCAACCCCTCCATCTAGGTGGCTTGGGTGTGGGTGGTTTGGGTGGAGGGCGCATTTCTTCCCTGCCCGTGTTTTCTTTCTTCACATTCCCCATCCCCCACGTTAGTCTCTTAGCCTCTCAAAGACGTTTGATCCTGAGAAACATATCGAATCTCGGTTTGGAAAAGCTGAAACTAATCAATTGCCTTTTTGAAGGGGTAGAGAGTGATAAGAAGAGCGAAGGAATGCCAGGCCTGACAGACCCGAAACCTTCAAGATGCTTGAATGAGCTGAAAGACATGCGGGTTATCCCTCCCTCCTGGGGAGGATCCAGAGCGCTGGGGATCCCAGCCGCCCATGGGGTAGGGACTTTACCAAGTTAAATCATTGGTTTGGTTGAAAGGTTTGTTTTTTCTTTTTTTAATGACTTGTACAGATAGGACTCCCCCACCCCCACCCCCACATGTAAGAAGGAAGTTCGCTTTATAAACAAAATTAAAATGAATTAGCAGTTGCCCAGTTGTGGAACAGTCTAATTCCTTTCTCTGTATTTAAGAGAGAGGTTCATGGGGGTATTGTGAATGTTACCTACCATGTGGCACAGGCTTGGGTCTCTGTCCATATTAAGGTTTTAAATATTTGTCTACAATAACTCTAAGGTTGTATGTTAAATGAACTGTGCTGTGACTCTTCCTTTAAATGCAACACTATTCCCAAGTCTTTGTTAAACTGACATTGCACCTGGCTTACAGTTATTTTTTAGCCACCAGTTCAGCTTTCTTCTTTAAACAGAACTTCAAAGTTGGAGTATTTTTTCCACAATATTAAATGAAAATTTACTGTCAGATTTTTTCTGAGTCCTTTCTGGATTTCCAAAGGTGTGATCAGAATTGAAATATATTCGAAGTGATCACATTAGCTTTAAGGGTTAATAATTTTCTGTGTTTTTTGTTTGTTTGTTTGTTTGTTTTTATGCACAAGACCAGATGAACAGACATATCTCTTTTCTCCATAGCATGAAATCTAAACACCCATCTAGCCATCCCTGGAGGAACCTAACCTTGCTTTGTCACCTTTGGGTACAGAACATATCTGGTGATGACCCGGAAGGGCGTTGGACTAAAATCTCAGATCCTCCCCCTCTGCATTTGCCCAGCCTTGATGAATGTTGGGTTGGACCCTGACTCGCTGACTCTGCTATGTAAAGCTCTCCTCTGAGGCTTCCAGACCTCCATTTCTAAACATAGTACTGGACAAAACAGTCCACATTTCTTTTCCTCTTTTGTTCCTGAAACTTTACACCAAAGAACTGTTAGCATTGTTGAACACCAACATGCAGTGAACGAACACAGAACTTCTCAGTGCTGCAACTTTAGCAATGACAATGAATCCTTCCCAGAGGTCTGCTGATGCACCCCTAAATTCTGGGGTTCCATTCCCAGGGCAGAAACCTACCTTCCAGATCAGCATTCTTTAAAATGTTCTTATGAAGCCCCTGTTTCACCGCATGGAAGAAGGACATTCAGTTAGCCTCTTGTTAAGGTTGCCTTTGGCCTCATTCCTCCCTGACTCCTCTTGCTACCCCCTATCAACACACACCTTTTAAAACTTCTGACTCGTAAATGTATAAAATAGACCTGCGGCAGAGAATCCTTCTTCCTCTTCCTTTTCTCCAGGCCCCGACCGAGTGAAATTTAAAACACATCTCATAGATCAGTTTTCCTTCTCTGAAGTTAGGCATAGTCCACGACCCGGATTTTCAAATGGCCCAGGCTGGAGTCTGCAATATTTAATCCAGTCAGCTATTAAATGTCCTCCAGCTAAATCAAGAGTATAAGGATCCTTACAGGGATAATGATACCAGGAGCAGTCGGAGTAAGCGGGCTGGGAAGGGGAGAAGACTCCAGGGATTCTTTGATTTGGAAAATCCTGTTTTGGGAACTTCTGTCAGAGTAATAACAAAGCAAAGAAACACGAAAGAAGCAACCCTCTGTCCCAGGATATGGTTTTAATGAAATACTACTACCACACACACAATCTACTATTAATAACCGCTTCTAAGACTCCGCTTTTCCTTTACCTATTAGGGACCAGGAGGCTCCGTAACGTGATCCCCTCTCCCCCTTCTCCCACCGCCTCCTTTCCTCCCCAATTAAGCCAAAGTGGTTGTTCTACTGAGTCCAGGCCCGGAGACAACCGTGGGCTTACACTGCCCTCTGCATCCCGGTTTCTGGTCCCTTCTCTTGGCAGAACCGGGTCCCGGGACTGGACTGCGGGGGTTTTGCCCACGCCCTTCCGAAGGCGGGCTCCTCCGCCCCCAGCACTTGGGGAGCGAGTTCCCCAGGTCCCTGACTGGAAGCCTTCTTAGGACCCCCATACTTGTGGTACCAAGGAGATAGTGTGCCCCAAATATGCCTGTTTTGGCTCCCAGCTGACCTTGCCCGGAGCTTTTTTTGTTGTTGACTTAAAACACCCGGAGGGACTGCAACTAACAGAGCAAATGGGGCTGGGGTAAGGCAGGGGAGAGAAGGGGCAGGGGGTGGGGAATCGCCAGAGAAAAAGCCACAGTATTTGGGAAAGGGGGGCGGGGGCGGCAAACTTTTAGACAGCGAGAAGGCATTTTTAGCAGCCGCGTCTGTCATCTGTAAGTAGTGGACAGATGAAACCGAACCTGATCAAAGTGGTCCGTTCGTAAATCACGCGAAGGAAATGGATTGTGAGGGGTAAAAGACACGTGTCGAATAATCTCAGCCCCGGAGTCCGCTCGCAGCCAGCGAGGTTCACGATGCCCCATCTCGCGGTATCCGCGCGCCCAGAGCATCTCCCAGCAGGGAATGTATGTGGGGGGAGGTCTCTCCTGCACGGTCCTCCCCGCACCCCCCACCCCCACCCCCAGTTTCCGCCCTACACGCCTGCCGGGCCATCCATGCTCCATCCAGACTAGAGATTTCATTACACTCGGTTGACTCTGGATTGACCAAGGAAGTCGTGGGGAAGTTAGGGTCTTTTCATTTCCGAGGCGGGAAAATTGCTGTTTCAGAATCGAAGACATCTCCCTTCCTGGTCCCCTCTTAGTGTTTTCGTGCCTCTGACGATCCCCCTTTAGAGATCTCGGAAATTTGCTGTTACTGTACAAATGTAACGCAGCTATCCTGGGAGTTCAGCGAGAGCAGAAATTGGGCGCGTGTGATTTCTGCTCGTTTTGTTACGTTTCGGACTACTAGGTTTGCAGCCCTAGTGTTATGTAAGGAGAGGTTGCAGTCCTCTGAACTAGCACCAAGTGGATTTTCTTTCTCTGCCTCCCACATCCCAAACCCCGGACTCTCTCGCACCTGCTTCTGCTGGTTGAAAAAACAAGCGAAAACGAATGTCCAGTCCCGGGTGCTAAACGCTCCCGCCAGCTGTTCGGAGGACTCCAGAAACGCGCATTGGGCGAGTTTAGAAGCGCTGTGGTTGGCTGCCTCCAAGAAAGCAGTTGACGATGTTAAAAGATAGACTTTGTGAATTTTGTGCAGGGGATTTACAGCGACAAATGCCCTCTTACCCCGTCTTTTCCCCCTCAGTTTTAGCATCCTCCAGATAAGCAGGATTTTGCTTATAATAGGTGTTTATGGTTCCAGGAATTGCACTTTGATCTAGGATTTTGGGGGCGGAGTGTCTAAGGGGTCTCTAGACGCTTGTCTGATTTGAATGCTTTTCAGGATGATTTATGGCAAAAGGCTCCTTTCTGACGCTTCCAGATGCCAAAGCTCTTACCTTCCAGACAGGGGTGAGCGAAATCTGCTTCCAATAGCCGCGCGGATGGAAGCCCGCGCGCCTACCGCGCCCGGCTGCCGGTCACCCTAAACCGACTGTGTGCACCAGCCTTCTCCCGGACCCGCAGATAACCTTTCCCCGCCTTCCAACTAAGGAGGAGGGAGGGATCTTCTTTTTTATGATGACAAACCTACGGAGGGAAACCAAGTCACCCCTCCTGTAAAGTTAGTCTCTTGCAGTTAACTCTGTTTTTTGCAATTAACCACCTGCTACTGCCCCGTTGGTGGTTTGGTGTTAATGCGATTTGACCCCACATGTGAAGCGGGGCGGGAATAAGCCCTCCGTTGGGACCCCTGGTGGTTTCACCCTCCGGCCTCAGCCTTCTGGCCGCGGCTGAGAGAATCGCTCTCCTGGTTCCTGCGGGGCGGAGGCCCGGGCGGCGCTCAGAAGCTGCCGGGGCGTCGCGGGGTAGGAGGCGATGTCTTCTCGAAAGCTCCCTGCAGTCTCTGGGCCGCGAGGCGAGGCCAGGAAAAATAACCCTCCCGACTCAATTACTGTGAGTTCCACCGGGAAGCTGAAAAGTTGAAATGTGCACCGCTGCGGGGGTGGGAGGGGGTGGGCAGGGGGCAGCTCAGACCCGGCGAACGCTAGCGCGAGTTTAGGGGACCACGAGGCCCGCAGCACTGAGAACGCGAGAAACACATCTGTCAACCTGAAGCCAAAGGTGGGACCGACCCACCGTAGCCGCCAGCGGACGCTTTTTCCACGAGGGAGGTTTTCCAGCTATTCCTTCTCCTTTCGAATTGTAACCGACTGGGAACTGGGAGGAAAAACTTTGTTTTCTTTCTTCTTTCCCAAGGTGAAGGCAAATTAAGGAGGGAATTAGCCATTAGCCAGGGAGGTTTGAAAACCAGCGGTGAGGAGGGGTCGAGGCCAGGGCATCGCTGGCAAATGTCTGCTTACAGATGAAGGTTTTGCCCCGAGTGATATTCTGGTTATTTGCTTAGAATCCCACAAGGCTGGGAATCTATTTGGGGAACCGTGTCTGACCATTTCAGTCTTTTTTTTTTTTTTTTTTTGGATGAACCTTCATCTCTAGCCTTCCGTATCCTTTCGATCTTAGTAGCTTGAAGGTCAGCGGTTTGTTTTCCCAATGAAACATCAAGCTGATTTCCTGGGTGAAAGAGAATGGATTCACTTGAGGGCCTTTTTGAAAACCTTATTTCCCAATGTATAAGCAGTCTTCGTTGTTCATAACGTTACAAAACAAGGAACTAGATCAGAGTTGATTGGTTTATGTAGAACGGATCCTGATTTGATAAGCTTCATCACATGACACGCCTCTTCTCTCTCCAAGGGCAGCTTGAGAGGTTTTGAAAGTTGTTGCCTTTTTCCTAGAGTTCCCATCCCTACATCAAAAGACTTAGGTCACCTCTTGTCTTTTTTTGTATGTATATATCCAAGAGCATAAAAATATTAAATAAAAAAACTTTCCCAACTTCAAACCTATCAAATGTTTAACAGCTGAAGGATATTCATCTTTAGGAGGCAGGCCAAAATGTCAATAAAAATTTAATTATTTCTGAAACATATGGGAGCACTTACAAGACCTAAAATGTGATACGAAGTATTGATATTGAGAGGAAACCAAACAATATACTTTCATATTTGCTGGTCAAGACCTTATACCCCCTGCCTAAAGTTCCACAAGCCACAGAAATTTTATTTTTTCCTGACAGAGTTTCTAAAACTAGCATGAAAGACAGGTTGGTGGTCAAAGGGGTCATCTGTATTCTGTGTAAGGAGAAATTAGTGTTGAACTGTGTGTTTGGCATTTATGTTCTGTAGAAGACTGTCTGTGATGTAACCATAGCAAATGTTATTTCAGTGGTGGAGGGGGAGAAGTGTACACTGATGTGGCCATTTTTAATAAGTAACACAAATTGTCTTCTGAAATGTTTCATCCAAATACTCTTTTCAACCTATAATTCTGCTGTGTCGAGAGATGGCCCTTTTCACTAGAAGGTGGGCACAGGTGGTGGTATTTCTGTAGTTAGCTGTGATGAGCAACATTCATGTGTGACTTGGAATGATCTCTTTTTCCACTTAATGAGCAGCAGCTTCTTTTCCACTCACAGCTTGCACAGGACTTCTGAGTTCTAGGAAATGACATCAGACTTTTACTGCTGAATTGCAGGTTAATCTCCTGGTGGGCTAAGTCCTTTGATAAATCCTGATAGTGGTAGTTGGTTTGATGTTTGTCATTATTTCCAATTTTCCCTGTGACTCACTTCACAATGCCTTCAAGAGTTGCTGGACATTGCTTATCTGCTTCCTGAGTCAAGAGGTTCTCATTGTCAATTTTAGCTGGATGCTGATTTATGTATCTCCCTTGATTGGTTACCAGTAGGCTCTCTCTCATAGCTACGAAGTCTCCCTTTCTCTCAAGGTTTAGATTCATTGAATTCAGCCATTTAATTTACGGCAAAGGATTTTGAATTCCACAGTGTTTAGGATATTTGCCCAAGACTAATTTGGCCTAGTTCAGTGCTTTTTTTTCTTTACTTGGAGGCACGATTTTAGGATTTTCACAGGTTAGTAGACTCCAGAATTGGCCTGAATACTAGAACTACCCATTTTCTTCCAACTGAGCAACTGTTCCCCAAGGCTCATTAACATTCTCTTTTACTACAAAGTTTTGCATAAACAAAATAGATAAGACTACAACTGCCTCTTAATAAGTGAGGCTGTACACTGCCCTGCATAGACATAACACCTTCTAAACTGTAAAGGCCAGAATCCTATTTTACTGTTTTATCTTTTCGTTTCCTAAGAGTGAAAATGAGTATGTCTTTATACTAAAAATTCCAATAGTAATATTATGAACATGTGCACCTTTAAGAGGACTTTTTATTTTATTTTGATTTTTACAATTACTGATACAAAGCCTTGTTTGTGGAAAAATGCCCTGAGACCATTATTTTTACTGTTTATAAGGATACTTACCACTAAGAATACTCTTATGAATTTAAAACTGATGGAAAAAGAAAGATAATTTAACTAGCATGTGCAGAAACTATTGGTGGGGTAGACAAACCAGGAGTAGAGTTTACCCCATGGAGGGATTATGGAATGAGGCAGAACCAAAGGAGAGTGATCATAAGTGAGTTTTCCTATTCTTTACAAAGGATCCCAGAGGCATTTTGAATTTGTGATCTATTCTTGTCTGACATGCTTTCCTAGTAGGTTTTTGTTTTCCAGAGTTACTGATGCAAATAACAACTTGAAATCAGACTGAAAAATAACAACCAGGGTAAAGAGTGTGTGAACTTATTCAAATGTATAACCACAAGTGACTCTCATTTACTCCTGTGAAATATCTACTCAGTTGTCTAATTGTACAGGTAGAGTTACATATCATGTAGATTTGCAGAAGCAATTTCAAAATGTTCACTCTTCCCAAAACATTTTTCCCCAAATGACAGACCGTGTGGGTGGCCACTATGACACTGCCTTGAATTAAACAGAGGCATGATTATTCAGTCAACAAACATTTCTGGAGGGTCTCTCTAAGGTCCGAAGGCTATGTGGAAGTGACTGCATCATGTCCATCATAACAAAGTCACCTCTAATCACAGAAGGCTGGTCTCATCTGTGGGGTATTTGCTGCATGTGCACAGTGGCCCTTACAGAAGTTGTTTCACCCCAATTTTCTCTCCTATTTTAGAATAGTACAGAAAATTACAACTCCCTAACTGTGGAAGAATATGAGTGGAGAGGTTAGCATTCTAAGAATGGAAACCTAACAACAGAGGGTACAAGTGAGTCCAAGAACACCTTTTATTGCCTTCGCTATTTTTATTTCTTTTGAATGCACATTTATCAGTTTGTAGCAAAATCCTATAGCTTTTAGAGCTTCCCTGGTAGCTAAGTCAGTAAAGAATCTGCCTGCGATGCAGGAGACCCGGATTCAATCCCGAGGTTGGGAAGATCCCCTGGAGAAGGAAATGGCTTTCTTGCCTGGAGAATCCCATGGACAAAGGAGCCTGGCAGGCTACAGTCCATGGGGTCGCAAGAGTCAGACATGACTTAGCGACTAAGCCACCACCACCTATAGATTAATAGTTGCTCGTTAGACTTTAAGCTTCATGCAGACAAATGCCTATCCAGCTCACTACTGTAATCCCAGCACCTTGTTTAGCACCTGTCGCATGGCATTTTTGTTGATTCGAACTGACATCACCATTATGTCAATACTAAGAGGGAAACTGAGGTAGACAGGCAAAATTCAAATCTAAAAGAAAAAAATGACAATATGACTGTCCCATATTGTTATAGCAGAGGAATTCACATACTTGTCTCTCAGGTTTATGTTTAGAATGAAAACCCAAGTAAGCACAAAATAAGACATTTGTTGAAACACTGATAGTCAGACATTTAACTCAGGTGTTTTAGAATGTCTTTTTTGTATGGAGCCCACAGATGCCATTTGCCTATATGATTTGTGTGAATGAGTACATGGCATCTGGTTTGCCTGGAAAATCAGTCAGAGCTGCGCTGATTTCAGATTCCGTTACCCCATGGACCTAATGCCTTTGTTCAACAGTGAACATCCCTCACAACTATATGTAGCAGTCTTAGCACCCCAAAAGCAATCATTGTCAAATTTAATAAGGAATCTGGTTGGCTTGTTATCAGTGTGTTTTCATGTCTGTGAAACTGATTCCACTTGATTTCTCTGAAAGATTCCCAACTCCGACTCTCCACATGTGCTTCTTAACCAAACTGGGGCAGTCTACCCAGAAGGGTATCTTCTCCTGCTCCTGCCAACTGGGGTTCCATTTCCCCATATTCCTGTGCCCTGT
Organism: Bubalus bubalis; assembly: GCF_019923935.1. Taxonomy (NCBI): domain Eukaryota; kingdom Metazoa; phylum Chordata; class Mammalia; order Artiodactyla; family Bovidae; genus Bubalus; species Bubalus bubalis. Next base: position 27,461,357 of record NC_059164.1, on the reverse strand, counting down.
TGCCTCCTAAAACTGCATAATCACTGATAACTAAATAATACATGTCAATCAGTATCTCCTGAAAAACTGAAACTCCAGGTTACCTACTGATTGCATATATGCAATATATGCACACATATTCCAAACCCAAGAGGGACAGTTTAGAGACTGAAGTATAATTGGCTGTGAATTGAAAAGAGGCATTCTAAAAATATTCACATTTGCTACGATGAGTATGAATGAAGAAAGCTGCTTCTCCACCCCCATTTTTCTCCTGCCTTCCCCACTTCACTCCAGGGATGTGGTGAATTTGTATAATTTAAGGCAGGTGGTCCACATAGTAGGCTGACCACAGAGGATGAGAGAGTGTGCATTTGATACCCTGACTGCTGCTCTTTAATAGACTTTAAATATACTTTGACTATTATTTGGCTTTTGGCTATTACATTTATTTTCACTTTCTTTCAAAGGCTTCTCTCTTTCATTTCGTCATTTTCCACATACTGAAATGTAACCCAGGTCCAATGGCACCAAATAGAGGATTTATCTATACTGTCATCAAACTAAATGCAAAGGAAATATCAAAGGGGAGCAAAGGGCACCACTATATTTTGGCTCTTGAATGCTAATAGAAAAATGCAAGCATTTTTCTCTGCCTCGGTAATAACAATACTTTATTTTTATATAAAGCCTTTCATCTGAGAATCTCAAAGGCCTTCGAGATGTCATTTGGGTCTGGCATTCTTCAATTGCCTGCCCTTTGTCTCTTTCAGTAAGGAAACATTCCCATTGGATGTAGTTTCGTATCTGAGCTTGCACTTAGGTATGCATATTCAGAGGTCCAAGGGCACTGAGTGTTTCTTGGATAGATCAAACAAATGACCAGTTATGACATTCTCAAAACAGCCCTGAGAGGAAGATGGGTGGCAAAGGCGATTATCTAATTTGCAGGTGGAGCAATTGTGACACAGCAGGTTATGTGACCTACGCGAGGGCACACAGTGGAGTCTTTGTTACTGCTGGAAACAGTAGTAACATCTACCAGACCAATAGCATGGCTGTGTTTCTTCGACATCCCACCTATCTGCTCCTTCTCCTTTCAGAATAAACATCTCTAAGAAATGGCACCCTTCTGCTTATTAGAAAAGACTCCAATGCAAGAGAGGAGAATAGAATAGCAGCTTTGGAAATGTTGAAGACAAAGAAGTGTGTAGGCCTGTCTTCCCCAGAAAGGTCATTCAATTTATAGTCAAATTAGTGAGTAAAAAAAATGAAAGAAAAGAGGAATATCCCTCACACATAGAAGGTGGAAGCGTGATCTTTAAGTTCCGTTCCTTTTAAGTAACAGAGCATATGTTGATCTCAGCCACGAAGTATAGGTATAATGTTTTATGTATTATAAACAAATATATATATCTATATAAAAGAATGAATATACATAGATATATATTTTTAAACTAAGCCATGTGTACATTTTAAAACTTAAAAGCATTTTTCATTTATATCTTATTTATAACTAATTTTCTTTTCTTTCCTGAATTTTCCTTTGGCCTCATTATCTCCAAACATAGTCATTTGTCTCAACATCATAGTTATTAGTCTGAAAAGTCCTGAAGTCTGGCTTATTACTCTTTGGCATCGCTGTATGATTTACTGTTAACTCAGTGTTTGACAATTCTAACTGTGACATTCTACTTAACATTAATGTTTTAATATCCTCTTGGGATACCATATCATAATTTAATTTTAATTTAAAAACTCATTGTCAGGTTTGGGGCAGGGAATCCAGCTCCGCTTTTGCAAGTAAAGAAACTTCTGTTTTATTCCAGTAAGGAGAGCTAATGGAAGGAATAAGTATATATTTTAAGAGAGGACTTCATAATAAATGAGACTGTACTTTTCATCTGAGAATAATTATACATTTGAAACAAAACATTTAATAAACTATATATTTATTAAACAAAAAATTGTTTTTTTTCTTTATTTAATAGTCAATTTGAGTTTCTAAAATGAAATCTATTTTTCATAGTAAAGGATTGTCACAAAAAAGCCAGAGTGAAGTTCTAGAGCAATTCTAGTATCCAATATTCTATAACCTGTCATTAGTCCAGCTTACTGGTAGTTAGTTATATATATTAAAAAAATCGTGGGTCTGTGTCTTCCTATCTTTCTAAGCTGAGAAATTCTCAGATCTAAATATGTAATTTAAAAAGTTTGATAAAAGCTGTTCCGTATATGACATTGATTTTACCATATCAGGGGTAAAAATCTCTAAGTGATATGCCCATTTTCTTTATCTGTACATACCATCTAGGTTCTCAGCTTAGTTTTGATCTGCACCAGAAGAAATATGCATAAACAATCAGGAGCAATGATGGAAAAAAAAGTAACAAACTTGATTATCTTACTTGGCCTGAGTTTGAGAGTCTATGAACTGCATTTTGTCATTATTGATCTCTCTCTTCCACACAGTCTCTATTGCTTAGTGCTCTCTCTATGCTGCTGCTGCTCCAAATCTGAGAAAGAAGGTGAAGGTTTAGTAATATGAAATAATGCAAGATGCTTAAAATTTTCCTGCTTTATCATATAATCTAAGCATGATTTTTGCTCTCCTCTCTCTTATATAGGGTGATGAAATACTTAGCGCTGTCCTTTTCATTGGCGTATGTATCTTTGTTTTGAGATTATGAGAGCTTCTTGCATTATTAATTTTGCCCCAAATAAAAGTTCCACTTGTTAAATTAGTTTCGAATATAAAGGGAAAAAAGAACAAGTCTAAATCTAAGCTCCACCAGTTATTAGCTGTGCTGTTTTGCCAATTAAGTGAATTTTCTTGAGTGTGTGATTCTCTAAAATTTGGGAGCATTATCACAAGCATTATCATTCTGTCATTCTATGATCTATTATAATATCTCTAATGAGGCTTCAATAAAATACAATTTTAAATTACCATTGTCAATTAGGTTGTCAAGAGATTTCCTGTCAGATGCCAAATTTTAAATCCTATAAGATCAAGTAAAATATATTTTCTAAAACTATAACTTAAAAATTGTGAAGTGAAACATTATTTTAAAATCCTAAAACTCTTTCTGAAGTTCAAACAACTATAATTAAAAAGAAAAATAATAATGAGCTCTGGAAGCAAATATAAAAGCAGTGATAAATGAGTAACAAATCATTGCTTTAAAAAGATATTTGCCACTAGTTTTACTTTGCTATTTTCTTGTTTCAAAAAGTATTTGTTATAAATCCTTTAAATTGAGAAGATTGAGTCTATCTTAAATCATAAGATATCTTTACTAGTCAATATTAATCATATTCCACAGCTCATAGCTACGCTATATGCCTGTGAAGGACAATGAGTGTGTGTGTTTACCTAACAATTAGCATTCTTATTGGTAATGAAAATGATAGATACAGGAATGTATATTGGTTTCAAGGCTTCTATAACATACTAATTCATAATTCTTTATCAAAATTTCCTTTTTCACATATGACATCAAAGTAAGAGTTTAAAACTTGAAACTTTTCTTAGGATTCATGCTCTGAAGTATTTCTGTTTCTTGTTTTGTTTTGTGGTCATGAACCACAGAGAAATTTGTCTTTTTTTACGTACACTGGAAATAATTTACTGCTTTTAGAAATATTAAACCACAAAAAAACCCAATGCTAAAGAAACATTATGAGTGTGCTGGAACCCAGAAGGAGCCAGGGAATGGAGAGTTAATGCAGAAGCTCTGATCTGGCTCTGTGTCCAAGGGGCTCCAGGACCTGCCTCTGAAGAGTGGCAGGTAGTACCCAGTCCATATATGTGTAACAATTTACAAAGAAAATATTGGCAAGATGATATTGTAGAGGGCGCACATGGTTAGTACAATTCTGAGACACTAATCCCATTTCCTTAAATATGAAATAAGAGTCTTTGTAAACATCAGTTCTTGTCTAATCTTAATACATAGACAAAAGTCACAAATTGTAAAATGACAGTATAGATTCCAGTCTGTGGTATAGATTCATTCAACCATATGAACTTGACAAAAATGACATTCTCAGTTTCTAGAAGCAATATTCACTTGCTTATGGTGTATGGGGCAGTAATACTTTGAAGCCCATCTGTCTTTCTGATCTCACTTCAGAGGCCAGAGATTCAGGATATTCATACCGACTAGTCTCAGGGAAAAAAATGTCTCCTTTATGTACATAACACAGAAGGCAAAAGTTCAGTGATTGTACTGGATATATTTTTATAGTTTTTTCTAACATTATCTCATAATAATCATCTAAAAACTGAAATTCATAAATCAGTCAAGAGAGGAAATTTCTATTGATGAAACATTTCATCTGCTTTGTTATTCTATTGTATTACATTTAATTAAATTGCATAACACTTTTCCTCAAATGCTTGTTTCCATTATAAAACTTATTTTTTAATGAAGAAAGCATTTTGAATTTTTAATAAGGGTGGTTTCAATAAAGTGGTTTATTAAATGCAAAATTTATTATTACAATTAACCTTAATTTAGAGCAAAATGTCTTACTGGATTAAGTACAATGCTGCAAATTTTTAAAATCTATAAATATAGAAAGACAGGAAGTTCTTGAATTATAGATATACCCTTGATGGCATTATTCAAGTACATAGTCATATAATAGTAATAGTACACTTTTAAAAGTATTTCTTTGAACTGGAGTTTTGTCAAAAGAATTAAACAATGATAATAATTACTATATTTGTTCATATATAGCTGTGTTATTTGCTTTCTTTGAATGAAAAAGGTAGTAAAAACCAAATGTTATCAGTTATTGTAAGCAAGCCCATTTGGAATCAGAAAAACAAAGATGAATTTACATAAATTAGAAATCATAGAATACTTCCAGTTTTACTAAAGAAGAGAATTTTGGGTTTTTGATATAAAAATTCCCTCCCAAATAGAATTTTTATTTTAGAGAGCAACCTGTTTTAAAAGCAGATTGACTATAAGAGTGAGATATAATCAGTGATATGTTTAAGAAATATCCATTTCTTAATGTACAATTCAATTTACTGAAAATGTAATTTGGTTTTCTTTCCTAGTAATTTCAGAGAATGCTGGTAAAATTGCAAATATTTATTGAGAAATATTTAATAGCCTATAAAACCAGGAATTAAATGATTTTTACACTTGGGAAAGAATTGTTGCATCCTAAAAATATGTTGATTAAATCTTTATATATTTGTTTAGATCTAAAATCTTATTTTCTATATTTGAATATAGAAATCTTTAAAGCATTGTTGAATTAAGATTATGCAATAAAGCATTTCCAGATTCAGGAGCATAATTATAATTTTTCATATTACATATTCCAGATCTTAGACTTCATTGGGTTGCAGTTCATATGTAAATAAATGAAGTTATTCAAACTATTTAAACTTTTTAAACATAATTTCCCTCATAAACATAGGAAACACATCACCAGGGAGAAAAATGAGTACATGAACATATCTGAAAATTAAACTTTGTAGGCTTAAAAAAAAAATCACAGCTTTACAAATGAGAGGCATTTTGCTTTTCTATTCTAGATTTAAAGGAGGACATTTGACACGTTTACATGGCAAACTCAGTCAATGTTTGGAAATGCTTTGTAGTGGCCAAAAGCTGTGCATTTCCTTCTGTTGACCTGATTTTTTTTTTCCAATAAAGTTAATTAATAGAAGATGCATCAAACAGGATTATTGCAGATGTGCACATATTGCAATGCTAATTGCTCTTATTTTTTACAATCCAGTCCTGCACATGCTTTAATTTATATTTGCCTGACTTAGCTTTTTAGTGAATTAGAGGCACTCTGCCACACACTGGATAGCAATGTGCTTGCATCACTCGATTATCTCAGATGCATTATTGTCTAGAATCTATGCTCCTAATTTCCTTACCACCCACACCCATCTCTTTCCTCTGTTTGGAAGGCTGATTTGTGTTAAGAAGGGACCACCAAGCTATTAACTCTAGGACATAACTAGCATTGTTCATAGAGAGTAGAGCTTATGATCGTATCACATTTTAACTCTTCCACCAGCATTATCCTTGTTTCCCCAATGCTTTCAAGAGGCAATAACTCGAAATGCCTCGCATGGAAATGATAAACTGCCTGTTGTGCCTTTTCTTTGAAGGAGTTCTCCTGCAGAGTATCATATTTAAATAAATTGCCATTGAGTTTAGCAAGCAGCACAATCATGCCCATTGAGGTGGAGTCTTTTGATCATATTTTGTAATGCAATCAAGGATCACATGAGGATTCTGGCACAGGCCAGACTTGCTATGTGCTAAATAGGCAACGGGAGAAAGAAAGCATTAATTGCCCTGAATCCCCCTGACATAACAAAGCACACCTGTGTCCCAGATACCACAGACCCCAAGGCAACGCTTACATCTATATCCACAGTAATTCTTTCCACTCGATTGATCAGTAGTTTCAAACTATCTGATTTTTTAAAAATTTCCAATACATTCACATTGTCCAAGAAGGTCAAACGTGTGTGCATAAGCATGGCTCTTCTGTACTTTAACATAGTTGAATGCAGTAGATGGGGAACAGGATACCTGAATTGTGAGTACTCTTGTTGAGTCAGTTGACATTTCTACCGTTAGTCTTCCCCTCTCTCACACCCTCTCAGAAATCGGCAAGACCTGGACAGTAACTTACTGAAACAGTTGTCTTGAGGCTGATATGAGATTATGGTTAAGAAAAACTTAGATATATAAAGCACTTTACACACGTGCCGTTCTGAGAACTGCATGGATGTGTGCGGCACAGGCTGTGTATGAACGGCGTTTCATTCTCATTACTTCTTTTCAAGCATTTTGACAGGATTAATCTTTTTGGCAAAAAGGACTTGCAGATCTTTTATCTGCCAAAGAATACGGGGTCACTAGCAGGGAATGGCTAACTGACAGATGCATTGAGGAAACTTGGGGATACCATTGAACTTTGGTCTGTGGATTTACCAAGAGGCAGAGGACGTTGGAAATGGGCTTGTAAGGAATTTTCTGGTCTACTGGTCCAGCATTCTGAACTTTCTGTTAAACTCCGAGGTATCAATGAAAAAGAACTAGCCAATACCATCCCTAGTCGTTTCCTGCTGACAGATATTGTTTAGTAACCAGGTACCCTCCCTGCCTCTTTTTGTTTGTTTTTGTGAATAGTACAGAAGAGAGAAATGAGAATTAATCATTACTGCACATAGATTCCCCCCCCCCCCCCAGTTTCCACTAGGATAGTTTTTACAGTTCAGATTTATCTCTTCCTCCCCAAAACAGAATGTAATTTTTATATTGCATTCCAGTAAGACCTCAAAAATCATAAATGTCATTTTTTTTTCCTGAATGATTTTCCTCTTTTATAAAGAAGAAATGTAGAGGATACCTTACCTTTATACCAAATGGGGGAAAAAGGGGAGTAATTGGAGCAGGAAACCACATGATTTGTCCTAGAGGGTGGATGACTGAGACTTTTCATAAATTTTAAGCAACATTTATAATTCTATATCCTTATTATGAGCTAAAGTCAAATGGCCTGAAAAGTAAATGACTGAGAAGGCAAATGGACTCACTGGCTTCATATTATTTCAAAGCTTATATTACTTACCTAAGGCTTCCAAAACAAGGACCACAGAGTGGGATTAACAACAAAAATTTATCTTCTCACAACCCCAGAGGATAGAAGTACAAGATCCGGTTGGGGTAGAGTTGGTTTCTTTTGAGGAATTGCCCCTTGCCATGTCAATGGCCATCCTCTCCCTGTGTCTTCACATAGGCTCTCTTCTGGGTGTTTCTATGTCCTCATCTCCTCTTCTGATTTATTTACTTATTTATATTTGAGGTAGAATTGGCATTAACATTATATTTGTTTCAAGCACACACACAATGTTTGTATATTTGCACACACAGCAAATGATCACCATGCCCTGTATAGTTAACATCCTTCAGCTTACATAGTTAAAAGTAATTTTTCTTGTGATGATGACTTTTCAAGATAAATTTGTAGCAACTTTCAAATATGGCATACAGTTTCATAAACAATAGTCACCATCCTGATGACATTTATTTTATAACTGGAACTTTATACCTTTTGACCCCCTTCACTGATTTCTCCCACCTGCCATCTCCCCATCTCTGGCAACCACCAGTCTGGTATTTGTATTTATCAACTTGGTTTTAGGGATGAGTTTCTTTTAAATAATTCCATGCACAAATGGAACACATATTTTATTTCTCTCTCTGATTTACTTCACTTAGTATAATGGCTTTGGAGTTTATCCATGTTGTTGCAAATAGCAAGATTCCATTCTTCTTTACGGCTGAATAATTTTCTAGTATATATCTACTTACATACCAACCTGGCACTCTGTACTTATACAGATCATATTTACTTTATTCATTCATCCATCAGTGGACACTTAGGTTATTTCTAGTCTTCCCTTCTTATAAGGACACTGGTTATATTAGATTAAGGTCCACCCTAATGACTTCATTTAACTTGTAAATATTCAGTATACAAATGGCATCACATACTAAGGTACTAGGGGTTAGGACTTCAACATGTAAATTTTTGGAGGATACAAATCAGCCCATCACAGAGCCCCCCTTTTTTTGAAGGCTATTGAAAAATTCTGCCTCAGATACCTTGAAGAAGAAATATCTTCCATTAACTCCAACCCACATTGCAGAATACTTAAAATGTATTAAATTTGCAATGCTGACAATTGCAGGTGGGGATTCCTAGGAGATATATTGGCAGAACTTTGGGATTATATAAACTAAGCAAACACTGAAGTAAAATCAGAAGTGACCAGTAAAGACATGATAAAATTGAAATACTCTAAAAAACATCTTTTTCATTGTATATGGGGGAGAGCTACATCAAACATCTGCTCTTTCTTACATAAATTCACACAAATAATCAATCCATAGCCTCTTCTATAGCTTTGCCTTATATTTCCTTATAGCTTTTGTTTCTTGCCTCTCCAGCTTGGTGGCTCTGACCCTCTCATCCCCACTAAATCCCCATATGTAAATTTTATGTGGATAAAGCATTGTATGTTTTGATCCACTGTGTAATCCTAGTGTTAGCTATAGAATGCAAGCTAAGTAAATATTCCATAAATATGTAGCAGGGTTGTTGTGAGATAATAGGGGCTAGGAATTCAGGGGTCCAAGTTACTCTCTATTGCATCTCATATTTTGCATATTGCAGGAGCAACACAAAATATCTGGGTCTCCCAGAAGTCCAGAGTTTAGCTAAAGCAGTTCTTTATAAAGGACTTCAAAAACTCTGGTAGCTACCAGTCTCAGTCAGGTCAAAGATCACCTTGATTAGCAGACATCCCTGTGAGTCAGTCAGTTCATCAGATAACTGATCCGTTGCTGATAACGTTGTTGATAACTGATCCGGATAACGGAGTTAGAGCATATACCAGGCATGTTTACATTAATCCTTAGAGTAATTCACAGCGTGATATATATATAAAACTCTATTTTACAAATAAGGTTATAAAGTTCAGAGAAGTTGAGTAACTTACCCAGGATTTCACAGCCACTAACTGACCAAACCAGGATTTGAATTTAAGTTTGACAGATTCAAAGCCCCATGACCTCACCTCCACCCAACTTTGTCTCTAGTCAAAATAGTCATTCTAACAGAGCTGGGGACTCATGGCTAATTACAGCCCAATCATACTTTAAAATATCTTGCTTTTTTGAAAAGGATGAAAAATTTGTCAAAATTCTACTTTCCTTTTCATTAGAGTCCAACAAAATATTGGCCTGTTGATGTAAATACAGCATGTGTAATTAAAAGCTGGGTGGTATCTTCTGAAGAGAAAGAAATCATCTATCTTTTCTCAACTGATTTTCTCATAACTAGACTTCAGCTAACCTTATTAATCACAACAATGAAGAAAAATTCACATGGCCCATGAGTCAGTCCATGTCAGATTCTCAGTGTCAGCAAGTGGCCTCAAAATCCAAATAAAGTCTTTTCACATGATGCATCTTGGACAGTTTATTACAGAGGAGGTAGAAGAAGAAGAAAACAGTCTGTTTTGTGATCCATCCAGGGTTGTAGTTAAATGTCTCTATCCCCAAAGGCAATTTGGCAGCTTTGGGCTTGGTGACCATGTTGTTAAAGCTGTGTCTATTCTCAAGTCTCTAGAATTGTTTTTATTTAATATTTTAAATATTCCTGTTTCCTCGTGTCCCCTTCCCAGTCTATAGAGGAACTGTTTAAATCATATGATGGATCTAATTTGGAGCAGCAATTCTACTATGCCAATACTTCAGCAGGGAGACTTGTCTTTTTGTAACTTTATTACAACCCGCTAGTCATTTTAATATCATTTCTATCTATCTGCAATTCCAGTCTGCAATTCTAGTGACTGGAGTTTAATATGGGGTAGAACAAGTTCAGGGTGCATGTATATAATTACTGTGTATTAAGAGGCGTTCAGTAAGTGATTGCTGATTTGAACTAATATGCAGCCATATGTCCTGTTCACTTGCCTCTGATCCCCTGTTCTCTGTCACTTGTTGGTGAGACCTCCAAAGTCTATTCCTTTGATTCAAATCTCCCTTGAGGCTGCTCCACAAGATGACATTTTGCAAGGTACTCAAGCTCCACATTCAGTTTTCATGTTTGTTATGTGTGTAATAATGGTATGTGTCTCAAGAAGTGTGCAAGTTGAATAGGAAAATCCATGTAAAGGACTTGAACCAGTGTCTGTGATATCATACTGCCTAATCGCTATTCCATCTTGTTATTATTGTGGTTATTATTATCATCACAGAAAACACAAAAAAATACTCTTAGCTTTTGAGGAAAGGAAGAAACACCATGTCTCTGAACTTTTCTCCTTCCAGTTCTGTGCATATTTGAAGCTGAGAATCACTGAGATTTGTACTGCCAGCATGGCTGCAGCAAGGTTAACAGTACAAACTTGCTACCCCAAATCTGAATTTTTTATTAGCTTTTGCCACACTTCAAATCCTTTCTCAGCCATGCTCACCGACACAAAAGTACATATAAGATTGTATGTGTGTAGTGAGGGTGAGAGGCTTCCCTTGTTGCTCAGATGGTAAAGAATCTGCCTGCAATACAGGAGACCCAGGTTCGATCCCTGGGTTGGGAAGATCATCTGGAGAAGGGAGTTGGCAATGCACTCCAGTATTCTTATTTGGGAAATCCCATGGACAGAAGAGCCTAGCGGGCTATAGTCCATGGGGTCGAAAGAGTTGGACATGACAGAGCAACTAACACACACATGCAGTGAGGAAGACAGGCTGGACCTCCACTACTAAATATTGAATAGCACTAGGTCACTGGGATGAGTGGTTCTCTCCCTAACCTCCTCACCTTCCCTCAATAAATCTGATTTACTTGCTGTCACTCAGGAGCAGGGGAGGAAAGGATGACTAACTCTCTGCAATGAGAAGGACTGTACTGTAAAATACAATGGGTCAGAGGATCTATGGGTCTGTGGGTCCATGGAGGAGCTAGGCTAGGTCACCAATCTGAGATCTAGGACCAAGCATTATACTACAAGTCTTTTATGTGGTTGGTTATTTTCCAATATTTAAAACAACAACAAAAATAAAAACAAAACAAAACAAAAAAACACCTGCTGACTACTTAAGGTTTTAAGGGTAACAGAATGCTGCTGCTGCTGCTAAGTTGCTTCAGTCGTGTCCGACTCCGTGCAACCCCATAGACGGCAGCCCACCAGGCTCCCCCATCCCTGGGATTCTCCCCGCAAGAACACTGGAGTGAGTTGCCATTTCCTTCTCCAATGCATGAAAGTGAAAAGTGAAAGTGAAGTCACTTAATCGTGTCCGACTCTTCACGACCCCATGGACTGCAGCCCACCAGGCTCCTCCGTCCATGGGATTTTCCAGGCAAGAGTACTGGAGTGGGGTGCCATCGCCTTCTCCGGGGTAACAGAATAAACCCCCTATTTTCTTGGTTACTGACCACACAGCCACTAACAAGTCAGCTCCTGATTTGATTTAAAAATGAAACACTGAGGCAAGTTTTTGCAAAGAGTTTTGAAATTGTTGCCATTGAGTATAGACACAGTGCTATAGAAAAATCAAAGGATATGAAATATATACAAGCCATATTGTTGTCGTTCAGTGACAAAGTTGTGTCCAACTCTGCAACCCCATGGACTGAAGCTTCCCTATCTCTCACCATCTCCCAGAGTTTGCCCAAGTTCATGTTCACTGAGTCGGTGATGTCATCCAATCATCTCATCCTCTCCCACCCTCTTCTCCTTTACACAGCCATACTACTTCTTTTGACAATACTCCTGCCTCTTATATGCATTCAAACACAATCAGAAACAATAAAAACCTAGTGAACTTTTCAGGTTGAGGGCAAGTAGTGCATCAGTTGCAGAGAAAGCAATGGCACCCCACTCCAGTACTCTTGCCTGGAAAATCCCATGGACGGAGAAGCCTGGTAGTCTGCAGTCCATGGGGTCGCTAAGTGTCGGGCATGACTGAACAACTTCACTTTCACTTTTCACTTTCATGCATTGGAGCAGGAAATGGCAACCCACTCCAGTGTTCTTGCCTGGAGAATCCCAGGGACAGAGGAGCCTAATGGGCTGCCATCTATGGGGTCGCACAGAGTCAGACACGACTGAAGCGACTTAGCAGCAGCAGTGCATCAGTTGATGTCTTCAGGGTCATACCATGCTTGTTACTCCAAGAAGTGTCTGGAGGAGCATGCAGCACAGGCTGGATGGTGGAGCATCGAGGAGTTATTCCATCTTACATGACCAAGTGCTGTCAGTCTTGTGGATCTGTGGCCTCTGGTAGCTGCTAAATACCCTGGAGTCAGTGTCTCTGCTTCACTTTGTCTCTACAATTAAACCTGAGATTTATAACATATCACATTTTTTCTCTTTCCCATGGAGTACCAAAATCACTTCTCTCCAGAATGCATGTTATTACTCTCCCCCAGACATAAGGCATATAAGGGGGCCAGCAGAGAGTCCCTGAGTGAGGGTAATCCAGCAGAAGCACACACGGTAACTGTCCCTCTTGCCTCTTCTAGGACATACCCATGTGGCAGCCCTTCTCACCTTCCATCACTGCCCCAACCACAGGAAAGAGAACTAGTGCAAAGCATGTTTTGGGCACTGTGTATTACTTTGCTGCTGCTGCTAAGTCACCTCAGTCGTGTCCGACTCTGTGCGACCCCATAGACGGCAGCCCACCAGGCTCCCCCGTCCCTGGAATTCTCCAGGCAAGAACACTGGAGTGGGTTGCCATTTCCTTCTCCAATGCATGAAAGTGAAAAGTGAAAGTGAAGTCGCTCAGTCGTGTCCGACTCTTAGCGACCCCATGGACTGCAGCCCACCAGCCTCCTCTGTTCATGGGATTTTTCCAGGCAAGAGTACTGGAGTGGAGTGCCATCGCCTTCTCCGGTGTATTACTTTACATAGGGCTAAAAACTCCAGGCATTTGAACTTGCTATCTTACTCATCAGTGTCACATGTAATCTTGCTTCATCATTCCAGTCAGAGGAAATAGCATGTTCCGCATTTTTACAAAATGTAGGACTCCCTCACAATTCCTGAGATCTGAGTTTGAAACTGGAAGTGAACCTTTCCAGAACTAAGTTAAAACTAATGTCGTCAAGCACAACATCATGGTTCAGAGAGAAAAAAGAAAAGCATCCAACCAAGGTTAACCTACTGAAAAGTTCTTCAGTCCCCCCCGACATTGAATGCCTCCTTAGAAACCATGTTGATGAATTACATGTAAATAAATCAGAACAGAGGTATTATTCACTCAAGGCTTCAAAGGGAAAAATATTTGGCCATAGGTTCTTTCACATTTTCTAAATGTTGTTCAATTCTACAACCAGTATGTTGAAAAGTAGAATTTTTACAGCTTTTTTGAGCTATAGTTCATATACCATACAGTTCAACATCTAAAGTACACACATCAAAGAGTTTTAATATATTCATACATATATATGCAAGGACTATCATAGCCAATTTTAGAATATTTTCATCATTTCAAAAATAAACTATCATTTAAATACCATCACCCTATGCACCCCACTGCCATGCAGTCCATGGGGTGGCTAAGAGTCCAACACGACTAAGCGACTTCACTTTCACTTTTCACTTTCATGCATTGGAGAAGGAAATGGCAACCCACTCCAGTGTTCTTGCCTGGAGAATTCCAGGGATGGGGGAGCCTGGTAGGCTGCCATCTATGTGGTCACACAGAGTCGGACACGACTGAAGCGACTTAGCAGCAAGCAACTAACAATCTGGCTGGACATTTCCTGTAAGTGGAATGATGTCATAGGTATTTTTCTGTGATTGGCTTCTTTCATTTAACGTTAACATTTTCAGGGTCTATCAATGTTACCAATGTTCATCAATGTAGCACATAATAGTATTTCACTCATTTTTATGGTCAAATAACATCCCTTTGTATGGATATGCCACATTGTATTTATCCACTTATTGCTGACAGATGTTTGAGTTCTTTCCACTTTGTAGCTATTTTAAGTGATGCTACTATAGAGATTCACATACAAGTCTTGGTTTGTAAATATGTGTGTGTGTGTGTGTGTGTGTGCTCATTTCTTTTGGGGATGTTACTAGGAGTAGGATGGATGAGTTATATAATAAATAACTCTATGTTTAATTATTTGAAGAACTGTTCTTGTTTTCCAAAACGGTCTCACCATTTTACATTCCCATCTGCAGTTCATGAGGGTTCCAATTTTCCCACATTCTTGCCAATACTTGTTATTATATGACTTTATGATTCCAAGCATTCTAGTGGGCATAAAGAGGAATCTCATGGTTTTGATTTGCATTTCCCTGATGGCAAATGATGTCAAACATCTTTTTATGTGCTTACTGGCCATTGAAGTATATCATCTTTGGAGAACTTTATATTCAGATCCTTTGCCCATTTTATTTTTTGCCTGTTTTAAAATTAGGTGATTTGTCTTTCTGTTATTGAGTTGTATGGGTTCTTTGTATATTGTAGGCACAAGTCACATATATGTTTTTCAGATACTTTCTCCCATTCTATTGGTTATCTTTTCCTTTTTTGCTAGTGCCCTTGAGGCTCAAGAATTTTGAATTTTGATGAAGTCTAATTTATCTGTTTTTCCTTTTGTTGCTCAAGTTTTTAGCATCATATATAAGAATTCATTGCTAAATTCCAGATCATGAAGATTTATTCCTGTGTTTTCTTCTAAGGGTTTGATATTTTTAGCTTTTAGTTAATTTTTGACCTCTTTTGAGTTAAATTTTATATATGTCATGTTTTAAGGGCCCAATCTCATTGTTTTCCTTGTGGCTATCAGGTTGTCCTAGTACTGTTTGTCAAAACAACCATTATTTCCCCTCTAAATGGTCTTAGCATCCTTGCTAAAAATCAGTTGACCTTAGACACATGGATTTATTTCTGGACTCTCAGTTCTATTCATTTGATCTATGTCTATCCTTATGACAGTACCACACTGCCTTGATTAATGTTACTTTGTAGTAAATTTTGAAATTGAGATATGTGAATCCTCCTACTTTGATTTTTTTTCCCCAAGATAGTTTTATCTAGTCTGAATCCCTTGAATTTCCAGTTAAATTTTAGAATCAACTTGTCAATTTCTAATAGGGAGGGCATACAATCTATATATCAATTTAGGGACTATTGTCATGTTAACTATTAAGTCATCCAATACATGAACATGGACAACCGCACATTTATGTAAATATTTTAAATTTTTCAACAGTGTTTCCTAGTTTTCAGAATAAGTTTTGACTTCTTTTATTTAATTTATTCCTAATTATTTTGAAGTGAAGTGAAAGTCTCTCAATCATGTCCAACTCTTTGCAACCTCATGGACTGTAGCCTGCCAGGCTCCTCTGTCCATGGGATTCTCCAGGCAAGAATACTGGAGTGGGTTATCCATTTCCTTCTCCAGGGGATCTTCCTGACCCAGCGGTCGAACCCAAGTCTCCTGCATTGCAGACTCTTTACTGATTGAGCTACAAGGAAAGCCCTTGTAGCCCATCCCTAATTATTTTATTATTTAAAAAATGTTTTATAATATTTATTTACTTACGTATTTCTGGCTGCACTGAGTCTTTGATGCTGCAGGCAGGTTTTCCTCTAGTTGTGGTGAGCAAAGCCAACACCCTAATTGTGGTGTGTGGGCTTCCCATTGCAATGGCTCCTCTTGTTGCAGAGCATGTGCTCCAGGGCATGCAGGCTTCAGTAGTTGTGAATCCCAGGCTCTAGACCGTGGGCTCAGTAGTTGTGGTGCATGGCTTAGTTGCTTTGAGGCGAGTGGAATCTTCCTGGGCCAGGATGGAATGTGTGTCCCCTGCACTGGCAGGTGGATTTTTTTTTTTTTAACCACTGGACCACCAGGGAGGTCCCATTTTATTATTTTTGATGCTTCTGTAAATTGAATTTTTCTCCATTCCACTTTCAGATTGTTCACTGCGAGTGTAATAGAAACACTATTGATTTTTGTATATTTACCCTGAAACCTTGCTGAACTCATGTATTAGTTTTTTGTCTGTATGTTTGTTGTTTTAAACTCCTTAGAATTTTCTGTAGATAAGATCTGGATGCCTTTTATTTATTTATAGTACCTAGTTTTCCTGGAGCCTTCAGTATAATTTTGAATAGAAGTGGTGAGTGTTGACATCATTGTCCTATCCCTGATCTTAGAGGGAAAGCAACCTGTCTTTTTACCATTAGCTGTGGACTTTTTTATAGATGCCTTTTATCAGGTTCAGAAGAATCTGAGTGATATTATCATGAAAGGGTGTTGGATTTTGTCAAATATTTTTTCTGAGACTATTGAGATGATAATGTGGTTTTTGTTTTCGATTCTGTTGACATGGTATATTACATGAATTGATTTTCAGATACTAAACTAATTTTGCATTTCTGGGATAAACCCCATGTTGTTATAATGTATGTTTTTTTTTTATGTTGCTAGATGGCCAGTATCTTGTTGAGGACTTTATATACATATTCATAAGAAATATTGGTCTACAGTTTTCTCCTGATTATCTGATTTTTCATGTCAGGATAAAAAAAATAGCCTCACAGATTGCCTTCTTGGACCTCCCTCCCACCGCCTCATCCAACCCCTCCAGGTCAGCACCCAGCACCGAGCTGAGTTCCCCTGTGTTATACAGCACCTTCCCACTAGCTATCTCTTTTACCCACGGCAGTGTATCTATGTCCATCATATCTCCCAGTCTACCCCACTCTCCCCTTCTCCCCTTACTTTGTGTCCACATCTCCGTTCTCTACATCTGTACCTCTGTTCCTATTCGAAATAGATTCATCTGTACCATTTTTCTAGATTTCACATATATGCATTAATATATGATATTTGGGTCGCCATCATCAAAAAATCTACAAACAATAAATGCTGGAGAGGATGTGGAGAAAAGGAAACCCTCCCATATATTTTAAATCATCTCTAGATTACTTATGTTACCTAATACAATGTGAATGTTATGTAAATAGTTGTAATTGCAGTGTAAATACTATGTAATTTGTTTCCAGTGCATGGAAAATCCAAAGTTTGCATTTTGGAATGGAGTTAAAAAAATGTGTTTTGGATCCATAGTTGGTTTAATCCATGATGCAGAATCCAAGGGTATGTAGATTCAATGGTAATTTGGTTATAGTTTTTGTTCAAGTCTTTTTTGTTCTTGTTCTGCCTAGTTGTTCTATCCATTATTAAAAATGGGGGAAAGTTGAAGTCTCTGTTATTGTTGAGTTTTCTATTTCTCCCTTCATTTCTGCCAAGTCTTATTTTATGTATTTTGGTACAATCTTACTAGGTGCATATTTGTTTATAATTGTTTCACTTTCCTAGTGATTTTACCCTCTTGTGATTATAAAATTTCTCTCTTTTATCTCTAATAACATCTTTTGTCTTAAAGTTTATTTTGCCTCACATATAGCCACTTCAGTTCTCCCATGGTTACTGTTTGCATAATATATCCTTTCACTTTCAATTTATTTGTATCTTTGAACTTAATTTGTGTATCCTATAGACAGTATGTACTTGAGTTGGGAATTTTTAACAATCTAGTCTGACAATTTCTGTCTTTTGGTTGAGTTGCTTAATCCAGTCACATGTAATGCTATTATTCATATAGTTGGATTTATATCTGCTGATTGACTTTTTGTTTCTATATCTCTTGTCTCTTTTGTTCTACTATTCTTCCTTCACTGCTTTCTTTTGCATTATTTTCTAATGTAACAATTTAATTAAATTTTTTCATTACATTTTGATTTATTATTTTCTGAATGGTTGCTTAAGGCTTACTTTGTACATCTTATCTCCTCAAAATCAGACTTGTACTAAATTTTGCTGAGATATGGAAACATTACTCCTATAGCACTCTATTCTTGTTTTCTGTTTTTGTGATATTACGGCCCTAGACATTATATGTATAAATGTTACAAATTGAATAATATATTGTTTTAAGTATTGCTTGATATAAGTATATGACTGAAGAAGCCTTTTTAAAAGAAGAATTAAAATGTGATACTGTGCTAATGAGGGTTTTAAAGCCTTTTTAGAGATGACTCTTACTGTGGTATTTAACTTTGGTGATGATTTGCAGGTGCTGTTTTATCCTTTGAGTAGCACTGCTATGGTTGCCTCAATATTGCTACCATTTAATTGCTTCATATCTCATATTATGTGACTTGTAATAACAAGACTAGATGGCAAGAACAACTTAACCTGTTTAAAAGCATCCTAAAATAATGATGGGTTCAAATCTATTGTGTACCTAATAATCAAAGGTAACTCAGTCCCTCTACCAGTATCTTTTTTGTGGGTTAAAAAATATATATAATAGAAATTGAAATGTCAGAGGGAGCCTTGAATTTTTGTCTATATTTTAAAATTTGATTGGGAAAGCATATCATGCAAAGTATGAAATAAATCTACCTGTGCCTTTATGAAATAATGTAAGAGGGTAACAGTGTATATTCTGTTTTCTGATTTTATCTTTTTCCCTCTTAATTATCTATACAGGTTATGACACTTTCCATGTATTATTGTTTTGACCTTTCCTAATCTTGAGGGATTGTATCTTGTATATCTTGGTTCCTCTAGAACCTAATAACCACTAGCACATAACAGATCCTCAGAAACTCTGTGTGGAATATTGTAAGTATTTTAAATTGATTGTTCAAGATGTGGCTCTGTTTCCCCTTAAGAGGTTTTGTGCATTCTTTAACTTAATGCCAAGGATGATCTTTTTTGAGAAAGTGCAAATACAGTGCTTTTATTTCACATCTTCTATTACTTTCACTCATACGATGATTATTATAATAAAGAAGCCAAGTGTGCCTCCACAAAACTGATTCTGCTTAAGCATAAGCATATGGAGCTGTCTGCTTAGGTTTCACTTTAGATGGAAATAACGTAACAGGTGAATTACTAGGTAGGAAGAATGGGCAAACGAGGAAAGTGCCCTGGGGTTCTGTAGTCAGGGAAGATAACCAGATAGAATGGCTAGGAACTACAAGTATGCAGAGTGAGGTGACAATGGTGACGATGGGTACAGCTATTAATAATAAGAGCTGAAGTTCATACCTGGGAGAACTGAGCACCCGCCTCGGTCTGTTCATAAAGTGTCTACCTCTCCAGGGAACAGAAAGAAGTATGAGTTCAGGATCCAGGTTTTAATCAGTATGTGGCATGTATTTTGAAGACACAGTAGCATAAAGGAACATTTTACATTACAGGTATGACAACATTTTTCTTTTTATATTTCTGATGCGTAATGAAATGGTCTTGTTCCATAGTCAGTTTTGTTGGAAGGAGAATGGAAATTGACATTTAGATGCCTCTTCCAGATATGTTTGTTAACATATTTAACTTAACAAGCATAAGGAACTAGAAGTTTTGGTATTTTCCTGTCCATTTTTTCAGATAAGGAAAAGGAAGTTCAGTGAATTTAAATTGAAGTGGTCAAAGTCACAGAGCTAGGCAGTAGTAAAATACTGGAATTTACACCACTCCCTTACACTGTGGATGACAGAAAATGGGAAATTCAGGGACTTCAGTTTTTACCATGAAAAAGTAATCAGCCCCAGTTGTGCCTTACTGCTATAAATAACTAGAAAACGGAACAAAATATATGAAATCTCAGGTGTTGGATGGCAGACACTACAGGACCGTGATCTTTAAGAGAAGGGAAACAAAATGAACCTTAGACGGTACTGTCTTTCTACCTGAAAAAATTTCCTGGAAGGAAGGAGGAACCCAGGGGAAGTCTTGCTTAGTGGAGGAATGAGAATCAGAGTTCTGGGGCACCAAGGCAACTGAAAATACAAAAATAGCAGAGAGGCTGCGGCTAAATCCAAAAGAAGCATAACAGTCTGCATCGAGGTGTCTGGAGTCCGTGACTGATTACTAAACCATGCACGTATAGGAGGAAACTTCATGAGGTCATGCTCAAAACTACAGGGAGCTCTAAGCTGAACATCCCTAGAACTCACATGGGAATGGGGGATATTTGAGTTCCAACTAGCCAGAGACCTTGTTGAACACCTGAGACATCAGAAGATATTAAAATACACTGACTTAATAGTAAAGCTAAGCTAGATGCAGAGTAAAAGATATTCTGGACTGTGCTGTGCTTAGTCCCTCAGTTGTGTCTAACTCTTTGTGACCCCATAGCCTGCCAGGCTCCTCTGTCCATGGGGATTCTCCAGGCAAGAATAATGGAGTGGATTTTCATGCCCTCCTCCAGGGGATCTTCCCAACCTAGGGATCAAACCCAGGTTTCCGACATTGCAGGCAGATTCTTTACTGTCTGAGGCACCAGGGAAGCCTGAGAATACTGGAGTTGGTAGCCTATCCCTTCTCCAGGTGATCTTCCCAACCCAGGAATTGAACTGGGATCTCCTGCAAAGCAGGTAGATTCTTTACCAGCTGAGCTACCAGGGAAGCCCCAAAGGGTACTCAAGACCTGCCCTGCTGCTGCTAAGTCGCTTCAGTCGTGTCCGACTCTGTGCGACCCCAGAGACGGCAGCCCACCAGGCTCCCCTGTCCCTGGGATTCTCCAGGCAAGAACACTGGAGTGGGTTGCCATTTCCTTCTCCAATGCATGAAAGTGAAAAGTGAAAGTGAAGTTGCTCAGTCGTGTCCGACTCCTAGGGACCCCATGGACTGCAGCCTTCCAGGGTCGTCCGTCCATGGGATTTTCCAGGCAAGATTACTGGAGTAGGGTGCCATTGCCTTCTCCAAGACCTGCCCTAATATAACCTAAAACTAAGCTTTGAAATAATCAAGCTGACCTGCAAATAATTTAAGTCCCAAACAAAATGAAGTTCAATACTCTTTAAAGAAAGACACAAAATTCAATCAACAACATGCTATTTACAATGGGAGGGCATAATAGAATCACAAAGCTGCAAAGCTTTTACTTTTTTACTTGATGTGGTATAATGTTACTTGATGATAGACTGAAATATGTTAAAGATGCATATTGTAAACTATTGAGCAACCATTAAAAAACATCAAAGTAAAACAAAAACCTTGGCATCAAATTTAAGCAAAAACAAACCCCCAAACAAAAAATAAAAGAAGTATAGCTATTGAGCTAAATTTACATATTATTTTGAAAACTATAAGATATCACTTACAAGAGCCTTGCTAGGTAGAAGATTCTTGGTTGTAGGCTTTCCTTTTCATCACATTTAAGTATCTGGTCATTCCCTTCTGGCCTGCAGAGTTTCTGCTGAAAAATCAGCTGATAACCTTGTGGGAGCTAACTTGAATGTTATTTGTGGCTTTTTCTTTGCTGCTTTTAATTTCTCTCTTTATCTTTAATTGTTGTCATTTCAATTACAGTATATCTTGGTGTGTTCCTTTTTGGTTCACTCCGTGTGGGACTCTTTATGCTTCCTGAACTTGGGTGACTGTTTCCTTTCTCAGATTAGGGAAGTTTTCAGCTATTGTGTTTTCAGATACGTTTTCAGCCCGCTTGTTTTTTTCCAATCTCTTGTGGAACTCCTATAATAGAAATAGGACTGTGATTGATGTTATCTCAGAAGTCTTTTAAACTGTCCTCATTTATCTTCATTTCTTTTTATTCAGCAGCAGTGATTTCCACTCCTCTATCTTCCAGCTTACTGATCCTTTCCTCTGTATCATATAGTGTACTGTTGATTTCTTCTAATGTTTTTCATTTCAGGTATTGTATTCTGCTTTTCTATTTGGTTGTTCTTTGCATTTTCTAACTCTTTGTTTCAAAGCTTCTAACTATTTACTCTGTGCATCCATCCTTCTCTCCTGAGTTCTTTCATCATCTTTACAACTGCTTTCTTGGGCAGATTGCCTATCTTCCCTTCACTTAGTTCTTCTGGGGTTTTATCTTGTTCCTTCATCTGAAGTACGTTCCTCTGCCTCCTCTTTTTGTCTAAATTGCTATGTGTATTTTTACCTATGTGGTAGGTTAGTTATGTTACTCTGCCTTATAGAAGTGGCCCTCTGTAGGAAAAGTCCTGTCCGTCCCTACAGTGCACTCCCCTCACCCAAGTTATATGCTCTCAGGATTTCCCTTAAGAGGACTGTGTGGGTCCTTCTGTTGTGGCAGGATGAGTAAGTGGGTGATCTGATAGGTTTGGTTGGCCCCCAGCCCAGTTGGTTCCCAGGCCTTGCCTTGTGCAGATGCTGCTGGTGCTGATTAGCAGGGCCTGGCTGTGAGGTGGCTGATGCAGAACCCCAGGGAACTCTGAGCCTAGTGCTGGCCCACTGGGGGGCATAGTCAGGGTCCCAGAAGACTCTAGGGCTTTTGCTCCCACATTGGTGGGTGAATCCAGGTTCTGGGGTTAGAACTGAACAACTGACAGGCCAGGCTGTGGAGTTGTGGTTTTCCTGGGTCTGGTGTCTGCTCCTGGTGGATGGAGACTAGACTAGATGCTAATACAGGCTTCCTGGAGGGCAGGGCTGTTGTCTGACCACTTGTGGATGGAAGTAGCTGGGTGTTTGTCTTGTGGTGAGCGGGGCCCTGTGGAGAGGCAGCTGTGAGCTCAGGAAGACCTTGTGCAACCTGTTTGCTGCTGGGTTAGGCTCTCTTCCTGCCTTGTTAATTGTTTGGCCTGGGGTGTACCAGCACCAGGGTCTATAGGCTATTGAGCAGGACCAGGGCTTGGCGCTAATAAGAGAGAGGGAGGGCCCGCCTGACGCTGCCAGCACGGGCTCTGGCTTCCACGCATGCGTGTGAATTGAGCTACCAAATATGGCTTCTCTGAGCGTCTGCGTTCCCAGTCGCCTGCCCCATCCTCTACTGGAGAGTCTCCAAGACCAGCAGGTAGGCCTTTCCTAGATGTCTGTCGAACTTCTACTTTATTCTTTGGGTCTTGCTGGTGAGTTTGTGTGAGGAAGTCTCGATCGCCAACAGGCATGTGGTGCTCTTGAAATTAAGCCCGGGGGATCTTCAAAGCCGAGCACTCTTCCTAGGTGCATTACCCCTGGCGAGGAGCCTGAAATGGGCCTCAGAATTCTCACTCCTGTGGGAGAAACTCGCGCTATAATTATTCTCCAGTTTGTGCATAGCACACTGGAGGGTATGGGGGTCGATTATATCATTAATTGCCCCTCTTGGTTGTTTTGTTGTTCAGTTCATTCCAGTTGCACAGTCATGTCCAACTCTTTGCAACCCCATGGACTGCAGCACGCCAGGCTTCCCTGTCCGTCACCAACTCCCGGAGCTTACTCGTGTTCATCCAGTCAGTGATGCCATCCAATCATCCCATCCTCTAGCGTTCCCTTCTCCTCCTGCCTTCAATCTTTCCCAGCATAGGGGTCTTTTCCAATGAGTCAGTTATTCACATCAGGTGGCCAAGTATTTGAGCTTCAGCATCAGTCCATGCAATGAATATTCAGGACTAATTTCCTTTAGGATGGACTGATTTGGTCTCCTTGCAGTCCAAGGGACTCTAAAGAGTCTTATCCAAGGCCACAAAAACATCGATTCTTTGGCGCTTAGCTTTGTTTATAGTCCAACTCTTACATCCATACATAACCACTGGAAAAACCATAACTATGACTAGACGGAGCTTTGTCGGCAAAGTAATGTCTCTGCCTTTTAATATGCTGTCTACGTTGGTCATAGCTTTTAATATAGCAAGTGTCTTTTAATTTCATGGCTACAGTCACCATCTGCAGTGATTTTGGAGCCAAAAATAAAGTCTGTCACAGTTTCCATTGTTTCCCCATCTATTTGCCATGAAGTGATGGGACCAGATGCCATGATGTTAATTTTCTGAATGCTGAGTTTTAAGTCAACTTTTTCACTTGCCTCTTTCACTTTCATCAAGAGGCTCTTTAGTTCTTCTTTGCTTTCTGCCGTAAGAGTGGTGTCATCTGCATATCTGAGGTTATTGATATTTTTCCTGGCAATCTTGATTCCAGCTTGTGCTTCACCCAGCCTGGCATTCACATGATGTACTTTGCATGTGAGTTAAATAAACAGGGTGACAATATACAGCCTTGACGTGGTTATTCCTTCATTTTCAGCAGTGGAAGATCTTTTCTGGTAGGTTTTGGGTTTTTTTCATGGATGGTTGTTCTGCAGATAGTGATTGTGGTGTGCTCATGAGAGGAAGTGAGCTCAAGTTCTCTTTACTCCGCCATCTTGACCAGTCTCCTAATCATTCCAATTAAATGGCAGAGATTGTGAGAATGAATTATGTAAACCCAACTATAATGCAGTCCTTAAGAGATGTCTTATGGTACCTGAAAATATATGTATTAATATTATTGTATATACTATACATTAGATGTTAAAAGAAATGATGGGAAAAGATAGACAATGCAATTACAAACTAATGATTGTGTATATTTAACAATGTAGAGTTAATGACAAATAATATTAGGAATAAAGAGTTGCTCTTTCATAATAACAAAAGGGTTAAGCATAAATAAAACATAAAAATTCAAAATGTTTGCATCTAAAGTCACAACTTCAAGTACTGATCAAAACACCAAAGGGAAACACACAAATCCAGTTATAGTTGAAAATGTCAGTTATTAAGAGAAAACTACACAGAAAATCAATAAGGATATAGAAAACTTGAAAAGCACTGTCAACTAACTGATGATTGAAAAACCTAGCAACAGCAGATATACATTCTATTCCAGGATATGGGGCATTCACCAAGATAGACCTTATTCCTAGCCATAAAGCAAGTCTCAAAAATGTAAGGGAACTGAAATCATATAGATTGTGTATTAAATTCATATCACAATGGAACTAAATTGGAAATCAATAACAGTTACTTTAAAATACCTAAATATCTGAAAATTAAATAGCCCTCTTCTAAATAACCCCATAGGTCAAAGAATAGATGACCAGAGAAATTAGAAATATACTATTAATTGAATAACAATGAAAACACATGTAAAATTTGTGTTTAAGTAGTGTTTAGAGGGAAATACTATTTTTAAATCCTTACTTTAATGAAGAAGCAAGGTCTAAAATCCGTGGTCCAAACATTGATCTAAAGAAGACAAAGAAACGCAAACTCCAAATTAAGAAAAAAAATTAGGAACGAACAGGTGTTAACAATATGGAGGAAATCAATGAGCTAAAAAGGCATAGGGTTTTTGATTTTTAGTATTTTCTTTGATACTTTCTTAAATTATCTGTGCTGTTCTATAATTCAAACTCCATGTCATATCTGATTTGTCTCTTCAGACTGTGGATTTTTAGCCTTTTAGCATGCCCTGTGTTTTTCTGTTGTTGTTGCTGAAACCTGAGTATGATATACCTGGTAATAGGAACTAAGGTAAAATAGGCTTTTAGCATGAGGTTTCATGTTAACATTAAACACAGCCCAACTAGGCATTGTCCTTTTTTCTTCCTTGTTGATTTTGGGTGTCCTGAAGTATTCCTCCTCAGATAGTCTCTTTTGATGCTTGTTCAGCTGTAATCTGCTATCATACTGAAGCCCTGTTTCATGATGGCAAGGTGTAGATAGGAGGGAAAATGTTCTATAATTGATTGATTAAATCCATCTGTTAGTGGGCCTGTGACAGTAAGCTTTATTATCTTCACAAGCGTTTCTTAGCTGTTCCCCTCTCCTTTAGGTTAGACAAGTCTAGAGGGGGCTGAAGTGGGAGAAATGCTCTTTCCTCAGGTGAGATCTGGTTCTGGTAAAGTCTTGTTCCCTTGGAAAGTAGGGCCAGCAGACCTTTGTTACGGAGAACACTGAGAGTATATTTCACAACGATTATCTTTCACCTTCTCTGCCAAAGCCACAAAGGTATCTTTCTCTTCTCTTCACCATCTTCTTGGACGTAAGCTTATAGAAGTATGAGAGATCTCCCCCAAAGACTGAAGTCCCCAAGAGTTTCTCATTCTCACACTAGTCCTCCTCACTCAGCCTCTAACAATTCACCAAAATTGTCAATCAGTGTTACCACCAGTTAATGGCTCCACCTGCTTCTGCTTCAGAAAAGTAGATCTTCGCTGTACAGTTCTGGATTTACCTGATTCTCATCAGATTCAGGGTGGTGGTTTATTTTTAGAACTCGTTTCTCGGAGTCCAAGAAAAGTCATTGTGGTTTTCAATTTGTTTATTTTTTATTTTTTTAAAGGTGGGAGTGATGACTTCCAGGCTAATTACATTTTGGATATGAAACCAAATCCATCTACTGAGTTTTTTTTTTACTTTGGTTATTTTCATTTTTAATCTCTAAAATTTCCATTTTGTTCTTCTTTATATATATATATATATTCTACTTTTGAGACTTTCTGTATTTCATTTATTTCAGGTATATTTGTAATTGCTCATTAAACATTTTAATGATGGCTGCTTGAAAATTCTTGTCAGATAATTCCAGCATTTGTGTCATCTGGTGTTGCATTCTGTTGAATTCTTTGCTCATTCAACTTGAGATGTTCCTGATTCTTTACATGACAAGAGTTTTGATTGAAATCGGGACATTTGGGGTGCTATATTATAATATACTGCACCTTGTTTACATCTGGCATTTTAGCAGAGCTTCCCTGACACCGCTCCACTGAGTGATGAAGGATGCCACATCATTACTACCAGATGGCAGTGGAAGTCCAAATTCTTCACTAGGCTTCCACTGATACCAATGTACAGCGGTAGGGGGTTGCCCAGTAGATCTCAGCTTACAGCACTCTGGCCATTCCTTGGGTCCTAACATCATCAGTTGGTCTGCCTTTTCTCCACTTTCTTATGTTTTATATATAACATCCAGGCTTTTAATAAATGGTTCTTGGTGTGAGGAAAAGTATATTTATTACATTACTAAAAACAAACAAACATAACATTTTTATGAGACCTGTAATACCTTAATGTGTGCTAAGTTGCTTCAGTCGTGTCCAACTGTTTGCATATAGACAATAGCCCGCCAGGCTCCTCTATCCATGGGATTCTCTAGGCAAGAATACTGGAGTGGTTACCATACCCTCCTGCAGGGGATCTTACCAACCCAGGGACTGAACCAGCTTCTTTTGTGTTTCCTCTCTTGCATGGCAGGTGGATTCTTTATCACTAGCACCACCTAATATCTTAAGACTAGAAACACACAAAGGTATTTTAGGAAAAGAAAACTACAGATAATATTCCTTTTGAACATAGATGCAAAAATCTTTTATAAAATCCTAAGCAATTTGGGAAATTTAGGAAAGCAGTATATAGAAAATATAATATATAGGGAAAACAACATTTGAAAAATTAATGTAATTCACTGTATTACATATGTAACTGTAAGAAAATGAATGATTGTCTCAAAATATGTAAAAAATTCATTTGAAAAAATTCAACACCATTGAATTCAGCACCACCAAAACTTTAGAAAACTAGAACTGGTCAGGAGCTTCTTAATTCTAATAAAGGACATCATTTACAAAGCTTCACTAATCCCATACTTGCTATTCAATGACTGAATACTTTCCCTCTTAAGATCAGAAACTAGAGAAAAATTTCTGTTCTCACCAATTCTGTTTAATGTTACACTGGATGTCTTAGATATTTCGGCAAAGCAAGAAAAAGAAAGAAAAACATACCAATTAGAATAAACACCACCAGGAAAATTAAAAAGCAGGTCACAGACTGAGAGGAAACATTCACTTTATGTATAACCCACAAAGTGCTTTGTATTTAGCATATGTTAAAAACTTACACAAATAAATAAGAAAAATCAACCTGAAAAATATGGGCAAAAGATTTAAATGAGTACTTCGCAAAAAATTACAAATGAGAAACATAAAGATACTGAACTTGACTCGTTATCAAGGAAATGCAAATTAAAACTCCAAAAAGACACCCTGTTCACTCACTAGAATGCTAAAACTAAAAAGAATGACAGTGCAAAGTGTGGGTAAAAATATGGCACAACTAGAAATCTCATAAACTGTAATTAAGAGCACAACTGTTATACTTTAGAAAATATTTTGGATGTTCTTTTAGAGTTCACTGTTCTCCTATTATATGATTCATCAATGTTATTTCTGTATTATTTTTTTCCTGAGAATGTCAAAACATATATAAACCCAGAGTTTTAAATGTAAATTTTAATAGCAACTTTATTCAAAATGATCTCCTGCCAGAGAAACCTATCTTAGAAATTTTCATCAAGAAGGTGGACCGCTCATGCAAAATTGAATTCAGGTATTGAGACTGATAATGCCACACACACAAAGAAGTTAAGTTCAGTCACTCAGTCGTGTCTGACTCTTTGCAACCCCATGAATCACAGCATGCCAGGCCTCCCTGTCCATCACCATCTCCCGGAGTTCACTGAGACTCACGTCCATCGAGTCGGTGATGCCATCCAGCCATCTCATCCTCTGTCGTCCCCTTCTCCTCCTGCCCCCAATCCCTCCCAGCATCAGAGTCTTTTCCAATGAGTCAACTCTTCGCATGAGGTGGCCAAAGTACTGGAGTTTCAGCTTTAGCATCATTCCTTCCGAAGAAATCCCATGGCTGATCTCCTTCAGAATGGACTGGCTGGATCTCCTTGCAGTCCAAGGGACTCTCAACAGTCTTCTCCAACACCACAGTTCAAAAGCATCAATTCTTTGATGCTCAGCCTTCTTCACAGTCCAACTCTCACATCCATACATGACCACTGGAAAAACCATAGCCTTGACTAGACGGACCTTTGTTGGCAAAGTAATGTCTCTGCTTTTGAATATGCTATATAGGTTGGTCATAACTTTTTTTTTTTTTTTGGTCATAACTTTCCTTCCAAGGAGTAAGCATCTTTTAATTTCATGGCTGCAGTCACCATCTTCAGTGATTTTGGAGCCCAGAAAAATAAAGTCTGACACTGTTTCCACTGTGTTTCCCCATATTTGCCATGAAGTGATGGGACCGGATGCCATGATCTTCGTTTTCTGAATGTTGAGCTTTAAGCTAATTTTTTCACTCTTCTCTTTGACTTTCATCAAGAGGCTTTTTAGTTCCTCTTCACTTTCTGCCATAAGGGTGGTGTCATCTGCATATCTGAGGTTATTGATATTTCTCCCGCCAATCTTGATTCCAGCTTGTGCTTCCTCCAGCCCAGCGTTTCTCGTGATGTACTCTGCATATAAGTTAAATAAACAGGGTGACAATATACAGCCTTGACATACTCCTTTTCCTGTTTGGAACCAGTCTGTTGTTCCATGTCCAGTTCTAACTGTTGCTTCCTGACCTGCATATAGGTTTCTCAAGAGGCAGGTCAGGTGGTCTGGTATTCCCATCTCTTTCAGAATTTTCCACAGTTTATTGTGATCCACACAGTCAAAGTCTTTGGCATAGTCAATAAAGCAGAAATAGATGTTTTTCTGGAACTGTCTTGCTTTTTTGATGATCCAGCAGATGTTGGCAGTTTGATCTCTGGTTCCTTTGCCTTTTCTAAAACCAGCTTGAACATCTGGAAGTTCACGGTTCACGTCTTGCTGAAGCCTGGCTTGGAGAATTTTGAGCATTACTTTACTAGTGTGTGAGATGAGTGCAATTGTGCAGTAGATTGAGTGTTCTTTGTCATTGCCTTTCTTTGAGATTGGAATGAAAACTGACCTTTTCCAGTAGAAAATCTAATTCACATAATGAGACTTTCTGGAGCACGTCGGACAAGTGCTCCCTGAAAATGATACATAAACAAATGAAAAGTGTTCAGTCTTGCAAATTATAAAGGCAATTGATGTGTGTATATGTGTGAAGAGCTAAAACCTAGAAAAATAGTATGACTCAAAGTCCTTGAATTTAAATTGTGAAAGTACTTACTAGTTAGATTAATTTGGGCAAATTACTTCATCTCTCTGTCCCTCTTTTTCTACTTCAGCAAATAGATCCCATAGTAGTACCTCTTGAGTTACTGAGAAAACTAAATGTGTAGACATACTACAATGCTTAGAACAGAGTCTAGGAAGAAATAAGCTATTGTTAAATACTGGCTTTTTTTTTTTAACAAGAATGTAGGGAGTTACTTTCATGCACAATTGCTAGAAATATAAATTATTACATTCTTTTTGATACTACTACAGATAAAATCCCTTTAAAGTGTGTATACATTAGTCCAACAACATCTCTGGGAATGTGTATGCAAAATTAATTTGGTGTATATGCAATTAATTCTGTCCAAGAATATATAACCAATATTTACAGAAGGAATAAAAACTGAAATAACACAAATACCCAAATTTCCAATTATAAGGGATTCAGTTTTGGGATAGTTGTATATTATTTCCTTAAATTTCCATGAGAATATGTAACAGTATGCAACAATGTACACTTCATATTAAGTGTGGAAGGATGTCAGATTGAGGATTAATGATAAATTGATGCAAAAAATATATATACACAGAATCAACAACAAAATGGTGGAACCTGATTAAGAACTTTCAGGACTCAAAGGAATTGTCTATATAGAAAGAAGGTAGAGCCATATGTAGGTGAAAAATCATATCTGTGTCACAAGCTGACTACATAGTAATCATTAACAATGCACTTTTTGAGCCTCAGTTTTCTAAGGATTAAAATGGAAAAATATAGAGGATACATATTAATTGTATGGATTTTTGTGAATACACTAATAGAGTTGATACATATTAATAGAACATTTTAGGTGAATGTATAAATTGTTATTCAAATTAATTTAAGAGACTTAAATGAGTAGATTAAGAAACCATTTTCTGGGATGGTAAAAGTAAGTGTTATAAAGATGGACAAACTAGCAAAAACTTAAGTTTTGCACATATCTATTCATAACATTACTAGGATATTTAAATACTCTTATCCTTCACTTGGCAAAAATTGTAAAAATGTCTAAGAAAATTCTGAAAAAAGGGAGGAGGGCAAAAGGATGGTATTAAAATATACCATAAAGCTATAATTATTAAAGCAGTGTGATTTCATGGGAAAAAAATAGATGTGGAATGGAAAATTATAGCAAATATATTTTTATCTCCTCTTATTGATATTGACATATGTGTATGTATCTATATAAGAGTTTACTATAAAAAGGTACAACTAAAAGCCACTAATGGATTTATTGTTAATCTAATATCAGAAAAAATGAATATATACTTGAAAAAGTTAGTTCCTTACCTCATACCATATCCAAAAGTTTATTTTAAAGATTAAGAAAATAAATGATAAAAAGTAAAGGAATATGAATATCTGATCTCTAAAGAGTTTCTTAATGAAAGTAATTACAAAGGAAAATATCACTAGCATAATTATATAAAACATATGTCTGAAATAAAAGTAACATTAGGAAACAGAATTTGGGAAATATCTTTAGCAAATATGACATAGTCTTGAGGGTCTTACTATATGTTATTTTTTGCCTTAAAAATTATTCTTCTATAACATTCCAAGCTGTCTTTATAACTTTTTGTTCTTTTTTAAAAATTTGTTTATTTGGAGGCTAATTACAGTACAATATTGTGGTGGTTTTTGCCATACATCAACATTGATCAGTCATGGTTGTACATAGGTCCCACCATCCTGAACATAGGTCCCAACCCATTGTCAGGGGACGTTCAACTTTAAGGAATCCAATATGTTGCACTTTTCTTCTTTTGTGTGCCATTTCTTAAGAATTATCTGTTCCTTATCAATTCCTATTCCAGGAACAAGTAGAGCTGCATGCAATTCTCAGGACTGAGATCATGAGAAAGGGTACCTGCCTGGATTCCTCTCAGTGGCTCTCTTCAATGACTCTTTTCAGCGTCAATGACCTTGTATGTATTAGACTATCCATTTTGTTGCAATTGAAGGGATTTCATCCTTTGTAATGGCTGAGTAATCAGTTTACTAAAGATGTATAAGCCTGCATTTTTGCTAATAAAATACCTTTGTTTCACTAGAGACTTGTAGAAACCTGCCAAGCCCCCTTTCCTACCCGGGCTTTAAAGACCTCTTCGAGAGGACACCCTATGCCTCCGTGAGTAGTACAAGCCCTGTCCTAGGGCTTTATTGGTTCTCTGTGTAACCCAGGAAATTCTAGCCTCTTTTTCTCTTTTGCTTCCTTATCGTTGACTCCAGACCACCAGGTTCCGGTCCATTAAAGGACCACAACAACCCATCCAGAGCACCAGCTCTGGATGCCCTGCTTCATTCATCGAATTTGCACTGGTCATCTATTTTACATATGGTAATATACATGTTTTAATGCTAATCTCTCATATTGTCTCACCCCTGCCTTTTCCCACAGAGTCCAAAAATCTGTTCTTTACATCTGTGTCTCTTTCGCTGTCTTGCATATAGGGTCATCTTTACCATCTTTCTAAATACCATATGTATACTTTAATATACTGCATTAGTATTTCTCTTTCTGGCTTACTTCATTCTGTATAATAGGCTCCAGTTTCATCCACCTCATTAGAACTGACTCACATGTGTTATTTTTTTATAGCTGAGTAATATTCCATTGTGTATATGTACCACAATAAAACCATTAATCTGCCAATGGACATCTAGGTTGCTTCCATGTCCTAGCTATTGTAAACAGTGCCACAATGAACATTAGGGTACATGTGTCTCTTTCAGGTCTGGTTTCCTTAGTGTGTATGCCCAGCAGTGGGATTGCTAGGTCATATGGCAGTTCTATTTCCAGTGTTTTAAGGAATCTTCACATTATTCTCCATAGTAGCTGTACTAGTTTGCATTCCCACCAGCAGTATAAGAGGGTTCCCTTTTCTCCACACCGTCTCCAGCATTTATTGTTTGTAGACTTTTTGACGGCAGCCATTATGACTGGTGTGAGATGGTACCTCATTGTGGTTTTGATTTGCATTTCTCTGATAATGAGTGATGTTGAGCATCTTTTCATGTGTTTGTTAGCCATCTGTATGTCTTCTTTGGAGAAATGTCTCTTTAGTTCTTTGGCCCATTTTTTGATTGGGTCATTTAGTTTTCTGGTATTGAGCTGCATGACCTGCTTACATATTTTTGAGATTAATTCTTTGTCAGTTGCTTTGTTTGCTGTTATTTTCTCCCATTCTGAAGGCTGTCCTTTCACCTTGCTTATAGTTTCATTCATTGTGCAAAAGCTTTTAAGTTTAATTAGGTCCCATTTGTTTATTTTTGCTTTTATTTCCATTTCTCTGGGAGGTGGATCACAGAGGATCCTGCTGTGATTTGTGTCAGATAGTGTTCTGCCTATATTTTCCTCTAAGAGTTTTATTGTTTCTGGTCTTCCATTTAGATCTTTAATCCATTTTAGTTTATTTTTGTGTATGATGTTAGAAAGTGTTCTAGTTTCGTTCTTTTACAGGTGGTTGACCAGTTTTACCAGCACCACTTGGTAAAGAGATTGTCTTTTCTCCATTGTATATTTTTGCCTCTTTTGTCAAAGATAAGGGGTCTGTAGGTGCATGGATTTATCTCAGGGTTTTCTGTCTTGTTGCATTGATCTGTATTTCTGTCTTTGTGCCAGTATCATATTGTCTTGATGACTGTAGTTTTGTAGTATAGTTTGAAGTCAGGCAGGTTGATTCCTCCAGTTCATTCTTCTTTCTCAAGATTGCTTTGCCTATTCAAGTTTTTTTTTGTGTTTCCATATGAATTTTGAAATTATTTGTTCTAGTTCTGTGCAAAATACCGTTGGTAACTTGGTAGGGATTGTGTTGAATCTATAGATTATTTTGGGTAGTATACTCATTTTCACTGTGTTGATTCTTCTAATCCATGAATATGGTCTATTTCTCCATCTATTTGTGTTATCTTTGATGACTTTCATCAGTGTTTTCTAGTTTTCTACATATATAGGTCTTTTGTTTCTTTAGGTAAATTTTATTCCTAGGCATATAAGTATTGTTAAACATTTGTAGATTTTGTAACTTTATAAGAACAAATAAGTTAATGAACAGTTAATAACAAGATTTAGCCTTAGAAACCAGGTGATTCGGGAGCATTGAAGAAAATCTAAACATATTCTTGACTTGAGTAGCAGAACTTCTAAGTAAAGAATCACACTGATTGTCCTGAGTTTCTTACTCTGTATATATAAGTATTTTAAAGTTGACATCACTTGAAAGGAAAAGGAAATCAAGGTCATAAGCAATGAATTGTTGATAAAATAAATATCAGTTCAGTTCAGTTCAGTCGCTCAGTCATGTCCAACTCTTTGCGACCCTATGAATCGCAGCACGCCAGGCCTCCCTGTCCATCACCATCTCCTGGAGTTCACTCAGACTCACGTCCATCTAGTCAGTGATGCCATCCAGCCATCTCATCCTCTGTTGTCCCCTTCTCCTCCTGCCCCCAATCCCTCCCAGCATCAGAGTTTTTTCCAATGAGTCAACTCTTTGCACGAGGTGGCCAAATATAGCTGATGTTAAAAAAAATTCAACCCCACTTATAATGAAGGGAATGCAAATTTTAAAAACTTCAAATGCTCGTGTCTCAGATTAAGAAAGCTATCCTGATTGTTAAATAGTACAGAAGGGCATGTCAGTGATGTTCACTCATTCCCTTTTGGGTCAGTAATGTTATGAGAGTTTTTCCCCCAAGAAATGTGAATTAAAATTTACACATAATGATATTTGAAATATAATTAATTATAATATAAGGAATAGAATGATTTTATTATTCTATATTAGAGAATAAATTAACACCCAGTCCTATGTTAAAATGGTACATAAAAATTAAATTTTTTTAGAAAGAATATTTAATGATATTGAAAGTAGTTATATTAAATGGAACAAGCAGAATGCAAAATTTTTATTATGTATAATATTTATTTTTTAAATTAATTTTTATTGGATGTAGTTGTTTTAAAATGTTGTGTTAGTTTCTACCATACAGAAAAGTGAATCAGCTGTGCGTACACATATATTCCCTTTTCTGGATTTCCTTCCCATTTAGGTCACCACAGTGAATCTAGTTCCCTGAACTATACTGTAGTTTCTCATTATTTATGTATTTTATGTAGTATCAGTAGTGAATATATGTCAATTCCAATCTCCTAATTCACCCCCACCCTTTTCCCCTTGGTATCCATACATTGTTTTCTATTTCTGCTTTGCAAATGAAATCATTTTTACCATTTTTTTAGATTTTATAATACATATATGCATTAATATATTATATTTGTTTTTCACTTTTTTATTTACTTCACTCTGTATGACAGTCTCTAGGTCCATTCACATCTCTCTAAATAACCCAATTTCATTCCTCTTTATGGCTGAGTAATATTCTATTGTATATATGTACCACATCTTCTTTATTCCTCTGTTGATGAACACTTAGGTTGTTTCTATGACCTGGCTATTGTAAATGATGCTACAATTAACGTTGGGGTGTGTATGTCATTTCGAATGATGATTTTCTCCAAGTATATGCCAGTGGTAGGATTGTTGGGCCATATGCTATTCTATTTTTAGTTTTTTAAGGATCCTCTATACTGTTCTTCTTAGTGGCTGTATCAATTTACATTCACACCCTCTCCAGCATTTATTGTTTGTAGAGTTTTTGTTAATGGCCATTCTGATTGGCAAGAGGTGATACCTCATTGTAATTTTGATTTGCATTTTGCTAATAATTAGTGATGTTGAGCATCTTTTCATGTGTTTGTGGCCATCTGTATGTCTTCTTTGGAGAAATGTCTATTTAGGTCTTCTTCCCATTTTTTGATTCTTTGTTTTTCTGATATTGAGCTGCATGAATTGCTTTTGTATTTTGGAGACTAATCCTTTGTCACTTGCCTCATTTGCAACTATTTTCTCCCATTCTGCGGGTTGTCTTTTCATCTTGTTCATGGTTTCCTTTGATGTGCAAAATATTATATGTATTCTTAATTCTGACTTTTAAAGTATTCATACAAAAAGGCTAAAAATATGGGCATGATTATGGGTATTATTTTTTCATAATTTTTTGTTATTCCAACAATATTTCTCTGCATTGCAATGTTATTTTTATAGCATGAAAAATATGCTCTATATAAAATTATTTTACAATGACCATCAAATCTTGAGTTAGTATATTATAAAAACATTTTTTTTAATTTTATTTTATTTTTAAACTTTACATAATTGTACCAGGATGGGGAACACATGTATACCTGTGGTGGATTCATTATGATATTTGGCATAACTAATATAAAAACATTTTAGATGATTTGTATAATTTGCTCCATTTGAGGCTTATAAAAAGGATGAATTTCATGAATATATTAAATACCTGGTTAGTTGAAGAATTCAAATAATTTTTCATGCTACTTTAAAAATATTTGGTTTGTATTTAGATGTACTTAACATTATAAAAACAAATTTCTGTTTGGCTCTTTCCTCCTACACTGAAGAACACAAAGTCCTAAAATGTGGAGGAGTTAGGAAACTCTGGAATTATCTTCTCAAGATGACAGAGTTTATTGTTAAAAATTATTTTTTAATAAAATATTTCCTTAGGTGGATACTAGTTAAATGCTGACACCTTGGCAATTGTCAATTTTTGACAGTGCTTTGTTTCTTGTGTTTGTTTTATCATTGTATAGTCAGTTGGAATAACAGTTTCTCTTGAGTTTTCATGGAGTTGCAGCAGGTTGAGAGCATTCCCTAAAATGTCCTTAGCAAGAGTGATTTTAAATAATACTAAGTTTTCTAATTTCTGAAAACATTCAGAATAACTGATAAAAAGGATTAAAATATTAGTCTCATCACATCTGTAGGTATTCTTGTAAAAGAAAGACAAATAAAAATATAACTTTTTCAAAAAGTAGGGAGTTTGAAAGATACCATGTTAGATGATGGATCCTCTTTCCTTTGAGCTACTTCTGTGCCAAAGGCCCATAAATACTGTCATTCATATATAAAACATTTAAAAAACTAATTATCAATATGCATACCTTTTCATATTCACTGGAAATGGTAGATATTTAACATGTGTATGTCAATTCACATGCTACTTAAATCACTCTATGGCATCCCTATCACATTTATTCAATATTTTTCTCTAACTATGTTTCTCCCCTCATTTTTTTGATTATTGGATTTTAGTTCTGTGTCCCATGTAAATTTACTCAAACAGGAAAAATACTACCATGATCCTCTTCCCGTGGAACAGGGACGTTTCCAGTGAGAGAGTCAAACATGCAAAACTAGAAATTGGTAAATAAGAAATCTAGACCAGTAAGAATTGGTATTTATTTAATTGGTATTTATTTATTTAAACAGTTACACTTGCTTGCCAGTGTGTTAACTGGTTTATATGGATTCATTTATTTAATCTTAAATCATTTTCATGAAACAGACTGATGAAGAAACTGATGACCACAGAGGTTATGAAACTGGTGTAAGGTCATATGGCTGGTAAATGGAATATCTGAGTCTGGAATCTGACTCTGCCTGGCCTCAGAGCCCACACTCTAAATTACCAAACTGTGCTAAGAGATTGGGAAGCAAGCTGAAAGCCTAGAAACCACCCAGTGCTTTGCTATTTTTTGTCAGAGGTTGGACTTATCACAAACAGAATCACTAGTTCATCCAGTAAGTTTTCTAGTATCATATCCCAACTGGTAAACAGGATCCCTATAGTGAGGTCTCAGAACAAACAGAGTTCTCCGGCAGAACAGGATGTATTCATCAGAAAACCTCCTGATAACTAGCTGTCCCACTGGCTGTTGAATAGTGGAATTAACTGGTATTGACCACAAATAATATGTGCAGCAAAATCATTTTAAGGCCATGTAGATGTGTACAAATTATGTCAGTCAATGTGCTTCATGGAATGAAATGGTAGAAAAATAATGGCCTTTGGAGTATAAATCACAGTTGTTCTTTAAAACTCATTACTTGAATGAGGTACTCTCAGAAATCTTTAGCTTTTCATTGTAGCATGGCCTCATAATGCCTGTGGAAGAGTTATTATGAGGAATAGTGACACTATTTTGAAAGCACCCATATGACACAATAAATCTGAACTATTGTGTATACTATGAGTAATAGGTATTATTTATAGAATAAAGAGGGCCTTTATCTGCTCTGTGTGGAGTTCTCACATTAAGAAAAGATGTAATGCATTATATGAGCAAAAAGGCATACATGCAAATGCATTTCTAATCATAAAATGTAAAAATAGGTATCTTACAATTAAAAGACAATTTTCTCAGTATGGAAGGGTGTGCTGATAATGTGTGTGTGAAAAATGACAGCATTAATTTCATTGTTCAGTCAACAAATTGTTATCCAGAGCCTAGTCTATTCTAGGTGGTAGAGATAGATTCAGTCTCTTTACACTCAAGAAAAGTAATGTGGGCATATACCTAAATCAGGCCATTTTTAATTGGTTTATTCTCATTTCAAAGTAGCAGGAAAGACCTGCTTGAGAAAAATGAAAACCTTACTTTAGGGCTTAAAAAACAATGAAGTAAAATGTGGTATCCATGAATAAGAAAATGTTTAAAATTTAAACTTAATTGACTAAACCCTGAATTAATTTTTTGAAAATGAGATAATCCTTAAAAAATATAAGGACAATTCAGTTGTAAAGTGAACTATTTCTGATTGAAAATCTTGACATCTAAACATGGTATATTGTGCATTTCAATAGTTAATGCCATACTAGTTATTATAATAGAAAATCTGCTCAAATTTAGTCATTTATCATGGTGAAAGTGACAGTAGTTCAGCTGTGTCTGACTGTGCGACCCATGGACCATACATGGGATTCTCCAGGCCAGAATACTGCTGTGGGTAGCAGTTCCCTTCTCAAGGGGATCTTCCCAACCCAGGGATCGAACCCAGGTCTCCCATATTGCAGGGGTATTCCTTACCAGCTGAGCCACCATGGAAGCCCAAGAATACTGGAGTGGGTAGCCTATCCCTTCTCCAGTGGATCTTCCTGACCCAGGAATTGAACTGGAGTCTCCTGCATTGCAGGTGGGTTCTTTACCAGCTGAGCTACCAGAGATGCCCATAATTTAACATAGTAATAATTCATATTTTGCACACAGAAAGGTCAATATAAGTGTCCATGTCGGTTTTTAGAGGGATCTAGACTTTTTGCCTGGGGCTTCCCTGGTGGCTCAGATGGTAAAGAATCTACCTGAAATGCAGGAGACCCGAGTTTGATCCCCAAGTTGGGAAGATCCCCTGGAGGAGGGAATGACAGCCCACTCCAATATGCTTGCCTGAAGAATCCCATGCACAGAGGAGCCTGACAGGCTACAGTCCAAGAGGTGGCGAAGAGTCAGACACAACTGAGTGACTAAGCGCACATGCAGACTCTTTGCCTAAGTATATCATCTTCAACCACATAGCTTCCAGAAGTCACTGGATAATGGAGAAGAACATGAGAGATTTAAGTCTGCAGCCTTGGAAATGATGGACCGTATTTCCAACCACATTCCAGTGGTTAGAACTTACTATCAGGGAGACTACAGTGTAGGTCAGTGGTATTCAATTTGTGGTCCATGCACTGGCTGCCCATCTGCAAAACTATTTGTTACTGATCTTTGATAAGATCAGAAACTTGTTTTGGATGTAAATTAATTATGTATGTCACTAAGGACACTGTTGAGTATAGTGACAACTAATCTTGATGAAGGAAGCCATTTATTGATTTACGGTCTGGTATAAACTTCTCCAGTACTTTGGCCACCTCATGCAAAGAGTTGACTCATTGGAAAAGACTCTGATGCTGGGAAGGATTGTGGGCAGGAGGAGAAGGGGACGACAGAGGTTGAGATGGCTGGATGGCATCACTGACTCGATGGACGTGAGTCTGAGTGAACTCCGGGAGTTGGTGATGGACAGGGAGGCCTGGCGTGCTGTGATTCATGGGGTCACAAAGAGTCGGACACGACTGAGCGACTGATCTGATCTCATCTGATAAACTTCTAGTCGTGAACCAGCACTTTGAGTAGCACTGACTTAGCTGTGTGCTCCGGAGAAAGAGGAAACAG
The DNA here is from genome assembly GCF_019923935.1 of Bubalus bubalis. Classification (NCBI taxonomy): domain Eukaryota; kingdom Metazoa; phylum Chordata; class Mammalia; order Artiodactyla; family Bovidae; genus Bubalus; species Bubalus bubalis. The sequence goes on along the minus strand of NC_059164.1, from coordinate 27,420,929 downwards.
ATTTGATGACCAGTTAGCCAGCTTTTGCTACATCCAACAGTATAGTTTAGATAGACATATATGCGGGGGTGATAATTGAGTCTGGGTTTTAAACATCTTTGAAGTCTTTTAATATTAAAATATATTACATAAATGAAAAATTATTTGCAATAGGTTAGTTTTTATAATGTTTGAAAATATTAAAGCATTGGCAAATTAAGAATGATTTAAAATAAACAACAATATAGGTTAACTGATTATCCTTACTGTAAATTTTAAAAATCAAATCTTACTGTAATTTTAACATGTAGCAGTTATGTTACACACACTCATATAGCTCTTGTTAACTGATTGCTAAGTCACTTCAGTTGTGTCTGACTCTATGTGACCCCATAGACGGCAGCCCACCAGGCTCCCTGTCCCTGGGATTCTCCAGGCAAGAACACTGGAGTGGGTTGCCATTTCCTTCTCCAATGCATGAAAGTGAAAAGTGAAAGTGAAGTCGCTCAGTCATATCCGATTCTTAGCGACCCCATGGACTGCAGCCTACCAGGCTCCTCTGCCCATGGGATTTTCCAGGCAAGAGTACTGGAGTGGGGTGCCATCGCCTTCTCCACTTGTTAACTGAGGTAACTCAATTAACTCATATTAAAGCTAAAAATGTGAGACTTGACATGAAAGGATGCTACAAAAAGCATTACAGATAAGAAAATAGCTGCATTTGAAGTAAATATTTGCTGTATCTCAACTATGTAATTCATCAGGTTCTTCCTATTTCTAAAATAAGGATTCTTTTCAGGATTTTAGACATAACTCTCATGAAGTATACCAAAGGAAGGATATGAGATAAAGTATGGATAATTAAACAGCAAAAACAAGGAAAGGGAAGACATTTAGAGAGTGACTTCATCTGTTTGAAGAGAATTTTCAAAATATAATGATGTCCACATTTAATGGTAGCACAAGACATATTAAAATTTTAAATATCTTTTGGATTAGTCACCATTTTGATTTATCCACCCCATGTTTCTGTCTTTTAATGTGGAGAATCGAGTGTTTTCTGGCTTGCATGTTGTACCATTATTGTGACTTAATAATTGGGGCATGGAAGGGGACCAGCATAATCATATGGAAGAGACAGTACTGCCACGTTGTAAACATGGGTGTATGCAGTACATGGAAGGGAGAAAAAAGTGACTTATACCATGTAGGAAAAATCAAAAGTGCCTGCAGATGGAATTAATGGAATAGATTTAGGTTGCACCTGTAGACTATGTTTGACATTCCTCTCTAAAACATCTCATATGGAAAGCCCAGTCTGTTCTGGTTAATATAGCTTTGACATACTCAGTGAATTCAAATCTAGATTGCAGAATATTTACACTGGTCAAAGTTATTTCGATAATTTAGAATGAAGTGAATCTCGGGGATGAAAATGTAAAGGTGTAGCTTTTAATATTCATAAAAACTGAAGATTCAAAAGTGAGAAAACATAGATCCTAGTGTAGCTCTGGTTCGATGTAGAAAAATAATTTCACCACTCGAGATTTTGGTTTCTTCATCTGTATTAAAAAAGTTTACTCCAGATGTTTTTTTGATATTTTTGCTGTGCTATGTTTTAATCACAGAACATCAAGGGCCTCTTGGTAGAAATCTTGAGAATCACATGAAAGCAGAAAGCTGGAGCTTAATGGTAATATAGGATTTTTTTTTGTATCAATGATACTTAAACGATGCACTCAGATATTAAGCCAGAAATTTCAGAGCCATCCTTTATATTCCTCTGAATGGAATGTATTTCCTCCTTGAGTTCACTCCACCCCAGCTTCAGTTTTATTATCAGTGTTTATTGAGGGCTTCACTTGGAGCAACGTGCTGTGCTTAGTCGGTCAGTCATGTTTGACTCTTGTGACCCCATGGACTGTAGCCTGCCAGGCTTCTCTGTCCATGGGGATTCTCCAGGTAAGAATGCTGGAGTGGGTTGCCATGCCCTTCTCCAGAGGATCTTCCCAACCCAGGGATCAAACCCAGGTCTCCCGCATTGCTGGCAGAATCTTGCTGTCTGAGCCACCAGGGAAGTCCGTGAATACTGGAATGGGTAGCCTATCCCTTCACCGATGGATCTTCCTGACCCAGGAATTGAACTGGGGTCTCCTGCATTGCAGGTGGATTCTTTACCAACTGAGCTACCAGGGAAGCTCCCACTTGGGGCAATAGGAGACCTCATTTCTTTTCCTTCAGACCTCTTTTCTCTTTTCTACCTTCCACTGTTAGTGTTTGCTCTTACTCTGTCTCAGCAAAGCATAATATAACTGCTTTGCTTTCCTCCCTGCAACAGTACAAAGGTAAGAGGTTCATTTTCAGCCACTTCTGCCTCTGAAACATTGGGACTGAAAATAAGTATGGCAGAATTTTAACAGTTGAAGAGGCAACTATCTCATGAATGATCCACACTGACTTCCATCATTTCTTCTTCTTTTTTTTTAATTAATTTATTTTAATTGGAGCCTAATTACTTTACAATATTGTGGTGGTTTTTGCCATACATTCACATGAATCGGCCATGGGTGTACATGTGTTCCCCATCCTGAACCTCCCTTTCACCTCCCTCCCCATCCCATCCCTCAGGGTCATCCCAGTGTACCAGCCCTGAGCACCCTGTCTCATGCATTGAACCTGGACTGGTGATCTGTTTCACATATTCACCAGTGGAAAGTCAGATTCCCTTTATGGTCTTTACTGGATAGTCAGAATCTCTTTTGAAAACTAGAAACATTTTTGAAAAGAGTTCTTAAACTCTTAGTCTCAGGAACCCTCCTTAGAAATTATCGAGCTCCCCAAAGAGTTTTTTATCTGGGTTATATGCATTAATATTTACTTTATTAGATATGAAAACTTAGAACATAATTTCCTAAAGAATAACTGTATTTTCTGAGTAAGAAGTTTAGTGAAAAGAGTGACATGATGTTACAAGTTTTGCAAATCTTTTGGTGTCTGATTTAAGGAAAAACTCAGCTACATATTGCTTCTACATTCAGTCCGCTACAGTGTGTTTTAATTGGCATATGTGGTAAAAATCTGGCTTCACAAAGATATGTAGTTGGGCAAAGGAGGGGTATTTCACTAGCCTTTGTAATTAGCAACATTATTCTTTGATAGTATACCAAAACTCAACAATAGTGGTAACTTAAAGATTAGTTTAAATTTGGGATTTGAAACCACATCAGTGCATTTTTCATCTCTGTTCCATTAAAATCTATTCATATACCTTTTACTTTGAATAGATCTTTTACCACTGTGTGATTTTGTAACATTATATATTGATCATTTGGAAAATAGTGGTTCAAGTTATGCAGAACTTCTAAATGCGGACACATTTTACTATACAGAAAAACCCCTCACATTCATTAATATCACCAATCTCATCCAGAAATCTTAAAGTATTAGGAAGCTGTCAGATTCATAATGGTTAATGCAAGTTTTCCAAAACTGAAAAAATCTATTTGAAAGATTGAATTTTATCATTGGCAACAAATGTGAAATTGAAAAATTATTTTAGAGTGACAAGCCCATTTTGGTAAACTTTGAGGAAAATAGCTGGTAAATATCCAAGGCCAAAGAGCCAGTTTGTCTGGCAGTCATTCTTTCAAGTAAAAAAATGACCCTAATTGCCCTTTCTATATCCTTTCTTGCTCAGGATACTCCAGCAAGAAAGGGTGTTCTTATGCCAATTGTCTTACACAGGGTTGTCACAAAACAAATATTCAATATATAGTTTTTAATAAATATTGCGTAGTATTGTGATATCACTGATATACCAGACCAAGTTAGGCAGTTGTCCTTTCCCCTGATGCTAGAGTGTCCAATTCTGAAAGTCACCTGTCATCTGTTTAGTGTACCTTAATGGACATAGGTGAGTCTGTTTTATATACATATTATTGTTTTTAGGCACCATTTATTTAAGGGAGTTAAATTGATAATAAAAATCTGTTCCCTGTAAGAGCTTGCATTTGCTTAAATTCTTAATATATCTCAAGTTTTCTGAGACTAAAAATTACCCCAACCACTAGAAAGAAAGGTAATTATGTGAGACAATAGAGCTGTGAGATACCATGACAACAGCACTCATATTGCAATACACAAATGTATCAAATTAACACGTTGCACACCCTCAATTTACACAATGTTATGTGTCAAATATAGTCAGTAAAAAAATAAATAAATCCAGGGAAGATCAAGAGAAATTCTAGTGCCTTCTATTTAAAGGTTTTCTAATTTTGGATAAATAGATTTAGCCTTATAATACTACTTTAATGATAATTTATACTATATTAAAAGTTCTCCATTTTAAAAATAAATAAGCCTCAAGAATGACCATGACATATTCATGTTCAGCATTATAGAATTTTACTTCCTATCATTTAAGTCTCATACCTCCAGCAAAATCTTAGGGTTTATTTCATATTATTTTTAATTTTTATTATTTCATTTTATAGTTTCATTAGGTTACTTCTGGCTGTGCTGGATGTTGGTTGCTGCCCAGGCTTTTCTTAGCTGGGGCGAGAGGGGGCTGCTCTCTAGTTGTGGGTGTGCTGGCTTCCCTTTGGTGGTGGCTTCTCTTGTTGAAGAGCACAGGCTGGGCACTGGGCTCAGTAGCTGCACCTCATGGGCTCCAGAGCACAGGCTCGATAGTTGTGGTACATGGGCTTAGCGGCTTCATGGGATGAGGAATCTTCTGGACTAGGGACCAAACCTGTGTCCCTCATACCAGCAGGCAGACTCCCTACCACTGAGCCACCAGGGAAGCCTATTTCTTCTTCTTTTTTTTTTTAATCAAAAAGAAATATCAGGAGAAATGATCACTTGGTAATGAGAAACAAGCTAAAATATTCCAATACTCATGAGTTGGGATAATGGAAAAATATAATAGTGGAACCAATTTGTGTCCTTTCTTTGATTTAAATTTATAAAAACTACACTGACTTAGTTTCAGAATTTTTATAAACATTATCCTGTTACTGGCTTTATTCTAGATATGTATAGGTATAGCAAAACATAGAACTAAGTAAGCACTTAAGCACTTACCAAGGGTATTTTATCACTGCAGAAAGGAAAACCGATTTTTGTTTTCCTAAGCAGAAGATTTGGAGGTCCAATTTGGAAAACTGCCTCCACGCTTTTTACCTAATTCTGATAGATGGACGATCATGAATGTCTAGCAGCCACTATTGCTTTGGGAGAATGGAGTGTAGAGAGTGGTGTGTGTGTGTGTGTGTGTGTGTGTGTGTGTGTGTGTAAGTGTGTGTGTGTGTGTGTGTGTGTAAGTGTGTGTGTAAGTTCTCCGGAAGCCAACATAAAGACCTTCTAGGGTATTATTTCTTGTGTTCAGAAAACTAGGCAAGGAGAAAGATTGCTGGCTTCAGTAAAACCTAAAAATACATCCTAGGTTAGGATTGTGCCTTCAGGTATATAATATTTTTTACTCTAGCCTGTCTTTCTTAGAAAATAAACTTCTAGTGGTGGCAGAAGTATAATTCTTAACCTGATTGTCATATTCTTCCAGCTTCATTTGCACCTACCAGAATTCAGTTGAATGTGAGAAAATGTAACTGTTTCTGCAAATAAATGAATCATTAAATAGACTTTGAACTGACAAGTAAAAGACTGTTGGAATGCTTATAAGCTTGTTATTCTTCTTTATTCTTCATGGGTGTTCAAAAAATGTGGATTCTTGATAAAACTTGTTAAAATCATATTAAAAATCATAATAAAATCATATTAATACTTGTTAAAATCCAAAGAACCCATATCTACAAAGAAGGATAAAATAGATTGAGGTTTAGAAGTCACTTGGCCTTTTTTTTGAGGGAGGGGGGGGCGGGTGTAATCTCACAACAGTTAACTTCCTTGAGCTTCAGGATCGCCATTTTTAAGACATGAGAAATAATATCTTGTGAATATCAAAGGACCTATTATATGTTTAAATATGTAATATGGCCCCTGACATAATATAGACATTTTATAATTTTCATTTTCTTCCCTTACATTTCCCAAGATAATATTCCAAGTAAAATTGTTTTAATTAAATTCATCATCCCATAATCATTGGAAATTAAGAATGGCAATGGGGCTAAAATAACTAGGAAATAGCCTCAATATCAGGAATTGAGAGTTTAGAAAGGTAAAAATATAATTTCTGAGCCAATAGGAAAATTTTAATAGGAAAGCAACACTCTTCAATGGTTTGGTTCTTTCAGATGTAGCAGAATTGCTCTCCTAATTAAGTGGCAGTTACTGCCATTATACATCATTATGTTTAAATGGAGTATCTGGAAGATGTCTCAGTTAGACAGTCCTCCCAATTAAGTGTCCTATAGGTTAATAGGAATTGCTTCCTTTCCCTCAGATAGTGTGGTTTGGGAAAAATACCTAAGTCCCAGTCTTTAAAACGTCAAAATTATGTTTCTCAGTTAATACTCCATAAAGTGGAAATGGGAAAATTTGCCATGACCATCATGGTTTTTGTCAGTCTGGCTGCAAAACATGAAGACAACTGCATTCTGAGTTACAGTATGATATACATTTTGAGACAAAATAATGCATAGAGAAATACCAACAAAACTCTTGAGTTAAAATCTGACAGTTGTTAGATTATCCACCATATTATGATTATTCAGGTTTGATGCAGTTTATAACATATAAATGCTGAGCTTTTGAACTAGCTGCAAAGAAGAACACTTTATAGAAGAATGGTGCATTCGCAGATAATCATACTGTATGCAGCAGAAAATATTTTGCCCTGTGGCATCGAGACATTGAAAAATGTGGCCGTCGCATAGAGGATGTTCAACACTCCTTGGCAACTACTATGCCACTAACTTTTGCACGTGCTGGTGATTCTTAAGTCACTGGAATCCTGGAATTTGGTTTACAAAATTTATAGGTTACAAATGTGTAAGCTAAACACTTTGGATGAATCTAAGACCTGATATTTCATTCCACTTATGCTACCTCAAGCTATTTCTTGTCTGGGAAGAAGTCACAGAAGGCAAACACATCTTGCTCTTCAGGACACACACACCATACACAACAGAAAAATATAAGGGGAGAACATTTCCCAAGGACATTATTAATGTAATTTTGCCAGGTAGTCTAGAAAATCTCAGGATATTTGCATCTTTTAAATATCAGCACAGAGCCAGGAGTTGAAAATAGTGCAAAAATTTTTAAAAAGTCATTCATTTATTATGTACTCATAAACCTAGGTTTTACATTATTAAAAGGAGTATACTCAAATTACATGTAACAATGGTACTCTTAACAATCCTCCTTATCTCTAACAAGCTCAGTCTACTACTTGGCTTTGTTTATGGTGGTTTTGTTGCCAGGTCGTGTCCATTCTTGTAACCCCATGGACTCTAAGGGGTCTGCCTGGTTTCTCTGTCCATGGGATTTTCCAGGCAAGAATACTGGAGAGGGTTTATCATTTCCTTTTCCAGTGCTGTGGCTGCATGGGCTGGGAAATGAATGAATCCTTAAAATGCTTGTGATAAATATTCATATGTTTTATGTAATTTTCTTAAAAAGCAGATGTCATTTTTAAGAGTTAAGAAATGTGAGAAAATCTTTTTTTTCTCATTTGAAAATGGAACCTTTTCTAATTGATAAGGTGATGGTGATTCTTTATTGGCATTCTTTCTTTGGCAGAATACACACACACACACACACACACACACACACACTTGATAAGAAGAACCTAAATCATGAACAACCCTGCAAAATTTGTCAATAAGGTCCATTTTCCAAGGAATTGAGGGTTTCAGTCTCTAGATAAGGCTGAATCTTGGCAATCAAGGTGATGCATTGTAGTGGAAGCTTTAGGGATATTAAAAATTGAACCAAAACTTACGTGTCCATCTTCCTCAAACAGCCTAGGGCACCTTTCATAGAGCCTAACATGATGTCAGAAACAAAGATGGAGATCTCTGGTGGACAAGGGCTTGTGGGCCCAGACCTCATTTCATGGGATGATGTTTAATCCTGACTGTCAGCAGGCAGACTTGCATTGTCAGCCCCTTCAGGGTTTCCTCAGCTGTAGAGCATTGTCTGGGCCCTAGGCACAATTTTCCAGAAGCAACTCATATCTAGTGACTAGTCACAGGGTGACATAAAACCTTGACCATTTCGGCTCAGTGCTAGATATCTCTGAAGAGCTATTCTAATTCCAGACCTCCTTGTGGTGTTGGCAGAGGCTTTGTAGGGTTTGCATTCCCAAGCTGAATTCCCTCTGGCTCTTTCTACTTCATCTCTTTCCCTTCCAGTGGTATTAATTCCTGAAAACTTCGTCTCAGCCTCTGCTCCCAGAGACCCTAACCTGCAATAAGCACAATACAAACTTGTTGCCTTTCTGGGTTTCCGTATCTCTATTTGCTCCTTTTCTTTGTTTGTTTGTTTGTTTTGTGTCTAATGGCTTCTGTTAGATAATACCTTAATTCTCAGGGTCTGTTTGGCCTGAAGATATCTGTCCTTCTCTTTGAATCATCTAGTAAACCCTGTGTTCTAAGGCTAGGCATTCTTTGTGATAAATCTACAGAACTATTATCAAAAACTGCATGCAGTAGGATCTGTGTGTATTTGCTACTGATGAAAACGTTATCCACAAAGTTACTTAACTCACTTTTTAAAGAGAGGGACTTAACTGCACTTATTTAAGGGATTTTTATGTACCAAGGAGAGTCAAAAATTAATGACTTAAGCATTCAGCTGGATGACCTAGGGAAATAACAAAAAGTCCCATAGAAACAATAAATAATTAAATAAGAGCAAAAATTAATGAAATAAAGCAGAGGTCAGCAAACTGTAGCCTTTAGCCCTGTTGACTATTTTGTAAATAAAGTTTTATTGAAACACATTTATGTCAGTTCATTCAGTATTGACCATGCCGCTTTCATCCCACAATGTAAGTGTTGAGTAGCTGTTATGGTAGCCATATGATCTCTATAAAACACAGTTAAAAATATTTACTATATGGCCTTGACAGAAAGAGAAAACAACTGATTCAGAGAAATGAAAGCATAAAAGTTTAATCTCAGAAAAGACTTATAAATAGACAAAATTTTGGTGAGACTAAGAAAATTACAGAAGGCATAAATAATCATTATTAGAAATAATAAAAGGAGCATAATCTGATATAGTAAGAGAAAATTATAAAGAAATGTATATCATTACATTTGCAAACTTGGCAGCAGTGGTCAAATTCCTAGGAAGCTATAACTAAAATTACTAAAGACATATGAATTATCTCGATAATGATGTAGGAGTCACTAAATTGGTAGTTAAAAATTTTTAAATGTATTTTCATTGGAGGATAATTGTTTTACAGTATTGTGTTGGTTCCTGTCATAAACAAAGATGAATCAACCATAGGTGTACATATGTCCCCTTCCTCTTGAACTCCCCTCCCACCTCCAGCGCCATCCCACTTCTATAGGTTGTCACAGATCACTGATTTGAACTGCCTGAGTCATACAGCAAATTCCCACTGGCTATCTGTTTTACATATGGTAAGTGTATTAATGTTTCCATACTATTCTCTGCATTTATCCCACCCTCTCCTTCCCACCTCCACCGCCCATGTCCATAATAAGTGTGTTCTCTATGAGGTTCATCAGTACCGTCTTTCTAGATTCTATATATGTGCGTTAATATATGATATTTGTTTTTTCTTTCTGACTTCACTCTGTGTAATAGGCTCTAGGTTCATCCACCTCATTAGAATTGACTCAAATGTGTTCCTTTTTATGGCTGAGTAATATTTCATTGTATATGTGTCACTGCTTCTTTATCTACTCATCTCTTGATGGACATCTAGGTTGCCTCCATGTCCAAGCCATTGTAAATAGTGCTGCAATGAACACTGGAGTACATATGTCTTTTTCAATTATGGTTTTCTCAGAGTATATGCCCAGTAGTGGGATTGTTGGGTCATATGGTGGTTTTATTCCTAGTTTTTAGAAATCTCTATACTGTCCTTCATAGTGGCTGTGTCAATTTACATTCCCACCAACATTGCAAGAGGGTTCCTTTTTCTCCACACCCTCTCCAGCATTTATTGTTTGTAGACCTTTTGCTCATGGCCATTCTGAGTGGTGTGAGGTGATATCTCATTGTAGTTTTGACTTGTCTTTCTCTAATAATGAGCAGTGTTGAGAATTTTTCATGTGTTTTTTAGCCATCTGTATGTCTTCTTTGGAGAAATATCTGTTTAGGTCTTCTGCCCACTATTTGGGTTGTTTGTTTTTCTGGTATTGAGTTGCATTTTCCCAAATAGAAAACATTAGGTCCAATTTGTTTTCACAGGCAAGTTCTTAGAACACCTAAGAAACAAAAAGAAGTTGATACTATACAAATTACTCCAGAGAGGATAAAAATAGAAAACACTCCCTATTTATCTTAGGTGGCTTAAATAACTATATTTTCAAATGTAGATAAGAGTACAAGAAAGGAAATAATAGGTAACTCTCACTTAGATAAATGCAAAAATTTGATAAAATGATAGTTTAAAACCCCTCAAGTCATGTATACAAAAACTCATGAAATAGAACTCATGAGGAAATTAATTACTGGTCATCATATTAATACATGATCAGAGAAACTCATGGGATCACCTCAGTAGATGAATGTAATGGTTAATTTTACATGCTAACTTGACTGGGCCATATAGTGTCCAGATATTTGGTCAAACATTATTCTGGGTGTTTTTGTAAGGAGTTAACATTTAAATCAGTAGGCTAAATAAAGAAAATTGTTCTTCATAATTCTGTGGGTTTCATCCAGCATGTTAAAGGCATGAATAAGACAAAAGACTGGCTTTCCCCTGATAAGAAGTCTCTGCCTGGTGGCCTTCAAACTGAGACATAGCCTTTTCCTGCTTATACAGCAATCTGTCAGCCTTCAGACTCAGACTTGAACTGGGGCATCAACTGCATATTTTAGACTTGCCAGCCCCTATAAGTGAGCAAACCAATTGTTATTCCCACCTAATTTAGTCTTCATTAATAAAAATATCAAAAAATTTTTTGTAAAACTCAATGAGTTGATAGTAAAATTTACATGAAAAAACAAATGATTAAGAAATGCTAGGACAACTGAAGGGCAACTTGGTACAACTTGCTTCATAAGCTACTTAAAGTTATCATCAAGTTCTAGTAATTAAGGTAGTATAATATTTGTACAGGGCTAGGAAAAAACCAGGCTCCCCAGGTGGTGCTAGTGGTAAAGAACCCACCTGCCAATGCAGCAGATGTAAAGAGACATGGGCTCAATCCCTGGGTCAGGAAAATCCCCTGGAGGAGGACATGGCAACCCATTCCAGTATTCTTGCCTGGAGAGTCCCCTGGACAGAGGAGCCTAGTAGGCTGCAGTCCATAGGGTCTCAAAGAGCTGGACATGACTGAAGCAACTTAGTAGTAGCATTAGCAGCAGAAAGAGAGCAATGGAACAGATTTATATACAATAGGAGAAATGTACAAAAATATCCATAAGAGTATTTTTCACACTAGCAAAAATCTAGAAACAGTGCAAAGGGTTCATCAATCAGTAATGGATAAATGGAATTCATTGACACAATGGAATACTATACAGCAGTCAAAATAAACTGTGCAAATATAAAACAATATGTGTGCATTGCAGCAATATGATTTTATATGAACAAGCCTAAAAATAGTAAACATTTTATCCTTTTGATACATTGAAAAGAGCTAAAATAAGATATACTTGCAAAAGAATACTTACATAGGTGTTAAATCTGTGAAAAAGTAATGCATGGGAAGGATGGTAAACATAAAATTCAAGAGAATGACTATCTTGGGGAGAAGTCAAAAGAATGGAATGGTAGGCAAGCAGTATTGTCAGATTTAAGTAGTTTTCAAAGTCCTGACTTTTGTTTTTTTTTGCTGAATTTTAGGTCGGGGCTTATGAATGATAAATACAAATGTATAAATAACTATATAAAGGAAAGTAGACCATGCAGTGCTAAAAGTTGGTTATGAACTAAAGGATTATGATGGGGCTTCCCTTGTAGCTCAGTCGGTAAAGATCTGCAATGCAGGAGACACAGGTTCAGTTCCTGGGTCGGGAAAATCCCCTGGAGAAGGAAATGGCAACCCACTCTGATATTCTTGCCTGGAGAATCCCATGGAGAGAGGAGCCTGGCAGGCTGCAGTCTATGTGGTTGCAAGAGTTGGACACGACTGAGCAACTAAGCACACTCAAAAGGATTATGACTAGTTCAATTTTGCATAACCCCAAACATACGGAAATGAAAATAAAATTCTGACTTAACAATGGGATTCCTAGTAACATCTCACATTCCTTTTGGAACTAAATTCAAATCAAATGAAAATTTCTAAAATAGATACTATTTTTTATCATTATTGCAGTGAGTGAGTGTTACGTCCATCTTGTAGTTGTTGTTCAGTTGCTCAGTCGTGTTCAACTCTTTGCAAGCCCATGGACTGCAGCATGCCAGGCTTCCCTGTCTTTCACTATCTCCCAGAGTTTGCTCAAACTCATGCCCATTGAGTCGGTGATGCCATCTAACCATCTCATCGTCTGTCACCCCATTATCCCCCTGCCCTCAATCTTTCCCAGTACCAGGGTCTTCTCTCATGAGTCAGTTCTTCCCATCAGGTGGTCAAAATATTGGAGCTTCAAGTTCAGCATCAGTCCTTCCAATGAATATTCAGGACTGATTTCCTTTAGGATTGACTGGTTTGATCTCCTTGCTTTTCAAGGGACTCTCCAGAGTCTTTTCCAACAACACAGTTTAAAAGCATCGATTCTTCACCACTCAGCCTTCTTTATGGTCCAACTCTCACACCCATACGTGACTACTGAAAAAACAGAGCTTTGACGATAAGGACCTTTGTCAGCAAAGTAATGTCTCTTCATTTTACATTGTCTAGATTTGTCATAGCTTTCTTTCCAAGGAACAAACGTCTTTTAATTTCATGGTTGCAGTTACCATCCACAGTGATTTTGAAGCCTGAGAAAATGAAGTCTGTCACTGTTTCCATTGTTTCCCCATCTATTTGCCATGAAGTGGTGCAACTGGATGCCATGATCTTTGTTTTTTGAATGTTGAGTTAAGCCAGCTTTTTCACTCTCCTCTCTCACCTTCATCAAGAGGCTCTTTAGTTCCTTTTTGCTTTCTGCCATTGAGGTGGTGACATCTGCATATCTGAGGTTGTTGATACTTCTCCCAGCAATCTTGATTCCAGCTTGAGCTTCATCCAGCCCAGCATTTCACATGATGTACTCTGATTATAATTAAATAAGCAGGGTGACAATATACACCCTTCAGGTACTCCTTTCCCAATTTGGAGCCAGTCCATTGTTCCATGTCCAGTGGTAACTGTTGCTTCTTGACCTGCATACAGGTTTCTCAGGAGGCAGGTAAGGTGCTCTGGCATTCCCACATCTTTAAGAATTTTCCAGTTTGTTGTAATCTACACAAAGGCTTTAGCATAGTCAATGAAGCAGAAGTTTTCTGGAACAAGGGAGTTCTCTGGAACTCCCTTGCTTTTTCTGTGATCCAGCAGATGTTGGCAGTTTGATCTCTGGTTCCTCTGCCTTTTCTAAATCCAGCTTGTATGTCTGGAAGTTCTCAGTTCACATACTGCTGAAGCGTAGCTTGAAGGATTTTGAGTATTATCTTGCTAGCCTGTGAGATAAGTGTTATTGTGCAGTAGTTTGGACATTCTTTGGCATTCCCCGTCTTTGGGATTGGAATGAAAAAATTTATCTCTTCCAGTCCTGTGGCCACTGCTGAGTTTTCCGAATATGCTGGCATATGGAGTACAGCACTTTAACAGCATCGCCTTTTAGAACTCGAAATAGCTCAGTTGAAATTCCATCACCTCCACTAGCTTTGTTCATAGTGATGCTCCCTAAGGCCCACTTGACTTCACACTCCAGGATATCTGGCTCTAGGTGCGTGATTACACCTTTGTGGTTATCTGGGTCATTGAGATCTTTTTTTATAGTTCTTCTGTGTATTCTTGCCACCTCTTCTTAATATCTTCTGCTTCTGTTAGGTACATATTGTTTCTGTCCTTTATTGTGCCCATCTTTTGCATGAAATATTCTCTTGGTATCTAATTTTCTTAAAGAGATCTCTAGTCTTTCCCATTCTGTATTGTCTTCCTCTATTTTTCTTTGCATTGTTCACTTCAGAAGGCTTTTTTATCTCACCTTGCTATTCTTTGAAACTCTGCATAACTCCATCTAAGCATCATTTACTTAGAATATTCTATAGTTTTAAATCCTAGATGCCACATATTTATTGTGGGCAAAAACATCATTCTAACAAAATGCATCTCAATAGAAAAAGATAATGAATCTCTATTTGATACATTTTCTTCACTTGGTTTCAAGGTTATTGCTGCTGCTGCTGCTGCTAAGTTGCTTCAGTTGTGTCCGACTCTGTGCGACCCCAGAGACGGCAGCCCACCAGGATCCCCCGTCCCTGGGATTCTCCAGGCAAGAACACCGGAGTGGGCTGCCATTTCCTTCTCCAATGCATGAAAGTGAAAAGTGAAAGTGAAGTCGCTCAGGTTGTCTACTTGAAAGTTACATAGTCGTGTCTGACTCCTAGCGACCCCATGGACTGCAGTCTACCAGGGTCCTCCGTCCATGGGATTTTCCAGGCAAGAGTACTGGAGTGGGGTGCCATTGCCTTCTCCGTCAAGGTTACTACACTCCCATAATATTTGTCCACATTTTTATTCTTCTTCACGTTCCCTTTATGATCCCTTCTGTTTTCCTCAACCTGAGAGAATTGGTTGAAATGCTTCATGAGTCAGTTTTTGGTTCTTCATGTTGTTGTTTTTTCTTTAATTAACTTTTATTGGAGTATAGTTGCTTTACAGTGTTAGTTTCTACTGAACAGCAAAGTGAGTTAGCTATACTTATATCCCCTCTTTTTTGGATTTCCTTCCAGTTTCAGTCACCAAAGAGCACTGATTATAGTTCCATGAGCTATACAGTAGGTTCTCATTAGTTATCTATTTTATATATAATATCAGTATTGTGTATATGTCAAATGTAATCTCCCAAGTCATCCCACTACCCCCCTTCTTGTTCTCTACGTCTTTGCTCCTGTTTTTCTTTTATAAATAAAATCATCTATACTATTTTTCTAGATTCCACATATATGCATTCTGACTTACTTCACTGTATATAACAACATCTGGGTTCATCCACCTCACTAGAAATGACTCAACTTTTTTCCTTTTTTGCTGAGTAATATTCCAGTGTATTTATGTTCCATGTCTTCTTTATCTGCTCCTTTGTTGGCGGACATTTAGGCTGTTTCCTGGCTATTGTAAACAGTGCTCCAGTGAACACAAGAGTGTATGCATTGTTTTGAATGATGGTTTTCTCTGGGTAAATGCTCAGTAATGGCATTGCTGAGTCATATGGTAGTTCTGGAGAAGGCAATGGCGCCCCACTCCAGTACTCTTGCCTGGAGAATCCCATGGATGGAGGAGCCTGGTGGGCTGTAGTCCATGGGGTCGCTGGGAGTCGGACGCGACTGAGAGACTTCACTTTCACTTTTCACTTTCATGCATTGGAGAAGGAAATGGCAGCCCACTCTGGTGTTCCTGCCTGGAGAATCCCAGGGACGGGGGAGCCTGGTGGGCTGCCGTCTGTGGGGTCACACAGTCGGACATGACTGAAGTGACTTAGCAACAGCAGCATGGTAGTTCTATTTTTAGTTTTTTAAGTACCCATACTGCTGTCAATAGTGACTGTATCAATTTACAGTTCCACGAGCAGTGCAGGTGGGTTCTCTTTTCTCGAAATCCTCTCCAGAATTTATTGTCTGTAGATTTTTTGATAATGGCTATTTTGACTGGTGTGATGTGATACCTCATTAAAATTTTCATTTGCATTTCTCTAATAATTAATAATGTTGAGCACCTTTTCCTGTGCCTTTTGGCCATCTCTATGTCTTCTTTGGAGAAATGTCTATTTAGGTCTTCTAGTCATTTTTTGATTGGGTTATTTTTTTTTAATACTGAGTTGCATGAGCTCTTTTTTTTTTTTAATTTTATTTTATTTTTAAACTTTACATAATTGTATTAGTTTTGCCAAACATCAAAATGAATCTGCCACAGGTATACATGTGTTCCCCATCCTGAACCCTCCTCCCCTCTCCCTCCCCATACCATCCCTCTGGGTCGTCCCAGTGTACCAGCCCCAAGCATCCAGTATCGTGCATCAAACCTGGACTGGCAACTCGTTTCATACATGATATTTTACATGTTTCAATGCCATTCTCCCAAATCTCCCCACCCTCTCCCTCTCCCACAGAGTCCATAAGACTGTTCTATACATCAGTGTCTCTTGTGCTGTCTCGTACACAGGGTTATTGTTACCATCTTTCTAAATTCCATATATATGCGTTAGTATACTGTACTGGTGTTTTTCTTTCTGGCTTACTTCACTCTGTATAATAGGCTCCAGTTTCATCCACCTCATTAGAACTGATTCAAATGTATTCTTTTTAATGGCTGAGTAATACTCCATTGTGTGTATGTACCACAGCTTTCTTATCCATTCATCTGCTGATGGACATCTAGGTTGCTTCCATGTCCTGGCTATTATAAACAGTGCTGCGATGAACACTGGGGTACACGTGTCTCTTTCCCTTCTGGTTTCCTCAGTGTGTATGCCCAGCAGTGGGATTGCTGGATCATAAGGCAGTTCTATTTCCAGTTTTTTAAGGAATCTCCACACTGTTCTCCATAGTGGCTGTACTAGTTTGCATTCCCACCAACAGTGTAAGAGGGTTCCCTTTTCTCCACACCCTCTCCAGCATTTATTACTTGTTAGTTGCTTCATTTGCAAGTGTTTTCTTCTATTCTGAGGGTTGTCTTTTTATCTTGTTTATAGTTTCTTTTGCTGAGCAAAAAATTTTAAATTAGCTCCCATGTGTTAATTTTTCTTTTTCTTTTTATTGCTGTAGGAGGTAGCTCAAATAAGACCCTGCTGTGATTTATGTCAAAGACTGTTTTGCCTCTCTTTTCGTCTAAGAGTTTTATAGTGTTTGGCCTTACATTCAGGTCTTTAATCAATTTTAAGTTCATTTTTGTGTATGATGTTAGGGAGTGTTCTAATTTCATTCTTTTACATCTAGCTGTCCAGTTTTCCCAGCACCACTTTTTGAAGAGGCTGTCTTTTCTCCACTGTGTATTCTTGCTACCTTTGTCATTGGTTGCTGCTAAGTCGCTTCAGTCGTGTCCGACTGTGCGACCCCATAGACAGCAGCCCATTAGGCTCCTCTGTCCCTGGGATTCTCCAGGCAAGAATACTGGAGTGGGTTGCCATTTCCTTCTCCAATGCATGAAAGTAAAAAGTGAAAGTGAATTCTCTCAGTTGTGTCCGACTCTTAGCGACCCCATGGACTGCGGCCTACCAGGCTCCTCTGTCCATGGATTTTCCAGGCGAGAGTACTGGAATGGGGTGCCATTGCCTTCTCCATGTCATTGGTTAGGTAACCATAAGTGTGTGTGCTTATCTCTGAGCTTTCTATCCTGTTCCATTGGTTTGTATTTCTATTTTTGGGCCAGTACCATATGGGTCTTACTGTATCTTTGTAGAATTCTCTGAAGTCAGTGAGCTGGGCATATTTCCTTCTCACTATTCCTTTGGCTATTTGGGTCATTGGTGTTTCCATACTAATTGTAAAATTTTTCTGTTTGAGTTCTCTGAGAAATGCCATTGGTAATTTGGTAGGGATTGCATTAAATCTGCAAAGTGCTTTGGGTAAAATAGTCATTTTTACAATATTGGTTCTTCTAATCCACTAACATGGTATATCTTTCCATCTTCTTGTGTCATCTTTGATTTCTTTAATCAGTCTTATTTATTTATTTGCATATAGATCATTTCCCTTTGGTTAGGTTTATTCCTAGGTACTTGATTATTTTTGTTGTAGGGATAAAATGGATTGTTGCCTTAATTTTGCATCCTGTGACTTTATTAAATTCATCAGTTAGCTCTAGTAGTTTTCTGGTGGCATCTTTAGAAATTTTTATGTATAGTATCATTTCGTTTTCAAGCAGTGAGAGTTTTATTTCTTTTCCAACTTGGATTCCTTTTACTCCTTTTTCATCTCTGATGAAATGATACTAGACGTCGCTAAGGCTTCCAAAGCTATGTTGAATAAAAGTGGTGAGAGTGAAGACCCTTGTCTTGTTCCCAGTCTTAGAGGAAATGCTTTCAGTTTTCCACCATTGAGAACATATTTCCACATTGAGAATGTGGGTTGGTCATATATGGACTTTATTATGTTGAGGTATTTTTACTCTGTGAACACTTTTGAAGACTTTCTATCATAAATGGGTGTTGAATTTTGTCAAATGCTTTTTTTCTCATCTATTAGATGATCATGTTGAAGAGTTTGTTAATATGGTATCGTCATGTTGATTTGTGTATATTGAAGAACCCTTGCATCACTGGTATAAATCCCACTTGTTCATGGTGTATGATGCTTTCAATGTGTTGTTGGATTTGGTTTGCTAGTACTTTGATGAAGATTTTTACATCAAAGTCCATCAGTGATATTGGCCCATAATTTTATTTTTTTTGTGTGTGTGATATCTTTGGTTTTGTTAGCAGAATGCTGCTGGTCCTATAGAATAAGTTGGGGAGTGTTCCTTCCTCTGCTATTTTTTGGAAGAGTTTAAGATAGATAGGTATTAGCTTTTTTTTAAGTGATTGATAGAATTAGCCTATGAAACATCTGGTCCTGAACTTTTGTTTGTTGGAAGATTTTTTTTCTTTTTGCCTTTCCTATACCTTTTAAAAATTTTTATGTATTTTTTAATTGAAGGATAATTGCTTTACAGAATTTTGTTGTTTTCTGTCAAACCTCAGCCATAGGTATTCATATATCCCCTCCCTTTTGAACCTCCTTCCCATCTCCCTCCCCATCCCACCCCTCTAGGTGATACAGAGTCCCTGTTTGAGTTTCCTGAGCCATAAAGCAAATTCCCGTTGCTATTTATTTTACATTTGGTAATATAAGTTTCCATGTTACTCTTTCCATACATCTCACCCTCTCCTCCCCCCTCCCCATTTCCATAGGTCTATTCTCTATGTCTGTTTCTCCACTGCAGCCCTGTAAGTAAATTCTACAGTACCATTTTCCTAGATTCTGTATATGTGCATTAGAATACAATATTTATCTTTCTCTTTCTGACTTACTTCACTCTGTATAATAGGTTCTAGGTTCATCCACCTCATTAAAACTGAACATAAAAAGGTGTTCCTTTTTATGGCCAAGTAATATTCCATCATGTGTATTTACCACAACTTCTCTATCTATTCATCTAGGTTGCTTCCATGTTCTAGCTGTTGTAAATAGTGCTGCAGTGAACAGTGGGATACACGTGTCGTTTTCAATTTAGGTTTCCCAGGGTATATGCCTAGGAGTGGGATTGCTGGGTCATATGGTGGTTCTGTTCCTAGTTTTTTAAGGACTCTCCATACTGTCTTCCATAGTGGCTGTATCAATTAACATTCTCACCAACAGTGCAGGAGCATTCCCTTTTCTCCACACCCTCTCTACATTTATTGTTTGTAGACTTTTTGCTGATGGCCATTTCTGACCAGTGTGAGATGATACCTCATTGTAGGTTTGGTTTATTATGATCTCTAATAATGAGTGATGTTGAGCATTTTCTCATGTGTTTGTTAGCCATCTGTATGTCTTCTTTGGAGAAAGGTCTGTTTAGGTCTTTTTCCCACTTTTTGATTGGGTTGTTTGTTTTTCTGGTATTGAGTTGTATGAGCTACTCGTATATTTTGGAAATTAATCCTTTGTCAGTTGTTTCATCTGCTATTACGTTCTCCCATTCTGAGGGTTGTCTTTTCACCTTCCTTATAGTTTGTTTGCTGTACAAAAGCTTTTGAGTTCTATCAGGTCCCACTTGTTTACATTTGTTTTTATTTCCATTACTCTAGGAGGTGGGTCATAGAGGATCTTGCTTTGATTTTCATAGAGTGTCCTGCCTCTGTTTTCCTCTAAGAGTTTTATCATTTCTGGCTTTACATTTAGGTCTTTAATCCATTTTGAGTTTATCTTTGTGTATGGTGTTAGGAAGTGGTCTAATTTTTTTCTTTTACATGTAGCTGTCCAGTTTTCCCAGCACCATTTATTGAAGAGCCTGTCTTTGCCCCATTGTATATTCTTGCCTGCTTTGTAAAAAATAAGGTACCCATAGGTGCATGGGTTTATTTTTGGGCTTTCTGTCTTGTTCCATTGGTCTATATTTCTGTTTTTGTACCAGGACCATAATCTCTTGATGACTGTAGCTTTGTAGTATAATCTGAAATCAGGAACGTTGATTCCTCCAGCTCCATTCTTCTTTCTCAAGATTGCTTTGGCTGTTTGGGCTCTTTTGTGTTTCCATCTGAATTGTGAAATTTTTTGTTCTAGTTCTGTGAAAAATGTCATTGGTAATTTGATAGGGATCTAACTAACAAATATGTTGATAGGAAAGGAAAGAAAGGAAAGAAAAGAAAGAAAGAGTAGATATGCAAAGTTAAATAGAGGTAGATGAAGATTTATTTACCTTAAAAATTAACTTCAAGGGGAAAAGAACAGTGGGAAAGGCAAACAAAGGAATAAATGTAGAAAAATAAGTAATACATTAAAAAATTAAAAAAAAAAAGGAAGATGAAAGAAAAAGAAAAGGAAAACTCCACAGAAATTCAAAAGCCCAATGTAGGGGCAGAGTTTTATAACAATAAAAAATGTGATTTAAAAAAACTCAAAAGCTTAATTAGATTTCATAGTGCCAATAAAATTGACAACTACAACAGGGGGCAGGAGGAAGGAAAAAAAAAAGAAAAGGAAAAAAAGTAAAAGAAAAACAAATCCAAAAGAAACTACAGAACAAGTCAAAACATAAGAATAATAAATGTGTTTCTTGAGTCACTTCTGTCAGGATCCTTTCCCTTGCTGGCATTCACAGTCCACCTCGCATCCTTAGGATGCCCTGCAACACTGTGTTGGTCTCTGGACCTGCTGTGGGGGCAGCTCACATTCTAATCTGGTCCTACTCCTGTGTGTTCTTGCCTCCTATGTCCACAGCTATCAGAGCTAGTGCATTTTCTTTTGTGGGAGCTCTCAGTGTCCTTTCATATACTCCGAAGACACAGAGTCTGCCCAGTTGATCGTGTGGATTTAATCTGCAGCTTGTTCAGTTGGTGGGAAGGTTTTGGGTCTTCTAGCTTAGCTGCACTGCTCCTGGGTTTCAATTATGGTTTCATTTCCACCTCTGCATGTGGGTCATTCACTGGGGTTTACTCCTGAGGCTGCCCTGGAGGATTGGGTCTGCTCCAGTGAGGGCCAGATGCGGAGGTAGTGCAGCTGCTTGGGTCGCAGAGGTTCTGGCAGCACCAGGTACTCAGGGAAATTGGCTGCTAGGGCAGCAGGAAATATAGTGCTCTAGAAGGGTACTATGCAGGTCAGGAAGCAACAGGACCTGTTAGAACAGTTAGAACTGGACATGGAACAACAGACTGGTTCCAAATAGGAAAAGGAGTACGTCAAGGCTGTATATTGTCACCCTGCTTATTTAACTTATATGCAGAGTACATCATGAGAAATGCTAGACTGGAAGAAACACAAGCTGGAATCAAGATTGCTGGGAGAAATATCAATAACCTCAGATATGCAGATGACACCACCCTTATGGCAGAAAGTGAAGAGGAACTAAAAAGCCTCTTGATGAAAGTGAAGGTGGAGAGTGAAAAAGTTGGCTTAAAGCTCAACATCCAGCAAACTAAGATCATGGCATCTGGTCCCATCACGTCATGGGAAACAGATGGGGAAACAGTGGAATACTTTATTTTTTTGGGCTCCCAAATCACTGAAGATGGTGACTGCAGCCATGAAATTAAAAGATGCTTACTCCTTGGAAGAAAAGTTATGACCAACCTAGATAGCATATTGAAAAGCAGAGACATTACTTTGCCAACAAAGGTCTGTCTAGTCACGGCTATGGTTTTTCCAGTGGTCATGTATGGATGTGAAAGTTAGACTGTGAAGAAGGCTGAGCGCCAAAGAATTGATGCTTTTGAACTGTGGTGTTGGAGAAGACTCTTGAGAGTCCCTTGGACTGCAAGGAGATCCAACCCGTCCATTCTGAAGGAGATCAGCCCTGGGATATCTTTGGAAGGAATGATGCTAAAGCTGAAACTCCAGTACTTTGGCCACCTCATGCAAAGAGTTGACTCATTGGAAAAGACTCTGATGCTGGGAGGGATTGGGGGCAGGAGGAGAAGGGGACGACAGAGGATGAGATGGCTGGATGTCATCACCGACTCGATGGACAAGTTTGAGTGAACTCTGGGAGTTGGTGATGGACAGGGAGGCCTGGCATGCTGCGATTCATAGGGTTGCAAAGTGTCAGACACGACTGAGCGACTGAACTGAACTGAACTGAGAAGGGTACGGCAACCAGTATTGGCCAGTACACTCCAGTATTCTTGCCTGGAGAACCCGCCTGACAGAGATGCCTGGTAGGCCACAATCCACAGGGTTGCAAAGAGCTGGACACTACCAAAGTGACCCTGTGTGCATAGATGCAAGGCTTTTTTTTTTTTTTTTTTTTTTTTTTGCCTGTGACAGCTATGCCCTAGTGAGGCTTGAGCATGAAGGTGGCACAGCTGCTTGAGTTGCGGGCACCCTGGTGATACCAAGTTTGCAGAGACATGGACTACCTCTGCTGCAGGTATGGCCTTATCAGAGTCTTTTTTTTCTTTTTTTTGAGCCTCTGGTAGCTGGCGATAGAAGGCCTCTTTGGCTAGTCTTTCTCTGTAGTTTCTCTGTAGTTCACTGTTGTTTGGCACATAAGGCACATAGAGGGGCCTCCCTGGCTGGGGTCCTATTGTGTAGGTTGGTGCATCAGAAACTTAAAGGGGCAACCTGGGTGGGGTCCTCCTCTGTAGTTTCGTGCATCAGGCACTTGATGGGCCAGCCTCTGTATTGTTCAGCTGCAGATGCTATAGCCGTGTGGGGGGACAGAGGCTATGGTGATGGCTCCACTATGTGTGACTCAGCAGTATCGCCTTACTTCCATGGCTGCCTGGCATTCCTCCACAGGCATTTCCCACCACAGTCTCCTCTCTCACATCCCCTAGGTCTGTCTCTCCACAGTAAACAGCAGCCCTCACCCTGGGATTGCTGCACAATCCCTAAGCTCCAGCTCCCAGCTGCTGCACCTTCTAGGGGACCTGCATCCCTGCTTGGGGGTTGGTATGGCTGTGGCAAGGGCTGTCTGATTCTCATTCCATTTAGGCTGCCACAGATGAGCTGTTTCACTCTCAGCCTTAAATGTTTCTCTCTGACTCAGAAAATTGCCCCAATGTGGGGATCGGACATCTGCTTCAGTTCCCCCACCTGCTGAGGGAAGGTCCAGTCCTAGTAACACTCCTGTTTTTCCCCCTAGTTCCTTCATTCTACCGAGTTTTGCGTGGTTCTATACGTTCTTTTCCGCTGGTCAGGTACTCCTGTCCGCTCTCAGCTGGTGTTCTGCATGCGCTTCTGTGTCTGAAGGTGTATTCCTGATGTGTCAGTGGAGAGAGATGTACTCAATGTCCACCTACTCCTCTGCCATCTTGTTCTCTCTATTGGAAGATTTTTTATCATAGTTTCAATTTCATTACTTGTGAT
The DNA here is from genome assembly GCF_019923935.1 of Bubalus bubalis. Taxonomy (NCBI): domain Eukaryota; kingdom Metazoa; phylum Chordata; class Mammalia; order Artiodactyla; family Bovidae; genus Bubalus; species Bubalus bubalis. The sequence continues at coordinate 27,397,198 of NC_059164.1, read as the reverse complement.
TGGTCTGTTTATGTTTTTTATTTCTTCTGGTTCATTCTTGAAGTGTACTTTCCTACAAATTTGTCCATTTTTTCCAGGTTGTCCATTTTATTGGTGTCTATATGCTTGTGGTAGTCTCTTGCTGCTCCTGCTGCTGCTAAGTCGTTTCAGTCGTGTCCGACTCTGTGTGACCCCATAGATGGCAGCCCACCAGGCTCCCCCATCCCTAGGATTCTCTAGGCAAGAATACTGGAGTGGGTTGCTGTTTCCTTCTCCAATGCATGAAAGTGAAAAGTGAAAGTGAAATCGCTCAGTCGTGTCTGACTCTTAGTGACCCCATGGACTGCAGTCTACCAGGCTCCTCCATTCATGGGATTTTCCAGGCAAGAGTACTGGAGTGGGGTGCCATTGCCTTCTCCATGGTAGTCTCTTATGATCCTTTATATTTCTGTGATGTCAATTGTAACTTCTCTTTTTTCATTTCTCATTTTGTTTTGAAACTTCTTCTGTATTTTCTTGATGAGTCTAGCTAAAAGTTTATCAATTTTGTTTATCTCGTCAAAGAACCAACTTTTATTTTTGTTAATTTTTGCAATTATTTTCTTCATCTGTATTTCATTTAATCTGATGTGACCTGTTTCTTGAGGTGGATTGTATTGTTCTAAACTTCCCTCTTAGATCTGCTTTTGCTGCAACCCATAGGTTTTGGATCATTGTGTTTTCATTGTCATTTGTTTTTTGATATCCTCTTCAATTTCTTCAGTGACCCATTGATTATTTAGTAACATTTTGTTTAGCTTCCATGGGTTTTTTTTTTTGTTTTTTTTTTTTTTTTTTTTTTTTTTACAGTTTTTTCCTCCTGTAATTGATTTCTAATCTCATAACATTTTCATTGGCAAAGATGCTTGATTTGATTTCAATTTTCTTAAATTTACCAAGGCTTGATTTTGACCCAAGACGTGGTTTACCCTGAAGAATGTTCCATGTGCACCTGAAGAAAGTGTTCTGCTTTTGAATGGAACGTCCTATAAGTATCTGTTAAATTTATCTGGTCTAATGTGTAATTTCTGTCTTGTGTTTCCTTATTAATTTTCTGTCTGAATGGTTTGTCCATTGGTGAAAAAAGTCCCCACATTTCTCCTTTTATGGGTATTTGCATTAGCCATATGTATTGAGGTGCTCCCACATTGGGTGAATAAATATTTATGTTTTATCTTCTTGGATTGATCCCTTGATCATTATGTAGTGTCCTTCCTTGTCTCTTTCTAACAGTGTTTATTTTAAAGCCTGTTTTGTCTGATATTAGTATTTCTCCTTCATCTTTATTTTGATTTCCATTTGCATGGAATATCTTTTTCTGTCACCCCCCCCCCCCCCCACCTTCAGTCTCCATGTGTCCTAGATCTCAAATGGGTCTCTTGTAGACAGCATATATACGGGTCTTTTGTATCCATTCAGGCAATCTGTCTTTTGGTTGGAGAATTTAATCCATTTAATTTAAGGTAGTTATTGATATGTATGTTCCTATTATCATTTTATTAATTGTTTTGGGTGGTTTTTTTTGTAAGTCTTCTTTCTTCTCTTGTTTTTTCCACCTAGAAAATTTTCCTTAGCAATTGTTACAAAGTTGGTATGATGGTGCTGAATTCTCTTAGCCTTTACTTGTCTGTAAAGCTTTTGATTGCTTCATTGAATCTGAATGAGATCCTTGCTGGATAAAGTAATCTTGGTTGTAGGCTTATTCCTTGATTCTTATGTATATATACCCTCTTAATGTTTTTCTTCTAAATGTTGTTGTTCAGTCACTAAGTTGTGTCTGACTCTTTGCTACCTCAGGGACTGCAGCATGCCATGTGTCCTTGTCCTTCACCACCTCCTGGAGATTGTTCAACCTCATGTCCATTGAGTCATGATGCCATCCAACCAGCTCATCATCTTTTGCCCCCTTCTCCTCCAGCCTTCAATTTTTCCAGTGAGTTAGCACTTTGCATCGGGTGGTCAAAGTATTGGAGCTTCAGCTTCAAGATCAGTCCTTCCAATGGATATTCACGGTTGATTTCCTTTAGAATTGCTTTAAATAGAATGTGTATTTTGGTGACTTTAAATTTTATTGTCCATAACCCAGACCCCTCTTCCAAAGTCCAGATTTATGTTTGAAGCTCTCTACCTGGTATCATTACTTGCTTGTTCAAAAGACATCTGAAAGGAAAGATGTTAAAAACTGATTTTCTGGTCTTTTCTATGGAATCTCCTCCACCTTTGGCTTTCTCCATCTAATTCATGGACATCTCCATCTTTCTAGTTCTCAGATGCCAAACTTTGGAGTCATCCTAGACTTTTTTCTTTTTCCAGTACCCTACATGATTTCCATTAGTAAAGTCGATTAGTTCTGTCTTCAAAATATTAACATCACCATCTGGATGGATGGCTTAGCTGTCCAGACTGACCTCCCTGCTCTTAAAATCTGTTCTCAACAAAGAAGTTAAAATGATCCTTTGGAAATGAGATCATGTCACTCTTCTCCTCAGCCCCCTGCCATGGATTCTCTTTTCACACAGGCTGAAAATCAAAGTCCTTGGAAAGCTTACAAGGCTCTGCAGAATCTGATCCCTCCCCCGGTCACTTCTTTCCTGTGCTCCGTCATATACACCCTACATGATATTCCTTAAGTCCTCTGGGTTATGCCTTACCCTAGCTGCTCCCCACAATGTAGGCTTGGCTCTTTCCCCAGATGTAAGTGTGGCTGGCACCTGCAATGTCTTCAAGTCTTTACACAAATTTTCTTCTAGAGCCAGCTTTTGCCAATTCATGAGAGCCAATTATTAAATAGTCAGAAAATTTACAAGCCAGTTTCAAACCTTTGGTAGCTTGAAATTGACCAAAGTGGGAGTATTTATCCTGTGGAAATAAGGCCTAACTTGATCACCCTTTTTAAATTTGCAATTTTTATATTCTTCATCTTTAAATCCTTACTTGCCTTATCCCACTCTACTTTTTCCTTTTCTCTTTCTAATGGCACATGCTGCTTAATATCTTACATGTATGTCTATGTATCATATTTTATATGTGCATGCATGCTCAGGTCCTCAGTCATGTCCAACTCTGTGCAATCCCAGGGACTGTAGCCTGCCAGGCTCCTCTGTCCATGGAATTTTCAAGGCAAGTATAATGCAGTGGGTTGCCATTTCCTTCTGTAGGTGATCTTCCTGACCCAGGGATCAAACCCTCATAATTGTGTCTCCTGCATTAGCAGTGAGTTCTTTACCATTGTGCCATCTGGGAATCCCCTTATTATATATATATACACACACACACACACACACACACACATACATATATGTATATGTTTATATATGTATGTGTGTATATATGCATGTATATATATGTATGTGTGTGTATAGAATTATACCTACTTAAATAATTACATTTAGCTATAAATAATAAAATGGTTAAATAAGCATATCAAGTTAATATGCTTTGTGTTGAGATAATAGTGTCTTCAAGGTCAGAAAAATAAATGATTTTTGTATATATTAAGCATTATAGTCATATATTAAAAAAATAATAGTTTCTATAAACCAGGAGTTTTATACAAAAATATATCAAACCAAAAAGATGAATCTCTATAAGTATACCTTACTCTTGTTCCCAGGCACTTTGAAATTCAATACCTAACATGCTTTTCAAGAATCTTGAATATGTTTCTCAGAAAGTGTTTAACTTTTCTAAAAGTATAGAAGCTCCCCAAATTGTTTATTTTGCTTATTACAATGTCTGTGGGGAAATATACTGATTAATAGAGTAAACTTTGGTGTAGGAAGGAATTCATGCAAATCAGATTGCATATCAGAAATAAAGTTGAAATGTTTTGTGATGAAGATACTAAAGCAGTGAACTCTCCCCGTAAATCTAACATTGACAATTGATAATCAGTAACTGACCTCTATTCAAAAAGTCTCCTGCTCACAGTATTCCGTCACTCAAGTTCTTTTTCAGAATACCCAGTCATTTCTGCCAGCATTAATGTGGACCATTTTCAAAATTCTAAGTAGTCATTGTTCTAAAGTCTATCACAAAATCTTAAAGGGACCTGCTAGTCTGAAGTCTGTCATATTTCTTGACTTAATTGAATACCCCAGGATTACTACAGGCCCTCTGTAGCCCCTCTTTCCTCTGAATCTAAAGGCACCCAGTCTATCTCAGGATGGGAAAGAGTTTGCTAGTACCCAGGGGTAGGATCAGCAAAATTTGGGAGGTTATGATTTGAAGTTTGATAAATATAACAACAAAAGTTGCCTGCCAGTTACACGTTGAGGAGGTCATGTTTTGAGTCTTTTTTTTTAATCAGTTCACAATATATTCTTCTATAGATAAGTGAAAATACACCTATAACAGCTTAAAAAACTAGAGGTGTTTTCCTACCTTATAACATGAATGTCATTGGTAAGCTGCTCAAGGCCGATGCAGACACTCAATAGCAAGTGTCAGGGATCTAGGCTCTTCCTTCATTCTTTGTGCATTGCTGTGCCTAGCATGTTGTCTTTGCCCTCATGCTTGTCATTTCTTGTTCACAGCACAACCTGTGTACCAACAAGGTTGTCCACAGTCCAGGCTAGGGGAAAGGAAAAGACCAAAAATCTGTGCCAGCCATGTCTGTTCCTTCATTTTTCTTTTACATTAAAGAAATTATATGAAAAACAATAAATTGACAAAGCTTGGGAAATATTTGCAATATAAATGAAGATAAGTAATAGGTAAAAAGCTCTTTACAGATAAACTTTAATGACTAAAGATAAACATCAAAGTAACAGGAAAATGAACACATGCTATCCGTTCAGTTCAGTCGCTCAGTCATGTCTGATTCTTAGCTACCCCGTGGACTGCAGCACGCCAGGCCTCCCTGTCCGTCACCAACTCCTGGAGTTTACTCAAACTCATCTCCATTGAGTAGGTGATGCCATCCAACCATCTCTTCCTCTGTCATCCCCCTCTCCTCCTGCCTCCAATCTTTCCCAGCATCAGGGTCTTTTGAAATGAGTCAGCTATACGCATCAGGTGGACAAAGTATTGGAGTCTCAGCTTCACCATCAGTCCTTCCAATGAACATTCAGGACTGATCTCCTTTAGGATGGACTGGTTGGATCTCCTTGCAGTCCAAGGGACTCTCAAGAGTCTTCTCCAACACCACAGCTCAAAAGCATCAATTCTTCGGCACTCAGTTTTCTTTATAGTCCAATTCTTCCATCCATACATGACTACTGGAAAAACCAAAGCCTTGACTAGACGGACCTTTGTTAGCAAGGTAATGTGTCTGCTTTTTAATATGCTGTCTAGGTTGGTCATAACTTTTCTTCCAAGAAGCAAGCATCTTTTAATTTCATGGCTGCAGTAACCATTTGCAGTGATTTTGGAGCTCCAAAAAAACAGTCTGCCACTGTTTCCACTGTTTCCCCATCTATTTGAGAGAGGGCATCAGAGGGCATACAGACTGAAACCACAATCACAGAAAACTAACCAATCTAATCACATGGACCACAGCCTTGTCTAACTCAGTGAACACATGCTATAGATACCTTATAAATGAAATATAAATAATTCTTAACTATGTGAAAAGAAATCAACCTTTTCCAGAATAAAAGAATTAAGATCTAATCATACTTACATACCATTCTTTAACTTTCGCATTGACAAATACCAAAATTTTAAAAAAAGAGGAAGGGTGTGACAAGCAGTACTCTCACACATTGTTTATAGTACTAATGATATCAATTGGTACAATTTTTTGTTAGGACAATTAGCCAATGTCTACAAATTTTAAATATGGATATGTTTTGACCCAGAATTTTTACCAAGAATTTATACTGTTTACATAATTCCGTATGTGTACAAAGAAATGAATATAAAAATAAGGTGGAGAGACATAGCAGTTGGTGCACTAGATGACTGTGGCGGTATTCCTTAAGGTGGTCCAACAGGAAGGACTTCAGAATACCCGGCTGAAACTAATGCCAATAGGCAAGATTTCCAAGCAGCTATCAACTGAGTGTTTGTTCAGTCGCTCAGTCGTGTCTGACTCCTTGTGACTCCATAGACTGCAGCACACCAGGCTTCCCTGTCCTACACTGTCTCCTGGCGTTTGCTCAAATTCATGTCCGTTGAGTCAATGATGCCGTCCAGCCATCTCATCCTCTGTCGCCCCTTCTTCTCCTGCACGCAATCGTTCCTACCATCAGGGTCTTTTCCAGTGAGTCATCTCTTCACATCAGGTGGCCAAATATTGGAGCTTCAGGATCAAAATCAGTCATTCCAATGAATATTCAGGATTGAGTTCATTTAGGATTTACCAGTTTGATCATCTTGCTTTCCAAGGGATTCTCAAGAGTCTTCTCCAGCATGACAGTTGGAAAGCATCAATTCTTTGGTGCTAAGCTTTCTTTATGGTCCAGCTCTCACATCCGTACATGACTACTGGAATAGCTTTGACTATACAGAACTTGGTTGGCAAAGTGATGTCTCGGTTTTTTAATACATTGTTTAGGTTTGTCATAGCTTTTCTTCCAGCGAGCAAGCATCATTTAATTTCATGGTTGCAATCACTGCCTGCAGTGATTTTGGAGCCCAAAAACTAAAGTTTGTCACTATTTCCATTTTTTCCCCTTCTATTTGCCATAGTGTCACAGGACTGGATGCCATGATCTTAGTTTTTTGAATGTTCAGTTTTAAGGCAACATTTTCACTCTCATCTTTCACCTTCATCAAGAGGCTCTTTAGTTTCTCTTCACTTTCTGCCATTAGGATGGTGACATCTGTGTATCTGAGTTGTTGATATTTCTCCCCCAATCCTGATTCCAGCTTGAACTTCATCAAGCCCAGCATTTTGCATGATGCAGTCTACATATATGTATGCAGGTCAAGAAGCAACAGTTAGAACCAAACATGGAGCAACAGACTGGTTACAAATTGGGAAAGGAGTATGTCAAGGATGTATATTGTCATCCTGCTTATTTAACTTATATGCAGAGTACATCCTGCAAAATGCTGGACTGGATGAAGCACAAGCTGGGATCAAGATCGCTGGGAGAAATATCAATAACCTCAGATATGCAGATGATACCACCCTTATTAGAAAGTGAAGAGGAACTAAAACGCCTCTTGATGAAAGTGAAAGAGGAGAGTGGAAAAGTTGGCTTAAAACTAAACATTCAGAAAACTAAGATCATGGCACCTGGTCCCATCACTTCATGGCAAATAGATGGGGAAACAATGGAAACAGTGAGAGACTTTATTTTGGGGGGCTCCAAAATCACTGCATATGGTGACTACAGCCATGAAATTAAAAGACACTTGCTCCTTGGGAGAAAAGTTATGACCAACATGGACAGCTTATTAAAAAGCAGAGATGTTACTTTGCCAACAAAGGTCCGTCTAGTCAAAGCTATGGTTTTTCTAGTAGTCATGTATGGATGTAAGAGTTGGACTATAAAGAAATCTGAGTGCTGAAGAATTGATGCTTTCGAACTGTGGCCTTGGAAAAGACTCTTGAGAGTCCATTGGACAGCAAGAAGATCAAACTAGTCAATCCTAAAGGAAGTCAATACTGAATATTCACCGGAATATTCATTGGAAGAACTGATGCTGAAGCTGAAACTCCAATACTTTGGCCACCTGATGTGAGGAACTAACTCATTGGAAAAACCCTGATGCTAGAAAAGATTGAAAGCGGGAGGAGAAGGGGACAACAGAGGAAGAGCTGGTTGGATGGCATCACTGACTCAATGCACATGAGTTTGAACAGGCTGTGGAAGTTGGTGATGGACAGGGAAGCCTGGCATGCTGCAGTCCATGGGGTGGCAAAGAGCTGGACATGACTGAGCAACTGAACAGAACTGACCTCTGCATGTAAGTTAAGTAAGCAGGGTGACAATATACAGCCTTGACGTACTTTTTTCACAGTTTGGAACCAGTCAGTTGTTCCATGTCCAGTGCTAACTGTTGCTTCTTGACCTGCATACAGATTTCTCGGGAGGCAGGTAAGATGGTCTGGTATTCCCGTCTCTTGAAGAATTTTCCACAGTTTGTCGTGATCCACCCCATCAAAGGCTTTAGCATAGTCAGTGAAACAGAAGTAGATGTTTTTCTGGAATTCCCTTGCTTTTTCTGTGATCCAATGTATGCTGACAATTTAATCTCTGATTCCTCTGCCTTTTCTAAATCCAGCTTGTGTATCTGGGAGTTCCTGGTTCATGTACTGTTGAAGCCTAGCTTGAAGGATTTTGAGTTGTATCTTGCTAGCCTGTGAGATGAATGCAATTCTGGGGTAGTTTCAACATTCTTTAGCATTGCCCTTTGTTGGGATTGGAATGAAAACTGACCTTTCCCAGTCCTGTGGCCACTGCTGAGTTTTCCAAATTTTCAGGCATATTGACTGCAGCACTTTAGCTCTATCATCTTTTAGGATTTGAAATAGCTCAGCTGGAATTCCATCCCCTCCACTAGCTTTGTTTGTAGTGAGGCTTCCAAAGGCTTTCTTGACTTCACACTCTAGGATGTGTGGCTCTAGGTGAGTGACCACACCATCATGGTTGTCTGTGTCATTGAGCCCTTTTTTGTACAGTTCTTCTGTGTATTCTTGCCACCTCTTCTTAATATCTTCTGCTTCTATTAGGTGGATACTGTTTCTGTTCTTTATTGTGCCCATCTTTACATGATCTGTTCTCTTGGTATCTCTGATTTTCTTGAAGAGAAGTCTCATCTTTCCTTTTCTATTGTTTTCCTCTATTTTTCGCATTGTTTACTTAGGAAGGCTTATCTCTCATTGTTAGTTTTTGGAACTCTGCATTCAGATGGGTATATCTTTCCTTTTCTCCTTTGCCTTTCGCTTCTTTACTTTGCTATTTGTAATGCCTCCTCAGACAACCATATTGCCTTTTTGCATTTCTTTTTCTTTTGGGATAGTTTTGATCATGACCTCCTGTACATGTTACAAACCTCTGTCCATAGTTCTTCAGGCATTCAGTCTATAAGATCTTATCTCTTGAATCTATTTGTCACTTCCACTGTATAATCACAGTTCAGTTCAGTCGCTCAGTTGAGTAAAACTCTTTGTGTCCCCATGGACTGTAGCATGCCAGGCTTCCCTGTGCATCACCAACTCCTGCAGCTTGCTCAAACTCTTGTCCATCGAGTCAGTGATGCCATCCAACCATCTCATCCTCTGTCGTCCTCTTCTGCTCCTGCCTTCAATCTTTCCCAGCATCAAGGTCTTTTCCAATGAGTCAGGTCTTCGTATCAGGTGGCCAAAGGATTGGAGCTTCAGCATCATTCCTTCCAATGAATATTCAGGACTTGCAATGAATATTCAGCCCAAGAAAATAAAATCTGTCACAGTTTCCATCACTTCCCCATCTATTTGCCATGAAGTGATGGGAGCAGATGCCATGATGTTAGTTTTTGAATGTTGAGTTTTAAGCCAGCTTTTTCACTCTCCTGTTTTGCTTTCATCAAGAGGCTCTTTAGTACCTCCTCGCTTTCTGCTATAAGGGTGGTGTCATCTGCATATCTGAGGTTATTTCTCCAACAATCTTGATTTCAGCTTGTGTTCATCCAGCCTGGTATTTCGTATGAGGTACTTTAACATCATGTAAGTTAAATAACCAGGGTGACAGTATACAGCCTTGACATATCTTTTCCAAATTTGGAACCAGTCCGTTGTTCCATGTCTAACTGTGTCTAACTGTTGCTTCTTGACTTGCATACAGAGTTCTCAGTAGGCAGGTGAGTGGTCTGGTATTCCCATCTCTTGAAGATTTTTCCAGTTTGTTGTGATCCAGATAGTCAAAGGCTTTGGTGTAGTCAATAAGGCAGAAGTCTGTGTTTTTATGGAACTCTCTTGAATTTTCTATGATCCAACAGATGTTGGCCATTTGATCGTTGATTCTTCTGCCTTTTCTAAATCCAGCTTGAACATCTGGAAATTCTTGGTTCACATACTGTTAAAGTCTAGCTTGAAGAACTTTGAGCCTTACTTCGCTAGTGTGTGAGATGAGTGCAATTGTGCAGTAGTTTGAACATTCTTTGGCATTGCCTTTCTTTGGGATTGGAATGAAGACTGACCTTTTCCAGTGTATAATCATAAGAGATTTGATTTAGGTCATACCTGAATGACACAGTGGTTATCCCTACTTTCTTCAATATAAGTCTGAATTTTTCAATATGGAGCTCATGATCTAAGTCACAGTGAGTTCTACGTCTTGTTTTTGCTGACTTTATAGAGCAAGAGCTATCTCATGACAGTATGACTATAACTTTGAATGCGCAGCTAAGGGTCTTCCAACTTACTTGAGCAATTCCTGCCTCTTCCTTATACCTTTACAAATATTTGAGGAGGCACTGCCCCTAAATTACAAGCCAGTGTGTGCCCAGCCACCCCCAGTCCAAGCTTGCTTTCCATGTGTATTAGTTTTCTGTTGCTGCCTAAATAATAGCCAAAAACTTAGCTTAAAGCAACACACATTTACAATCCCAGTTTCTGTGAGTATGAAGTCTATGGACAGTTTAGCTGGACCTTGTACTTAGAATCTCACGAGGCTGTAATCAAGGTGTTGGCCAGGACTGTGTTCTCATCTGAAGGCTCAAGTAGGAAGAATGTGCTTCCCAGCTTATGAATTGTCTGCAGCATTCAGGTCCTTGTGTCTGTAGCCACTTGCTCTACATAGCGGCAATGGAGAGGAGAGTCTGCTAGTAAGACAGAGTCTCCTGTGATGTAACATAACCATGGGAGTGATAGTCTCATCACCCTTACCACATTCTATTGATTGGAAGCAAGTCACGGATCCCACAAACAAAAGGGGAGGTGAGAATACTAGCACATGAGTACTTGGAGGTAGGAATCTTGAGTCACAATAAAACCTGTCCACAACACCATGTGATGGAAAGAGTCTAGGGGGCCTGTACAGCCTGCTAGGCCTTTGCCAAGGGCTGTCTGCTTTGGATGAGCCATATGCTGTTTGTGCTATTTTGAGATGATACTTGCTGTAGCACCACTTGTATTTTTATTTATTTTTAAATAGAGAATAATTGCTTTACAGTGTTCTGTTGGTTTCTGCTCTACATCAACTCAAATCAGTCATAATTTTATATGTCACCTCGCTGTTGAGCTTCCCTCCCTCTGCACTCCCATCCTACCCTTCTAGATTGTTAGAGAGTGCCAGGCTGGGCTCCCTGTATGTATAACCGCCCCCCACTCACTCATTATCTATGTTGTGCGTGATAGTGTATATATGTCAATACTATTTTCTCAATTCGTCCTACCCTCTCCTTCCCCCTCTGTATCTGCAAGTCTGTTCTTTACATCTGCATCTCCATTCCTTTCCTCTAAAGAGAGTTTCATCAGTACTGTTTTTCTAGATTCCATGTGTGCTTGTTCTTAGTCTCTCAGGTGTGTCCAACTCTTTGTGACCCCAGACAAGAATGCTGGAGTGGGTTGCCATGCCCTGCTCCAGTGTATCTTCACAACTCAGGGATTGAACCCAGGTCTCCCATTGCAGGCAGATTCTTTACCGTCTGAGTTAATATATGATATTTGTTTTTCTCTTTCTGACTTACTTGGTATAACAGGCTCTACATTCATCCACCCCACTACAACTGACTCAGATTTGTTCCTTTTTATGGCTGAGTAATATCCCATTGTGTATATGTACCACATCATCTATCCATTCATCTGTCGATGGACATCTAGATTGCTTCCACGTCCTGGCTATTGTAAATAGTGATGCAGTGAACATTGGGGTACCTGTGTCTTTTTGAATTGTGGTTTTCTCAGGGTATATGTCCAGTAGTGGGATTACTGGGTCATGTGAAAGTTTTAGTTTATTGAGAATCTCCATACTGCTCTCCATAGAAGCTGTGTCAGTTGACATTCTCACCAACAGTGTAGGAGGGTTCCCTTTTCTCCCCATCCTCTCTAGTACTTATAATCTGTAGTGTTTTTTTGTTTGTTTGTTTGTTTTTGGTGATGGCCATTCGGATGAGTATGAGTTGATACCTCACTGTAGTTTTGTTTTGCGTTTCTGTAATAATGAGTGATTTGAGCATCTTTTCATGTATTTGTTGGCCATCTGTATGTCTTCTTTGGAGAAATGTCTGTTTAGGTCTTCTGCCCATTTTTTGATTGGGCTGTTTGTTTTTCTGATAATTAAGCTGTATGAGCTGCTGATCTGTTTTGGAGATTAATCCTTTGTCAGTTTCTTCATTTGCAATTATTTTCTCCCATTCTGAGGATTATCTTTTCATCTTATTTATGGTTTCCTTTGCTGTGCAAAAGCTTTTAAGTTTAATTATATCCCATTTGTTTATTTTTATTTTTATGTCCATTACTCTAGGAATGTGTCAAAGCGGATCTTCCTCTGATTTATGTCAAAGGGTGTACCGTCTATGTTTTCCTCTAAGAGTTTTATTGTTTATGACCTTATATTTAAGTCTTTAATCCATTTTGAGTTTGTTTTTGTGTATGGTGTTAGGGAATGTTCTAATTTCAGCTTTTACATGTAGCCGTCTAGTTTTCCCACCCCACTTATTGAAGAGATTCTTTGTCCCGTTATATATTCTTGCCTCCTTTGTCAAAGATAAGGTGCCCATAAGTGTGTGGGTTTATCTCTGGGCTTTCTTTTTTTTTTTTTTTTTTTTTATTTTTAAACTTTACAAAATTGTATTAGTTTTGTTCTATTGATCTATATTTCTGTTTTGGGGCCAGTAACATACTATCTTGATGATTGTATCTTTGTAGTATAGTCTGAAGTCAGGAAGGTTCATTCCTCCATTTCCATTTTTCTTTCTCAAAATTGCTGTGACTATTCAAGGTCTTTTGTGTTTCCATACAAGTTGTGAATTTTTTTTTTCTAGTTTTGTGTAAAATACCATGGTAGTTTGATAGGGATTGCATTGAATCTGCAGATTGCTTTGGGTAAGTATAGTCATTTTCACAATACTGATTTTTCCAGTCCCAGAACATGGTATATCTCTCCATCTGTTTGTGTGATCTTTGATTTTTTTAATCAGTGTCTTAGAGTTTTCAGCATACAGATCATTTGTCTTTCAGGCAGGTTTATTCCTAGGTATTTTATTCTTTCCGTTTCAGTGGTGAATGGGATTATTTCCTTAGTTTCTTTTTCTGGTTTCTCTTTGCTATTGTATAGGAATGCAAGGGATTTTTCTGTATTAATTTTATATCCTGGGGCTTTACTAAGTTTATTGATTAGCTGTAGTGATTTTCTGGTGGAATCTTTAGGGTTTTCTATGTATAGTATCATGTCATCTACAAATAGAATTTTACTTCTTCTTTTCCTATCCAGATTCCTTTTATTTCTTTTTCTTTGATTGCTGTGCCTAGGATTTCCAAAATTATGTTTAATACTAGTGACAAGCGTGGGCACCCTTGTCTTGTTCCTGATTTTAGAGGAAGTGCTTTCAGTTTTACACCATTGAGAATAATATTTTCTGTGGGTTTGTTGTGTATGGCCTGTATTAAGTTGAGATAAGTTCCTTCTATACTGATTTTATGGAGAATTTTTATCATAAATGGGTGTTTATTTAAGATAAAAATAAAAAAGCTTTCCCTGCATGTATTGAGATGATCATATGTTTTTTTTTCATTCATTTTGTCAATATGGAATCACATTGATTTGTGTATATTAAAGAATCCTGCATCCCTTGGATAAACCCCAATTGATCATGGTGTATGATCTTTTTAATGTGTTGTTGGAGTTTGTTTGTTAGAATTTTGTTGAGAATTTTTGCATCTATGTTCATTGGTGATATTGGCCTGTAATTGTTTTTTTTTTTTTTTTTCTGGTATCTTTGTCTGGTTTTGGTATCAGGGTGATGTTGGTCCCTTAAATAAGTTTGGGAGTTGTCCTCCCTCTGCATACTAGCCCCCTCAGAGTATCCTCAGGGCAGTCAAACCCTGTCCTTTCCCTGGTGTCTGAAGCCTGAGCCTTGTTACCCAGCCCTCACTTGACACAGTGTGCATGGAAACAAGGATCTCAGACTGGTAAGTTCTAGTTGGCACTGATCTCTGTGGTGAATTCTCTCCTCTTTGCCTTTCACACACCTGTCATTGCACTCCCCCCTGAGATTGCAAAGCTCCCCCCTGTCCCCACCCTTAAGGGGATTTGAAACTTTTCCTCTTTCACAGCTCCCTCCTAGAGGAGCAGGTCCCATCCCAATTCATTTTTTTCTTACATTTTTTGCCCAACCCTGTTATATGGAGATTAGCTTGCCTTTCTGGATGTCTGGGATCTTATGACAGCATTCAGAAGGTGTTCTGTAGGAGTTGTTCCATGTGTAGATATATTTTTTGATGTATTTGTGGGGAGGAGGAGGATCTCCATGTCTTATTCTTCTGCTCTCTTGAAAGTCCCCACTGTGTTCCTTTTTTATTGAGGAAGAACAAGGCTTTCCAGAAGCTCAGCTCAGTAGACTTCCTCTTATATTTTATTGGCTAGAAGTAAGCTCACATGACTACTTCCAAACTAAGAACTGATCCAAGAGGATCAGATAACTACAATTGTTTAGACTAAGGGAGATTTACTCCTTGGGCTGTGGTAAGAATCAAAAGTCTCTGAGATCAAGGTACCACAGGCACCATCTGAACGATCTAAACTTTCCCTGTCAGTAAGGAAAGATTATTGGATATTGTACAGACAATGGAAGGGTGCTTTCATATCCACAGTGCATCTCACTCTTCTTAAAATTAAATCACTAGTATTAGTAAATAGCACATAAAACAAAAGTATAAAATATAGCAGTAGTTGATTGAGAACATGTTTTGGCCTCCATTTTCTTGTGCTACCTAGGTTTTAGGTATGAAGGGTTCTAAATGACATTCAGACTTCCTATTAATAACTTGATTTATTAATGTGCTTCAAACCCATGGTATAAATAAATTATAATTCTCAAGAACTTAATTTAGATTCTGGTATTTAGGACCTTTGGAGGTATGTTAATTAAATCTCAGTGTTCTCATTTGTAAAACAGAAATATTATCATTTATTTTGGGGACGTATGCTATAATGTGGTTGTAAGGGTTAAATTCCTAGTGCAGATTATGGCATTCTATAATGCGTGCTATGGAGAAGGCAATGGCACCCCACTCCAGTACTCTTGCCTGGAAAATCCCATGGATGGAGGAGCCTGGAAGGCTGCAGTCCATGGGGCAGCTGAGGGTCGGACACGACTGAGCGACTTCACTTTCACTTTTCACTTTCATGCATTGGAGAAGGAAATGGCAACCCACTCCAGTGTTCTTGCCTGGAGAATCCCAGGGATGGGGGAGCCTGGTGGGCTGCCGTTTCTGGGGTCACACAGAATCGGACACGACTGAAGTGACTTAGCAATAGCAATGTGTGCTAAGTTGCTTCAGTCATGTCTGACTCTTTGTGACCCTGTGGACTGTGGGCCACCAGGCTCCTCTGTCCATTGGATTTTCCAGACAAGAATACTGGTGTGGGTTGCCATTTGTTTCTCCAGGGGATCTTCCCAACCCAGGAATCGAACCCACATCTCTTATGTCTCCTGCATTGGCAGGTAGGTTCTTTACCACTAGCACCACCTGGGTTAGGAAGATCCCCTGGAGAAGGTAATGGCTACCCACTCCAGTTTTCTTGCCTGGAGAATCCCTTGGACAGAGGAGCCTGGCAGACTATAGTCCATAGGGTTGCAAAGAGTCAGACACGACTGAGCAACTAACACTTTTGTGGCATTCTGTAAGTTACCTATGCTGCTGCTGCTACTGCTAAGTCGCTTCAGTCATGTCTGACTCTGTGCGACCCCATAGATGGCAGCCCCCCAGGCTCCTTTGTTTCTGGGATTCTCCAGGCAAGAATACTGGACTGGGTTGCCATTTCCTTCTCCAATGCATGCATGCGTGCTAAGTCGCTTCAGTCGTGTCCAACTGTGTGTGACCCCATGGACAGCAGCCCACCAGGCTCCTCTGTGCACAGGATTCTCCAGGCAAGAATACCGGAGGGGGTTGCCACTTCCTTTTCCAAGATAAATACTGCTGCTGCTGCTGCCAAGTTGCTTCAGTCGTGTCCGACTCTGTGCGACCCCAGAGACGGCAGCCCGCCAGGCTCCCCCGTCCCTGGGATTCTCCAGGCAAGAACACTGGGGTGGGTTGCCATTTCCTTCTCCAATGCATGAAAGTGAAAAGTGAAAGTGAAATCACTCAGCCGTGTCCGAGTCCTAGCGACCCTGTGGACTGCAGCCTACCAGGCTCCTCCGTCCATGGCATTCTCCAGGCAAGAGTCCTGGAGTGGGTTGCCATTGCCTTCTCCAAAGTTACCTACAAATGTTTGCAATCTCAAATGTTTGTGCAATCTCAATTGCAAAGTTACCTATAAATGTTTGCAATTGAGATTGCACACTTATTACTATTCCTATATCCATGACTTATTGAATTATTGAAAGTGACCTCTATTTACTATTCATTGAGTAGTATAAAAAGTGGGAGAGAGGGACATAGCTATAATACATTGAGAAATTCTGGCTTCACTTTAGTTAGGTGAGCACAAATAAATTTAGTTACTATCACACTAAATAAATACTAAAAAGTTAGTATTAAATAAACACATATTCCCAACAAATTGGGAATCTTATAGGAATTAAGGCTGCTCCAGGAGTTTTTGGAAGACTAGACAGAAGTGGGATTTTTTTTGGATACTCCATCAAAGGAATTGCAATGTAGCTGCATTTTAAAACCTAGTATAAAACCAAACTCCTACAGACAAATAAACAACCAACAAATTCTGAGCTATTGTCTACAAAGACAGAATTTTTTTTATAATTGATGTATATAGCTGATTTACAATATTGTGTTTCAGGTGTACAGTAGAATGATTCAGTTATACATATATGTGTGTGTGTGTGTGTGTGTGTGTGTGTGTGTATTATAGGAGGCTTCCCAGGTGGAGCTAGTGGTAAAGAACCTACCTGACAATGCAGGGATGTGAGGCTCAGGTTAGATCCCTGGGTCGGGAATATCCCCTGGAGGAGGGCATGGAAACCCACTCCAGAATTCTAGCCTGGAGTATCCCACGGACAGAAGAGCCTGGTGGGCTACAGTCCAAAGGGTCACACAGAGTCAGATATGACTGAAGTGACTTAGCACTCACACACATGTACACACACACACACATGCATGTTTTCTGATTTTTTAAGGATTATGAATGAATTATACTTTTATTTACATTTAGCAGCGCCCTCCCCGCTGTGCTCTGGAAAGTGAATGGCTCACACTTGGACTTCATGTAGGCTCTGAATAGGAGGAGGTTGAGGTAGTGAGAAACCTCATCAGACAGAAAAGCATAACCCAAATCATCCCAGGTTTCATAATTTTGGTCTCCTAAAAGGACAGTTATTGCATGGTGTTTTATTATTTTTTTAAAAAAATTGTACTAAATAACACTCCTGACATCTATTTACTGCTTCTCTGTGTGAGAGGAGAGTGCCAGCATGTGGTACAGACAAGGAAGACTGGTGGGATCTGTGGGGCAAGGCCTCCACTTCCCAGTGACACTATTACCAGGAACTCCTGAGATGAGTTGAGCCTCTTCAGGATGTGGTTTGTGGCAGATAGCATGTGAGGAAAGCCTGCCCGCTCTGTCCTGGACCCCAGGCTGGCACTGAGATTTAAAGGCAAAGAGCATGTGGTAAGGGGCCAGGCTGAGGTGCCTTTGCGAGCAATGCTGACTGAGTGAGGCCAGGTAGGAGGGCTCACAGGTTCCCTTAAGAGGTGAGCAGTGAGCCAGGGTGGAGGGACCGATTCCAATGTAGTCAGGAAGGCTGCAGATCAAAAGTGGCTACTGATCTGGCATCAGTAACAAGACTGTGTCAAAACCACGATGGCTGAGCGTGGCACCAATATGCTGTGGTTAGAGAAAGTGGGCAACCAGCATTTGTTTGCAGAAGAGATGACGCTCTGAGTGGCTCAGCCAATAGCTCAGCTCAGCTTGTCTTGGACAGTGTTTCCCATAAAACCTCTGAGTTACTTGCATAGCATATGTGTCCATTCTCTCGCTAGTGCATTATAATCTTTCTGTCAGCCTTGTAGGTGTGGGCTGTCCCTGGCACTGGAGGGTCATCAGGGTTGGGTCACAAAGCAGGAAACAGATGAAGAAGAAAACTTTTGACACTCTCAGTGCTAGAGACCATTGGGACCACAGGGTATCAAGGCAGATGCTGCTGCAGCTGTTGATGTTGGGGTGTTAAACTTTGGTTGTGAAAGCAACGTTTGGGGGCTTGAAAGGATAATCTGTAGGCAAATGGATGGTCAGGAAGAAAATGCCTCCTTGGTAGGGACTGTCCTTCAGGCCCATGAAGGTGGCCTGCCAGTGGAACAAATCATCTCCCACAGGTCCTGCAGAGCAATGGGCAGGAGGGTCCCTCTGCAAGCCAGTTAATTTCTTCTGGATCCACTTCAGCACCATCCTTCTGCTGCTGGGGGATGGGGGCTCCCAGTCCAGGGCTACCAGAGGTAACTTGCTGCTGTCTTGGCCCTGATTCTTTTCCGTATAGGTTATTATAAGATATTGAATATAGTTCTGTGTGCTATAAAGAAAATCCTTGTTGCTTACCCATTTTTCATATGGTGGTGTATGATTGTTAATCCTGTGCTTTTATCCCTCCCCCCAGCTTTTCTTTGGTAAACATAAATGTGTTTCCTATGTCCGAGTCTGTTTCTTCTTTGTAAATTAGTGCATTTTTATTCCTTTTTAGATTGCACATATAAGTAATATCATATAATATTTGTCCTTCTCTGGCTTATTTCACTCCGTGTGATAATCTTTAGGTCCATGGCATTATTTCACTGTTTTTTATGACCAAGTATTATTCTACTGTTTATATATACCACATTTTCTTTTTCATTAATCTGTTCATGGACACTTAGGTTGCTTTCATGTATTGGCTATTCTATATATTGCTTCTGTGAAAATTGGGGTACATGTATATTTTCAAATTAAGATTTTCATTTTTTATGGATATATGCCCAGGAGTAGGATTGCTAGATCATATGGTAACTCTAGTTTTTTAAGGAACCTCCATTACTGTTTTCCATAGTGGCTACAACAAAGACAGATTCCATTTTTAATGATATTTTAAAAGCTGTCCTGTTAAATACAGAGCAGACCCCACCCTCAGCCCATTAAAATAAGTTACCTGATAGTTTCATTTGTAAGTTTAGCATTGCAGAAATTAGGACTGTTCATCCTTTATAATATCAAATCACATAAACTGACCACAGGTATGAGATAAAAATAAAACTCTTCAAAGAGCAAAAAGACATATGAAGCACAGAGATTCAGAGAGAATGGTAGTCATTTAAAGTGAGTGACCTGGGGAGGTACAAGCCTACATAGCCTGATTTTGTGTTAAAATAGCTCTCTGACTAAACATGCCATGCCACAGGGGTTTCACTCCATGCCATGAAACATTATTCAGTGAAGAGCTAAGACAACCAAGGGACTGTTTATTCAACAAGCTTTTTTGAACATCTATTAACATTATATATAAGACGCTAGGCAAGGGTTGTGGAGGGTAAGTTTTATTTTTGGTCATTTTTTAAAGTTAGTGCTTGAAACTTCTAAGTAATTACATTCTCTTTTTGATGCTAAGATGTAAAATGTGTTATAGCTTAATACATATGATTTTTCCAAGGGATTAAAACAGGAAAACATGTGAAGCCAATGAACATTTTGAGGGGTGAAAAATAGCTTGCTGTGTTTCTCTCTAAAACTTGAAAAATCTAATTACTACATATGGGAAAAGACATGTAGGAATATGACAAGACTTCTCTATATCCATTACTTAGAGTTTCATATAAAATTTGATCATTTTGATTGTTTCCCCTAATGTTGATGTGATATCTGTGTCCCCAGTATGAAAATCTTCCAACCTGTCGCCATCATTCTGGATGAAAAGTTCTCCAATTCAGAATCCAGTTATTTGTTTAGTTTTACTAGTGTTTATTATGTCAAGAAAATTTATTACTTTCTGTGATAGTGTCGTCCTTCCAGCTTGGCCTCTTGAAACCCACAGTTAGTGAATCCTTTTGATGTAAAGAGTGACGACAATTTAGGCTTACTTTAGTCAAAAGCTGGTCTTCTAAACCCTTCCACATCTAACAGTTATTGCCTTCTCCACACAGCACCCTGAATAACCAGCCAATTCTTGCCACCCATGCCTGTCCACCATCCTGCTTTCTTTCCTCCCCTTTCTATAATCATACCACAACATCTTTTTTTTTTTCTTTTCTTCCTGATCAGTAATAACAACCAGTACCTCAAAAATCTATCTTTAATACTAAGGAACTCAAAGCCTGAAGGTCTAATGGGAACATATTAGAAAAGACTTCCCATAATAGCAGCATAAGTTTTTTTTATTCTGAGCTAACCCAAAAGATATTTACCATGGTTGTATAGAGACTGTGTCTCTGCCCTTATCATTCAACCTGGGGAGTAACTCCCTAATGAGGAAGTACTTACATCTTATTAAGTAGCACATAACTTGCTGAATTCTTATTGACAAAGTCATAAACTGTAGCTTATTTTTCCTTGTTTTCCATATATGAGGTTTATGTAATTTGTTTTCATTTTCCTTTTATTGATTGGCCATTGCTGAAGCATAAATTATTTATGTGCTGGATGCTTAGGAAAACATTCAATTTTGAAATGGGAATAGGGTAAGTGATACTTTGGTGGCCAAAACTTATAATCCCATCTCAAAAATCTCTAGAAGAACAGCAAAGTCAATATTCAAGAAGAGTATGGATTATTTAGCTGTTTCCTACTCATATGTTAATAGTTTCAGCTATTATTTTTGCATTAACATGCATTTAATCAAGGTGTTTTATAACATCAATTCTCACAACTAGGGGTAGACTGACATTGTGGGTGTCCTACAAGAATTATTGAGGGTCACTTCAAAATGAGTTAAAATGTTTCAATATTTTATTCAAATATTTATATGATTTATTTAATTTTGTATATTTTATTTAAATAGATATTTTTATTTTTATTTAAATATAATCGCTTTACAATGTTCTGTTAACTTCTGCTGAACAACGAAGTGACTCAGCTGTATGTATACATATATCCCTGAACCACCCTCCCACTCCTCAGCCCTCTAGGCCATCACGGGGTACCACACTGGGCCCCCTGTGCTCTACCGTGGCTCCCCATTAGCTAGCTGTTATACACATGGTAGTGTACATGTGCTGTTCCTATTCTCCCAGTTTGTCTCGGCCTCCCCTTCCCGCTCTGTCCATATGTCTGTTCTTTATGTCTGCATCTCTATCGCTGCCCTGCAAATAGGCTCATCTATAAAATTTTTCTAGGTTCTGTACATATGAATTAATATATGATATTTGTTTTCCTCTGACTTCACTCTGTATGACAGACTCTAGGTCCATCCACATCACTACAAATGACCCAAATTTCTTTCTTTTATGGCTTAGTAATACTCCATTCTATATATGCACCACATCTTCCTTATCCATCAATCTGTCAGTGAACATTTAGGTGGTTTCCACATCCTGGCTATTGTAAATGGTGCTACAGTGACCCCTGGGGTGCATGTGTCTTTTTGAATTATGGTTTTCTCCAGGTATATGCCCGGTAATGAGGTTGCTGGCTCATACCCTAGTTCTATTTTTAGTTTGTTTCAGTAACCTCCATACTTTTCTCAATAGTGGCTGGATAGGTTTACTTTCTCACCAACAGTGCAAGAATGTTTCTTTTTTTAACACCATCTCCAGCATTTACTGCTTGTAGATTTTTTGATGATGGCCATTCCGACTGGTGTGGGATGATGCCTCATTTTAGTTTTGATTTGCATTTCTCTAATAATGAGCAATGTTGAGCATCGTTTCATATGTTTACTGGCCATCTGTATGTCTTTGGAGAGATGTCTATTTAAGTCTTCTGCCCGTTTAAAAAAATTATTTACTTTTGGCTGTGCTGGGTCATCATTGCTCTGCAGGCTTTTCTCTAGCTGCAGTGAGTGGGGGCTGTTCTCTAGTTGCAGCGTGCAGGCCTCTCATTGCAGTATTTTCTCTTGTGGAGCGCAGGCTCTGGGGCGAGCAGGCTCCAGTAGTTGGCGCACGTGGGCTCGGAAGTTGCCTCGGGCTCTGGAGCACAGTCTCAGTAGTTGTGGCACACAGGTTTAGTCACTTTGTGGCATGTGGGGTCTTCCTGGGTCAGGGATCTAACTCGTGTCTCTTGCATTGGCAGGTGGACTCTACTACTGAGCCTCCAGGGAAGCCCCCCACCCATTTTTTGATTGACTTGTTTTTCTGATGTTGAGCTGTGTAAGGTTTTGTATATTTTGGAAATTAATCTTTTGTCAGTTGCTTCACGTGCAAATATTTTCTCCCATTCTGGTTTGTCTTTTTGTCTTGTTGATGGTTTACTTTGCTGTGGAAAAGCTAAGTTTAATAAGGTCCCATTTGTTAATTTTTGTTTTTATGTTCATTACACAAGGAGGTGGCTCAAAAAAGATGTGTGCTGTGATTTATGTCAAAGCATGTTCTGCCTATGTTTTCCTCTAAGAGTTTTACAGTGTCTGACTTTACATTCATGTCTTTAATCCATATTGAGTTTATTGTTGTGCATGGTGTTAGGAAGTGTCTTAATTTCATTCTTTTACATGTAGCTGTCCTGTTTTCCTAGCATCACTTATTGAAGAGACTGTTATTTTGCCATGGTATATTCTTGCCTCCTTTGTCAAAGATTAGGTGGCTGTAGTCTCTGGTTTATCTCTGGGCTTTCTATCCTATTCTTTTGATCTATATGTTAACTTTTGTGCCAGTATCACACTGCTTGATTACTGGAGCTTTGTAGTATGATCTAAGTCAGGGACCCAATTGCTCCAGCTTCACTTTTCTTTCTCAAGATTGCTTTGGCTATCTGGAGTCTTTTGTATTTTCATACAAAGTGTGAATTTTCCTTTGTTCTAGTTCTGTGAAAAATGCCATTGGTAATTTGATAGGCATTGCACTGAATCTGTAGATTACTTTGGGTAGTGTAGTCATTTTAACAGTATTTATTCTCCCAATTAAGGAGCATGGTATATTTCTCCATCTGTTTGTTTCACCTTAGATTTCTTTCATTGGTCTCTTATACTTTTCTGCATATAGGTCTTTTGTCTCTTAGGTAGGTTTATTTCAGGTAGGTTTATTCCTGTATTTAAATATTTTAAAGCATTTCTTTATTAGAGTTAGAGGTAAATCAGTTTTTTATTAATACTTTTTATTTTCATAATTAGGAATATATTACTTGGACAGAATACAATATATCATCTCAAATTATTTGGGATTATTTTTGTTTCACAAACTTCTCACTGCTGATTATCATATAGCATCAGTCACTCATACTCACTAAGATCAGATCAGATCAGATCAGTCGCTCAGTCGTGTCCGACTCTTTGCGACCCCATGAATCGCAGTATGCCAGGCCTCCCTGTCCATCACCAACTCCCGGAGTTCACTGAGACTCACGTCCATTGAGTTAGTGATGCTGTCCAGCCATCTCATCCTCTGTCGTCCCCTTCTCCTCTTGCCCCCAATCCCTCCCAGAAACAGAGTCTTTTCCAATGAGTCAACTCACTAAAGATAGAGATAAAATTTGTATTTTCTTTCCCAGTATCTGC
Organism: Bubalus bubalis; assembly: GCF_019923935.1. NCBI lineage: Eukaryota > Metazoa > Chordata > Mammalia > Artiodactyla > Bovidae > Bubalus > Bubalus bubalis. The sequence goes on along the minus strand of NC_059164.1, from coordinate 27,373,519 downwards.
TCTACTTTCAGCTTCTGCACAGGCAAGGTATTTCTGATTTTTTCTCCTTTGTTTTTCTTTTATGATTTTTCTGAACGAAATATATTCTTTGGAGACAATTAAATGGTTTCCACTTTTAAATGAAAATTTAAATCACTTGTTCCTAGTCACCTGCCCTGAGGCTGCCAACTGATGGAAAACTATGGCTTTGTTGATCCTCAGAATGAAGACCTAGAGTGGCACTGCACAGCCTACACATATGTGTGGCAAAGATTTTCAATAGAGACAGGCTAGTGAGGGTGATGAGTGTTTGTTATTTCCACTCTGGATGCTATTTGTTTCAGGGAAATCAGGGCCAATTGACCCCTTGCCAGTTATGTAAGAAGTCCCATGTGGAAATCTGTGCTAGCTGGCATCATATTACTATTTTTTTTCCACAGTGATATTTTAGTACATTTTATAGTTGGCTTCCAAAGCAGCTGCCCAGTTAAACTACCCCTTGATATGATTTGGCTTGCAACTATTATAGTTATTGAATTAACATTCTGGACAGTACTTCCTTCTAATGTCAGGAAAACCCCACTGTATCAACTGCCAAGGAAAGAAGGTCTTTGTTATACCCAGCTAATATGCAGTGGTGTTGTATCTATCATATATTAATCTGCACAAGCTTCACAACTTCTTAGAGCCTTGGGAAGCAAGACTGTTTCTTTTCAGTGTGGTTGGTTTCAAAAATTAAATCATTCAATAGACCATAGACTTTTTTTCTCCATGTGAATAAATGGATACAAGGAATTTTTTTCTACTAAAAATTCTTGATTGAGTACAGATGAGCAGGAAGGATAGGGATTTGTTTTTTACTAAAAGAAAAATTATTAATCACATCAAAAGGGTACTATGTTGTTGTATTGTTCAGTCACTAGGTCATGTCTGACTCTTTTTGACCCAATGGACTGCAGTACAGCAGGCCTCCCTGTCCTTCACTGTCTCCCAGAGTTTGCTCAAACTCGTGTCCATTGAGTCAATGATGCCATCCAACCATCCTCATCTTTTGTTTCCCCCTTCTCCTTCTACCCTCAATCTTTCCCAGCATCACGGTCTTTTCCAATGAGTCAGCTCTTCCCATCAGGTGGCCAAAGTTTTGGATCTTCAGCATCATTCCTTCCAGTGAATATTCAGGGTTGATTTTCTTGATTGACTGATATCCTTGCTATCCAAGGGACTCTCAAATGTCTTCTCCAGCACCACAGGGTACTATACAACTCCCATTTTTAAGAGTTTTTTTACAATGATGGTTTAAAGTTAGAAGTTTGTTCTTAGTTTTTGTTTTCTAAAACTGCTGCTCTCATATTTCTTTTCCTTCAAATATTTTAAGGTATTTCTATCTTAGTTCTGCATGAAAACACTACCCTATAGATAAAGGAGTTTAAAATTTAATGCATGGTTTTCCATAATGGTATTAGTACTATTCCTTATGAAGTTAATAATTTTCCTCAGGTTTAACTGCATGTCTGCTTTATGACTGGAAAGGTGATCGTTCAGGGAAGAGGACTGAATGGCTCTGATGATGTAGTTTAGGAATTGCTTTGTCATGGAGTCCTATATAAAAATTTATCAGACTTGCCCGGGAGATTCTCACAATAGCCTCTCATGTGGAAATTTGGTTCAGAATAATACTGAAGCAAAGCACAAAGTTTTAAAATGTAGTGCTGTATTTGAGCGGAGAAGGCAATGGCACCCCATTCCAGTACTCTTGCCTGGAAAATCCCATGGACGGAGGAGCCTGGTAGGCTGCAGTCCATGGGGTCACTAAGGGTCGGACATGACTGAGCGACTTCACTTTCACTTTTCACTTTCATGCATTGGAGAAGGAAATGGCAACCCACTCCAGTGTTCTTGCCTGGAGAATCCCAGGGACGGGGGAGCCTGGTGGGCTGCCGTCTATGGAGTCACACCGAGTCGGACACGACTGAAGTGATTTAGCAGCAGCAGCTGTATTTGAGAATAGAAAATAAATCTTAGTCCTTCCAACCAGGTATGCAAATGACTCTGATAAGGATTCTTGTGTGGGTCCTAGACTATTGATAAACATGCTTTCAGCTTGAAATGCCTGGGACACTACCCCTGACCACTATTACCTATAGCAAGCCCCCACAGACATTTCTCCTAAGGTGTGGCTGTACTGGCCGTTATAGTTCTTACTGTGATCAGAGGATACACTTCAGCAAAAACCATCAGGAGCTTTGAGGAAAGTGATTCATTACTCACAGGTCCTGGGGGGTGCACTGCATGCCTGAGGGCACACACAGAAGTCATGGGTAGAGTGAACAGACCTTTCTTAGGGTACAAGGTTGGGATGGCTTGGGTTTTGCAAGTTTCTTCTTTATTGGCTAATTTAAGACATCTGGGCAGGAATTATAGTGCACAAAAGGAAAAGTGGGACCATTCAAATGGTCTAGGTGATGCTGGGCTTTCTAAAAAGACGGAACTGTATGGGTGGGGTAGCTTCATTCTTTATTTGACTTTTGTTAGTGGTTATATTATACAGCTAGCAATGTGTTTATTTATGATGGATATCTTTTGAAATGGATGCCTCAGCAATTAAAAGGTCAAGTCAGGCACTGATTACAACCAAAAAGCTTCATGTCAAGTGTTTATACTACAAGAATATTTGTTGTGTTTATTCCTATCCATTATTTATAAAGGTCTTTGTGAGATATATATATCTCTCTCTCTTTCAAAATAACAGTGCAATAAACAATATTTTTATTAAAATATTGCAAATTGTATGAATACTGGAAACAATATATTTGTACCATTACCTTCAGAACACTTAGTCCAGCATCTACATTTGGGCATTAAATGCACTTGGAAGACTGAAGTTGAAAGTTAAATGAGTATTATATCAATGAGAACACTCTGCCAGTGTTCTTTCCAGTCTGCTCATCTAGTTTCTCATTCACCTTAAGAGTTCTCTAGCTCTGAACATTTTCCAAGGGTTTTAGGAAAAATTGAGAATTTTTAAAATTTGGGGTAAAAATACACAATATAAAATTTACAACTTTTACACATTTTAAGTGTACAGTTCTGTGGTATTAAGTCTGCTCCTATTATGCAGCCGTCACTACTGTGCATCTCCAAATGAAACCCATAACCCATTAAATGATACCTGCTCCCTTCCTCCAGCCCCTGGTAATTACCATTCTACTTTCTGTCTCTTAAGATTTTGACTACTCTAGAAACTTCATATAAACGGGGTCATACATTTGTCTTTTTGTGACTGGCTTATTTCTCTTAGCATAATGTCTTCAAGTTTCATCCATATTGTAGCGTATGTCAAAATTTTGTTTATTTTAAAGGCTAGAGTCCACTGTATGTCTACAAAACATTTTGCATATCCATTCATCTGTCAATGAGTTTCTTCCACCTTTTGGCTATTGTGAATAATGCTGCTATGAACATGGGTGTACCAATATCTCTTTGAGACCCTTCTTGAATCCTTTTGAGTATATATCCAGAAGTGGAATTACTGGTAATTATATATGGTAATTCTGTGTTTAATTCTTTGAGGAATCACCATAGTCCCCCATAGTGGTTGCACCATTTTATATTCCCACTAGCAGTGCATAGGGATTCCAGTTTCTCCTCATTGTTGCCAACACTTATTTCCTGTTTTTTGTTTTGTTTTTAATAATAGCCATCCTAATTTGTATGAAGTGGTCTCATTGTAGTTTTGATTTACACTTCTCTGATGACTAGTGATGTTGAACATCTTTCCATTTGCTTATTGACCATTTGTATATCCTTGGAGAAATACATATTCAGGTCTCTTGCCCACTATTAAATCAGATCTCTGTTGCTGTTGAGTTTTAGGATTCTTTATATATTCTGAGGATCGATTCCATATCAAATAGATGATTTGTGAATAATTTCTCTCATTCCATTGTTTGCATTTTCACTCTTTTGATGTTGATGGTGGCATTCGATGCACAAAAGTTTTTAATTTTGGTGAAATTTAACTTACCTATTTTTTTCTGCATTGCTTGTGCTTTAAATACCATATCCAAGAAAATCATTGCCAAATTCAATGTCATGGAGTGTTTTTTGTTTTTCTCTCTTGTTTCATTCTGAGGCTTTGGTAGTCTAAGCTTTTAAGTTTACTTTTTTATCCATTTTGAGTTCATTTTCACATATGATGTAAATTAAGGGTCCAACTTCAGTTATTTTTAATTTTTATTTTTTGCTTGTGGATATCCAATTTTCCTAACACCATTTCTTGGAATGATTGTCCATTCCCCCATTGAATGGTTTCTTACTCTTGTAGAAAATCAATCATCCAAATTTTGTGAGGATTATTTCTAGGCAGTCTAATCTTTTCCATTGACCTAGATGTCTGTATTATGCTGGAACCATACTGCTTTGATTACCTTAGGTTTTAAAATAAGAAAGTGTGAGACCTCTAACTTTTTTCCTTTTCAAGGTTTGTTTTTGGCTAGTCAAGATCCCTTGAAATTTTATAATAATTTTAGAATAGATTTTTCTTTGCTTGAAAAATAAAAAAAAAATCTTCGGGTTTTTCATATAAATTGCATGGACTCTGACTTCTTCTCAACATTAAGTTTTCCAGTCCATTGGATCTTTTTCTTTTTGTGTGTGTGTTTATTAATTTCTTTCAGAAAGGATAATTTACAGTGTACAAGGCTTTCATATGTATCTTATTCTTTTTAATGCTCTCATTAAGTGAAATAGTTTCCTTAATTTCCTCTTACATTGTTCATTGTTAGTACTGATACATAGGATACAACTAACTTTTGTGTGTTTATTTGTATCTTGCAACTCTGCTCAATTTATTCATTAGGTCTAGCAGATTTTGTGGAATCTTTAGTTTTCTACCTATAAGATAACTTTGTTTTCCTTTTCAATTTGGATCTCTTTTATTTTTCTCTTTTATTTCTTTCTCTTGCCTAATTGCTCTGGCTAGAACTTTCACTACTATGTTGAATAGAAGTGATGGAAGTGGGCAACCTTATTCCTGACTTTAGTGTAAGAGCTTTCAGTCTTTAACCATTGAGCATTCGGATTATTACTTTTATATGTCAACTTGACTGGGCTCTGAGGTACCCAGACATTTGGTCAGTCATTCTGGGTGTGGTTATGGGGGTGTTTCTGGATGAGATTACGCACAAGTCAGTAGACTGAGGAGAGCTGATTGCCCTTCCTAGTTTGAGTGGACATCATCAAATTAGCTGAAGGAATGAATAGAACAAAAAGGCTGACCCACCCATGCGTAAGGGGCATTTCTTTTGTCTGAGTGCTTTCGAGTGGGGGTATCATTTTTTTTTTTTTCCAGTCTCTAAAGAACTTGAGCTGAAGCAATGGCTTTTTCCAAGTCTTGAGCCTACTACCCTTCAGGCCGGAACTACACCCTCATTTCTCCTAGGACTCCACCTTACCAACCACAGATCTTGGGACTTGTCACCTTCCATGATCATTTTACTCAATTCCAAGTAATAATAGTAATAATAATAATACACATACATATGTTGGGGGTGTGTGTAATTTCCTTGGTTCTCGCCACAGCAAAAATTTGAAGTGATGGACTGGCCAGTGTTACAGCTCCGTGTTACAGCTTAGTTTTATTTAGAAAGCAAAGGAAAACACATCCTGGAGGCATGAGGGTGGGTCAACCCAAAAGACAAAAGACTGGAAGAGAGGAGAACCGCCTGCCCTCCCTAGCCCTGCTCAAATTTGGCTCCTCTTTTTATATGTCTTTTTCTCCTCCCCCTGGGTCTGCCCTGTGTAAATTGGGCTAGCCAGGAGGGCTGTTTGTTTTACCTGAGGTCCTCACTCTGGTCCTTGGACCTTCATTTGTTCTATTTTCTTGGGCTTTTCCCTTCTTCATCTTTAGCCACCACCATTCTGGACTCCTTTTTCCTAATCTAACTACCTAACATTCCCCCATCAAGAGATGGGAGGCCCGATTCTTTGGGAATAGGGGTGTCGAGGTCTCTCTGGCTACTTCCTGCTGAACTGGGATGGTGAGAGGCATTGGGCCTCCCCGTCTTGCTATTCTCAAGCCTCAGAGTCTTTATAGTGATGTCCATCTAAGGGTGACTGATGTTTTCTGTGGTTGGCTGTAGTTTTACAGCCAACTTGTTGAACTGGCACTGCGTATTGTAGCTTGTTAACCTGGGCAGAGACAAAATGGGTTAGACAATTGGTAATACATGGAGCGATCATAAGCAGCATCAATATGGTGATAACAGGGATTAGTAGGGGCATTAGCCAACTCCAAATTCCCTCTTACCAGGATAAGGATTCCCCCAAAGAGAGATTATAGCCACCCTGAGGACTCTCCAGTTCATTCTTTGAGATCCTGTAGGATCTAAATGTTTTTAGGCTTTCTTTAACTTAGCAGGAGGTATTTACCTAGAAACAGCACGTCTCATTTAAGATGGCTCAAGCCCTTCCTTGTTCAGGGATCAGGAGATCTATCTCCTGTCTGTTTTGGAGTACAACTCCTACCAAGCTGTGTTGGCTCTTTAACGCTATCCTGAGAAATCTTATCCCCAGAAACTTAATTTTGGGGGTGTTCATTAGAATGGCATTCATTTGCAGTTCTGAATAGGTGTCTGAGATCTCCAGGGGCTCACAAGTGTATAGAATGTCCTCTTCTGTTTTCTTTCACGGCTTGACTTGTGAGTAGTAAATCCAGGAGTCGTGTCCTGGTACCTTGATGGCTGTGGGCATAGAAAGTATTACAGGGTAGGAGCCCTTCCATGTGGGCTGGAGTTGAGCCTTTGCGGACCCATCTTTCCAGACTTTAATTAGGACTTGAGTCCCTGGAGCATGTGGTGGTGGCTCTTTAGAATCTTTTGGGTCCTGGTCGACACCCCACAAGCGTATATTCTGTTGGAATTGCCCAGTGGCCATGGTATAAGACCAGAGGGACTGAGCCTCTGGATCGAGGAAGAAGTCATTGACATAAACAAAAGGTCTCCCATATAGCATCTCATAAGGACTAAGACCAACCTGTTCCTTAGGGGCAATATGGGTGCAAAAGAGAGCTATTGGTAAAGCCTCCTTCCATCTCAGGGAGGTCTCCTGGGTTATCTTTTTTATTGCTGATTTTAAGAATTGGTTGGCTCTTATTACTTTTCCTGAAGACTGAGGCCTCTGGGCACAATGGAGATAATAAGTAATGCCCAATGCTTTCGAGACCCCTTGGGTGACCTTAGAAGTAAATGATGTCCCATTGTCACTTTGTAGTGACCTGGGCAGACCAAATCTCAGAATGATTTCATGGAGCAGTTTTTTTTACCACCTCCTCAGCCTTCTCAGTCCGGGTGGGAAAGCCTTCAATCCATCCTGTGAATGTATCTGTCATGACTAATAGTTATTTATGTCCTTGAGAAACTGGCATCTGGGTGAAGTCCACCTGCCAGTCCTCTCCTGGCCATGTTGTTGGATGGGCCGGGCCAGCTGGGGTCTTTGAGCTCCTTGGGGGTTGTTTAATTGGCAAGTGGGACAAGAGGGGACTACTTGCCTTATAGTCATTTGGAGGCCTGTTCCTCTGAAGGACCTTTCTAGTAATCTTTGGAGGGCTGTCTCCCCTAAACGAGTGGTGGCATGTCAGGAGTTAACCAACTTCCATTGAAGGTTCCTAGGCAGAAAAAGGAGACCCTCCTTTTGGAACCACCTCATATGATCTTCTTGAAAGTCCTCACTCTTAGCTTAAAGAGTCTCACCTTCAGTATATGAAGGAGTTTCTGGCAAATTAGTCTGTGGAACTAAGGTAGCAACCCCTATTAGGTCGTTGTTCTGTAATGCTCTCTTAGCTGCCTGATCGACTGCTTGGTTCCCTCGTGTCACTTCCGTGTTCCCTTTTTGGTGTCCTTTACAATGGGAGACTGAAAACTCGATGGGCAGATGAACTACCTCTAAGAGCCTAAGAATTTGACCACCATATTTGATTGGGTACCCTTGGGTGGTCAGGTGGCCTCTTTCTTTCCAAATAGCAGCATGTGCATGTAGCACGAGAAAGGCGTACTTGGAGTCGGTGTAAATGGCTAATCTTTCTTTTTCCCAGCTCTAAAGCTCGAGTCAGGGCTATGAGCTCAGCTAATTAGGCTGAAGTACCTGGTGGCAAAAGTTTAGCCTCTATGGTCTCAAAATTGGAGACTACTGCATAGCCAGCTCTTCTTTTTCCATTCAGGACAAAGCTGCTTCTATCAGTGGACCAGATTTCCACAGGATTGGTCAGAGGATCTTCTGAGAATCCCTCTCAGGATTTTGTTCAGTGGACCAAAGTTTCTAGGCAAGAGTGAAAAGGGAGAGAGCCCTTGTGGGTAGGCAGGAGGGTGACAGGGTTAAGAATCTCACAAGGGGATATAGTGAGGCCTGGATTTTCTACCAGCATATCTGAGGATTCTTTGATCAGATATCCATAAATGGCTTCTCCCATTTAGGAGTTATTTTACTTCGTGGCTGGTAAAAATATAGTTAATTTGCCCCCAAAAGAGAATTTTAAAGCATCTTCTATCAGGATTGCAATAGCTGCAAGATTTCGAAGGCAAGGAGGCTAGCCTCGGGCAGTTGGGTTGAGCCTCTTGGATAAGTAAGCTACAGGCTGGGGCTCAGATCCCAACCTTTGAGTTAACACTCCCAAGGCTATTACTTCTTTTTTGTGGACATAAAGTTGGAATGCTTTTTCTGGGTCTGGCAACCTTAAGGCATGTTCTTGAGTTAAGGCTGGTTTTAGTGTAGCCTCTGCCTTCTTCCCAGGAGTTCCCCACGTCAGTGAGATTGTCATCCTGTCCCTTCAAGCTTTCATATAAGGACAGGGCAATTAGACCATAGTTGTGTATCCAGATTCTACAATACCCAGTTAGCCCCAGGAAAGCTCGCAGTTGTTTTCGAGTCATAGGGGAGGGCAACTGGAGGATTCCTTGTACTCAATCACAGGACAGCCTCCTGGACCTATGTGTAATCTGAACTCCCAGGTAAGTGACCTTTGTCTCAACCATCTATGCCTTAGCATGGGAGACTTTATATCCCCTCTCTGCCAAAAAGTTGAGAGTCTGAATTGCATGTTTTTGGGTATTTTTCTCATCTGGAGAGCAGATTAGTAGGTCATCTATGTATTGTAATATTTTCCCATTAGGTCCCAGGTCCAGATCTAGGAGATCCTGGCTAAGAGCCTGCCTAAACAGGTGGGGGTTATTTCTGAACCCCTGAGGTAATACTGTCCAAGTCATCTGTTGGTATTTTTCTCCTGAAGACTCCCACTTGAAGGCAAAAAGATACTGGGATTCTTTAGCCAGTGGTATGCAAAAGTATGCATCTTTGAGATCCAAGACTATAAACCACTTGGCACTGGGTGGGATTTCTCCCAAGATTACATAGGGATTGGGTACTGTGGGATGTAGGGGGACTACAGTTTCATTTATGATCTGGAGATCTTGAACCATTTGCCAGGTCCTGTCCTTTTTCTTTACAGAGAAGATCAATGTGTTATATGGTGAATTGGTGGGGACCAATAGCCCACAGGCAAGGGATTTATTTATTAGAGGCTGTAGTCCTTCCTGAGCTTCTTTTCTGAGGGTGTATCATTTCCTGTTTGGAAACTGAGTGGGATCTCAGAGGACAATGACAACCGGTTCAGCTTGGTGGGCTCGTCCAGGAGTCCTCTGGTCCCACACCTGGGGGTTAATTTTGTCCTCCAATAGATTTTGGTCCCTCCCTATTGGAGAGGGTGTAATGGGTTCCAGTAGTAACCAGGAGCTATAGGGCTCTAGGGGCTGAAAAGCTTCCCATCACAAGGGTGGTCCCCAGTTTAGTGAGTATATCTCTTCCCAATAAGGGAGTAAGATACTCAGGGATTACCAGAAACTGGTGGGAAAATATTTGTCCATCCCAGCAACAAAGAAGTGCTCGAATGAATCTTTGTAATTGTTTTTCCTGTAGCACCCCAAATGGTACAGGTTTGGGAGGAGAAGTCTCTGGAGTAGGAGGTCAGGACAGAGTAGGTAGCCCCTGTGTCAACCAAGAAATTCTCAGACCTACCTGCCACATCCAGTTGCACCCTTGGCTCCAGCCCCATGATGGTTATCTGTGACAGGTGGGCCGGCTGGAGTGGGCCGCTTCAGTCCTGTTGAACCATCGTGAGGGAAGGCTTGGTGCTTGACCTTGAGGCTCTTGGGTCCCCAGGGCAGAGTGCCGCCCAGTGTCCCAATTGATGGCATTTGTGGCAAGCTGTTTTGGAGACTTGTCATGGTTTGGACAGTCTTTGGCCCAATGTCCTGCCTGTCTGCAGATCAGGCATTTGCCTCATGCCTTGTTCTTCAAGGACTCCGGGTTTGCCATAGGGCTTCCCTGCAGGGCGGCCAGCATCTGGGCATTCCTTGTCTCTTTCCTTTTCTCCCTTTCCTGGGTCTTGGCCTCCCTCTCCTCTTCTCTATTATAAAAGGTATTGGTGGCTGTCTGGACCATCTTATCTAAAGAGGCAGCAGGGTCCTGCTGCTGTAGCTGTTGTAACTTTATCCTGATGTCTGATGCACATTAGGGCAGGAATTTGTCCTTTAAAATCACCTGTCCCTTGTAAGTGTCTAAGTCAGGATTGGTAAACTTTTGGAGGGCCTCTTTTAGCTTTTCCGAAAAAGGAAATGGGGTTCTGGTTGGGCTCCTGAGTTATTGCTGAGACCCGGGCATAGCTGATTACTTTTTGCTGAGCTGCTTTCAGTCCTGTCTTTACACAGATCAGAAAATGATCCCTTTCCCAGGTGTGCTCATTATAATTCCAATTAGGATCTGAGGAGGGGACCGCAGTTTCCCCTCCTGGGTATTTATTGCTTAGCATGTGAAGTCCCGTAGCATACCTTTGGGCTTCCTTTAAGACCCTAGCATGCTCAGGGTCAGATAAAGTTTGACTAAATAGGACCATCATGTCCTTCCATGTCAAGTCAAAGGCTAAGGTAATGTATTGGAATGTATCTATATATTTGCCTGGTTCATCTTTATAGCTTCCCAGGTTTTGTTTGATTTTAGTTCTAACAGGGAGAAGGGGTTATGGACCCAGGTTGGTCCGAATTCTCCTCTACTTTCAACTAAGGGACATACTCGAGTTGGCTTTTGTGGATGGGGTGTTCCCTGATATGGGAGTATACTTGGATACAAGAAAGGCGCACCAGGCAACTCGGGAGCCATGGGAGGTTGAGCCTTCATGGGGGCTTCTTTCTCTTGGTTGTCTGTGCCTAACACCATTTGCCTAGTAGGCTCACTTTTAGGGCATACAATAATCCCATGCTTAAGACAGAGTTCCTTCATATCCCTTAGTCAGAAGAAAATTTGGACATAGGGGATCTCTGTCCATTTCCCTTGTCTTTTGCAGAATAAGTCTAACTGCAGGATCATATTGTAATTTAAACTCCCATCCCCAGGCCAGTGTTCCTTGTCCCCCAGAGGATACCATGGCCATGCAGTGGCACAAAAGAATTTTAAGTGGCTTCTCCTTAGAGTTAGAGGATCGAACAGCTTCTAGTTATCAAGGATGCATCTCAAGGGTGTCTGTTGGGAAGTGGATTGGTTATTTCCCATCTGAAAGACAGTGATGACAGGGAGGAAAAGGAAAAAAGAAAAAAACTAATAAGCCTCCTTCTATTTCCATGGTGGGACTTCCTTAGAGGTGAGTCTTTTTGACGTTTATCCTACCCAGTACTGTTGCAACCTGAGAGCCAGGCGTCCCCAGGTCAGGGTGCAGATCCCCAGGCAGGGTGAGGCATGACAGCCTCCTGGAGATCGAGTCCCCAGCAGGTCGAGGCAGGTAGGCCTCCCAGGAATTGGGTCCTCAGGCAGGTTGAGTCATGTCGACTTCCGGGGACCCCTGGACTGGAGGATCCCTGAGCAAGTTGAGACATGACAACCTTTTGAGGACCAGATTTCTAGGCAGGTCGAAGCAGGCTGACCTCCTGGGACCCCCAGATTGGAGTTGGACATCCCCAAGGTCTCCAGCGTGACCAGTGCTGGGTAGGATTAAGGGGTTGTAACTCATTGCTGGTTTGTCTCCTGTGGATGGGAATAGATATCATGATGTAAAGCAGTCCAAGTCTATGCCCTGAGATTGGGAACCTGGTGAAACAGCCATAAGGCTTATTCTCTTATTGTTCTGAGGAAATGTAAGTCACTGATTTCCTCCCATAGTCCTTCATAAGAACAGCTCAGGCTGTTTCCAGTGGTAAACATCTCATTGTCATAGACCCACTTTAGGTAATAACAGAAGTAATGACAAAGGAGTGGGTTATCTGGTCCTGTTAGGGGTGTTAGGAGTATTTTAATAATAATAATAAGCAGGGTGGAGTGATGTTGCCTACAAGGGAGCAGGGTCCTGGTTGAAGCAGTTAGTAAGTGGCTTAAGAACAAATTGATGAGGCAACAGACCAGATGTTCCATAAAAGTGGAGTGGAGATTTGATCCAGGGGTATGTTTGTAATTTTAGGAGAAGGGTGGTAAGGGTTTAGGCTCAAACAGCCTAACTCCCAAAGTGGCAAGCATTATCCCTGGGAGCCCAGTTGCCCTTTAAGGGATGCCACCAACAGATTAACTTCTAACAGGCATTATGTGTCTGTCACCTGGCCTAGCAGGTACACTGAGAGATGCTGTTGTTGCACGTGTTGTAGGAAACGTGGAAGATGAAGGCCTGAATATCTAGAGAGATTGGATATTATACAGCATTTTTCTCCCAAAGGCCAGTTATTTCCTGGTTGTCCCTCCAAAAGATTGTAGAGGCAACATTGTGGAGCCCCAAATGGGGCTCAGGAAAAGAGCATGAAACAGAAGGGAAGGGGGCAGGGCATAATTTTTGGGAAAAAAAAAAAAAGACATAGCTCAAGGGCATAACATAAACCGATTGAAATCAGATGGATCCAAGATGACAAGTCAAATTCAACTAAACCTTGATCCTCAATTTGCAAACTAAATGACACACCCTGAGGTGCCAGGACAGTTCCAAGTCACTGTCAAGAGACTGAGGAGTGGGTGGTTCCCCAATTGTTGGAATGGTCCTCCCACTCATTAGCATATTAAATCACCCAGCCCTGTGAAAACTAACCACATCACATTCCATGGCCACTCCCCTTTGTGATGGCCCACATTCTTGGAGTGTGCTTCTCTCTGAATCCGAACAAATCCACCTCTTAACCTATCTCTCTGTCTCTCACTGAATTTTTGTTATGAGACATCAAGAGCCTGAGCTTCATTAGGTCCTGAAGTCAGGCACCATGGGTTTTGTCTGGGCTCAAGTCCCAGGAGAGAGGAGCTGAAGGACGGGAGGAGAAAGCAGTGGGGAAAATGTGCTGAGGAATCCCCTTCATAACCTGCCAGAAGACCTGCTGAATACCTGACCTGTGCTCACAGTTTTCATTGGCCTATTCCTTGGCACAAAGAAGATTAAGGGCAGAAGAACCCCCACCTGCTTAGGCAACAGCTACTAAGTAGCCCCTGACAGAGTCCCTCAGTTGCACCTACTGCCTCTTGCCTGTTCATGGGTGGTTTGAGGAAACAAGAAACAAGAGATTGCAAAGGAATTAAGATTTTGTTAGCCATATGTCCTTCCAGCCATAGGAGTGAGGACTTCCTACGTTAACCAGAGGTCTTCTGGAATCTGAGACTGAGCCGTGTGAGCTTTCTGCTGAGTTTGTTTTTCCTGTCCCGGTTTCCAGCATGCTGGGCTTCTTGTCGCTTCCCCTGCATTAGGTTTTCTTTGCGTTCAGCATCCACCATGGAAGCTTTTGCTGAGTTGGGCTTCTGCTGTGCTTGGCTTTTGCCTCACAGGGGCCCAGCTAAGATTGTTTCAGTGAGGTTAAATCCGAGTCATGGCACCATATTCGTCAGGGTAGTATGTGATTTCCTCAGTTCTGTCTCATCACAGCAAAAATTTGAAGTGATGGAAGGACCAGTGTTAGAGCTCCATGTTATAGCTCAGTTTTATTTAGAAAACAAAGGAAAATACATCCTCAAGTTGGGGGGGGTGGGGTCGACCCAAAAGACACAGAAGAGAAGCCCCGCCCCCTCAATTTTGGCTCCTCTCCTCCTCCTCCTGGGCCTGCCCTGTGTAAATTGGGCTTGCCAGGAGGGCTCTTTGTTTTACCTGAGGTCCTCACTCTGGTCCTCAGACCTTCCTTTGTTCTATTTTCATGGGCTTTCCCCTGCTTTGTCTTTTAGCCACTGTCATTCTGGACTCATTTTTCCTATTCTAACTGCCGAATGCATACATACATATATCTCCTTTTGGGTCAATTTCTCTGAAGAACCCTGAATGATGCAAGTATGGTGTTGGCTATGGATTTTCATATACAGCCTTTATTATACTGAGGTATTTTCCTTCTATTCCTAGTCTGTTTAAATTCTATCATGAAGTGTATTGGATTTTGTAAACTGCTTTTTCTGTCTCTTTCAGCCTCTGTCTCTCTCTCTATATGTATGATTGGCAGCTTGTTATATATGCTGTGGTTAAGGTAAAAGTTACGTAAATTGTATTTCAAATCAGTCTATATTATTCATATTTCAAGATCTCTCTTTTTTTAATTGAAGGATAATTGCTTTACAATGTTGTGTTGGTTTCTGCCATACAACAGTGTGAATCAGCCATAAATATACATATATCTCCTCCCTCGGAACCTCCCTCACCTCACCATCCCACATCTCTGGGTTGTCACAGAGCACTGGGTTAAGCACCCTGTGTTATACAGCAGCTTCTACTATTTTATACATGGTAGTGTATAATTTTAGTGCTACTCTCTCAATTCGTCCCACACCCTCCTCCCCCTACTGTGACTTTTTCTGTTATTAATGGAGATGGTCATGCAGGGTTTTTCTCATCATTGTGCTGCTGCTGCTGCTGCTAAGTTGCTTCAGTCGTGTCCGACTCTGTGAGACCCCATAGACGGAAGCTCACCAGGCTACCCCGTCCCTGGGACTCTCCAGGCAAGAACACTGGAGTGGGTTGCCATTTCCTTCTCCAATGCATGAAAGTGAAAAGTGAAGGGGAAGTCGCTCAGTCGTTTCCTACCCTCAGCGACCCCATGGACTGCAGCCTACCAGGCTCCTCCGTCCATGGGATTTTCCAGGCAAGAGTACTGGAGTGGGGTGCCATTGCATTCTCCACATCATTGTGCTGTGTAGTATATTAACACTGTTTCATTTTTGTATGTTGAACTATCCTTGTTTTATAGGAATAAATCCTATTTGATCATGGTGTATAATTCTTTTTATGTTACATTGAATTCTGTTTGCTAATATTTTGTTGAAATATTTACACCACTATTCAGAGGAGGGCTTCTCTGGTGGCTCAGCAGTAAAAAAAAAAAAAAAAAGTCTGCCTGCCAATGCAGGAGACATGCGTTTGATCCCTGAGTCAGGAAGATCTCCTGGAGAAGGAAATGGCAACCCTGTCTAGTATTCTTGCCTGAAAAATCCCATGGACAGAGGCGCCTGGTGGGTTATAGTCCATGGGGTCACAGAGTCAGACACGACTTTGCAACTAAACAACAACAAACCAGAGAGGATATTTGCCTGTATTTGCTTTTCTTTTAGCAAGTCTTTGGTTTTAATGGCAGGGTAATGCTGGCCTCTTAGGATGAGTTAGGAAGTGCTCCCTCACATTTGGTTTTTTTTTTAGAAGAGATGGGGAAGGATAAATATTCTTTATAAATATATGGTCAAATTCATGAGTATAGCATTTGTTCTTTGGTAGAAAACATTTATGTTAAAGGTCTTTGATTGTTTACTCTCCCTACCAATTATAACTAACAGAATTATAATTATATAAAGGTCAGAATTATAAATATATAAAGTTTTCATTCCAGTCCCAAAGAAGGGCAATGCCAAAGCATACTCAAAATACTGCACAATTGTACACATTTCACATGCTAGCAAAGTAATGCTCAAAATTCTCCAAGCCAGGCTTCAACAGTACATGAACCGTGAACCTCCAGATGTTCAAGCTGGATTTATAAAATGCAGAGGAACCAGAGATCAAATTGCCAACATCCAATGGATCATAGAAAAAGCAAGAGAATTCCAGAAAAACATCTACTTCTGCTTTATTGATTACAGCAAAGCCTTTGACTGTGTAGAGCATAACAAAATATGGAAAATTCTTCAAGAGACGGGAATACCAGCCCACCTATCCTGCCTCTTGAGAAATCTGTATGCAGATCAAGAAGCAACAGTTAGAACTGCACATGAAACAACAGACTGGTTCCAAATTGGGAAAGGAGTTCGTCAAAGCTGTATATTGTCACCCTGCTTATTTAACTTATATGCAGAGTATATCGTGCAAAATGCAAGGCTGGATGAAGCACAAGCTGGAATCAAGATTGCCAGGAGAAATATCCATAGCCTTAGAAATGCAGATGACACTACCCTTATGACAGAAGGTGAGGAGGAACTGAAGAACCTCTTGATCAAAGTGAAAGAGGAGAGTGAAAAAACTGACTTAAAACTCAACATTCCAAAAACTAGGATCGTGGCATCTGGTCTCATCACTTCATGGCAAATAGATGGGGAAACAATGGAAACGGTGAGAGATTTTATTTTCCTTGGCTCCAAAATCACTGCAGATGGTGACTGCAGCCATGAAATTAAAAGATGCTTGCTCTTTGGAAGAAAAGCTATGATCAACCTAGACAGCATATTAAAAAGCAGAGACATTACTTTGGCAACAAATATCCATCTAGTCAAAGCTATGGTTTTTCTAGTAGTCATATATGGATGTGAGAGTTGAACTATGAAGAAAGCTGAGTGCCGAAGAATTGATGCTTTTGAACTGTGGTGTTGGAGGAGACTCTTGAGAGTCCCTTGGATAGCAAGCAGATACAACCAGTCCATCCTAAAGGAAATCAGAACTGAATATTCATTGGAAGAACTGACATTGAAGTGGAAACTCCAATACTTTGGCCACCTGATGCAAATAACTGATTCATTGGAAAAGACCCTGATACTGGGAAAGATTGAAGGCAGGCGGAGAAGGGGACAACAGAGGATGAGATGATTACATGGCATCACCGACTTGATAGACATGAGTTTGAGCAAGCTCCGGGAGTTGGTGTTGGACAGGGAAGCCTGGTGTGCTGCAGTCCATGGGGTTGCAAAGAGTCGGACATGACTGAGGGACTGAATTGAACTGAACTGAACTGAACTAATTATTGGCCTATTCAGATTTTCTATTTCTCCATGTGTTTTTTAAACCTAATATATTACATTCAGATTATCCAGTTTGTTGGAGTACAGTTGTTCACAATACCCTATTATACTCCTTTTTATTTCTATAAAATCTATAATATTATACCCTCTTTCATTTCTGATTTTAGTTACTCGAGTATTCTCTCTTTTATTCCTTTGTCAGTCTCTAAAGGATTATCAATTGTGTTGACCTTTACAAATAATCAACTCTTGGTTATGTAGATGTTCTCTGTTTATTTTATATTCCCTGTTTTATTTATCCCTCCTCTTATCTTCATTATTTCCTTCCTCTGATAGCTTTGGATTTAATATATTCTTTTAATTATTGTTTCTCAAGATATAGTTAGATTACTGATTTGAGATCTTTCTCACTTTTTAATGTAACCATTGAAGATATAAATTTCCCTCTTGGCCTTGCTTTCACTGTATCCGATGGTTTCCATATGTTGCACTGCTTTATATATTTAGGTACTCTGATGTTCCATGCATAAGTATTTATAACTGCTATAACTTCCAGGTCAATTGACTGTTTTATTATATAGTGGCCTTCTTTGTCCTGTGAGAGTTTTTGACTTAAAATCTGTTTTGTCTGATGTCATTATAGCCATGTGCTTCTGTCACACCTCTTCGAGTGGCCTTTCTCCAGTATCTCATGATCACAAAGGATGGCTTCTGGCTTTTTTTTTCTGTCATCATATCCATACAGCCTAGGTCAGCAAGCCCTAATGCCTGGATGTTGTAGGCAGAAAGAGTACCTCTGAACTGTCATCTAGAGAAGCAATGATAGGAGAAAGGATGGATAGAGCAACCTGGTGATCTACAGTCCATGAGGTTGCAAAGAGTCAGACGTGACTGAGCAACTAACACTTTCACTTTTCAAATCAGTGTGTTTGAACCCTAACCCCTGATGTGATTGAATTTTATAGGGCTTTTAGGAGGCAATTAAGGTTAAATGAGGTTATAAGTATGGGGTTCTAATTTAGCAGGGTTGGTGGCCTTATAAGAAGAGCAAGAGAGAGAGACCTGTCTCTCTCCATGTGCACTCACTAAGGAAAGGCTGTGTCAGGACATAGAAGGCCACCATCTGCAAGCTGGGAAAAGAAATAAACTAGAAATTGGATTTGTTGGCACCTTGACCTTGGATTTCTACTCAACAGAACTATAAGAAATACATTTCTGTTATTTAAGCCACCCAATCTATGTATTCTGTTGTGGCAGCTCAAGCTAAGACAAACCTGTTCATAGTTCACAATTAAATATAGTTACTCATTTGTGAATAGATTGTGTATACCATTTAGTTATAAATTAAGTGTATATAAAACATAGGTTGAATTGGTATTTAGATAAATTTTTTGTTTAAATACAAGCAAATAAATAAATGACAAATCCCATAGATTCTTAAATAGAACCTGTTCAGTGATAAGCCTAATTTTGGATGCAAAGCTTTAAGTATCCATTGAACATCTATGTGCCCAGCACTCTTTAAATCAGTAATTGAATCCTTACTGTAAAAGCAGTCTCCATACTGTAATTCTTAGCTCTCAGTACATAGTAGGTATCCAATAAATGTTAGCTGCATTTATAAATTATTATTTTGATTAGTAGAGGTTTATACATCAAAATTCAGCTGGTAAAGAATCTGCCTGCCATACAGGAGACCCCAGTTGGATTCCTGGGTCAGGAAGATATGCTGGAGAAGGAATAAGCTACCCATTCCAGTATTCTTGGTCTTCCCTGGTGGCTCAGCTGGTAAAGAATCTGCCTGCAATGCAGGAGACCTGGATTCGATCCCTGGGTTAGAAAGATCCCCTGGAGAAGGGAACAGCTACCCACTGCAGTATTCTGGCCTGGAGAATTCCATGGGGCTGCAAAGAGTCAGATATGACTGATCAACTTTCACTTTTGTATTAAAATTAATGGCACAGACACAGAATATTCTCTAGAGAAGAATCCTTTTAGGAAGATAGAAATATATAGACAGGAAAGTGTATATTGGACAAAGTTAATTGTGATTATCTAATGCCTCTCAGTAATATGGTTAAAGAGACAATGTTTTCAGATGTTGGAATATTTTTATATCAAGTTCAGTATTACTTTTTGGAAGGAAATGTCCTACTACTATTTAAAAAAGAAACCTTTAATATCCTTTAGAAAACTTATAGTGATTTCCAAAATCAGGGAAAAGGCGGTTTGGAATTATATATGGTTCTGAGTCCCCTGCTAAGTCTTTTAGGATTAAAAAAAAATTATTGTAGTATAGTTGATTTATAATGTTTCAGGTTTATGAAAAGATAAATCAACTATACATATACACACACACACACACACACACACACACACACACACACACTCTTTTTTAGATTATTTCCCCATACAGGGCATTACATAGTATTGAGTAGAGTTCCCTGTGCTATACAGTAGGTTCTCATTAATTATTATATATATAGTAGTGTGTATATGTCGATTCCAATCTCTCAAGTTACCCCTCCTCCCTTCACCCTCCCGGCTCCCCCCCGACCCCCATGCTGGCTCCTTGTAACCATAAGAATGTTTTCTACATCTGTGGCTCTATTTCTGTTTTGTAAATAAGTACATTTGTACTATTTCTTTAGATTCCCATATAAGCAGTGTTGTTGTTGTTCAGTCGCTCAGTCACATCCATCCTTTGCAACCCCATGAACTGCAGCACTCCAGGCTTCTCTGTCCTTCACGATCCCCTGGAGTTTGCTCAAACTCATGTCCATTGAGTTGGTGATGCTATCCAACCATCTCATCCACTGTCTTCCCCTTCTCCCCTGCCTTCAATCTTTCCCAGCATCAGGGTCTTTTTCAATGAGTTGGCTCTTCCTTTCAGGTGACCAAAATATTAGAGGTTCAGCATCAGTCCTTCCAATGAATAGTCATGGTTGATTTCCTTTGTGATTGACTGGTTTGATCTCCTTGCTGTCCAAGGAACTCTGAAGAGTCTTCTCCAGCACTACAGTTTGAAAGCATTAATTTTTCGGTGCTCAGCTTTCTTTATGGTCCAACTTTCACATCTGTACATGACTAGAGGAAAAACCGTAGATTTGACTATATGGACCATTGTCTACAAAATGATGCCTCTGCTTTTTGATACACTCTAGGATTGAAGACTTGACTCATTGGAAAAGACTCTGATGCTGGGAAGGATGGGGGCAGGAGGAGAAGGGGACGACAGAGGATGAGATGGCTCGATGGCATCACTGACTTGATTGACGTGAGTCTGAGTGAACTCTGGGAGTTGGTGATGGACAGGGAGGCCTGGCGTGCTGCGATTCATGGGGTCGCTAAGAGTTGGACATGACTGAGTGACTGAACTGAACTGAACTGTACTGAGGATTGTTATAGCTTTTCTTCCAAAGAGCAAGCATCTTTTAATTTCATAACCAGAGTCACCATGCATAGTGATTTTGGAAACCAAAAAAATAAAGTTTGTCAGTGTTTCCATTTTTTCCCCCATCTATTTGCCTTGAAGTGATGGGACCAGATGCCATGATCTTAGTTTTTTGAATGTTGAGTTTTAAACCAGCCTTTTGACTCTCCTCTTTTACCTTCATCAAGAGGCTCTTTAGTTCCTCTTTGCTTTCTGTCATTAGGGTGGTGTCATCTGCATACCTGAAGTTATTGATATTTCTCCCGGCAATCTTGATTCCAGCTTCTAGTTCATCCAGCCCAGCATTTCACATGATGTGCTCTGATTATAAGTTAAATAAGCAGGCTGGCAATATACACTCTTGACATACTCCATTCCCAACTTGGAACCAGTCTGTTTTCCCAGGTCCAGTTCTAACCGTTGCTTCTTGATCTGCATACAGGTTTCTCAGGAGGCAGGTAAAGTGGTCTGGTATTTCCATCTCTTGAAGTATTTTCCAGAGTGTGTTGTGATCCACACAGTCAAAGGCTTTAGCATAGTCAGTGAAGCAGAAGTAGATGTTTTTCTGGAATTCTCTTGCTTTTTCTTTGATCCAACAAATGTTGGTAATTTTCTCTGTGGCTCCTCTCTTTCTAAATCCAGCTTGAACATCTGGAAGTTCTCAGTTCAGATCAGAACAGATCAGATCAGTCGCTCAGTCATGTCCGACTCTTTGCGACCCCGTGAATCGCAGCACGCCAGGCCTCCCTGTCCATCACCAACTCCCGGAGTTCACCCAGACTCACGTCCATTGAGTCAGTGATGCCATCCAGCCATCTCATCCTCTGTCGTCCCCTTCTCCTCTTGCCCCCAATCCCTCCCAGCATCAGTCTTTTCCAATGAGTCAACTCTTTGCATGAGGTGGCCAAAGTACTGAAGTTTCAGCTTTAGCATCATTCCTTCCAAAGAAATCCCAGGGCTGATCTCCTTCAGAATGGACTGGTTGGATCTCCTTGCAGTCCAAGGGACTCTCAAGAATCTTTCTCCAACACCACAGTTCAAAAGCATCAATTCTTCGGCGCTCAGCCTTCTTTACAGTCCAACTCTCAAATCCATACATGACCACAGGAAAAACCATAGCCTTGACTAGACGAACCTTTGTTGGCAAAGTAACGTCTCTGCTTTTGAATATGCTATCTAGGTTGGTCATAACTTTCCTTCCAAGGAGTAAGCGTCTTTTAATTTCATGGCTGCACTCACCATCTGCAGTGATTTTGGAGCCCAGAAAAATAAAGTCTGACACTGTTTCCACTGTTTCCCCATCTATTTCCCATGAAGTGATGGGACCGGATGCCATGATCTTTGTTTTCTGAATGTTGAGCTTTAAGCCAACTTTTTCACTCTCCATTTTCACTTTCATCAAGAGGCTTTTGAGTTCCTCTTCACTTTCTGCCATAAGGGTGGTGTTATCTGCATATCTGAGGTTATTGATATTTCTCCCGCTAATCTTGATTCCAGCTTGTGTTTCAGCTTGAAGGATTTTGAGCATTACTTTGTTAGCATGTGAAATGAGTGCAGTTGTGCAGTAGTTTGAACATTCTTTGACATTGCCCTTTTTTGGAATTGGAATGAAAACTGATCTTTTCCAGTCCTGCTGAGTTTTCCAAATTTGCTGGTATATTGAGTGCAGCACTTTAACAGCATCATCTTTTAAAATCTGAAATAGCTCAGCTGAAATTCCATCACCTCCACTAGCTTTGTTTGTAGTGATGCTTCTGAAGGCCCACTTGACTTTGCACTCCAGGATGTCTGGCTCTAGGTGAGTGACTACACCATCATGGTTGTCCAGGTCATTAAGACCTTTATGTAGAGTTCTTCTGTGTATTCTTGCTACCTGCTCTTAGTATCTTCTGCTTCTGTTAGGTCCATTCCATTTCTGACCTTTATTGAGCCCATCTTTGCATGAAATGTTCCCTTGGTATCTCTAATTTTCTTGAAAAGATCACTAGTCTTTTCCATTCTATTGTTTTCCTCTATTTCTTTGCATTATTTACTTTAGAAGACTTTCTTATCTTTCCTTGCTATTCTCTGGCACTCTTCATTCAGATGGGTGAATCTTTCCTTCTGTCCTTTGCCGTGCACTTTTATTTTCTCAACTATTTGTAAGGCCTCTTCAGCCAACCATTTTGCCTTGTTGCATTTCTTTTTCTTGAGTATGTTTTGATCACTGCCTCTTGTTCAGTGTTTTGAACCTCTATCCATAGTTCTTCAAGCATTGTCTATCAGATCTAATCTCTTGAATCTATTTGTTACTTCCACTGTATAAGGAATTTGATTTAGGTCATACCTGAATGGCCTAGTAGTTTTCCCTACTTTCTTTAATTCAAGTCTGTATTTTGCAATTAGGAGTTCATGATCTGAGCCACAGAGCTTCTCCATCTTAAACTCCAAAGAATATAATCAATATGATTTCAGTATTGACTCTCTGATGATGTCCACATGTAGAATCATCTTTTGTTTTGTTGGAAGAGGGTGTTTGCTATGACCAGTGCATTCTCTTGGCACAACTCTGTTAGCCTTTGTCCTGCTTGATTTTGTATTCCAAGGCCAAACTTGCCTATTACTCCGGTATCTCTTGATTCCCTACGTTTGCATTCCAGTCACCTATGATGAAAGGGATGTCTTTTTTTGGTGTTAGTTCTAGAAGGGCTTGTAGATATATATTGATATATAAGCCATATCATATGATATTGGTCTTTCTCTGACTTTCTTCACTCAGTATGACAACTTCTAGGTCCATATGTGTTGCTGTAAATAGAATTATTTTGTTCTTTTATATGGCTGAGAAATATTCTATTATATATATGTAGCACATCTTTCTCCATTCATCTGTCAGTGGACATTTAGATTTTTTCCATTATCTGGCTATCATAAATAGTGCTGCAGTGAGCATAGGTTACATGTGTCTTTTTGAGTTATGTTTTTTCCCATGTATATGCCTAGGAGTGAGATAGCTGGGTCATATCATAATTCTATTTTTAGTTTTTTAAGGACCCTCCATACTGTTCTCCTTAGTGGCTGTATCATTTTAATTTCTATCCAGAAGTTCAAGAGGGTTCCCTTTCCTCCACTATCTTTCCAGCATTTATTGTTTGTAGATTTTTTTGATAATGGCCATTCTGACTAGTGTGAGGGGATATTGCATTAGAGTTTTGATTTGCATTTTTCTAATAATTGTGATATTGAGTGTCATTTCCTGTACCTTTGGCCATCTGTGTGTCTTCATTGGAGAAATGTCTATTTAGATCTGCTTAATTTTTGATTGGGTTGTTTGTTTGTTTTGATATTGAGCTGCATGAGTTGTTCATGTATTTTTGAAATTAATCTTTTGTCAATTGCTTTGTTTACAGATATTTTTTCCCATTTTGAGAGTTTTCTTTTTATCTCATTTATGGTTTCCTCCACTGCACAAAAGCTTTTAAACTTAATTAGGTCTCATTTGTTTGTTTTTATTTTCCTTGTTCTAGGAGGTGGATCAAAAAAGATCTTTCTGTGATTTATTTCAAAGGGTATTTTTCCTGTTTTCCTCAAAGAGTTTTATAGTGTCTGGCCTTACATTTAGGACTTTAGTCAATTTTGAGTTTATTTTTGTGTCATGTTATGGAGTCTACTAATTTCATTCTTTTACATGTGGCTATTAGAAATGGCAACCGACTCCAGTGTTCTTGCCTGGAGAATCCCAGGGACGGGGGGGCCTGGTGGGCTGCCGTCTATGGGGTTGCACAGAGTCGGACACGACTGAAGCGACTTAGCAGCAGCAGCAGCTCTCAGTGTTCCCAGCACCACTTATTGGAGACTCTGTGTTTTTTCCATTGTATATTCTTGCCTTCTTTGTCAGAGAATAGATGATGATAGTTGTGTGGGCTTATCTCTGGGCTTTTTACCTTGTTTCATTGATCTATACTCCTGTTTTTGTGCCAGTATGACACTGTTTTGATGACTGTAGCTTTATATTATAGTCTGAAGTAATTTCAGTTCAGTTCAGTCACTCAGTTGTGTCCGACTCTTTGCGACCCCATGAATTATAGCATGCCAGGCCTCCCTGTCCATCATTATCTCCCGGAGTTCACCCAAACTCATGTGCATTGAGTTGGTGATGCCATCCAGCCATCTCATCCTCTGTCGTCCCCTTCTCCTCCTGCCCCCAGTCTCTCCCAGCATCAGAGTCTTTTCCAATGAATCAGCTCTTCGCATGAGGTGGCCAAAGTATTAGAGTTTCAGCCTCAGCATCAGTCCTTCAGCATCAGTGAACACCCATGTCTGATCTCCTTTAGGATGGACTGGTTGGATCTCCTTGCAATCCACGGGACTCACAAGAGTCTTCTCCAACACCACAGTTCAAAAGCATCAATTCTTCGGCTCTCAGCTTTCTTCACAGTCCAACTCTCATATCCATAGATGACCACTGGAAAAACTATAGCCTTGACTAGACAGACCTTTACTGGCAAAGTAATAATATCTCTGCTTTAGAATATGCTATCTAGGTTGGCCATAACTTTCCTTCCAAGGAGTAAGCATCTTTTAATTTCATGGCTGCAATCACCATCTGCAGTAATTTTGGAGCCCCAGAAAGTAAAGTCTGACACTGTTTCCACTGTTTCCCCATCTATTTCCCATGAAGTGATGGGACCAGATGCCATGATCTTAGTTTTCTGAATGTTGAGCTTTAAGCCAACTTTTTCACTTTCCTCTTTCCCTTTCATCAAGATGCTTTTGAGTTCCTCTTCACTTTCTGCCATAAGGGTGGTGTCATCTGCATATCTGAGGTTATTGATATTTCTCCCGGCAATCTTGATTCTAGCTTTTGCTTCTTCCAGCCCAGCATTCCTCATGTTGTACTCTGCATATAAGTTAAATAAGCAGGGTGCCAGTATACAGCCTTGATGTACTCCTTTTCCTATTTGGAACCAGTCTATTGTTCCATGTCCACTTCTAACTGTTGTTTCCTGACCTGCATACAGGTTTCTCAAGAGGCAGGTCAGGTGGTCTGATATTCCCATCTCTTTCAGAGTTTTCCACAGTTTATTGTGATCCACACAGTGAAAGGCTTTGGCTAGTCAATAAAGCAGAAATAGATGTTTTTCTGGAACTCTCTTGCTTTTTTGATGATCCAGCGGATGTTGGCAATTTGATCTCTGATTCCTCTGCCTTTCCTAAAACCAGCTTGAACATCTGGAAGTTCACGGTTCATGTATTGCTGAAGCCTGGCTTGGAGAATTTTGAGCATTACTTTACTAGCGTGTGAAATGAGTGCAATTGTGCGGTATTTTGAGCATTCTTTCAGGGCGCCTGATTTCTGAAGCTCCATTTTTCTTTTTCAAGATTGCTTTAGCTATTCATGGTCTTTAATGCTTCCATAGAAATTGAAAAAAAAATTTTTTTGTTCTAATTCTGTGTAAAATGCCCTTAGTAATTTGATAGGGATTGTATTGAATCTGTAGGTTGCTTTGGGTCTTATAGTCATTTTTATACTATTAATTACTGCCATCCAAGAGCAGCATATATCTCGTCATTTGTGTCATCTTTTATTTCTTTCATCAGTGTCTTAATAATTTCCTGAGTACAAGTCTTTTTGTCCTTAGGTAGGTTTATTCCTAGATATTTTATTCTTTTGATGTAGTGGTAAATGGTATTGTTTCCTTGATTTCTCTTTCTGATCTTTTGTTGTTTGTGTATAGGAATGTAAGGGTTTTTTGTGTGTTAATTATTTTTTTATCCTGTAACTACCAAATACATTGATTAGGATTAGTAGTTTTCTGATGGCCCGTTCAGGATTTTCTATGTATAGTATCTTGCCATCTCCAAGCAGTGTCAGTTGTACTTCTCATTTGCCCATTTGGATTCCTTTCATTTCATTTTCTTCTCTGTACTGTGGTTAGGACTTTGTAAACTGTATTGAGTAATGACAGCAGTAGTGGACGTCTTGTCTTGTTCTTGACTGTAGAGGAAATGGCTTTCAGTTTTTTACCACTGAGAATGATATTTCAATGTGAGTATATGGCCTTTATTATGTTGAGATAGGTTCCCTGTAAGCCCATTTCTGGAGAGAGTTTATCATAGATAGGTGTTGAACATTGTTAAAAGCTTTTTCTGCATCAATCTGCTAATGTGGGATATCACATTGACTGATTTCCATACCGTGCAGCCCTGTAATAAATCCCAATTGTCTATGGTGTATAATACTTTTAATATGTTGTTGGATTTGGTTTGCTAGTATTTTGTTGAGGAGTTTTACATCAATGTTCATCAGTGATAATGGTCTGAAATTCTCTTTTTTTGTGATATTGTTGTCTCGTTTTGGTATCAGGGTGATGGTGGTCTTGTGGAAAAAGTTTGGGAGTTTCTTCCTCTTTGCATTTTTTAAAAAAAAAAATTTGAGGATGGGTGTCAGCTCTTCTCTAGACATTTGGTAGAATTCATCTGTGAAGCCATCTGGTCCTAGACTTTTATTTGTCAGATGAGTTTTAATTCAGTTTCAATTTCACTACTTGTAATTGATGTATTTTTATTTTCTATTTCTTCCTGGTTCAGAGTTAGGTTGTACCTTTCTAAGAATTCGTCCATTTCTTCCAGGTTGTCCATTTTATTGTCATACAGTTGCTTGTAGTAATCTCTTATGATCCTTTGTATTCCTGCAGTGTCAGTTTTAATTTCTCCTTTTTCATTTCTAATTTTACTGATTTGATTTCTCTGCTTTTTTACTTGGTGAATTGGCTAAAGATTCATCAATTTTGTTTATCTTCTCAATGAAGCAACTTTAGTTTTATTGATCTTTGTATTGTTGTCTTCATTTATGTTATATGGTCTGATCTTTATGATTTCTTTCCTTCTGTTAACTTTGTGTTCTTTTTTTCTCTATTTTCTTTAAGTGTAAGAATAGATTGTTTATTTGAGATTGTTTTGTTTTGTTCCTTGAGGTAGGATTATGTTGCTATAAACTTCTTTCGGATTCATTTTGATATTTGGCAAAACTAATACAATTATGTAAAGTTTAAAAATAAAATAAAATTAAAAAAAAAACAAACAAAAAACTGCTTTCCTGCATCCCAAAGGTTTTGGGTTTTCTTGGTTTTATTATCATTTGTCTCTAGGTATTTTTTTTATTTCTTCAGTGATTATTATTGATTGATTATTTAGTAACATATTGTTTAGTTTCCATGTGCTTGTTTTTTTTTTTTTTTTTTTTTTTTTTTTTTACAGTTTTTCCCCCTGTAACTGACCTCTAATCTCATAGTGTTGTGGTCAGGAAAGTTGATATGATTCCAGTTTTCTTCAGTTTACTAAGGCTTGATTTGTGATCCAAGATATGATCTATCTTAGAGAATGTTCTGTGTACACTTTAGAATAAAGTGTATTCTGCTTTTGGATGAAATATCTGATAAATATCAATTAAGTCTACCTGGTCTAATGTATCATTTAAGGCTTGGCTTTCCTTATTAATTTTCTGTCTGGATGATCTATCCATTGGTATAAAGGGGGGTGTTAAAGTCTCCTCACTATTATCATGTTACTGTCTATTTCCCCATTTATTGCTGTTAGCATTAATCACATATATTGAGGTGCAGCTATGTTGGGTGCTAAAGTATTTACAATTGTTACGTCTTTTTCTTAGATTTATTCCTTGAGTATTATGTAGTATATTTCCTTATATCTTGTAATAGTCTGTATTTTAAATTTGATCCTATTTTATGACTGTTGCTACTCCAGCTTTCTTTTGGTTTCTATTTGCATGGAAGATCTTTTTCCATCCCCTCACTTTCAGTCTGTGTGTGTTCCTAGGTCTGAAGTGGATCTCATGCATATAAATGGGTCTTGGTGTTTTTCTTTTTTTTAAAATGTATTCATCCAATCCATGTCCTTTGGTAGGAGCATTTAATCCATTTACATCTAAGGTAATTATTAATATGTACATTCCTATTGCCATTTAAAAATTGTTTTGGGTTTGTTTTTGTAGGTCTTTTTTTTCTGATTAGAGGGGTTCCTGTAGCATTTGTTGTAAAGCTAGTTTGATGGTGCTGAATTATCTTAGTTCTGGCTTGTGTGTAAAACTTTTGATTTCTTCATAGGATCTGAATGAGATTCTTGTTGGGTAGAGTGCTTTTGTTTGTACGTTTTCCTCTTTCATTACTTCTATGTATCTTACCATTCCCTTCAGGCCTGTAGAGTTTCTGCTAAAAAAGATCAGCTATAACCTAATGAAGATTCCCTTGTATGTTATTTTTTGCTTTTCCCTTGCTGCTTTCATTTTTTCTTTGTATTTAATTTTTGTTAGTTTGATTAGTGTGTGTCTTGGTGTGTTTATCCTTGAGTTTATTCTATATGGGATTTCCTGTGCTTCCTGGATTTGGGTGATTATTTCTTTTCCCATATTAGGAAACTTTTAAACTGTAATTACTTCAAATATTTTCTCACACCCTTTCTCTTTCTCTTTTTCTGGACCCCTATAATTTGAATGTTGGTGCATTTAATGTTGTCCCAAAAGTCTCTGAGACTATCCTCATTTCTACCATTCCATCTTCCTGTCTACTTACCAGTTCTTCTGCCTTAGGTTCTGCTATTGATTTTTTTCCAGTGTATTCTTAATTTCAGTTATTTTGTTCATCACAGTTTATTCTTTAATTCTTTTAGGTCTTTGTTAAGCACTTCTTAATATTTTGTCAATCTGTGCTTACATTGTGTTTCTGAGATCTTGGATCATCTTTACTATCATAATTCTGAATTCTTTTTCAGGTAGATTGCCTATTTCCTCATCTATTTGACCTTGTGGGTTTTTACCTTGGTCCTTCATCTGCAACATATTTCTTTATCACCTCATTTTGTCTAAATTACTGTGTTTGTGGTCTCTTTTCTGCATGCTTTAGGGGAGCAGTTCCTTTTGCTTCTATGTCTGCCCCTGGTGGGTGATGTTGGTCCAGGGTCTTGTGTAGGCTTCCCTTCCACTCAATTCAAACGTTGAAATCCTAATCCCCTACTGTGATGGTATTAGAGGGTAGGCCCTTTGGGATATAGTTAAGTTTACATGATATCATATGGTGGGTGCCCATGATAGCATAAATTCCATTATAAGACAAGGAAGAGACATCAGTACTTCCTTTATCCACCATGTGAGACTACAGCAGCCATCTTCAAGTCAGAAAGATGGCCTTCACCAAAACCCAACCATGCTGGTAACTTGACACATCAGAGGTCCCAGCCTCCAGATCTGTGAAAAATAAATGTCTGGTTTTCTAAGTCAAGTAGTCCATGGTATTCTATTTTTTTAGAAGCCTGAGCAAACAAAGACAAGTCACTTCCTTCTGTCCTTGGTGTAAGGACATGGAGAGAATAGGACAAGGAGAGAATAGGGCAAAGGTGAGAAAAAGCCCCAGGAAATTTCCTACCATCTTGAATGTGGCTTTTTCTTGGCAGCTATAGATTTTTAGCTAGTTTCCAAAGCTCCTACAAAGTTATCTTAATCAGCGTGTGATTATTTATTTGGAAATTCTGTAGGGAAATGAGGGCCTGAAGCTTCCTAGTCCTTACATCTTTGTGTGCTGTGTGCTGTTCTTAGTCGCTCAGTTGTGTCCAACTCTTAAGACCCCATAGACTGTAGCCTACCAGGCTTCTCTGTCCATGGGATTCTCCAGGCAAGAATACTGGAGTGGGTTGCCATTTCCTTCTCCATTACATCTTTATAGAGCATGTTTATTTTGAAAAATAAGGGATAATGTATAGTGAATCCAAGTACCATATGTCAAAGTGAGTATATTGGTTTACCTGGGTGTTTTGAAAGTTGATCAATCATATTTAATGATTATATTTAATATTTTAATACCATAATTTGATAAAAACTCTAAATTTCTAATAATTCATGAACTTGATTCCATAGTTCACTATGTTCACTGTCAAATATCCTGAAGCATATATGATAAATTGCCATTTCATGCTTAAGTATATATACTATACCTATATACAGAAACATTCTTGAGTAGTTACAAAATATAGTATTATAACAAGTATATTTCTTTAATATATAACAAATATATTATTTCCTTGTGCCCAAAATGCAAATTTGCAAATTGCATCCAGGAACTCATCAAATCTGCTGGATGAATTATGTAATTCAATTTGGCAAAATTTTTGCTCACAGCACAAATAGTTTTCTTTGGTTTTCTTGGATTCTGTTCTAAGAAGGAGGTAGCTGGAAAAAAGTGAAAAATTACAGGATATGATTCATAAAAATCCCACATCTTTTTTGTGTGCTTGTACATTCTTTTTGAGGGAAAATGTTTTTGTCCCACAGCAGTGATTTCTCTTCATTCTCAGTAAGTACTTTTTAGTTGGAAAGATACCCATGGATAGGATACCCAAGGTATTCAAAAAAGGGAACGAGAGGAAGATGCATGCCATTTAGCATCTAGAAGAACATGTAGCATATTCATTAAATCTCTTTTTCACCAGAAAGGAATGTGAAGCCTGAACTTTAACATGGCCACAGTACATACTAGAGAGCAAAGAAATGAAACCTCAGCTATGTATGTTCCTGCCAAGCATTAGCCCAAATCCTTCAGTCGCTGACATTTGATGGGTATCTGTTTCCCTGTCATGTTTGAAGAGAGAAGAAAATAATGCCCATGTAACCCTATCCTCACTTCTAAGGTTTAAACAAGTGGAACTCACTACTCTTTCTTCCTCTTTTCATTTGTTGGCAACAGTGAGATTAAGCATACAAGCCCCAAAAAAGAATTACCAGCACTGCATTGTCAGAGGTAGTTTTCAGAGGATACAAGAAACATCAAATGACTAAGAGTAGTCACATCTCTGCCAATGGCCTATATGCTTCTTTCTTTTCTTTCTTGAAGCAGCTGGCAAACCCTTTCATGATTTTGGTTTGTGAAAAACTCTTACAGTAATAGCTATTCATTACCCAGAGTGAAGAGTTCTCTTAAGCAGTGGAATGACCAACAGTTTCACAAACTAAAGTATAAATTTCAGGCATATGAATAATTCACAGAATATCAGAGCTAATGGGAACCACAAAGATTAGATATCTGATGCTCTCATTTCATAGAATGAGCCTGACACCACTTCTAATGCTGTCAGTGTGAAGGCCCAGTTAAGCTGCCACACATCTCTCATAAAGGTGGGAGAGTTAATGCTGCCAATTGCTTGGGGTGGGGTTGTGAGGAGTTACCATAACAGGGAACCCAAAGGTTTGTGTTTTAATGCCTATGTAGAGATAGGAGATGAATATTTGGAACTTCCTGAGGTAGAGAGTTGGAACTGTGAAACCTATCCTGTACACCATGTTTACAATTAATCTAAGATCCTTGAAAGACTGCCCCCAAGTGGCAGGGAAGACTGAAATAGGAAAAAGAAAAATCTGCCCATTGACAACAGAATGACAAGGAAGCTGGTAACCTTTTGTGGATACTGGATGGGAAAGAAAGTTTATCCTGAGAAGTGGTAAGCCTGTACATAGATTCGTGATTTAAGGTAACATCAGTTAGATGGTCAAAGAACCCATAAGTAGCAAAATTAGCAGCAAAGTAGTCCTAAGTAGTAAAACTTATGGGATCCCTGCCAGAAGAAAATAAAATAATGCTCAAGATTGGTATGTCCTCAATTCAGATAATATGGAATTCCCACAGGTAAAAGTCTACCAAAAATGAATTCACATGATTTTTTTTCATAAGAGTAAATAAACTATATAAGCAATGCTTGAGTACTCAAGCCCATAGAGAACTCTGAGAGACATCATAAACTAAATGTGTAGAAGATGATTAAAATGTAAAACAAGAAGTATAAAGCAATAAGAGAATAAGACACAAATAGAGGAATATTGAAAAAGAAGTGAATACATTTTAGAAAATGAATAGTGTAGTCTTTGAAAGTTAAAATTCATAGTATAGAAATGCATTAAATTAGACCTGAAAAGATTTGAGCAAATTATGCAGAAAGGAGAATAAAAAGAAAATGCAATGGAAAATGTAAAAGGCAAGTTCATGGACAGAAAGTATAGAGTGAGGCCTATCAGTATATCTATTAAAGAATTAACATTAAACAAGAATGAAGAAGGCAATAGAAGATAGGGAGAGCTGTTACCAATTATAAATAACTTAGAATACCCAAAATAGATGAAAGATTTTTTTATTTTCAGATTTAAAAAACATCATAAGTACTTTTGTAGCATAAACACAAAAATCATACCTACTCAGAGAAAAGATCTTCTAAGATCTAGAGAGAGAGAGAAAAAATAGATTCCTTTCAAAGGAATGATAATTAGGCAATTCAAGACATACTGATAGTGAAAGTAGAGGCAGGAATAGAATAAAATGATGCTGTCACCATGCAACATAGAATACTATATCTAGCCAACATATCATTTAAGAGTGAAGCTAAAAGAAAACATTTTAAACAGGGAAAGCAGAAGTTAACCACTGCAAACCTGAAAGAAGAAAGAAATGGGGTGCAAGCAAAATTATTGTGCAAAGAAGTTGGCCAACATGATGAAACACGACTATTATTGTTATAAATGGAAAATACTAATCACTGATATATAACAATTGTTTTAAATAAAGTTAATGTTAAAACAAGGTGAAACTAAATACTAGACAATAATGAGACATAGAGTAGAGTATATAAGAATCAATGTAATTTAAGACTCATTCTGAAAAGGGAAAATAGAGATGTATGACTAAGATAATTCAGTTTAAGTCAAGTCAGTAATGTGAGTAATCACTAAATAATAGAAAGTATGCATTGCTTCCCTAAAAGAACAGAAGTAGAACGTTAAACTTAGAATCATTCCCATTATCTTCTCTGGGAATGCTCTGGAAATACATCAACCCAGTTTGAATTTCTGTAAACAAGATTTATATATTTGCCTGCTTTTAAAGGTCTGTTTCTTAAAGATCTGAACACCTGACTCAACTTGATCCCAACAGAGAGGACAATGATTTTGCAACACAGATTATAGTCTAGAGTTCCATATAGTTTTCCATTCACTTTCCATTGTGCTTAAAAAGAGCAGTGACAAGAAGGAACTATCTCATAGCATCTAGCAACTCTTTTATAAATATTCCCCAATTGCAAAGCAGTGTGTATGGCTGTGTGGAACTGCTGGGTTTAATAGTTTCTTGGAAGAGATGAACATATGTATAATCATAAAAAGAAGTTAGAATGCATTTAGTTAAGCATGGGCCGAATTTTAAACTGGGGAAATTATAACTTCAAAATGGCAGAATAATTTTAATGGCACAGAAACCCCTTATAAATACATTCTGTCTGATGAGGATGTTATAGTCTATCAGAGTTTGGGTTCTGATGAAAGAACTGAAACTACTGCTTAAGATCAGTGCTTTGAAAGTAAAAGAGGTTGAAAATTATGTTTCATTAAAGGGCAAATGAAATAAAGCAGAAATGGTTATTGAAGAACTTGATTATCTGGAACTTGATGTACCAGAAATTATAATTAACTGATTTTTTTAAAAAAAGAAATAATGAGAGAAATGCAAATGACTGCAATTCAGAAAGCAATTTCTAAGGGGATTTTTAGGGTGTCTAAAAATTTAATCTACTTTGTAATTCTCAACATTAGGTACTTTTAATTGAATGTTGACATTAAGGATAGTAGACATTAGTGATAAAAGGGACAATAACAAATACCCGAAATGATATCTACTCTCTTGATAGATTTTTGTCCAAATCTTCCTGTGAATATAATCATATGTAATTTAGACAACAAATACTTCTTGTATGTGTTCTATGTCTGCCTCTGTGTTACAATTCTGTGGAGGAAAAAAGAAAAAACAGGTCATACTTTTTAAAGCCTTCATATCATACAATTCTAACCTCAAAACTCTGGCAAAATTGCTTTTGCAGTTATATGGGAGGGAGATTTAATGAAATTTTCATTTTTTTTATATAGTTATATCACCAATTTTCTTGCTCTTCTCAATGCAATTACAAAAAACACTGAATATATGTGACACAGTAAGCAGTCAGTGAATGTTAATTACACTGGATAAAACAGTTTGGGCAGCAGTAAAGTAAATGGGCTTTTTTCTGGCATGTGATTCTCAGTTTCCTCATCTATTAATTTACTCCACTCACAAGAATGTTTTGAGATTTAAATAAGAACACAGGGTAAGTTTTTAATAAATATTATTTCTTTAAGAATAAATGAAACAACTAAGACAAATGTTTAGCAAAGAGAAAAAATAATGTACTAAAAATATACATTCTTGAAACAACCACATTTAACATGGATATAAAGTCTTCGTATACAATTAAGAATAAATATTCATAACTATATAATTGAAAGTATTTTTACTACTCATTAAATTGATAAATACTATCACATTTTAAATTTTTAAAGCTTTTTGGAGGAAAAACAAAGAATATATGTGGGACTATATAAAAATTTAAATGTACTATATATGTTTTGAATACAGAATTAATAGTGGCTTTTCTAGATATACTAAGAACTTTAAATTTGAGTTGATCTAACATAAATGCAAGATTTATTTCCAGTTTTTAAAAAAGATTTTAAAAAGGGAATTCATTCATCTCCTTCCCTGACTCTTGTTTCCCTATTTTTAGGACATCTGAAAGAAGAGCTATCCATTTTCTCTGAAGTACTTATTAGGATATGTGGTGAATCATCCATTTGTGGTCACCTGGGAGAATAACAGAAATTGATATTAACATTAATATACAAAGCTAAGCAGTAATTATAATATTTGGAAGTATTTTAACCTAACTCTAAAAGTAAACATTCATTCTTATTTTTTACTTATACTCCACTTTTTCAATTGCTATCATTTCACTGTAAAAATTTAAAGCAAAGAACCATGAAGTAACATTTGCCATTTGACAAATCTGATTAAACCAAAGGTGTTTATCATTGAAACTGACTCTACCCACCCACTCCATCTCAAGTTTACCTTCTGTTAGACAAAATATTACTATCTTTTCCCAGAAGGAACCCAAACCATTGTCCATTGGAAACAGTTATGTTTAAGGCTGTTAAACATTGCAGGGGGTTATAAAATACAAAAATAAGTATTGGTGTTGGAATGGATTTCGAGAGTTTTTGGAACATGTATTCCAAAGACATCTTAGGGTTCTTGACCAGATTAAAGAAAGATGTTGTAATAAGGAGGGGAAAAAAATGTTTTGTAACTTGTACTTACCTAGTTGCAATGACTAGATCCATTTAAAATGATAATT
The DNA here is from genome assembly GCF_019923935.1 of Bubalus bubalis. NCBI lineage: Eukaryota > Metazoa > Chordata > Mammalia > Artiodactyla > Bovidae > Bubalus > Bubalus bubalis. The sequence goes on along the minus strand of NC_059164.1, from coordinate 27,337,656 downwards.
TAATAAAATCATAAAGTTAGCAGAGAATGAACAGTCTATTCTGAAGGTTACTCATAGCTTTATACTTAAAGAATGCTTTCAGTATGCCATCTTTGACATACCGTGTTTACTGTTTGGAGGGAGGACAGGCTTTAGAGCTAAACAGACACAGGTAAAGATTTAATCTTCTTATTGTCAATAGACAAGTAAACAAGTAGCCTTTCCTTGCTCCATGCTCTCATCTGTAAATGGGAGTAATACATGATGTAGAGGTCATGTGATGGATAATAGAATTTTGGTACAGTGCTCAGTCTAGTAACAGGCACGTAGTAGTAGTAGTTTAGTTGCTAAGTTGGGTCCAACGCTTGTGACCCATGGACTGTAGCCCGCCAGGCTCCTCTGTCCATGGGATTTCCCAGGCAAGAATACTGGAGTGGGTTGCCATTTCCTTCTCTAGGGTATCTTCCTGACCCAGGGATTGAACCCATGATTCCTCTATTACAGGTGGTCTCCTGTATTGTAGGGGGATTCTTTAATGACTGAGCCACTGGGGAAGCCAACAGGCACATAGTTGGTGCTTAATCACTGTTAGCTATCAATATTATTATTTACCCTAACCAGAAACTTATATTCAAACAGCAACTCCGTTTTAATTTACTTTTTCTTCTTTGGTGAATTCTCACATTATTATAAAGGGAATTTACTTGCAAATAACATTTTATCTTTTTGAAAGTGGAGCAGCTATATGGCACAGTAATTTATAATTAGTAATATTTATGTAACAAATATTTGTTAAACAGCTAGTATTCAGAGTTTAATTGTAGGTACTATAGAGGTAGAAAAATAAGAACACTTTTATTTCAAATAGGTTTTATTCACTCTACAACTAGAGGAAGGTCTAGTTCAGTAGAAAACACAAGACAAAAAGGAGAGCTTTCATATTCTTTGAAGGAGAATCATGACGTTAACATCATCAACAATAATCTGGAACACACCATTGGCTTTTCCATTTAGTATTTTCAAATACAAAAGAAAAGGAATCAAGGTGAATAGTCCATGAGCATATTCAACAATGGTATTGTTATTAGGTATTAATCCTTTATTAGATAATTATTTTTCACATCTGGGAAAACATCACTGGCAGCACAATTTTAAGAAGAGTTTGGCAACATGTATTTTTCTCAGCCGTTCTGGATGACAGATTTTAGTGAATGCTAGCCAAAAAAATTAAGGGCAAAACCACTGGCGCACAGAAGACAACAAACTGATCTTATTACAGAAACAGATAGCAGACCACAATATAAAGACATTTTAATTTTACACCAAGCCAGAAACTCCAGATTGATTGGCATACACATCAACAAGCCTGGTCCGTGTTTAATCATGAGAGTGACAAGTATTGATTTCCTGTCTGCTCTGCCCACCTTATTTAAAAATATCAGGATATTTGCTTTCAAGTGACACAAACTGCCAAGGCTATAATCTACAGAATGACCACTCACTGTTAACAGCATGTCTGTTTATGCCCAGTCGCCACTGAAAAGACAATTACATATCACCCAACTGTGGAGCTAGACATTGACACTGATTACCCAGAAAGAGTTTAGGAATCTTACAGTTTAGGAAGAGCGTATGAAGATTTTTAATCTAAAAATGGTCTTTGCATACCCAAGGAAGTGCCATTCCTCTTCAGATTTTAGAGTTCTTAATTCCTATATTTAAAAAAAACCACACAAATAACAAAAACACTATTCTACTTCTACTCAGTTTTAATAAAAGCAGTAGTCAAAAATTGTTGCAAGATCTCTAACCAAATGTCATAAAATGCCAACTCCAAAAAAGGGCACCACGTTGAAGCCTAAAGGGCATGACTACAATGTCCCACAAAACATTTGACCCTCCTTCCTTGATGTTGCAACATTTGCTTCTAACATGCCTAAGGCCTAAACAGAAATAAAAGAACTCTGGATTTCTTTGAATAGTCTGTAAATATCTTACTTCCAAATTATATTGATTTAAAATTTCTCCTTTGCCATTTTTTCTTAAGGTTGGAGTTTATGCTTGTGGGTTTGACTCATAAAACATCATCTAAAAGACAAGAAAAGTCTATGTACAATCTTCTCTGCGTGATAACTAGTACAACACAATTAGGTAGTACCAAGAACGGTGGAAAACTGCATTTGAGACAAAGAAAAATTCTGTGCTAATGAAGCAAATGACAGGTCCAAAGCTGTAGATCCAAACACAGTAACTTGATTTATCTCTTGAGAATAGCAATAAGTCAAGTGGTTCTTGAAGGGAAAGATAAAAGAGAGTTTGTACTAGAGTGTTTATATATTATAAAATGGCAATACCTAGTGATGTCATAGGAAATAAGTTGCCAAGGTTGCTTCTACTGAGGAAACAGATTTAAGAAATTATTCTGATAGTTTCGATATGGCAATTTGGTATTGGCAGTTGGACAAGGGAAGGAGGGGAGGGGTGGAAAGGAAATTATTGGTTAGAAAGATTGGCACTGTACGGTGAATTTACCACATATTTGGTAAATGTTCCAGTTTGAGAATTAAGATGGTTTGAGAAATTCTTACAACCCTGTTACCCTATCACTGAGGTCAAGCAGAAGCAGCCCCAGATCAAAAGTGTAAGGTTCACTTGTCTGACCCAGCTATTTCCAGAATGTCAGTAACTTTGACTCAGTTGTTGCATAAACCATTACATAGAACCTGCCAGGTGTACCACAGGAAAAACAAACTACAGTTGATTTGGAGAAATCAAGTTCTATAGGCCTTTGTCAGGATACCATGTTCATCTAAAAACTTTATACTCTGGTCGCAAGCCAATCATGCTGTGCTTCACAAAGCATTTGATGGAGTAAAAACAAGCTGTTAGGAGGCAAAAGGTAAAATTTTCAATGTAAATATGACCAGGAAAAGAAGCCACATGCAGGCACGTATGTATTTTAGTGAGGGTATTGATGAAAGTGATGTACTCATAATACTTCATTCAAAAGGCAGTAGACAGTACAAAATAGTGCTGGAAACCAAAATATAATTGTGTCCTTTGGCAACACAGGACGTATTTGATGATAATCATGACCATGCTGATGATCAATTTTGAAGACAACAAAATGCCTTCATTTCTTAGCGTACGCCATCTGGTTTTCATTTCTTTTGAAGATGAAAATGCCCTCCTATGGATTGGCTCAGCAGGTGTGTTGTTTCCTACTACTACTTTTTAAAAAAATATTTTACTCAGTAAGTGATTTCATTCCTGAATCAGGAAAAGAAAATAGATGCTGCTAGAAATGACAATGTCAAACTCATGACAGTGATTATTTCAAGCTCAGAATGAATCACTTTTAAGACAGGAACCTTTGGCTTATTTGTTTTGTGGCTATTAGGCATTTAATACTTCCACTGAGACAGAGTAAATTTTCTAAAGATAAATAGTAAAAAAAATATTTAAATTGTCCTAAAATAAATGCTAGGATAAAAAATAAGTATGAAAATGCTGATTGGAGAGAAATTTTCTCCCAGGAGAACTTCCACATGATCATTTTATATCCATATGGAATCTTCAAAGAATCCTAGTAAATCCACAGAGCTTTGGGGAAATCCTTCTGAAATAAAATGGTACTGAATTGTTGGGGAAGACCAGTCTTTTAGTTTCTGAAATCTTTCCGTGAGGAGCTGTCCTGCTTTCAAATCTACCATTTGCCAGTGAGAGGTGTGGGAGAATTTTGCAAAGGTTTTTAGTCAAAATCGAAGGTATGATTTCAGTTTCTACAATTGATCATGGAAATGTGACTTGCAGTAGTTTTTTCATAAGTATCTGTTTTCTCCAAAAGCTGACTTTTGTCTCCACTATTGATGTCATTGTTGTTCAGTTGCTATGTCATGTCTGACTCTTTGTGACCCCATGGACTGCAGCACGCCAGGCTTCCCCATCCTTCCCTATCTCCCGGAGTTTGCTCAAACTGATATCCATTGATCCAGTGATCCCATCCAACCATCTCATGCTGTTTTCCCTTCTCTAGCTGTCAGTCTTTCCTGGCATCAGGGTCTTTTCCAATGAGTCAGCTCTTCACATCAGGTGGCCAAAGTATTGATGTTGTAAATTTGTTAAAATATTTTAAAATATTTCATCTCAAAATGTTTTCACCTACTAAGCAATGATTAAATAGCCTCTATTATCACTTGAGTTCCATTTTTTACTTATTATTTAATAAAACTGGATTTCAATTTAATATATAACCCCAGATTTTACAACTGAGAAGATTTTCTTACATTTTCATTTTGTACCTATTATCAAAGCTTATTACACTCCTTGTATTGTTTACTAGTAGATTTCGCAAAAACATTTATTTTTATCCCTCATATATGAGTTGTTATAAGATTGTGAGAAAGCCTATGTAATTACGCTTCAAAGCAGTGAATAGAAAGAGACATATTATTGATAATGCTTACAGAAGAACTTTTCTAACAGCCTCTTACTGGGAATTCTTGTGAGCAATAAAAATGAAATGTGTAAGTGAAGGAAACTATACCAAGTGAAACTACCTGTTCTAAAAAATGCTGTTCTATTTCAAAAGAAGTACTGATATTCTCCAAAAGCCTCCATTCTGTTCCTGAGGGCTACACGCCATCTTGTAACGGTACAATCAAAAAGCACTGGCATTCGGTTCTTACAGCTACATTCAGCTGTGATTAATCCTCTCCATAGTTTATCTGCCTCTCTGTGTATCCTAAAGACTCTAACTGCAACCAACTGGGTCCTGATTCACGTGGAAGGATGTGTGATTAACTCATTAATGTTTAAGGTTTTAAATCTTAAAAACCATGGCGATGTGCTCGTGATTTGGCTTTATCAGACTGATGGCTGTGCGTAATGTTTAAGGTAAAATTGTAGGAAACTTCAGTAAATTAGTATGTTTGCATTATGCCGTTTCATTTTCTTATTCAAAGTCTAAAAAAAATATCTGGCTGGACTGAGAGGAATAATAGAGATTCGTAATTACAAAGTTGATTTTAAAAAGTCACAATTATGTTTCCAATTACAATATGATATAGCTTTCCTTTTTAAAGGGAGGGGGGATGTGCCTTTTTTTTTTTTTTTAAGCCTTTGGTTTCTTTAAGTAAATCTCCTTAAGCAATTACAGCAAAAATAGCAAGAGCTAGCAAATATGATTGGCATGAATTTCTCTAAAAATATCATGAAAAAAAATTCATTACTATTGTGAATCTAGATTGACCTTACCCTTATGCAATGAAAGTAATTTTTAACTAATACTGAGTTACATTCCATTTCAGATTTCCTATTTCAAAGAGTGTCTCAAATTTCTAAGATGTTAAACCAAGTATCGAGCCATTTTTGTATATGTAATAAAAGTCTTTAAAATTAAAATGGTAATCCTAAGAAAACCAAATGCATGAAAAATATGGTCTGACTGTATAACAAAAGGAAGTTATATAATTCTACTTGAGTGAAATCTTTCATCTTTGATTTACAGGTTGGAGTCCTCTTTAACTAAAACCATATTGTTCCATATCTTTCATATCATGGCCTTCCCTAAAACCTTGTTTTAATTAAGGTTTCTTTCAGATTTTTGAATAAAAGCATGACAATCTTCACTTATGGCTTTAATATATCCTTTGAGTTAGAAAATATATAAAAAGAAACATCAACTCTTTGAAAGCATCGTCAGATATTAAATACTGTGAGGTATTCTACATCAATGTCTTTAGGTGTTTGAGTTATACATTGAAATAGAATAAGGGGAGGTAGGGGGATAACCTACTTATATTTAATAAGTTGCTTTTAATCTCGGAAATAAATGTCCTTTATTTTTTGCCTTTGACACTAAGGCAACATGTGTAAAGGTTAAGTTTGTATTGTGTTTTTTTCACATGAAGGCACAATTTCAAGGTTAACTCAATTCTAGGTGACTTCAAATAGGCAATGCCTTCATTAACACATTTCAAAGATCTGGAAAATTCAGTAACATTACTTAGACCATATTTACCCTCAGTGGCTTTACAGCTAAAAGAATACATCAGACTAAGCAATTGTGTTAACCTGGGAAGTGAAAAAAAAAAACAAAAAACAAAAAAAAAACTAAGTTCACAAAGCTCCTGAGTAATTGGGGAGATAGTGGGTAATCCTCACTTTTTTTTTTTTTTTTGGAAGGAAGGATGAAAGGCAAGAAGAAAGGAAGTGATGGAAGACTAAAATAAAAGTAAGAGAAGTTCTTGATAGATTTAGAACAAATTAAGATGGCCTTTGAAAAGACACACACTTTTTCAAAGACAGTTAAAACACTCCATGGAACATATGCTCAGAGCTACTGTCCTCAGAGCAAGAGATGTACATTAGGGGGAGGGCAGAAGGGGGATGGGCAGGAGGGAGCCATCATCCCAAATGAACCGCAAAGTTCCTGTGTCAGAACACAGAGAGGGAGGAATGTTAGGCAAGGGGCATGACTTCTCAAAAAATTACATACAACATGTGACGTGCCTTTGCCACTGGACTTTGAGATACTGCGTGTTTTATTCCCCTGAAAAAAGCCTCATCTCAGTTCCTCCATGTTGAACTCTTACTAGCAAAAGTTGAACCATGTGTTAAAACAAAGGCCAAAAACAAACAGAACAAAACAAAACAAACCCCGTGATCTGTCAGGAATTGCTATCCGTTCATAGCTGAAAGCAAATCCTGTAAACAATTTAAGACTGTCTGACAAAAAATTACCCAATAAAAATCTGATCAGAATGTCAGGAATGAGTATTTCTCAGGTTTTGCCCAAAATTTCACTGGCTGTTGTAGCATCTGTAATTAACAGTATCTAATGCTGTGTTGCATGTTTCTAGTTCATACTTTGGGCCTGGGAGTGGGTTACCCAGCATATTAAAAGCATGCTGGAAGCAGTTTCTTCCAATCGTGGTTTACTGTAACTTTAGAATCACAGCGGTTACTTTTAAGGAATCTTTAATGCCCTTTCAAGTCCATCCAAAGAACAAGTGAAGCTGCTGTTCAGAATTTTGTGCCCAGTGTTTATGTTCCATCGAATCTGTGCCACCCAGGCAGCAGACAAGACATGTCTGAAGGTGCTGGGTGGTGGGGGGATACACAATGATGTCACACACAGGAAATATCGGGGGTGGGGGCCTGGGGAGGACTTGGCACTTCACAAGGCTGGCTCCTCTTCCATAGGCTCACCAGCAGTTCTGTAAAAATAAACAGGCAATCAGAATACAGCATGAGAGTACACAATGACATTGTAGATTTTCATGCATAATCAAAGCTGATTTTTCAGCTCTCTCTGATGTTTATTTGTGTTATTCAGTTATCCATAAATAGAGTTTCTTTCCTAGGAAGTATAAACAAATGTCAAGTGGAAAAACATTTTCGATCCAAGCAATCATTGGAAATGTTCCTGTTTATATTAAAACATGTCAGAATATTTTATAACTCTAGATTGCAAAATGTACATGTTTTGTGTCTCGTACAGTCCAATAATTTATTGAAAAATTTAGCAATATTTTATTTTAGGAGCAATTGCAGTGATTTCCTATGGAACCAGTTTGCTAAGGAGAGCAAAGGACCTAGCTAGCTTCTGAGGGAGACTCACCAGGGTTCTGGTTTTTGCTTCTGTTCTTTCATAACTGGATTGGCTGCCTGCCGGAGGCATTTCAAATCAAATTCTGAATTTGATTAGCAAATCACTGCTACAGACCCAACGTTTTTACAAGAAATGCACTATCGTAGTGTGTAAATAGTTTTTATTCGGCATCATCTGTGGGGTGTTCTGCTCCGGCAAAACCAAAACTAATTGCTTGAAAATTTATACTTGAGATTTAGCCTTAATTTACTAACACTCTGAGGGTGTTTCAAGGCAAACTTTTAGAATGATTTTTAATTTAGTCAAAAGGACAGACTGTAGCCGGAATCCAAATACATTGAGGGAGCTGGGTTGCTGGGGGAAGAATGTTGGGGTCTGAGACGTCGGGAGAACCGAGTATGAGTCTGAGCTCTGCAATTTGCTAATACTGCAACTGCCAATGTTGTAACTATACTTCTGTGAGGCTGTGGTTTCATGTTTAAAACCCTGAGAAAAAAAGACGTTCCTTACAAAAGTAGTGAAGGTTAGAAAATGAAGTAAAATTGACTTCTAAACATACACTATGAGACAGTACTTACTTAATACTTTGGATTTGTCCCTTCATCATCTAACATAAGCATAAAACTGTGTTGAACGGTACAGAGTTATGCCTGTGCTCCATAAGGAAACACAATAATTGGATGACACTCCTCTCTCGATGGTGGAATAACAGGTAGGTGGTTTTAATTTTCTTTTTCATACTGTTTGTCTAATTGCCAATATTCTGTAATGTATTACTTTCATATTAGAATGTTTGTTAATGAAGGCAAACGAACAATTAGGTGTGTTGTTTTATACATATAAAGAAAAAAGATTTCTATATGTATCAGTAAAGTAGCTGCCATTTTAATTTAGCATTTTTAAAATAAATTTAAAACATTGAAAGATTTTATCCATGGAACAGTAAAATATTTTAATGCATCCACAAAAGAATGAGAAATGTTAGGTATTCATTATTATTTAAAAAGGATATCCAAATGAGTCTATGTGGAATATTTAGAAAAATTCTTAGAGAAGTTATAGCCTGTCCAAGAGTATATTGGATAAGGAGGTTGTGAGAAATTGTTTAGAGCTGCTATATAATGTAAAGGGTTTTTAAGTGAGTCACAAGTCATCCTGTAGTAAAATCTTTCCAAAGTAAAATTAGCAGCATTCGCAGAAGAAAAGGAAAACAGTTGGGTAAATAAGCTAATTTATTCATAAACATGTTATCATATTTACATGTGAGAATACATGGATTATATAGGTATATAATCCTCAAATCAGATACTTCAATAGACTGAACTTTTGTATTATTTCCAAGCGTTATTGAGATACAGTTTGTTGATTACAAGTTAAACGCAATATGACGATTTGATACACATATATATTGTGAAATGCTTACCATAAAAACATAGCCTTCACCTCCTATAATTACCATTTTTGTTGCTATGGTGAGAACATTTAAGAAGATTATCATAGCAAATTGTGAGTGTACAATATAGCATTGTTAGCTATAAGTCATCATGCTGTATATCAGATCCCCAGCAGTTAGTCATCTTATAACTGGAAGCTTCCATATTCTGACCAGCATTATCCCATTTCCTTTATGTCCCAGCCCTTGGTAACTTTCAGTGTACTATTTCTATGAGTTTAACATTTTCTTCCAGTTTTATTGAAAAGTAATTGAAATACCTCACTGTGTAAGTTTAAGGTGTACAGCATGATAGTTTGATTGACATATATAGTGAAATTATTACCACAGTAGTTAAGGTAATATCCATTGCCTCATACAGAGTTCAATTTTTTTTATTTTTATATATAAGTGAGATCATACAGCATTTATTTTTCTCTGTCTTATATCACTTAGCATAATGCTCCCAAGTTTAACCCATGTTGAACCATTTTTTATGGCTGAATAATATCCTATTTTATGTATACACCACATTTTCCTATCTTGGCTGTTTTAAATAACCCTGCAATGAACATTCAAGTACAGCGGTCCTTTCACTTTGAGCCATTTACATTTAAAATAATTATTCATAGTTAATAAGTTCAGTTCAGTCGCTCAGTCGTGTCCAACTCTTTGCGACCCCATGAATTGCAGCATGCCAGGCCTCCCTGTCCATCACCAACTTCCAGAGTTCGCCCAAACTCTTGTCCATTGAGTTGGTGATGCCATCCAGCCATTTCATCCTCTGTCGTCCCCTTCTCCTCCTGCCCCCAATCCCTCCCAGTATCAGGGTCTTTTCCAATGAGTCAACTCTTCGCATGAGGTGGCCAAAGTATTGGAGTTTCAGCTTTAGCATCAGTCCTTCCAAAGAACACCCAGGACTTATCTCCTTCAGAATGGACTGGTTGGATCTCCTTGCAGTCCAAGGGACTCTCAAGAGTCTTCTCCAACACCACAGTTCAAAAGCATCAATTCTTCAGCGCTCAGTTTTCTTCACAGTCCAACTTTCACATCCATACATGACCACTGGAAAAACCATAGCCTTGACTAGATGGACCTTTGTTGGCAAAGTAATGTCTCTGCTTTTGAGTATGCTATCTAGGTTGGTTATAACTTTCCTTTAAAGGAGTAAGTGTCTTTTAATTTCATGGCTGCAATCACCATCTGCAGTGATTTTGGAGCCCCAAAAAGTAAAGTCTGACACTGTTTCCCCATCTATTTGCCATGAAGTGATGGGACCAGATGCCATGATCTTCGTTTTCTGAATGGTGAGCTTTAAGCCAACTTTTTCACTCTCCTCTTTCACTTTCATCAAGAGGCTTTTTAGTTATAAGGGTGGTGTTATCTGCATATCTGAGGTCATTGATATTTCTCCTAGCTATCTTGATTCCAGCTTGTGCTTCTTCCAGCCCAGCATTTCTCATGATGTACTCTGCATATAATTTAAATAAGCAGGGTGACAATATACAGCCTTGACGTACTCCTTTTCCTATTTGGAGCCAGTCTGTTGTTCCATGTCCAGTTCTAACTGTTGCTTCCTAACCTGCATGTAGGTTTCTCAAGAGGCAGGTCAGGTGGTCTGGTATTCCCATCTCTCTCAGAATTTTCCACAGTTCATTGTGATCCACACAGTCAAAGGCTTTGGCATAGTCAATAAAGCAGAAATAGATGTTTTTCTGGAACTCTCTTGCTTTTTTGATGATCCAGCAGTTGTTGGCAATTTGATCTCTGGTTTCTCTGCCTTTTCTAAAACTAGTTTGAACATCTGGAAATTCACAGTTCACATATTGCTGAAGCCTGGCTTGGAGAATTTTGAGCATTACTTTACTAGCGTGTGAGATGAGTGCAATTGTGCGGTAGTTTGAGCATTCTTTGGCATTGCCTTTCTTTGGGATTGGAATGAAAACTGACATTTTCCAGTCCTGTGGCCACTGCTGACTTTTCCAAATTTGCTGGCATATTGAGTGCAGCACTTTCACAGCATCATCTTCCAGGATTTGAAATAGCTCAACTGGAATTCCATCACCCCTGCTAGCTTTGCGCGTAGTGATGCTTTCTAAGGCCCACTTGATTTCACATTCCAGGATGTCTGGCTCTAGGTGAGTGATCACACCCTTGTGATTATCTGGGTCATGAAGATCTTTTTTGAATAGTTCTTCTGTATATTCTGGCCACCTCTTAATATCTTCTGCTTCTGTTAGGTCCATAACATTTCTGTCCTTTATCGAGCCCATCTTTAAATTCCCTTGGTATCTCTAATTTTCTTGAAGAGATTTCTAGTCTTTCCCATTCTGTTGTTATCCTCTATTTCTTTGCATTGATTGCTGAAGAAGGCTTTCTTATCTCTCCTAGTTAATAATTTACTGCCACCATATAGTTGTACTTTATTTTTTTCCTCTTTTTATGCCTTCCTTTAAAATTGATGATTTTTCCATAGTGGTATGCTTTAATTCCTTTCTATTTATCTACTATAGGTTCTTGCGTTGTGGTTAACCTGAGCTTACTTGAAACATTTTATAGATAATAACTCTAATTTTATCCTGTTAATAAATTTGATTGCATATAAAACATATACTTTCACTCCTCTCTCTAGTTTTTTTTGATGTCATGATTTATACATTTTTGATATTGTGTATCCATTAATAAATTACTATAGCTATTTATTACATGGGGAAACAGTAGAAACAGTGTCAGACTTTAATTTTTTGGGCTCCAAAATCACTGCAGATGGTGACTGCAGCCATGAAATTAAAAGATGCTTACTCCTTGGAAGAAAAGTTATGACCAACCTAGATAGCATATTCAAAAGCAGAGACATTACTTTGCCAACAAAGGTCCGTTCAGTCAAGGCTATGGTTTTTCCAGTGGTCATGTATGGATGTGAGAATTGGACTGTGAAGAAAGCTGAGCGCCAAAGAACTGATGCTTTTGAACTGTGGTGTTGGAGAAGACTCTTGAGAGTCCCTTGGACTGCAAGGAGATCCAACCTGGCCATTCTAAAGGCGATCAGCCCTGGGATTTCTTTGGAAGGACTGATGCTAAAGCCGAAACTCCAGTACTTTGGCCACCTCATGCGAAGAGTTGACTCATTGGAAAAGACCCTGATGCTGGGAGGGATTGGGGGCAGGAGGAGAAGGGGACTAGAGAGGATGAGATGGCTGGATGGCATCACTGACTCGATGGACGTGAGTCTGAGTGAACTCCGGGAGTTGGTGATGGACAGGGAGGCCTGGAGTGCTGCGATTCATGGGGTCACAAAGAGTCAGACACGACTGAGCGACTGAACTGAACTGATAGCTATTTAAAATATTTTTGTACTTTAGCCTTTAAACAGAGTTGTGTTTAACACACCACCATATTATAGTATTAGAGTATTCTGCAACTGACTATATACTTAGCTTAACCAGTGTGTTGTATATTTTCATATATTTTCATGGTGGTAATTATTGTACTATGTTTTCAGTGTGAAGAACTCTCTTTCAGCACTTCTTGAAAGAAAAGTCTTGTGGTGATGAACTATATCAGCTTTCTTCTTTTTGTTTGGGAAAGTCTATCTCCCCTTAATTTCTATGGACAACTTTGGCAGGTAAAGTCTTCTGGTTGGCAGTTTTTGTGTTTTTTTCTTTCAGCACTTTGGATACATCATCCCACTCACTCCCATGGATGAAGGGTCTCACCACAGGGGTGAGCATGGCAGTAGAGATTTGTGATGCAAGCCAGGCTGGGGGTGTGCAGGTACACAGCTGGAGGAGCAAGCAGAAGTTGAGATTCAGGCCAGTAACAAGGATTCCTTAAAGTTATATATTATTGTTTTATGGACATATATTTTCATTTTATATACATTTTATCATTTCTGTTGTGTAATTTTCTCACTGCATACTACATTTATTATATAAACATCACTGTATGCAGTTATCGTTGTCTAGTCTGTAGCAGCCAAGTAATACATGGCATGTCCTTGATGGTGTAACCTTCACATTTGACCTTCGTTCTTCCAATAAAGGACACTGGGTTTGATGATTCCCTTCTTACCTATCATGAAGAAGCTGCAGTGAACTTCTTAGTACATGTACTGTAATTACCCTGGATGAGAACGTCTTCAGTATTCATTTCTAGGAACAAGATTACCAGGTTATTTGCTTTGTGTTGACTAAAATGGTAGTAAACTGCTTTCCAGAATGCTGCCATAGTTCACAGTGAGAGCTTCAAAGCCTCACGTCTCCACCAATGCTGGCACGCTCCTCAGGCTACGGAGATTTTCAGTGATTAAAGAAATAATTATATTGAGTATCTGTGACACACCCCTGGCTCTGTTCTATGTATGAGAGGTATAGGGGAGACACAGTACTGTAGAACAGAAGGACCTGATCTAATTTGGGTATTAATAGTCAAGGAAAATTCTCCAGGAGGAGGAAGTGATATTTGATCTGAGCTCTAAAAGGTAAGCTGGAAGACAATGTGAAAGCCAGTGAAGGGTCAGTGAGAAGACAAGCTAAGTATTCCAATCAGAAGAGAGGGTGTGTGCCAAGAAGGCCTGATATGGACATGAATATAGCTTTTGTGAGAAAAATTGGATAGTGTATTGTGCTTTCACTACATACCCAACAGAAAGGCTAAAATAATAATTATACAAGTGCAGGTGAGGATATAAGACAAATGTAACTGTCTTTCATTGCTGGTGGGAAAGAAAAATGGCACAAAGTAAAAACCTGTACAAAACTTTCATAAAGACTTAGGTTTCTCCAAGAATTATAAACAATTACTATATGATCCAGGAATTCCACTTGTGGGTATATAGTAAAAATTATTCAAAATCAGATCTTGAAGAGATAGACTATATACTTATATTCATTGAAGAATTATTCACAATATTCATTGAAGAATTATTCACAATAGCCAGAGGTGGAAGCAAACTAAATGCCCATTGTCAGATGAATAAAGGAAATGTGGTATGTACCTACAATGAGTTATTACTCAGCCATAAAAAAGGTAGAAATTTTGTCATATGCTACAACAGGGATAATAAACCTTGACATCTTTATGCTCAGGAAAGTAAGCCAGTCACAAAAAGGCAAATACTGCATGATTCGCATATATGATATATCTAAAGTTGTCAAATTCTTAGAATGGTGGTTACCAGGGGCTAGGCTAAGGGGAAAAGGAAAGTTGTTTAATAGGTATAGAGTTTTAGTTTTGCAAGATAAAAGTCCTAGAGATATGGGCATACAGTTAATACTACTGTACTGTATACTTAGAATGATTCATATAGGAAATGTTATGTGTTTTTTCCATATTAACAACCTCACAGCAGCTTTATTCACAACAGTCCCTAATTGGCAGAAGATCTGAAGAGAGATTTTTCCAAAGAAGATACATATTTGATAGATGACCAACAGGTACATGAAAAGATGTTCAACATCACTAATTATCAGGGAGATGCAAATCAAAACCAGATATTTAATCTGTTTCAAAGGTGGCAAGATCCTACAATGGAGGAAAGACAATCTCTTCAATAAGTGATGCTGGGAAAACTAGACAGGTACATGTAAAAGAATGAAATTAAAGTACTCTATAACACCATATACAAAATAAACACAAAATGGATTAAAGACCTAAATGTAAGAAAAAGTACTGTAAAACTCTTTGGGATCGACATGTACACACTGCTATATTTAAAATAGATAACCAATAAGAACCTACTGTATAGCATGGGGAACTCTGCTCAGCAGTCTGTAATAACCTAAATGAGAAAAGAACTTGAAAAAGAATAGATACATGTATACTCTGCTGTGCACCTGAAGTTAACACAACATTGTGAGTCAGCCATAGTTCAATATAAAAAAATTTTTTTTAAAACTAGGTGGCTTGCTCAAGCTATTGTTTCTATCTTGGATGCCTCTGTTCTTACTTACTAGGTAAAATCCTCCATTTTTCTACCCCAGCTCAGTTGTCCTGCCTCTGTGGTTTGTTCCCAGTTCTTGGCCTATGTTAAGTCTTCTTTGATCCTGTAGCTCAGTCTACCAAATGACTTATCATTTACTGTAGTTGGTTATTTACGTTTGATCCTGTGGTAGAAAGAATGATAGCCCCCCACCAAGATGTCCTAGTCCCTGGAAATTGTGGATATGTTTCCTTGCATAGCAACACTGACTTAGTAAATATGGTAAGATTAAGGACCTTGAGACAGAGAGATGATCCTGGTGGGACCATGCTAGGATCTTACAAGCCGAGAGACCTCCCTGTTTTTGAGCCAGCTTTTTTCCTCCTTCAGTCAGAGAGAGAGATGATGAAGACTGCACAAAGGTTGGAGATGTGAAATTGCTGGCTTTGAAGACAGAGGAAGGGGGTCACGAGCCAAAGGATGCAAAAGCCTCTAGAAAGTGGGAAAAGCAAGGAAACAGTGTCTTCCCTTAGCGCCTCTAGCATGGAACAAGACTTGGCCACCCTCTACACTTTAACCCAGAAACTTGTCACTCTTCTGACCTTTTTGTCATTTTGAGCCACTAGGTCTGTAGTAATATTTTCTTTAAGATAATTAATAAGAGACAATGAATACAATCTCTGAATATGTGAAAATTTTGAAGGCTCCATGGAAACTCTCTGACCCTCACTCTCAAAACTGTCTGGCATGTAGAAAATAATCAGAAAATGTTTAAATGGACCAGATGTTCTCCCTCCTCCTCCTGCTGCAGCAGCCGCCAAGTTGCCCCAGTCGTGTCCGACTCTGTGCAACGCCACAGATGACAGCCCACCAGGCTCCCCCATCCCGGGACTCTCCAGGCAAGAACACTGGAGTGGGTTGCCATTTCCCTCTCTAGTGCATGAAAGTGAAAAGTGAAAGTGAAGTTGCTCAGTCGTGTCCGACTCTTCGCAACCCCGTGGACTGCAGCCTACCAGGCTCCTCCGTCCATAGGATTTTCCAGGCAAGAGTACTGGAGTGGGGGTGCCATTGCCTCCTCCTGCAGATCACAGAATAATCCTGGCATCTGTCAGCATCGTTCCCATATCCCCCTTCACCTCGCCCAAGACAATCCCTTTCTCCATTCAGACACTTTGCTTTCCCTTCCTGTCTCTATTATTATGTTTCCTCAGTTAATCCATCTCTATGGTATGAGTACTATGGATTCTGGTCAGCTAGCATATCTGAAAAATGGATACTGTCAATGGTACTATGGAAGAAAAACGTAAAACACACATTTTGAAAACATTGATTCCCTCAGAAAATAGTAAATAGAGACAATAAGACAAAGAAAGCTCACATAGTACTACGAATTGCCATTACCATTTTAACAATGTTTTGTCATCTATCTTGAACTCTTTCATTATGAAGTACTTATTACCTACAATGTATTGGGCATTGTAACAGTTCTCGTCAGCCAATCACAAGATCAGTTATTTGAATCAATTTAGTGATTATCAATCTCTTATTTTTAATGACTACACTACTGCTTTAACCTATGAACATATTAAATGTTAAACATACAGATGCCCAGGTACAATCTATTTCTAATATTGTAGGTCACTAGATGATGAACAATATATTAAGGGAGGGAAAACAAGAATGCAAACTGAAGCAGCAGGAAAATGACAGAAAAATAATAAAAGCCAACCTTAATATTGAGTATTTACCATGTTGTCAAGTTCTTAAGATGAATTATCTCATTTCATCCTCAAAACCCTATGAAATTTCCCCTTCATTTTAAAAACAAGGAAAGTAAAGCCCAGAGAGATAGATAATAACTGTTGATCAGGCACATGTTGCTTAATTTGGAGATGGGATTTGAACCTAGGGAAGATCCCATGGAGGAGGGCATGGCGACCAACTCCAGTATTCTTGCCTCAAGAACATGGACAGAGGAGCCTGGCAAGCTAGAGTCCATGGGGTTGCAAAGTCAGACACAGCTAAAGTCACTGAGCACATACAAAGGTGATTCCAGAGTCACACTCTACTCTTCCTCTGTAGTGGTAAGAAGATAACAATGAAGAAGTATATTGTTTCTTTTTTTCAAATTAAACACTTATTTGTAAACAAACTCAAACACACTGGATTTATTCCCTAAGAGTTCACACACATCCCAAGAACACACTTCAGGTACTGGACACAGAGAAAAATGATGGGCCCAGGAGGAGGACAGGAAGGTAAGGGGCATACTGTCCTTTCCCTTACTAGGAGCTTCCTAATCTCAGCCCACTTTTCAACTAACGAATTGTTGACACTGGATGAAAATTAAGAATAAAATGGATACTGGAATGTTTGCCTGGCTAGATAAATCAAGTGCTCAAAATAATGGTATCATAGAGAAAAATCAGAAACCTGAATAACTGCTGCAACATTTAGCTTCCAGAAACCCGTAATAGACAATCCCCAAACATGGAAAACCAAGTTGTATTTCTATTAGACATAAATGTGTATTTAATAGGTCTCTATTTCTATATAAATCTCCAGATACAGGAAAATGGGGTTATCAAGTCCTTGCCACTACTGATAAGCTACTGAAAGCCAAAGCAGATACTTAGAAGTTTCCAGCTTATTATACTTTTATATACGTAAGTGAGATAGGTTATTCAAAAAACAGAATGACAAGATTCAAAATGACACATTTTCCCATGCTTATGTATAATATAATGACTTGAGATCATCTCTTTCATGAGAAAAATTGACAGAAGTTGAAGATGAAATGATGAAGTTCCAGTGTGACTGAAAGGGCTTCCCTGGTAGCTCAGCTGTGTGACTGACACTATAATCAATAAACTGACATTTGAAAACCTAACTTTGTTTTGATTAAAAAACAGAAAATCCAGAGTGTAAATATGCTCCCAGTAACTTAGGGGTTGATCATTCTGAACTCGTGGTTGCCAGAGAGAAATTGTTCTTGATTTTCAGCAGGGCCTGAACTGGTATCCAAGAATAAACCTCAGCACTGCACTGGCCTTTCCAAAGTAGAAGCCTCTGAGACACACCTGACCAACGCAAACTATCATCGTTTACAGGTGCCGTCTCCTGACAAACATGAAAAAATCTAAGATCACTGCCTTCTCCTCCAAACGACATGCTCTATGTGACCAGTCCTAGTTCACATTCTTTGAACATATACGTTGGTCCCACTTAGCTTTGTCTTTTCCTTTTGTCCTGTTGTTTTTTTGCTGACCCACCACCAGTCATTTCCTTCGTGCTCAAGTCCTTTGCCACCTGAAAATGATGTTTTGAAAACTATACTTCAGTCAACCATCCCCAAAATGAATCCCCATCCTTTTTCTAATAATTTATTATTCATGATCCATCAGTGAGTTATAAAAATGAAATGACTTTGCACTGTGCTGGCTGTCATCTCGCCCACCTCCCCCTGCCCCCCCCCCCCCAATGAACAAAAAATACTTACAACGGTTCCTAGCCAGGAGCATTTTATCCTTTATTCACTAGTGGTAAATGAGTCAGATATGAGTTGGCCAGGAAAAGAGCTGCTTTACCCAAAATCTTAGTGCAAAGTGAGTCATCTCACTCCAAACACCAATATATTCTCCAAAATAACTGGCAAGAATTTCCTATAAAAAGAATCTTGCCTTCACCCTTTTCCATCCATTTAGCTCTCTGATTTTTCTAATTTTTCAATTTCCTGTGTACTTACAACATTGCATTCATAACAAAGGCCCAAGAACATTTCTACCTCTTTACCTCATTGTGAAAGCCATTTTTTTCTATATTGAGTAGGAGGACAATTCTGATAGCATTCCTGTGAAAAGAATAAACGCTCTGTGGCTTGCAAGGGTTTTCCCTGTCTGACTCTCTGTGATGAAATTCATGCCTGGTTCAACAGAAATGCAAAAGCCAGTTCTAGAAGATTTTTTTCTTTTTCACTGCTGAAAAAGTGAGTTCAAAGCCACAGAAAATATTTCAAGCAAAACCATTTTCATTCCCATAAGAAAAATTAATCAAAATAGATACAATCTGTTTAAAGCTGATAAAGAAACATGAATTCAAGCCACAAACTTCAACTTTGTTCCCCTGTACATCAAAACATTCACATTCCCCCATCCTTTCTCTGCCATCAGATGAAGCTTAAAAATCACTGTGAACTGAAGTCAGGGTCAAGTCCCTGTAGTTTATCAGGAGTCAAGCACACTATGTACCTGAGGATAAACAAGCATGCTTACAGAGCAATTCCTCCAAAGTGCTGAGATTTGTATATTACATGGGGCTCACAAGAGGGCTTACTATTCTTAACTATTCTAAGCTCTGCAATTTAACGGGAGAAATTACTTACAATTCACTCCACTCAGGCTAGAATTTAGCTTTGCTTCTCTATATTAAATGAATTCTAAAGAATAGCTGTGCTCCTTTTACATCCAACACTAACAGATGTTAGTTTCCTTAGTTTTACAGCCCTCAAATGACAGACAACTAACTGTATTTGGCCTTGGGAATAACTACAACACCTCTGAATTATGAACTTGGTTTGCTTCTTAGCTGGGAACAGCAGGGGGTTAGTTCATATTATCAGATGTAAAATAAGTTTTCCCTTATGCTTCAGATACCCATATGAAGATGCCTTTTTAAGTGGTTGTAGTAAGAAAAAACAATTGCACAAGAATCTATTATTCAATGTATCTCCTGCTCTTATGGACAAAGCAAGATGTTAAATCCATTAAACTCTGAATACCCAGTAAAAGCAAGAAAGCTAAAACTGTACGAATTTGTGCATTCTTGGGAAAACTGCCAACCTATGTACTAGTAGCAGGATCTGTGTAATTAACGGTGATGTTATTGACAGAGGGAGTTCAATTTCACCCTCAGAAGCAATTTAGAAGTGCAAGCTGGCAGAGCTTTAGCAAAGCCTCACCTAGTCATCTTTAAACTGAAGAAATGTGACTCTGAAGTCCTCCACAGAGAGCACTGTTACTTTTAGTACATGTGTGGGGGTTTTGGTCTTCATACACATAAAAGAACTCCTGAATGTAGCATGGTCTGTTGAACACCAAAATGTACACACATTTCTTAAAAGGAAGCAATCTTGCTGCTGTTGCTGCTAAGTCGCTTCAGTCGTGTCCAACTCTGTGCGACCCCATAGACGGCAGCCCACCAGGCTTCCCCATCCCTAGGATTCTCCAGGCAAGAACACTGGAGTGAGTTGCCATTTCCTTCTCCAATGCATGAAAGTGAAAAGTGAAAGTGAAGTCGCTCAGTCGTGTCCGATTCTAGCGACCCCATGGACTGAGGTCATCATTTTTTTCCCCTG
Source organism: Bubalus bubalis (assembly GCF_019923935.1). Classification (NCBI taxonomy): domain Eukaryota; kingdom Metazoa; phylum Chordata; class Mammalia; order Artiodactyla; family Bovidae; genus Bubalus; species Bubalus bubalis. The sequence continues at coordinate 27,317,357 of NC_059164.1, read as the reverse complement.
AAAGCTATTCATATGAAGGCTTATTAAAATCAACACCTTCTTATCATAAAGTAAAATAATATCAGACCCAAGTCCACACATTCCTTTACACGCATTCCTATCCCCTTGGGAGGTAACTTTTCTCTTCATCCAGTAGTTGTATGTCATGGACAGTCATAGAAGGTTACCCAACTGACAAGCCATACCTCCAGCTTCTGCTCCCCTTTTCCCCCTTTGTTAGTAATTTCAGAATGATGAGAGAAAGAAAAATAGTATCCTGAAAAACAGAGATAACTAAGGAAAGAAGTCCACAAGAAGCTTTTTCCATAATGATCTGCACAAAATTATCTACCAAGGAGTGACTTTTCTCACCATCTCATCCCTCTACCTCTCTGTGAACTGCAGCCACATGCGCCAGCTCTGTGCTTCTCATGGAGAATGAAACACGTCAATTCCTAAGAGCTGACAGCATGCGCTGTGGCCTCTATGGCTTCTGAGAAGACAGGTGGTGGAGGAGTCAGGGGAAGAAGAGGCTGGAGAGAGGTTCATGAGTGCTAATGATGAGCCTGGATGTAAGCAAAATCGATGATACCCCCCTCCATGTTGGAGTCATACCTGTTGTCTTCTTGAGCAAAGGGCTGTTCCACGTCCACTGTCAGGGAGGCCAGGGCAGAAACAGTCTCTGTCTCCTCTTGCAGCTGGGCCCCAGCCAGAGCACAGCCCCTTGGCATCGCCACCATCCTTACCGACTTCCAGTATTTGCCTAAAAAAAAAGAAAAAACATGCGTCATACTGTATAGGAATTTTCGTTCAAACAGTATTAATCAGAATACATGCATAGGTTCAACTCAGAGTAGTTGTTAAGTTAAAATTCAGAGTGTTATAAAAATAAAAAAAAGTTCACAAAGTTATACACAGTTGTAATTTGATTTCTTAACTTTATGATTAAGTCTTTTTCTCAGCCTAGAATGCCAAGTTGTGAAGAGTTCATATTCCCAAGCCTGAGTCTCTCCCTTGCTCAGAAGTTAATATAGTGAGGAATAATCCATGGTCTAATGAACTCACCCTCAGACTGACAGCTGTCTCTGCATCTAAGTAAGCAAACTCTGGGGATTGTACCCTCTGGGTAAGCCTCACGAGACTGGGAGGTAGAACTCTTACAGAGAAACTGAATGAAGTAGTAATGTGAAAAACTGCTACTTGAGCCATTAATTTTTTTTTTTTTTTTTAATGAGGTTGGAATAGTAAATGAAAAGAAAAGCCCAGAAATGCCAGCAGGAATTGAATGGCAATTTTGCCAGAACAATCAGGTTTGTTAGTCCTGGATGTTCTTTCTTTCTCAACCCCAGGGTGTGTACTAGAACAATAACTGATTTAAAACTTTAATATATGCATTGGCTGATGTTGGCGCCCTTCCATAAGTTATATGGATGTTTCTTTTTTTAAGGAAGGCAGGGGAAGGAAAATGAGAGGAAAATAGGAGGCAATTTCATGAGAACATGCCAGTGGGATATATATGAAAGAATAGAGTCAACAGCCTTTTTGCAGCCCCTACACTATTTTTTTTTTCTTTGTGAAGCGTTCCATAGCCCCAAAACAAAGCAGGAGAATCTCCCTAGGTGCTGACATGACTCGCCTCCCCAGGTAAGAACAATCTCGGCAGTCTGACCAATTAAGTGGGAAGCTGGCATGCTAAGTAGCTTATTTCCCAAAACAAAATAAACAAACAGAAGTCATGCTAGAGTAGAAAACACAAGTGGGTGACTACTGGATTGGGGGGTAAGATAACTGGGTTCTCGCCCCAGTTCTGCCTCTAACCATCCTAACATGCTGGCAGGGCCCTTTGGCACTTCATTTCTGCTTCTCAAAAACAGTGGGATAACCTCAGATTCTTTCCAGCTATACCTAACTTTTCATGGTTGGCCTTTCCTTACCTTACTGCTTCACAAAGGACTGGATGTCACATCATGTGAGTGGGGGAGGCCCAGTCTCCCCATCTACCCCTCGTGTCATCAGAACCTTCTGACAGAGTTATCTACTACTACAACTTTATTGTTGGGATCACCTTGTCTGACCAAAGCCAGAAGGTTTTTAATTTGGACCAAATGATAGAAATTCTAAATGAACGCATGCATGAAGTTACATTTTTTGAAAGCCAAGGTTGTGCCAGATGTTGAAGGACACAAAGATGCTTCCCTAACAGCAAGGAATTCATGGTCTAGTTGAGAAAGCCCTTTGAGTTAATGAGTCATGACAATTCTATGTGGAAAAAGCCCGACTGATCCTGAGATTCCTCTCAGTAATAAGAAGAATGTATACTTTTGAGGCCAGGAAGATGAGCAAAAACTTGCCAGAAAAAATAACACTTGACCAAGTATTTGAAAGACCATCAGAAGTTAGTCAAGCTCAAACAGAGGAAGATGGTGGTGGTGAGGTATGTCTAGAAAAGCAAATAGCATACAGAAATGTGCAGAGATCCAAGTCTCTCTTTTTCACCAGGGTAACAAGCCCCACTGCCAGGCACAAGCGGAATGTGGGCAGGATGGAACCCAATGAGAGAGACCGCTGTGGTAGGCAAGGGCTAATTAAACACACAGTCTCACAGAACATGTCAGTGATTTTGGCCTTCAACTTGTGGGTGATGAGGGGCCATGTTAAACAGAAGAGGCAGAGCATCAGGTTTAAATTTCTCAAAAACCCTTCTGGAGAGATTATGGACAACTGATCAGCAGATGATGAGAGTGGTGGCAGGAAAACCAATTTCGCATCTTGGCAAAAATACAGGCAGGAAATATGATGTCTAAAATAAAAATAAGGGACGGAACAAAAATAAAGAGATGGACTAAAGAGAGGCTTAGGAGGTGAGCAATGGAAATGTATCTTGTCTTTAATAGCTTCCTACCTCTCTCAACTTTGAAAGATAATCCTCAATTGACAGTTCCCATCCTAGAACCTAATTTCTCTACATCACAATGTCATTATCATGTTACCCAAGTTGGAAATGTCAAATTCCATCTGTAAGTGCTTTCACAAAATATTATTATTAGTCATTATTGTAGCACATGACATTCACAAAAAGCAGGTGATTCTGGAAATCATCACTTACTTTTTCTCTGGAGTGACAAATGTGAGACCTCTCACAAATAAACAACAGGTGATTTTAGAGGTTATATTATATTATAGATAATAGGAAACTAGTGCTATTGAGCTCACAGTATGTGCCAAGGACTGTGCTAGGTACTGTCACATGTATAATTTAATCTTCATGACAATTAAATATACATTAGATAATTTCTTCTCTAAGAACACATGGCTAACAAGCAGAGGAGAGGAATCCTCACCCAGGACTGCCTGAGTCCAGAATGTTTCTTCCTCTGTGAGCTCCTGTCCTCCTACATTTGGTCCTGCTGTATCATCTCCCTTCAGTTCAGTTCATTTCATTTCAGTCACTCAGTCGTGTCCGACGCTTTGTGACCCCATGAATCGCAGCACGCCAGGCCTCTCTGTCCATCACCAACTCCTGGAGCTCACCCAAACTCATGTGCATCGAGTCGGTGATGCCATCAAGCCATCTCATCCTCTGTCGTCCCCTTCTCCTCCTGCCCCCAATCCCTCCAAGAATCAGGGTCTTTTCCAATGAGTCAACTCTTCGCATGAGGTGGCCAAAGTATTGGAGTTTCAGCCTCAGCATCAGTCCTTCCAATGAACACCTAGGACTGATTTCCTTTAGGATGGACTGGTTGGATCTCCTTGCAGTCCAAGGGACTCTCAAGAATCTTCTCCAACACCACAGTTCAAACGCATCAATTCTTCAGTACTCAGCTTTCTTCACAGGCCAACTTTCACATCCATACATGACCACTGGAAAAACCATAGCCTTGACTAGATGGACCTTGTTGGCAAAGTAATGTCTCTGCTTTTGAATATGCTGTCTAGGTTGGTCATAACTTTACTTTCAAGGAGTAAGCGTCTTAATTTCATGGCTGCAATCACCATCTCCAGTGATTTTGGAGCCCCCCAAAATAAAGTCTGACACTGTTTCCACTGTTTCCCCATCTATTTCCTATGAAGTGATGGGACCAGATGCCATGATCTTCGTTTTCTGAATGTTGAGCTTTAAGCCAACTTTTTCACTCTTCTCTCTCATTTTCATCAAGAGGCTTTTTAGTTCCTCTTCACTTTCTGCCATAAGGGTGGTATCATCTGCATATCTGAGGTTATTGATATTTCTCCTGGCAATCTTGATTCCAGCTTGTGCTTCTTCCAGTCCAGCGTTTCTCATGATGGAATCTGCATAGAAGTTAAATAAACAAGGTGACAATATACAGCCTTGACGTACTCCTTTTCCTATTTGGAACCAGTCTGTTGTTTCATGTCCAGTTCTAACTGTTGCTTCCTGACCTGCATATAGGTTTCTCAAGAGGCAGGTCAGGTGGTCTGGTATTCCCATCTCTTTTAGAATTTTCCACAGTTTATAGTGACCCACACAGTCAAAGGCTTTGGCATAGTCAGTAAAGCAGAAATAGATGTTTTTCTGGAACTCTCTTGCTTTTTCCATGATCCAGCAGATGGTGGCAATTTGATCTCTGGTTCCTCTGCCTTTTCTAAAACCAGCTTGAACATCAGGAAGTTCACAGTTCACGTATTGCTGAAGCCTGGCTTGGAGAATTTTGAGCATCACTTTACTAGCATGTGAGATGAGTGCAATTGTGCGGTGGTTTGAGCATTCTTTGTCATTGCCTTTCTTTGGGATTGGAATGAAAACTGACCTTTTCCAGTCCTGTGGCCACTGCTGACTTTTCCAAATTTGCTGGCATATTGAGTGTAGCACTTTCACAGCATCATCTTTCAGGATTTGAAATAGCTCAACTGGAATTCCATCACCTCCACTAACTTTGCTTGTAGTGATGCTTCCTAAGGCCCACTTGACTTCACATTCCAGGATGTCTGGCTCTAGGTAAGTGATCACACCATTGTGGTTATCTAGATCACGAAGGTCTTTTTTGTATAGTCTTCTGTGTATTCTTGCTACCTCTTCTTAATATCTTCTGCTTCTGTTAGGTCCATACCATTTCTTTATCGAGCCCATCTTTGCATTAAATGTTCCCTTGGTATCTCTCATTTTCTTGAAGTGATCTCTAGTCTTTCCCATTATGTTGTTTTTCTCTATTTCTTTGCATTGGTTGCTGAGGAAGCCTTTTTTTTTTTTTTATCTCTCCTTGCTATTCTTTGGAACTCTGCATTCGATGGGAATATCTTTCCTTTTCTCCTTTGCTTTTCACTTCTCTTCTTTTCACAGCTATTTGTAAGGCCTCCTCAGAAGCCATTTTGCTTTTTTGCATTTCTTTTCCATGGGGATGGTTTTGATCCCTGTTTCCTGTACAATGTCACGAACCTCTGTCCATAGTTCATCAGGGACTCTGTCTATCAGATCTAGTCCCTTAAATCTATTTCTCACTTCCACTGTATAATCATAAGGGTTTTGATTTAGGTAATACCTGAATGGCCTAGTGGTTTTCCCTACTTTATTCAATTTAAGTCTGAATTTGGCAATAAGGAGTTCATGATCTGAGCCATAGTCAGCTCCCAGTCTTGTTTTTGCTGACTCTATAGAGCTTTTCCATCATTGGCTGCAAAGAATATAATCAATTTGATTCAGGTGTTGACCATCTGGTGATGTCCATGTGTAGAGTCTTCTCTTGTGTTGTTGGAAGAGGGTGTTTGCTATGACCAGCATGTTCTCTTGGCAAAACTCTATTAGCCTTTGCCCTGCTTCATTCTGTACTCCAAGGCCACATTTGCCTGTTACTCCAGGTATTTCTTGACTTCCTACTTTTGTATTCCAGTCCCCTATAATGAAAAGGACATATTTTCTGAGTGTTAGTTCTAAAAGTTCTTATAGGTCTTCATAGAACCGTTCAACTTCAGCTTCTTCAGCATTACTGGTTGGGGCATAGGCTTGGATCACCGTGATATTGAATGGTTTGCCTTGCAAATGAACAGAGATCATTCTGTTGTTTCTGAGATTGCATCCAAGTACTGCATTTCAGACTCTCTTGTTGAATATGATGGCTACTCCATTTCTTCTAAGGGATTCCTGCCCACAGTAGTAGATATAATGGTCATCTGAGTTAAATTCACCCATTCCAGTCCATTTTAGTTTGCTCATTCCTTGAATGTCGACGTTCACTCTTGCCATCTCGTTTGACCATTTCCAATTTGCCTTGATTCATGGACCTGACATTCCAGGTTCCTATGCAATATTGCTCTTTATAGCATCGGTCCTTGCTTCTGTCACCAGTCATATCCACACCACCCATAAAAATATACAAATAGACTCAGTATATGAAATATGAAAAGAATTATGTACATGGCAAAACAGTTTTATATATTATATCAAAGAAATGATCTTTGGGAATAACAATTACCTTTCTTCCTTAGATATGTGACTCAGTTGATCCACCTTTCTCTGACTTTATGGCATGGGTTTATCACACCTTGTGAGACAACCATGTACAGACTAGTCATTTCTCTTACCTTCATTTCTCAGTCTACTGAAAACACCTGGTCGCTTCACTGATGAAGCTGTCTTGAAACTGGAGACAAGTGCTCATAGAAGAGTATCCCTTTTTAAAGTCGCTTGTTTCCTGCCACTTGGCTGAAGGCACTGTCAGGCACAGTCCTCCTTGAACCTGTGGAGCCTACCGCAAGTTTCTGAGGCCTTTAGGGTTGTCTGTCACAGAACTGTATTGCTAGAGTTCCCATGGTCCACGTGGGTAGCTTTCTTCAAACCAGGTACCAAACTGAGAAGAGGCCTGTTTCATGCAATTACCACCAAGAGTTGCCTGGTGTCACTGGAAGGTCTTTTGACTAAGCTAATTGTGTGAAATTTTTCTCTTGAGTATTTTGGGCTCTAAAGGGAACACTGGAAGTTAGGATTTATAGATTGAGGACCCCATACTAGCCCAAAGAAGTCATCTGGGAACAGTGTCCACATTCATAAAATGAGAGTGGTGGGACTGATGATAGTGAAAGATCTCTTCCTGCTCTAATTATCAGAGAAGGCAATGGCACCCCACTCCAGTACTCTTGCCTGGAAGATCCCATGGGCAGAGGAGCCTGGTGGGCTGCAGTCCATGGGGTCGCGAAGAGTTGGACACTACTGAGCGACTTCATTTTCACTTTTCACTTTCATGCATTGGAGAAGGAAATGGAAAACCACTCCAGTGTTCTTGCCTGGAGAATCCCAGGGACGGGGGAGCCTGGTGGGCTGCCGTCTATGGCATCACACAGAGTCGGACAAAACTGAAGCGACTTAGCAGCAGCAGCTCTAATTATAAATGGTTGTGATTCTTCTGATTTCATGTTACATATCACTCTTGGATATTATCAGGATAAACTTGTTACAGCAGAAAACCTCACATTTCTGTGAGCCTATGAACCCTTGAAGAGGTCAGCAAATTGTTTTAGACAATATGGCACATCAGAATAACCCAGAGTTTTAATTTTCAAGCATTGTATTTTTCCCTCAAAGAGACATCTTTATTCCCCAAACACAATCAGGACAGAAGGGCAATTTTAATAAAATCATTAAGTAGAAATGACAATGATCCTTCAAAGTTTAGTCTTTATGTATGTGAGTACTGAGTCAAATCTTAAATAGCTGAGACCTTTTCAATAAAATTTATTGTGTATTAAATATCCTGCTAAGTTACGATTAAACATTCAAAGCTTGGCTTTTATCCAAATGTACAAAATTCTTCACTCAGAAATAATCCCAGACTTTAAATTAAATATAGCCTTTAGCAATGCCTATAAAAACAAGGGAAATATTCTACATTAATAATGTCAATAAAGGACAGAAATGGTATGGACCTAACAGAAGCAGACGATATTAAGAAGAGATGGCAAGAATACACAGAAGAACTGTACAAAAAAAAGATCTTAAAAAGTGGGCCTTAGAAAACATCACTACGAACAAAGCTAGTGTAGGTGATAGAATTCCAGTTGAGCTATTCCAAATCCTGAAAGATGATGCTGTGAAAGTGCTACAGTCAATATGCCAGCAAATTTGGAAAACTCAGCAGTGGCCACAGGACTGGAAAAGGTCAGTTTTCATTCCAATCTTAAAGAAAGGCAATGCCAAAGAATGCTCAAACTACTGCACAATTGCACTCATCTCACACGCTAGTAAAGTGATGCTCAAAATTCTCCAAGCCAGGCTTCAGCAATACGTGAACTGTGAACTTCCTGATGTTCAAGCTGGTTTTAGAAAAGGCAGAGAAACCAGAGATCAAATTGCCAGCATCCGCTGGATCATGGAAAAAGCAAGAGAGTTCCAGAAAAACATCTATTTCTGCTTTATTGACCATGCCAAAGCCTTTGACTGTGTGGATCACAATAAACTGTGGAAAATTCTTCAAGAGATGGGAATACCAGACCACCTGACCTGCCTCTTGAGAAATCTGTATGCAGGTCAGGAAGCAACAGTTAGAACTGGACATGGAACAACAGACTGGTTCCAAATAGGAAAAGGAGTACGTCAAGGCTGTATATTGTCACCTTGTTTATTTAACTTCTATGCAGATTCCATCATGAGAAACGCTGGACTGGAAGAAATACAAGCTGGAGTCAAGATTGCCAGGAGAAATATCAATAATCTCAGATATGCAGATGACATCACCCTTATGGCAGAAAGTGAAGAGGAACTCAAAAGCCTCTTGATGAAAGTGGAGAGTGAAAAAGTTGGCTTAAAGCTCAACATTCAGAAAACGAAGATCATGGCATCCGGTCCCACCACTTCATGGGAAATAGATGGGGAAACAGTGGAAACAGTGTCAGACTTTATTTTTGGGGGCTCCAAAATCACTGCAGATGGTGACTGCAGCCATGAAATTAAAAGAGGCTTACTCCTTGGAAGGAAAGTTATGACCAACCTAGATAGTATATTCAAAAGCAAAGACATTACTTTGCCAACAAAGGTTCATCTAGTCAAGGCTATGGTTTTTCCTGTGGTCATGTATGGATATGAGATTTGGACTGTGAAGAAGGCTGAGCGCCGAAGAATTGATGCTTTTGAACTGTGGTGTTGGAGAAAGACTCTTGAGAGTCCCTTGGACTGCAAGGAGATCCAACCAGTCCATTCTGAAGGAGATCAGCCCTGGGATTTCTTTGGAAGGAATGATGCTAAAGCTGAAACTCCAGTACTTTGGCCACCTCATTCGAAGAGGTGACTCATTGGAAAAGACTCTGATGCTGGGAGGGATTGGGGGCAGGAGGAGAAGGGGACAACAGAGGATGAGATGGCTGGATGGCATCACTGACTCGTTGGACGTGAGTCTCAGTGAACTCTGGGAGTTGGTGATTGTCAGGGAGGCCTGGCGTGCTGCAATTCATGGGGTTGCAAAGAGTCGGACACGACTGAGCGACTGATCTGATCTGATCTATATGTGACTATCTCTTTATAAAGAATAATAATTAAAATGGAGGTATGTATAGGAAGACTGTGCAATACATATTCAATTCAAACCACACTATTTATGGGTTATATTTTCATGTGATGGGTAGTTTTTTTGTTTTTCCCTACAGAAACATATGTGCTAGAAAAGTCCTATCTGTTGGCATGGGAATAACAGCCCCATTAGCACGTAAGAGAAATGAAGCAAGATTTACTGCTTTTCCAGGAGCTGCTGTTCATAAAGTAGAATATTAGTAACCAGCCACCAGTGTGGTGTTCTCCTAAGGAAATAAAACTGGTAAAAGAGAGAGGCTTTCCATTAAAAGTGGACATAGACAATCCCTCTTTGATCATATAGTCTATCCTTACTTTTTCCTACTCTGTTAATCTTCCCACTGTTCAGCACTTCTTGAAGGGGTAGTTATTTGGTCTCATTATTTGGTAAAAGGTAAATCAAAGAATGAATCTAAAAGATAAAAACTAGATAACAGAATGCAGACAGTCAAGAATTAGAGGCGGGGGACCCAGATGGAGTGTCAGTGGGTCAGACAGGAGCCATGAGAGACTTCGGGCAGGGGCTGTGTTATCAGACTTCAGCATAAAGCAGACTTTTGATAATGATCAATTTGGAAAAATAGGTACTTGTTGACACATGAAGGTCTGTGGTCGGCGTTAGAAATAACACATCCAGCAGATGTTTTCGCAACCAAAGCCTTGTGAGATTCTGAAAACCTCTTGATAACACAATCTCACCCTTCCATCACCACTGGGAGCCTCGGACTCACTTCTCCAATATGTTCTTGCCACTTAAGTGATGACCTCTTTTGTCATTACATAGCATGTTACCATAGGAAAAGAAGCTGGCACTGACATAAAGTTCTTCCAGCTCTTTCAACTTTAGAGATTAACACCTGAAACTTACAAGGGGCATATTGTTGTTGTTGTTGTTGTTCAGTCGCTAAGTCGTGTCCCACTCTCTGTGACCCCGCGGTCTGCAGCACACCAGGCTTCCCTGTCCTTCACTACCTCCTGGAGTTTGCTCAAATTCATGTCCATTGAGTCAGTGATGCTATCTAACCATCTCTTCTGCCACCCTCTTCTCCTTTTGCCTTCAATCTTTCCCAGCATGAGGGTTTTTTCCAATGTGTCACCTCTTCCCATCAGGTGGCCAAAGTATTGGAGCTTCAGCTTCAGCAGCAGTCCTTTCAGTGAATGTTCAGGGTTGATTTCCTTTAGAATTTACAGTGGGCTAGGTTCAGGGATTCTCCAGAGCTCAGAGATTGCTAACGCTTTTGAAATTCATTTCTGTATTCTTCCTGTCTATTCTCATTCAATTTATCACCCACACTGCTATGAGAGTCCTTATAAAACACATGTCTGATAACTTTGCTCCCGTTTTAGAATACTAAATCCTCAGAGAAGAGTAAATGTTCCCACTGGCAGCCCAGGAGTTCCACACTGTGATCTCTGTCTTTCAGGTTCAGGAAGATATATATTTTTTAAGCTAAATGGACTTTTCTGGGATCCAATGCACTGTATATATGCAAAAACAGAGATATATTGGAAGTTGGTGTATAAATAAAGTGATCAGGTAATTCTTCATCCATGTTGGGGCAATTTTGAGGTTTAAAATGGGGCTAAAAATAAAAATTATATGTTTCAGAAATACTTATTAGTCAACAATTTATCTTTAATCTGTGGGCCTATAAAAAAAGTACTATTCAAAAATTACTTTCACAACTAGCTATTAGTTATTTATTCTAAAAAATAAAAATAGCACAATTCATATATGCCAAAGCATACAACCAACTCTTAAAACATTATCTAAACATTAGAAAACAACAAATCGAATTATGACTTTTAGTAAATGTTCACATATGTTAATCAGTTTTGTGGTCATATATCTTACTGATACAGTATCAGTGGTATTTTTTGTTTCAACATGGTCTAAATGTTTTAGATTCATAAAATTGCCTGAAATTTTCTTCAAAGGAGAATATTACAGTTAAAGAATTTTAAATGGTGGCATCTTTGCTCTTCTTGAGAGACTGTAATATTTCTGGTAGACAAATACTGTCTCTATAAGTGCAGTGCTATCTGTCAAGCCCAGAGCAGTATCTGCTAAATGTGGAATATTTTCACTTCCGATTTTTAAAATACTGATGTACTTCATACCAAATATTTTCATGACGACTGTCCTTTTCCTCCTTTCTGAGTACCTTTGGCAAATATTTTATGTAAGCCAAACTTATCAAAAAAGTTTTCTCCATTTGTAACTTCAAATTTTATTCACCAAATTTAAGTACTGCAAAATCATTTGACTTGTCAAATTTCATTACATTACAGGACAGAAAATAAATTTATCCCGCCAAGAATAATTATATCAGTGATTCTATCAACAAATATACATCTTTGAAAATCTAGTTACAGATTTTCAAAATCAAATCTTGTACATGATTTGAGTGCTTATTCTTTAGTACATTCATTGATTCCTTTGCTTTTTTAGGGATCAATTTAAATGTTTTCCTTTTGCAAACAATGTTTCCTGTAATTGTAATTCTTTAAAAGTTCCAAAGATTATATTTTTGCTTCATTTCATGACTATTTCTTATCAGCTTCATTGAGGTATAGTTTTATATAGTCAATCAAACTTACCAGCTTTAAAGGCAGGTTATGATGCATTCTGGTAAATGCACACAGTCCTATAACCACTATAACAATTAAAGCATATAATATCCTCTTCAACCCCAAAAGTTCTTTTTTGGCTCTTTGGAGTTAATTTCTTACTCTTCTTGGTCCCTAACAATCACTAAAATTCTGCCATTGTACTGCTGCCTTTTTTAGAATTTCATACAAATGGAACCATATACTATGTAGTCTTTTAACGTCTTTCACTTTAACATAATATTTTTGAGAGTCAAAGATTTCTTCATTGGAATCCCCTGGTTGCCCAGTGGTTAGGACTCCTGCTTACACTGCAGGGGGCATGGGTTCGATCCCTGGTTGGGGAACTAAGATCTCTTGCTGCGTAGCCTGCTCCGCAACCACCAAAATTTCTTTATCATCTTTGTCTTGGTTTCTTTAAATGTAAGTATATGCTTTTTCTTTTATCTGGTTTCTTTGATGTTCCTCAGTGTGATTTTATTCATATTTATTCTGCCAGTGACTGATCAAATTTCTTGGATTTTTGGATGTGTAATTTTCAGCAGATTTATGAAATGTTTTGCCATTATTTCTTCAAATATTTTCCCCAATGCTGCCTTTTGTGGGACTCCAATTATAGGTATATTAAAATGAGTCATATTGTGCCATATACCACTAATATACTTTTTCAGTATTTTTCTCTCTATTCTTCATTTTGGATACTTTCTGTTCTTCAATTTCACTGTTTCCAACCCCCGCCTCTGCCCCACCCCACCCCCCGCCCCTGCTTTTTTTCTTTTGTCTTCTATAATATATAATCTACCAATAATCCTTCTAGGTTGCAGAATTTTTAAATTTCAAATTAAAAAAAGTTATCTCTAAAACTTCTTTTTTGTGTGTGTGCGTTTTTCAGTTTTCTCTGCACTGTTTGCACTTTCCTCTTTACACTGGAGGTAACATTCTCATCTGCTAATTTCATCATACTTTGCATTACTGAGTCAGTTTCTATTAACTGATTTGTCTTTTGGTTCTAGGTCATATTTTCCTACTTCATTGTTGGGCTGGTAATTTTCATTTGGATGCTTGATGTTAATTTGAACATTTTTGGTCGAATTTTGTTGTGTTCTTTGAAAACACTGGGCTTTGTTTGAGCATGCAGTTGAATTACTTGAAATCAGTATGAACTTTTTGAGGGTACTTGTATTCTGTTAGACCAATTCCAGGGCAGGCTTTAGTATAAAATTAGTTTAGCCCTGTAACTAAGATGAGATCATTTGATATCTCTACATGATGCCTTGTATATTACAAGATCGTTCTACACTAGATAGTGGGAATGAAAACTATTCCCAGTTCTGTTTGAAGTCCTTGAATTGTTTAACCTACAGTTTTCCACTGGTTAGTTCCCCAACCTTGTGGAGTTTCACCTCATGTATGGAAAGGTAAATAAGACAACTGCTTAAGGAAACTTATAGATACACAGAGCTCTTTCTTTGTGTAGCAACTTCATCCCAAATATTCTGGTTCAAAAATTCCAGTCACTTCAATTTCCCCAAACTCTGACCACTTGATCTTCAACTCAGAAAAACTGCTAGACTCACTATTTGAAGTCTCTCTCCCTATGCTCCACCTGAAACTTGCCACTTATTAGTAAGTCCATGCAATTGGAATAATTTTCTGTCTCTTTCCTTGTTTCCTGCTAGGATCGCAGGCCTTCATTGTCTGCTGTTCAGTGCCCCCAAACAGCCTTCCACACTGTTTCTACATTGTTGGTGGGTATGCAAATCGGTGCAGCCACTATGGAAAATAGTATGAAGGTTCCTCAAAACACTAGACTGGCCATATGATCCAGCAATCCCACTCCTCGCCATACATCCTGACAAAGCTATAATTAAAAAAGAAACATGCACCCCTATGTTCATAGCAGTGCTATTCACAATAGCCAAAACATGGAAACAACCTAAGTGCCCATTGATAGGTGACTGGATAAAGATGTGGCACATGCATATAACAGAATACTACAGAGCCATACAAAAGAAGGAAATAATTTCATCTGCCGGAACATGGACGGACCTAGAGATTATAATACTAATTGAGGTTAAGTCAGAAAGAGAAAGACAAATACCATGTATCACTGACATGTGGAATCTAAATATGACACAATTGAACTTATCTACAAAACAGTAACAGACCCAGATATAATCTAAGAGACTTTTGGTCATCGGCAGGGGAGTGGGGGGGTGGGTGGAGAGAAATGGATTAGGAGTTTGGGATTAGCAGATGTAAGCTACAAGGTCCTACTGCATAGAACAGGGAACCCTATTCAATATCCTGTGATAAACCATAATGGAAAAGAATATGAAAAAAAGTGTTTGTGTAACTGAGTCACTTTGCTGTATACAGCAGAAATTAACACAACACTGTAAATAAACTATACATCAGTAAAATACATTTTTTGAAAAGTATTTGTATATTTTTTCTTAGTTTCCTTTTATTTCTGATCAACAGGCATTTTCTACATAGGTAGTTATTTCTTCATCTGTGGGGTTAGAGGTCCATTTGTTGAATATTTTGACTAGTGAATTCTGCTAAGAAAATGTAATCAAAATTCAGAAAGCTCACTTATAAAATGTTCATTATTATTATAGAATAGTCCTCTCAAACATTTCTAAAGCATGATTGATAATGGGCAACAAAGAGAGAAGTTTTGTACTGGGATGCTGAAAATGTTTATCATCAATATCAGTTGTATTTTAAAATCTTTGTATTTCATTTAATTGCATTTCACCCTGTGTTTACATAGAGTTATTTTAAATTTTGTTAAAAACACCATAATCTTTCACTGATAAGACTATCAATACATTTTTATATATTATTATTAAGTTTTTAATAAAATTTAAGGTATTTGGTACTATGTAATCAATGCTAAAATGCATTTCTGTTCTTTAAAAATAAGGTATGCTCTAGCAAAATGTAAATGTGTGTATTAATATGAAATCAAAGATTGTATTGTCAGTGTTAGATTTTCACTGTAATTTATAACAGCACCTATATTAAAGTCCTAAGTTTTATTTTTGGTAGATTTATCTCCAAAAACTTTAATTCCAAGAACTAAATGAAAAATATCAAACCATTATTAAAATTAACGAATTTTTTTTTTTTTTTTGCTTAAAGTATGCTAAGGACACTGCATCTTCAACCAAGATATTCTTCTAGCCACATCAACAAATAAATATTATCTCACTTTGGAGCTTGAAAAAAAAAAAAAAACCTTCAAATTGGAAACTCATTAAAAAACTACATTAAACACTAAAAGCACAGTCATTTTATCTAAATAAAAATTCATTCTTCATAGTTAAACGCACCTTCTGCAACTGCACTTGTTAAATTTTTCCCTGTGGCCTTCAGTTCAGTCGCTCAGTCGTGTTCGACTCTTTGCGACCTGATGAACCGCAGCATTCCAGGCCTCCCTATCCATCACCAACTCCCGAAGTTCACCGAAACTCATGTCCACTTAGTTGTTGATGCCATCCAGCCATCTCATCCTCTGTCGTCCCCTTCTCCTCCTGCCCTCAATCTTTCCCAGCATCAGGGTCTTTTCAAATCAGTCAGCTCTTCGCATCAGGTGACCAAAGTACTGGAGTCTCAGCTTCAACATCAGTCCTTCCAATGAACACCAGAACTGATCTCCTTTAGGATGGACTGGTTGGATCTCCTTGCAGTCCAAGAGACTTTCAAGAGTCTCCTCCAACACCACAATTCAAAAGCATCAATTCTTCAATGCTCAGCTTTCTTTATAGTCCACCTCTCATATCCATACATGGCTATGTATGGATATCTCATATCTCATATCCATCCATACCGGAAAAACCATAGCCTTGACTAGATGAACCTTTGTTGACAAAGTAATGTCTCTGCTTTTTAATATGCTGTCTAGGTTGGTCATAACTTTCCTTCCAAGGAGTAAGCGTCTTTTAATTTTATGGCTGCAGTCACCACCTGCAGTGATTTTGGAGTCAGCCATTTGGAGTCAGTCAACCAAAAATAAAGTCAGCCATTATTTTCACTGTTTCCCCATCTATTTGCCATGAAGTGATGGGACCAGATGCCATGATCTTAGTTTTCTGAATGTTGAGCTCTAAGCCAACTTTTTCACTCTCCTCTTTCACTTTCATCAAGAGGCTCTTTAGTTTTTCTTCACTTTCTGCCATAAGGGTGGTGTCATCTGCATATCTGAGGTTATTGATATTTCTCTCTGCAATCTAATTCATCTTTTATTCTTTCTTTGGTTGCCTGTGGCCTACTTCTTTCTAAAACATTAAAAATTAATTTTTATTTTTTGGTGGTACCATGCAGCATGTGGGATTTAAGTTCCCCAAGCAGGTATCAAACCTACACCCTCTGCACTGCAAGTGTGGAGTTTTAACCACTAGACTGCCAGGGAAGTCCCATGTTTTGTTTTGTTTTTAATGATGACTACATTTTACTGCTACTGATTCAGTAACACTGTGTCTTCAGTGTTCATGTCACTCATGATATTACACGTCTCCATGATGAATGATCAATACTAAACATTTTGGGCAAGTTGCGTGTTCCTTATCAGCTTTCTTGGGAAATAATAACTGAGTACTAAATTCTGGTATTTCTTGCACACATTTTATCCATACCTAACCCTTGATTCCCCACATTCACCCCACCCCACCTTCTGACAACTTGGTGGCTTCAAAGCATGTCTGAAGCTGTGGCTGCAGCACACTTGTCTGGTGCATCAGGTGGCAGAAATGTTGAATATTTCTCCCTGCAGCTCCTAAATCAGAAATCTAGGTGTCCTTTACAACTGGTGTTTTGGTTGATGTCTGTTATTTTAATATCCCATTCCAGATACTACTTGCTTCAGATTTTTCCTTTTTCAGAAACCAAATTGGCCCCACACCCGTTTGTTTTTGTTTTTGTTTTGTAAATAAAGATTCACTGAAACACAGCCATGCTCATTACACATTAGCTATGACTTGCTACGATGGAAGAGTTAGGCAGTTCAAACACAAAGCCGTATGTAGTTACTGTCCGGCATTGTACAGAAGAGAATTTGCTGAACTCTGGTTTAAAGCAAGGAGGTATAGAGATGAATGTGCCTTATTTTGTAAAAGATCGCTCTTGCATCACTTAAGAGAAACAAAAATGGAGAAAGCAAGAGTGGCTGTGGGTAAACCACTTTGTAGGATCTAGAAATGGTACAGCAGAAAGGCCTGATTTGGGATGGTGGCCACTGGAATAGAAATAACTGGATAAATGAAATGTTTAAGGAGGACAGCAAGCAGGATGGGGTAATGGATTGGACACAGAACAGAAATGGAAAGAACAACAGGAGGAATATAACTCCTAGATTCCTGTCTAGCAAAACTAGAAGGATACTGGTGCCATCTACTTGGACTAATAAACCTGGAAGAGGCTGAGGTTTGGGGGAAGAATAGGCTTTGGGCATGTTGACTAGCTGTGCCTTTGTGGTACCAGGGGGATGACGCTGAGCTAGAAGTTTAGGAAACATCTGGAACTCAGGTGTGAGCAGAAGATTTAAGTTTTTGTAATTCATGTAGAGATGACGATGAAGCTATGGTCTGGAAGGAAAATAACTAAGTAAAATGATAAGAAATATTTACTAAGTGCCTACTGATATGACTATGAAAATGTGCTCCATATGTAATCATTTCAATACCACCTTGTAAGATAATTTCATTTTCCTTATTTTACAATTGAGAAAACTGAAATAAAGAGGGTTAAAATAACTTATCCATATTACACGCTCAAGAAAAGAATACGGAGTGTGAAAAGCATTTAGGTAAGGATGGTGGGCTCACTGAGCAGAGATTCTGCATTTAATGTGGCAGCTAGAGGAGTTCCGAAGGGTTCCAATGGCTGGTTTGGTTGGTTGGCTACAACATGGACCAAAAAGTGGCCCACAGGAAGTGATTTAGAAATGTCAAACCTGGCTTGGTTTAATGAAAAGGAAGGGATTCAAAGACTTTGGGAGATTGGAATATTAGAGTGTATTTGTCTGAAGCCAAGTCAAAGGGACATAGCAGCCAGTCTAAAAGATCTGTGAATAGCCAGAGCTTGAACAATTGGAACAAAAAAATGAATAATGATGGTACTGGATTATAACACATATGATAAATATCTGAGATCCATTCTGATATAAATGTATAATGAATAAATTAGTAAATGAAAGAGAAAAGAGAGCTCTTCATTACAGATAATTTCCAAGTAATTAATGAAGACAGAGTAAAGGAAATAGAAAATTGGCAGTGGAACAGAATAATCAGTTTTGCAAGTGACAGCCACTGATGGCTGCTAAAATTAAAGAGCAAAAGTTCGAGGAGAAAGAGTGTATCTGCATAATCTTAAAGTATCTTTCCAATATATTTATTAATTCTAAATGAAGACATTCTAACTTTACACTGAAGATCTCCTTAATCAAATGATCCAGGTTAACTCTGCCAATAATAAAACAAATTGACATTATGTACTGCAGATCTGATGCATTAAGAATATCACATCACTGATCTGGCAATCTTACCAAAAATGCATATCCTCAACCTAATTATGAAGAAACCTTAGAAAAACCCATAATTAGAGACATTTTTCAAAACAACTGACCAGTACTTTTCAGAAGTGTCAAAGCCAAAAATGGTACAGAAGACTGAGAAACTGTTATAGATGAGAGGAGACTGAGGCATGGCAACTAAATGCAACGTGTTTATTATCTTGGAACAGACTAAGAAAATTATTGAAAAAAACTGGTTGAATCCAAAGAAAGTCTATAGTTGAGTTAACAGTATTACATGACTGTTAATCTCTTAGTTTATGTAATAGTGCTATTGTTGTGCAAGGTGTTAACTTAGGGGGAGCCAGGGGAAACTTATAAGAGAATTCTGTATTATATTTGGAACTCTTCTGTAAACTTAGTTATTTCAAAATAAACAGCTTAATAAAATCCCTTTTTAAAGTGAGCAGTAGAAATGCCACTGGTGACCAGAACAAGACTGCAAAGAGAATACAGTGGTTCCGACAGGGATTTGTAGCTGCTAAAATGGAGATAATTTGAAAGAAACCTTTTTCAAGAATTTGCTCCTGGAGGGTTTGAGAGCCATGGGATGGTAAGATGTGAGGTTGTTGGCGTCTGTTTTTAAGAGGAGGGATTTTAAGGTGTTTAATCGTTGATGAGAATGAACAGTTCAAAGAAAGCAGTTAGGTAGCTGCATTTTATTCTAATAAAAGTTTGTTGCTGAGATTGAGGGCAAAGGTGAGATGGATGGAGGTTTGAGGAGAGTGAGGCTTGAAAAGGTAGTTTGAGAGAGGTAGTGAAAACTGACTTGAGAAACACAATAGGGTCATAATGGGCCAGTTGAGTTTGGTGATCAGAAATGTACACGAGGTCAAATTGCTGATTCATGACAATCTTAAGCAGACCTGTTCATTTAGGTCCAATGTTAGAGAGAGTCCCTTGAAGACTATATTCAGGGTTGAGATTTCCTTAGATTGGTAAGGTCAAAGGGTAAGATTTTAAGGCAGATATGCACATTAATTTAAATGTTATTGTTTTTAAGTTGGACACATAAGTGAAGAAAGGAAAGGGATAATGAATTAGGAAAAATTAAAATAAGTGAAATACAGTACAAAGTTTTATGTGTGTGAGTCAACAATTCTATGGGTCTGATGCATCCTTCTCTGGAAGAGACATGCCGCAGTACTGGTTTACAATTTGATTTTTTCAGGTCTACTAAGACAGTACTGACTCACTGGAAAAGACCGTGATGCTGAGAAAGATTGAGGGCAAGAGGAGAAGGGAGCAACAGAGGATGAGATGGTTGAATGGCATCACTGGCTCACTGGACGTGAATCTGAGCAAACTCCAGGAGATAGTCAAGGACAGGGAAGCCTGGCGTGTTGCAGTTCATGGGGTCGCAAAGAGTCGGACACGACTTAATGACTGAACAAAAACCAGACAGTAACAGATGGCCATCTGTCCTCCAGGGTCACATTATTTCCTTTTGCATTATTTATCCCTATGAGTGTATGTCTTAAAATCCTCTTAATTTTTAGTGGAGTTTTATAGAGGAGTGAAAGAAATGAGCATTTTTAATCTATTATTATTATTACTTGAAATTAGAGCCCCTCCTCCATTTTAACTCTAATTTCAAGTAATAATAATAATAAATTAAAAAAAAATTAGAGCCCCTCCTCCACTTTAACAAGGGACTTCCCTGGTGGCTCAGACAGTAAAGCATCTGTCTGCAATGTGGGAGACCGGGGTTCGAGCCCTGGGTTGGGAAGATCCCCTGGAGAAGGAAATGGCACCCCACTCCGGTACTACTGCCTGGAAAATCCCATGGACAGAGGAGCCTCGTAGGCTACAGTCTATGGGGTCGCATAGAGTCACATGATTGAGGGACTTCACTTTCATTTTTCCATTTTAACCCCACAAATAAGGTTTACTGTTCTTTGTTCCTCTTTTCTGGGGACTTTCCCTAGTGGCTTGTGTTCTTATGTGTTTGATTTTATTCATTTACTTAAATATGCATGTATGTATTTATCTGAGGTCCTATTTTGTTGAAGTTGATCTCTGCATACAATTAGGGCCTAAATTAAGGATACTTTCCCCCGGAAAGGAATTGCATTTGCTTCCTCCAGAACCAAGGAGGAAGATAAAACCTCTTTACTGTCTATCAGATTCATATTACTGACTCCTACACGCACCTTAGGCTTTTTGTGCAGTTATAACACTGCCATCATCATTTGCCCCAGGAACGCTCTCCCTTTTTGTGTTACTTACTGCTTACTGAGCTATTGAACAGCAACAATTGTTTACTCCTCCCTATTAAATTTCAGCGTATGTTTTCTTTATCCTTCATATTCCCTTATATTCTAGCAAGCCCATTAATGGATTAAAATGGTCTGTTTTAACGTATGCATAAGATTTACATTTTGGAATAGGTCTATTCTAGTGTCTATTCTGGGATACCTGGGAATAGGAAGTCTGGTGGAACTCTGTTTTTATCTGTGAAATGATGTGGGACAAGGAAGGTCATATGCTTTAACAGAAAGAAAGTGGGCTTTGAAAGCATAACCAGACCAGGGTTCAAATGTTGGTTTTAGCGCTGCTAGTTGAGACTTTCAACAAGCAACCTAAACTTGTTAAGCCTTAATTTATTCATGAACCAGAGGAGGAAACTAATTATGCACTGCAGCATTGCATGAGAACTAGAGGTCATATGAAACCTATGTTTGTGCTTGTGTGTGTGTATAATGTATATGTAAATACCTAACAAATGGTCTTCACCAAACTTGACCTCCGAGCACACCCTATCTCAATGAATGGTATCACAGGTGTGTGTGAAGTGCATCGGGGTGCTAACAGCTGAGAAAATAATCAGAAAGCATTTCTGTCCTTAAAGAGTTTGCAATCTGAGAAAGATGCATAGTTTTATTTAGATTCTTGGTTTGATTAGTTTTGCCTTAGTAGAAACGTGAGTGAAAGAAAACTCATAATTACAGATGCAGTTGGAATTAAAAAAAAAAATTTCCAGACAAGTTAAGTCTCTAAGCAGATGGCAGGTTTTCCTTTTGATTCTGGTATATTCTAGTATTAGTGCTCCACCAAACAATAATCCAACTCTCAACATTTCAGGAGAATGGTTAATAAGAAATTGAAAATCAACTTTCAAAAAGCCATGTGCACAAGTCTGATCTGGCTCTGAGACAAGCAAGGCTGGCGGGGTTAATAGTGGGAAAACGTCTAACGCTGCTTTTCTTCAGTGAAGGTCGGCCTGGCCCAGGGCTGCAGCGTCAAGGCCTCTGTCTACAGCCAAAAAAATCCATGACAAATAGCAGCTCACACCTGACAACAGTCAGGGTTTTAAACTCAACAGGGCAGGGATTTGAAATTCTGCCAATCCTTGCATTTTTTTGTGATTAGATGTAATTTGCAAGTTTACAAGGGGCTCCAAAGTGGATTCATAGCTCCATGGCTCCTCGCAATTTGGCATTGCCCTTCTAGAACTGACTCTGGCTAAACCTCAACTAACCAGAATGTTCAAAACTCCAAAACTTCAGTTTAACTGATTTTTCCCTCTAAAACTGTCACGTTTGCATGAAATGGGGAAACGTGTATACAAGAATAGCAAAAGGAATGAGTATCTTTCTGAGCTAGAATAATATAATAGCAAAGACCACTGACTTTGGAGCTAGAATGCTTGATCTATGAGCTTGCTTTTACCCATTTAGTAATTGTGTGATCTTGCAAAGTATTTTATCTAGATGTGCCTCAGTTTACTTGACTGCAAAAGAGGAATGAAACTGTAACTATCTCATAGAGTTGTTAAGTAGATTAAATGAATTAACACATTGATACTTAATACTTAGAGTGGTGCCTGGCACACTGAAAATACTTAGAATGGTGCCTGGCACATTGTAATTCATTTGCTATCAGCTTACAGGGTTTGCATTATGTAAATAATTTCATCCAATATCCCTCCATAACTTCTCTGTGAAGAAAACTGATATTAAAGATGGGTCCCCCAAATCTCAAGCCTTCCGATCAGCAGTTTCTTTTTCTTACTATTCAGCTTTGCTTTTGAACATTTTCCCCCTACTGTTCCCCACCACAGGAAGTGAAACCACTACCTACTCTGTTGTCCAACCTGAAACTTAGAAGTCATTCATCCTCTCCATGCCTATTAAATACTATATCAAGCCAACTTCACTTCTGAATTAAATTGCTTACATCTGACAGTAAGTCCTGCTATCTCTCACCCTTACTGTGCTTTTAAATGTAGGTTTTATCACGCTCCTTCTCTGCTTGACATAAATCAACAAATCCTTAAGAGTTAAAAATCCATTTTCAACATTGGGTATATCTCTTATTCTCCCCTGGGTCTCAACAGGATGGAGATGGAGGAGAGAGGGAAAGACAGAGAGATAAGAAAAAAAAAAAAAAAGGCAGAAAATCAAAAGAAAAAGGAACAAAAAGAGAGAAGAAAAACTGAGTGTGGGTTAGCTTTTGGGTGTGGAGTCAAGAAGCTAGAGGGCTCTGAAATGATTTATGCAGTGCTTGTTGCAATCTGGGGAAACAACCCTTTAATCTATGTGCATAGACCCAGGAGGTCAAAATCTTGGACAATTTCCTCACAACACAAGATGTATACAAATTCCTTTCAACTTAGAAACAATCTGATTTTCTCCTGGATCATCTGATGTAAAAGGATTTACATATATACCTTTTCTCCTTGGGAAGGGGGTAGGTTGAGCGTATTAAAATAATGGGAGGAGATGGCTGAAAATGGTATTTCACATATAAGAATAGATGCTGTCATCTCTAGAGCAAATTTTACCTTTAATAGTCTTTTTTTTCATTAATTGCTATTCAGATATCTTAATCACCAAGATAATTGGATGGCACCTTCTCTGATTACCCACTAATATAACACCAACAGTGTTTGTATTACCAGGAGTTATCAACAATGGAAATAGAGTTAAAATGAAATCAACAAAATTAATATCCCTCCATTTGTTTCCAAAATCATTTGTTACTTTTAGGGGTAATTTCTGAACAGAGGACATTGATATAATATAAAAGGAGCAGATTAAGGAAGAGGGGGAGAAGAGAAAGAATGTGTTGAGGAAGAGGAGAAGGAAAAGGAAAGAAGAACCATAGACAGGATGAGGAGGAGGAGGAAGTGACTCACTCAATAACATATGAAAACATAAATTAAGTAGAGTTCTGACAAGGAGACGGTGTCAACTATACCTGCCTCTGATCTCCCAGAGAAAATTTTATTCCATTTTTATTTCTCTAGAATGGGTGACATGGAGAAGGAAATGGCAACCCACTCCAGGGTTCTTGCCTGGAGAATCCCAGGGACAGTGGAGCCTGGTGGGCTGCCGTCTATGGGGTCGCACAGAGTTGGACACGACTGAGGCAACTCAGCAGCAGCAGAAGCAGCAGAATGGGTGACAGGGTGTGCTCTGCCCATTGCAGCTGCCTGAATGATGTGGATAACCAATTATCTTGTAGTCAATTACACAGTTACATGGTATATTGTCCTACAATGGGAAAATCATATCCCTTTTCATGTTGGTCTCAAAAGTTGGGTAAATTCAGAAGACCATAAATGCAACTCTCATTGCCCTAAATAATGCTGTGTGTCCTGTGTATGAGTTTAAAAAATACAGATAAATTTAGCCATACTGACAAATTTCATGTGCAAGAGACAAGGATGTTGTTTCTCCACTGATATACAAGTCTGACAAGATCATATGGTGACATTGCAAATAATGTTCCTTCCTCATTCTGACCTATGTCATCAGTTTGCTGTGGCTGGCATAATAAGGAATTCTAAGACCCCAATCTACTAAACAAGGGAAGAATTCCTAGAGTGAGAGAGAGATGAAAGTGGGGGAAAAGGGAAAAACTTCCTAGAATTCTTCTATGACTCTGCTTCTGATTTGACATTTTTTGGACACATTGCAACACCTTAGAAAAGCAGTGTGGTGACATGTCAAGTAATTTCTTTGGAAATTCCGTAGGAAAGTTAAGTGGCTAGCTTTTTGTCACATGTCTGGTGAGGATTACACTGATATTCATATTATTTTTAAATCCCCTATGTTAGTGATTTTCAACTTGTCAGCTGCAAACCACTGGAGGGCTGCAGGAAAATTTTCAAAGAATCCTCAAATCCTTGTGTACATATATATTTTCTTGGTCCACAAATCAAAAGATACTGTGATTACCACTATGATCATGCAAGAGGTCTACAAAGTTGGTTGACACTTAAAAGGAGTACTCTTCTTTCTCAAATATTTAAATAAATAAAAGGAAACCATGACTATATACTTGTGGTTTCCAAATTTTGAGGTTTCACAGATCAATATCAACATCATTCATTATATGTTTCTCAAACTTAAAATTACAGTCTTTCAAACTATATAAATTTAGTTTTATGGAAAACTCACTTCATGGTTCTTCCTTTCAACATCAGTGAAAGTGTTATCATGGGCCAGGACTGCTGTGAACATGATATCTGGGAATCTTGCTTCTCACATTATTTAGACGAAGGTAAGAGTTCAACGGACTGCGAGTTGTTAGGATGGATTTCAGGAAAGGCTATAAACATATGATAGTCCTTTCTCCTTCTCTGGGCTGACTTTTACCTGGCAATGCTTGTTGGTGATTATAGATGGCCAGTCAACTCTGAGAACTGCCATCTCCAAGCTTAGCAATGGAAATGGTTAGCTCACAAGTAATTCATGTTCTTTCTAGCTTAGAAGTGACTCATCACTGTGGGTTGTAAAAGAGAGTGAAGAAGTGGGCTTTCATGGATGTTTTGCCTGTACTTCTTAATCCCTTGCTCTGCTTGAGCGAACCAAGGAGTATAACCTTAGTTAAAAAGTCAGTCTGGGCTAAGGAAAAAAAAGTGCGGCAAATACTGACGTATTAGCTGACTCATTCATTCAACAAATGTTTGCAGAACACCTATTACATTTCAGACACTGCACAGCAGAGGATACAGCAATTGAAAACAAAGAACATCAGCAAAAACAATCTCTGCCATGAGAAGCACCCAGGAAACATGCCTAATCTAGACTAGGGATGAATGGTGATTCAAGATGGCGTCCCAAAGACATACCATTTGAGCTAAGTCTTGAAAACTGAGTAGGGATGAGGCAGAAGACTTGGTGAGCTGAGTGAAGCGCATGTGCAAACGTGAAACTGCTTGACCATACCTCCCTCTCATCAGAGATGGCTGATCTTTGTATACATCCACCATCCTAAGCTGAAACCCACCCTTATCTGTCAGGGGTGGGAGTGGGGGTTGAGGGGTGGTTCTTTACCTGTCAGGAGAAATAGTTGCCCTACTGTTGCCTTGTAAGGCCTTTTCTTCTCAGCTAAGTAAGTAGTATAAACAAGGACAGGGCAACAAGGATGACTTCGCTGCAAAATACTCACATCCATGTGGCCAGGCAAAGGGCCAACGCTAATCACAGCCTCCAGCACCTGCATACCCTCAGCTGGGGGGCTCAGTTCTCAAAGAGAAAACCACATAACGCCTGTCAGCACCTTGCTCTCTGTCTTGGGACAAGGCAGTCGAGGAACTTGCCTGAATGCTTCCCACATGCTCCAAGGCCTGCTTCTCCACATTTACATGCTTTTCCGATACTGTAGTCCCAAACCCCAGCACAGAAGAATCTTCTGAATCTGGGGTAGGAAGTGAGTGGAAATTCGAACATCTCTTAAAGTTAAAAGGAGTCACCTGTTTGACACTCAGAGACAGGTGAAGAGGCGGCTGCCCTGTTTAACAAAGGCTACCTTCAAGCAAGCTTCCTACACAGGCAGCCCGGGCAGCTGCAAAGGACCCCATGGTCAGAAGGGCTCTCATTCTTGGTTCAATGCTCTGCTGGCATTTTCTGGAAATTATTAATATTTTTTAACAAGGAATCATTCACACATCTTCATTTTGCACTGGGATTGACAAAGTTTTCATGAGTCCTGATAACTTTCCCCACCAAAGGTAAGATGGGGTGTCTAATCAAGGGCCTGGAGCTCTGTAGGAATGTGACATGATAGTGTGTTATAAAACATGTGACATGGAAGTGTGTAATAAAACAGGGAAAAATAAAACTTACAGTACAACTTTATAGTTTTTCAGGAAATATAGCATTGTTTGTTAAGTCAGGTACCTATGATTTTGATTTTCTAAGTTTGTTTCAGTTTGTTACCACTGAAATACCACCTTCTTTTACTGCATTATAGACTTTACACAGTCCCTTTCTGTTTCTTTAGCCTGGAAGAGTAGCCCCAAATACAGACAATTCAAAGAAACACACAAAAATGTACCACACAGTGGTCAAAGCCACAGGACTGAGCCGTTTTCTCTGTACAAATTCTCACCTTGTGTCCCAACTAATGAGAGATCACTATCCTCGTGTATGTATCTTTTCTTTCACCATCTCGACCCACCATTCAGTGCCTTCTCAGCCACAACTGGAGTTCTGCTTATGGTGATGATGCTACTCTCAAATCATGTTTTGGTAAATATGTGTGTGTGTGTGTTTTTTTTTTTTTTTTTTTTTTTTTAACATCACCAGCACCTTGATTTTCATCAGGACAGGCTACATAATTTTCAGGCACAGTGCAAACTGAAATGTGGGCTCCTTGTCTGAAAAGTTTGTGAGAATTTCAAGGCGGCAAGAGTAACAGTATTAAACCTTGACAGGAGCCTTCTAAACATGGGGCCCATATGACTACACTGTTCAAAGCCCATGAAGCCAGCCTTGATTCTCTCTGGCCATAACTGGGGCCCACACCCACTCTTAACCAATCACTGATAAGTGGGTTGAGCCTTAGACTAAGAACAGCTGCCCTGGAGCTGGGCCTAAGTTCATCTTCCCTTGAGTTGTATGGTATCTGGTTGCAAGGATTCATGGGTAAAACCAGGCTTTTTCTGAATAGACATGAGGAACACATAATTACTGAGTAGCCTATAACAGCATCCATGATACCATACTGAATCCATGACTCAGAAGGAGGAATCTGTCTTCAGAAGCCCTCTTTGATACAAGCCTTGGTTCCCTAGGGCCTTGATGGGTTATTCAAGTCATTCTTCCTTGAATCTGCCAACTCCCAATTCCCTTGTACTTCAATCCTTGTCCCTGGTACCAACCCTGCCTGCATGTACAAGTAGGGTGAGAAGATAGGTTCCATCTTCCTGGTGATTATCATATAATTAAGGAACCATGACTGAAAGACCATAAAACACACAAAAACTCAAACAATAGAAAAATTTTAAAAACACCACTCATTAAAATCTCCATGTTAATGTGAGAGGTTTACAGAAGTATCAGATTTAACAAGGTCTCCGTCTAGTCAAGGCTATGGTTTTTCCAGTAGTCATGTATAGATGTGAGAGTTGGACTATAAAGAAAGCTGAGTGCCGAACAACTGATGCTTTTGAACTGTGGTGTTGGAGAAGACTCTCGAGAGTCCCTTGTACTGAAAGGAGATCCAACCAGTCCATCCTAAAGGAGATCAGTCCTGGGTGTTCATTGAAAGGACTGATGTTGAAGCTGAAACTCTAATACTTTGGCCTGATGTGAAGAGCTGACTGATTTGAAAAGACCCTGATGCTGGGAAAGATCGAGGGCAGGATGAGAAGGGTACAACAGAGAATAATATGGTCAGATGGTGTCACCGACTCAATGGACATAGGTTTGGGTGGACTCCAGCAGTTGGTGATGGATAGGGAGGCCTGGCATGCTGCGGTTCATGGGGTCACAAAGAGTCGGACACAACTGAGCAACTAAACAGAACTTGGTGGAATACTCAAGTGAGTTCAGGAGGAAAGAGATTTTTATGGGGGAAGTGGTCAGGGTTGGATATTTGCAATGCATTTTGGAGCAGAAGACACAGATTCAGAATCCACAGGGGCATAATTCTTACACAGAAATTCTGATAGTACAGTAAATTCTTTTCAAAAGTCAAACAGGTTTGTTTGGCGAAAGCAGACTGCACAAGTCACACAATAACGTCAGTGGTGAGAGGAAAAACATCACGCAGGGCAAAGTCATTACTGGGAAGTTAGATCCAATGCAAAAGTCAACAGTACAGTTTCTAAAGATATAT
This sequence comes from Bubalus bubalis, assembly GCF_019923935.1. Taxonomy (NCBI): domain Eukaryota; kingdom Metazoa; phylum Chordata; class Mammalia; order Artiodactyla; family Bovidae; genus Bubalus; species Bubalus bubalis. The sequence goes on along the minus strand of NC_059164.1, from coordinate 27,288,606 downwards.
ATAAACCATGAGTTTTTATACCTATGTGAAACTGTTATTTCCTTCAGAACATTCCCTGTTTCTTCATCTGGCCAAAATCCTGTTCAGACGTTAAGACTAAGCTCAGGCCCTATCACTGCCAAGGAGTCTTCCTCTAACCTTCCTTGAGCCTTTCTCACTTTCCAGTACTTCTCCTTCTGGCTGAAAGGGGCTTAAGGTCTGTTTCTTGTCCATGATCTCAGCACACGCTGTGACTTCTATTAAAATGATCTATTTTGGTGCCTCTCACTCACTGGAATGCAAACTTCCTAATATTAAAAATTCTTCCTTGTTCCTATTCTGTCCTTTGCCTTGATAAGTGCTCCAGTTATTATGTATCAACATGTAATAAGTACTTAAGAATGCCAGTTGGAAGTGATGTGAACATAATATATACAGGGACAATGATTTTTAATAATCTGTGTGTATAATGGCAGAAAAAAGATACTCAGAAAACAAGAATCTATGTGTAAAAAGTAGATAACTTTTCTACTACTGATGACCTTAGTGAGGTGTTAGAAGAGACTGGATAAGCACAAGATGAATGGATTACACAACATGCCAGTCACAACCATATCTCCAAATTACTACTGAGCAAGCAAAGACAAAGACTCAGAGACATAGATGGAAGGTGGCTTCTCCTCCTGTGTTTAAAAAAATGCTTCAACAAAAGAGTTGAAGATTTGATGCTTTCGAACTGTGGTGTTGGAGAAGACTCTTGAGAGCCCCTTGGACAGCAAGGAGACCCAACCACTCAATCCTAAAGGAAATCAATTCATTGAAAGGACTGATGCTGAAGCTGAAACTCTAATACTTTGGCCATTTGATATGAAGAGTTGACTCACTGTAAAAGACCCTGATGCTAGGAGAGATTGAAGGCAGGAGGAAAAGGGGACACCCAGAGGACAAGATTGTTGAATGGCATCACCAACTCAATGCACACGAGTTTGAGCAAACTCCAAGAGACGGTGAAGGACAGGGAAGCCTGAAGTCTTGCAGTCCATGGAGTTGCAAAGAGCTGGACACGACTGAATGACCGAACATCAACAAAACAGTGGCAAAATAAGGACTTTCCAATCCTCCTTCACATTTAATTTTCCATTTGGTTTTCCCATTCATACTAACTTTTATATTAATTTGTGCCTGCTTTCAGTGTGTGTATGTATACACACATGTGTGTGAGCAAGCTCATGCATGTTATCATCTAAAAAGAAAAATTCCTGATAAATTAACACTGATGTGAAAGGAACTGGATAGTTTAAAAAAGTCTCTAACTCTCCCTTTTTGTTCAGTTGGATTTTGTAGTAGGCTTTCTCATGAACTTTTTCTTTAAAACCAGTAAATTATTGGTGAATTCCAACATCACTAGGAGATAACTTACCTCAGTTAACACTGGACAATATAATCACAATTTCTATGTTAATTTCATTGTTTTGTGTAAATACTTAGTGGCAGTAATGAAGAAAATCCAAACACTCTTGGAAAATATGAGAAAAGCAAGGTTCTAAATCCAGAATCTTCCAAATTTGTTATCAGTGCAAGACTGCCACAGTAAAAAGCGAGGCAATAACACATTTAGGTATGAATACATAGGAGCTGCAAATCATAATTACTGCATATATATTCCTTACATTTGAAAAACTCAAATATATTTTTCATATCCTCAATTCTCAATATATGTTTAATGAGTACCTTATTAGAAATATTAAGAAAATTTGAAGACATACTTTGAATTTCAATGATCTTCTGTAGAGAAATAACGGCATTCATATTTGGAGTTTGGTGGAGAACATCTTCTGCAAGTGGCTCCAGCTGTAAGAACAGCAAATGATAACATGAGCAGGACATTATGACTTTGTAAGTTTGACAGAAGCAAACCAAACTGAAACAACCTTAAAAAAAGCTTGCTCCAAGAGCTAATTAACATTTTGCTGATATCAGTTCCAAAAGTGTAGCCAGTTTTATTTTCTGTTTTGCAGCAACATAATTAAATTCCAAGGGGCTTTTCTGTTGGTCACAAAACTAATCTATGAAGTGCCTGAAGCAGGTGCGTGTCTGTATATTAGTCGTATTTAAAAATCCGAGTTACTTGTGTAATTTTTGTAAGTTCCTCACAGAACTAATTCCATCATGTGTGTACATGCGGCCGGGCCCTGCAGACAAAACCTCAGGGAAGCTGAAGTAGACAGAAGGTGGGAAGTCTATTATTCATACTTCCGCAGTGTTTTTGCATCTAACTACCTTATATGTTTGGATATGTCACAGCAGAAAGCCATGGGACATAGCTGCTCTTATTCAATTGCTACTGAATACATAGTAGTGAAAAATTTCAAATATTTTACCAAAGATAAAATAACTGTACACTTTCATTAGGCTTCTACTGTATTCACATCTATGCAGATACTGACGTGGAAGCACAGGACAAATTCCTGTCTTGCAAATCTATCCTGATCTTCTGGAATAACACTGATTTTTCATGGGGAAGCTCAGCAAACATTGTTTCGAAGAAATGAAGAAGAGCTTTAAGTAATTTATGGAGTGTTCTGGCAGGACTAAATCTCATGATGCATCCCTGGGGAATACCTTGGTGATATGGCTTGGTGTGGAGCAGGACGAACTACACAGCCAGAGTGCTTGCAAACAAAATAGCTGTCTAGCTAGTGTGACCCAGAAAGCAAGGAAAGTAATAGTAAAAAAGGGACTGACAACCACAAAAAAAGCTTTTTTGGTAAATTTAAAGCTAGTACTCTCAAACATACCAAACTATTATAAGGCAAGAATGGGAAATGATGTCATTAGACATTGTGCTAAACTATGAATTCATTTATATCCCTTCATCTGTAGGGAAAAAAAAAAAATATAAAAAACTCCGGATTCCAAGTTTCCACAGCATATGCGAGTGAATCTTCCCCCCAGGGTCTCTTTGAATTGATTATTCTATACTTCAGTCATGGAATCTACAACAATAGCACCTTTCTTCCAGATGCCATAGGATAGCAGACTAGCTCAGGGATATTTATACGTGGGTAGATTCACTAAATATAACTTTCCAGGGTGTTTTTCTTAGCTGCCTAAGAAAAACTTTTAAAACATCAAAAGGTTTACTTGCAATATAGTTTGGCCAGAGGGGAAGGAAAAAAAAAAAAAGTGAAACGTTCTGCAGTTTTAACCACTTAAAATTGGTTAAAAATCATTTTTTAAAAATTTGGTATTTCAGATAGTATCTTAAAAAAATATGTTACCCTAGTAACACCCTCTTAACTCAGAGGAACTCCTGAATCATAAACGGAAGGTTACTTGGAAAACTCTTACCCAAGAATTAGACAGGGTTGAGCTACCTTGCTCATAAATAATCTTTCCTTTCACTTCTGTCTCGGGGCTTAGAGAAAAATTTTTCATAGAAATCAGGTAGACTTTCCTAATAAAACGTTCTGAAATATCATTCTGTGTTCGAGTACTTAAGAACAAAGGCACAACATTGTATCAGCATATTTGGTTCTTAGAAAAGCTTTCCTGCAACTTCAGGGTGAACATGGTGACACGCTGAAAGGTGCTGGCTCCTGGAACGGGAGCCACAGCAGAGCATGAACGTGAAAACCTCAGTTCTGGAATGCTCTCACATTAGGTCTGTGGGCTATTTTTAGGACTTAGGTTATGTAGAAAATAAAGGTGATTCAGGGTGTTAAGAGTAAAAATACAAACAGCCCTAAACCTCCAATTTGGAATCCTCAGTTAGATACGATAAAGTTGTGTCTATTTATGAAAGTAACCTAGAGAATTAAGGCAATTACATTGATAATTTAAGCCTCCCAAACTGTTTTCCTGCATGTTTTAGGTGAATGTCATTTAGAGGATTTAACCTTCAGTAAATTGCCCAATTTGTTTCATTTTGAATGTATACACATAGACAGAGTTGAATTCACATGGTTCTCAATGTAGGTTCTTTATTTTTTCTCTAGTAGCTCTGCCGAGAAGGCAGTGGGTAATACTCTCAGTTGGCAAGAAGGCAAGCAACATTTAGATTCTGTTTTCATAAAATTAAAACCTTGTCTAGAGGACCACAGAATTGAGTTATCTTCTCTAGAAGAGTTTGCTGATTTAATAATTCACAATTATAAGCTCTAAAACATGTAACTAAAGCATCTATTTTATAAATATTTATGAGTATTGGTCATTATTAGTAAAATCTAATAACTAGCTGTAATAAAATATTAAATAGTCATATTTTATAAAATTGGAGGAAAAAGAATATACAGTAAAGCTGTATTATGTATTTAGTTTGGCTGATAATATGTAGCAAAAATACTGGCAATGTGGCTACTCAATGTTAGTAAGAACTATTAAAAGATAAATAAGGAAGTATTGCAATAATTTATGCAAACCCAAGAACTTCTTCATGTTTTATACTAGATAAAACAGATGTAGATGTAGGAAATCACACCTATCCTGCCATCTTTGTTGCACAATTCCATCAAGTAATAATAGTTGTAAGATACACTAGATGATTTTAACACAACTTCTTGACATCTGAAGCTCTCGTCTAGATTTCCTATATCTAAAGCTTAAATGCAATCATTACAGCAATTCTTAATATAGATTTTCAGACTCAATACAGGGATATTTATTTTTCTGTATCTTTTACAGAAAGTTACAATACTATATTAATACAATTCAGATGATGTTTGTTAAGTTGCACATACCATGTAATTTCTAAGTACTATAGCTATTTTAATGCATCATAAAAGTTGTGGCCATTATAATGTTGTGAATAAATAATTTTTAGATTCTTTAGAACCAGATCATTTAAAATATCAAAAATCATTTTTGCTGGCACTAATGGAAATAGGCAAGGGTATCCTTGGAGAAGCTCAAAACTTACTTTGTACTTAAGAGACAAGGAAATCATGTCTATTATTTTCGTGATTCAGAAAAGAACAGAAAAAAAAGCTAATCAGATTTTACAAAATATAACAGGTACGCGAGGATAGATGCACACATCAACCAAGAAAATGATCTACTAACTAATCTTAGATTTTATATTACATTTCTCAGATATGCCAAGTATTTTTACACTCTTACACCTTTATGTATTCTGTTCCCTCTGAATTTTATTTTCCCCATCCTTCTTTGAACTGAAACCTTACTAAAGCATTCAAGGACTAACACAAACACTGTCTGCTCTGAACTCTCGTCTAAAATCCTCTGATGGAGCAAATTGCTTCCACCTCTTTGTCTCCTTTGCACACAAATACTCTGGTTTACTCAACACACAGTATTGTAATCAGTCATGTGTGTCATACTCTATTTTGTTGTAACCAATGTAAAGGCAAAGATAGGGCCTAGTATATAATAGGCACTAAAAAAAAAAGTTGAATGAATGGAGAAAGGATTAATTGAAAGAAAATATGGGGAAAAAGAAAACAAGTTAAAGCGTTAGTCACTCAGTCGTGTCCAACTCTTTGCAACCCCATGGACTGAAGTTTTCCAGGCTTCTCTGTCCATGGAATTCTCCAGGCAAGAATACTGGAATGGGTTCCCATCTCCTTCTCCAAGGGATCTTTCCGATCCAGGGACCGAACTCAGGTCTTCTGCATTGAAGGCAGATTCTTTAACATCTGACCCACCAGGTACCCTTAAAACATGGGAGATAGGCTTTAGGTGGCTCTCCAAAATCAACTGACCTAAATGGAGCAGATTCTTCCTCTTAGTTGCCTGCCATAATCAGGGCATGTTTTTAGACTAAAAGAGCAGGAAAATCAACAAAGATAATTCATTTTTAAATCAAAATAATTGATTTTAATTGATGTTTTAACTGATTTTTAATCAATTTTGTTAAACTTAATAATTCTAATAATGTATAAATGATTTTGTATAGGATTTCTAAATATACAGTCATGTCTTATGAATAATGATTTATTTATGCCACTCCAATCTTACTATTTTTTAATTTCTTTTTCTTACCCTATTGCACTGTCTGGGACCACAAATATAATGGTAAAATGAAGCAGTGAGAGTAGGCACCTTTGTCATGTTTTTTATTTCAAAGAAAAATTCTCAGATTTCACCTTTAAATTTGAGGCATACTATAGAATATTTGTAGATATCCTTTATCAAGTTAATAAATTTTCCTTTTATTCCCAGTTTACCAAAAGTAGTTCATAATTCAGTATTTAATTTTTCAACTAATTTTTAAACATCTATTGAAATGGTCACATTTCTTCTTCATCCCCTTAATGTGGTGAATTATAACAACTAATTTTGGAATGTTAATATGTTACATTTGTGGCCTAAACACAATTATGGGTTTTTAAGATAATGATGAACTACTAATATTTTGTACAGGGTTTTAATTACTATATTTATGAGCACAATTTTCCTGTAATATTCTTTTCTTATAAAGTTATTTTCAGTTTGGGTATCTATATTATACTAGTTTAAAAAAAAAAACAGTTGTGAAATATTCTTTTCCTATCTTTCCCTTTAGTCTAAAACAATATAAATTATTAGCAGAATGCACTGATGAAGCCATATGGGTCTGGTGTTTTCTGCAGGTATATTTAGTATTGAAGATTCAATTTTGTTAATTATAGTAGTGTTCAAGTTTTCTGGCTTTTTGATTCAGTTTTTGCAAGCTTATATTCTTACAAGGATTTTTCCATTTCAAATAGAATTTCAATTTTCTTTTACATGAGGTTTTAAAAAAACAATTCTCTTATAATCTTTTTAATACATTAAAATCTCTAGTAAAGTTCCCTTTTTCATTCAGAGAGGTGGTAATGTAGGATTTCTCTTTCAACCAATCTTTCCAGAGTTCTATCAATGTTGAGAACTATTTCAAAGAACTAAAATTTGACATTATTAATCTTATATATTGTATGCTTGTTTTTATTTTGTTTCTTTATATTTCATTCACTCACTCCATGTTTAATTTGTGCTTTGATTTTCTAATTTCTTGAGTTCTGTGTTTCTGTCTGTAATTTTAAGCTTTCTTTCAATATATGCATTTAAAGCTTACATTTGTCTGTAAATTCAGGTTATAGTTCCATAATACTTCAGCTCAAAATACTAATTTTTACCATGATTTTTTTTGACACATGAGAGACTGTATTTTGAAATCTCCAAATATAGATTTTCTATTTGTCTTTTTATTTCAAATTATACAACCACTTTATTTTTTAGTCTTATTTTTTATTTTGTATCATCAGTATTTTATTTTTAATTGTATTGTAGAATACTTAACATGAGATCTAACTACTTAACACACTTTTTAAGTATGCAATACATTATTACTTACTATATGTACCATGTTGTAGAGGACAACTCTAGAGCTTATTTGTCTTGCTTGATGGAATCTTATGCCCATGGATTAATAACTCCCCAATTGCCCTTCTCCTCATCCCCTGATACCACCATTCCACTCTTTGATTTTATGGATTTAATTATTTTATATACCATGTAAGTGGAATCATGCAATGTATGTCTTTTTGCAAATGGATTATTTCACTTGACATGTCTTCAAAGTTTATCCATGTTGTTGCATAGTGCAGAATTTGCTTCCTTTTAAACACTGACTAGTATTCCATTGTATGCATCTATTACATTTACTTATGCAGTCATCTGTCAATGCACATTTAGCTGTGTCTATACCTTGGCTATGCTGGCTAGCACTGCAATGTTCATAGAGCTAGTATCTCTTTGAGATCCTGATTTCGATTCTTTTGAATAAATATCCTAATGTGGGATTGCTGGATCACATGGTAGTACTCCATTTAACTTTCTGAGGGTCCTCTCTACTCTTTCCCATAGCAGTTGTACCATTTTGTATCTTCATGGACATAGTGCAAAAGTTCTACTTGCTCTATGTACTTGCCAACACCTGTTGTCTTTTTTTTTCCCTTAATAGCGCTGTTCAGTCGCTCAGGTGTGTCCAACTCTTTGCAACCCTATGGACTGCAGCACTCCAGGCTTGCCTGTCCTTCACTATCTCCAGAGTATGCTCAAACTCATGTCCAATGAGTTGGTGATGCCATCCAACCATCTCATCCTCTGTCACGCCCTTCTCCTCCTGCCTTCAGTCTTTCCCAGCATCAGGGTCTTTTCCAGTGAGTTGGCTCTTCGTATCAGGTGGCCAAAGTACTGGAGCTTCAGCATCAGTCCTTCTAGTGAATATTTAGGGTTGATTTCTTTAGGATTGACTGCTTGGAACTCCTTGCAGTCCAAGGGACTCTCAAGAGTCTTCTCTAGCACCACAGTTCAAAAGCATCAATTCTTTGGCATTCATCCTTCGTTGTGGTCCAACTCTCACATCCATACATGACTACTGGAAAAACCATAGCTTTGACTATATGGACCTTTGTTGTCAAAGTAATGTCTCTGCTTTTTAATATGCTGTCTAGGTTTGTCACAGATTTTCTTCCAGTTAGCAAGCGTCTTTTAATTTGATGGCTGCAGTTACCAGCTGCAGTGATTTTGGAGCCCAAGAAAATAAAGTCTGTCACTGTTTCCATTTTTTATAATAGTCATCCTGATATTATGACACATGGAAGTGATATCTCATTGTGGTTTTGACATACTTTTCCCTGATTAGTGATGCTAAGCATTTTTCATATAACTGATGGTGATTTGTATTAACATATCTTTTTGGGAGAAATGTTTATTCAATCCTTAGCCCATTTAAAAATCAGGTTTATTATATTTTAGTACTGAGCTGTTAAGTGTTCCTTATATGATTTGGATATGAACACTTTATCAGATATACAGTGTGCAAATATTTTCTCCCATCCACAGGTTGTCGTTTTTCTCTGTTAATTCTCTTTTTTGTTGTACACAGGCTTTCTAGTTTGATGCAGTCCCGCTGGCTCGTTCTGTTTTGTTGTCAGTGCTTTTGGCATCATATCCATGAAATTATTGCTAAGAGCAAAGTCACAAAAGTTAAACCTTATTTTCTTTTTAGAATTTGTATAGTTTGAGGTCTTATGTTAAAGTATTTAACTCTTACCAGTTTATTTTTGTGTATGGAGCAAGATAAAGTTTCAGTTTCATTCTTTTATAAGTGGATATCTAGCTTCCCCAATATCATTGTTAAAGAGACAACCCTTTCTCCATTTTGCACTCCTGGCACTCTTTTGAAGATCAGTTGACATATATGTGAGGACTTATTTCTATTTTGATTACTGTAGCTTTGTAATGTTTTTGAAATCAGGATACATTAACCTTCCAACTTTGCTCCTCTTTCTCAAGATTGCTTTTTTATTTGTGGTCTTTTGTGATTACATATGAACTTTAGAATATTTTTTCTATCTCTGTAAAAAAATGCTATTGGGACTTTGATAGGAATTGTAATCCAATCTCTAGGCTCACTTTGGACAGTATGGGCATTTTTACAATATAAAGTCTTCTAATCCATGAATGTGGGATATCTTTCTATTTGTTTATGTTATGTAATATATATTCTAGTTTAGTTTCACTATGATATTATACTCTGCATGAAATCAATTAATTGAAATTTAATGAAACTTGCAGTACATCCACAAATATAATAATCTATTTTTGAAAACTTTACAAGTGTCCATGAAAAGAATGATATTCTGCAGTTACTGGGTATGGCCGATCATATATTTCAATTAAGGCATGTTTATTGAGGTGCTTAAATCTTATATATACTTCCCTTTTTACTGTCTTCTTTATCAGCTACTGAAAGAGGTATCTTAAAGTCTATCACTATGATCGTGGTATTCATTATTCCTTCCATTTGTTTCATTCAATGTTTTCTTGCTATGTTTTGAAGCTCTGTTATTAAATTATAACTTTGAATTTTTTATCTTACTAGTTAACAGAATATTTGAACTGTGAACCGTATATCTCTAGTTGTTTTTTCTTTGTCTTAAAGTTCACTTAACTGATACTGGTATAGCCACGTAAGTTTTCCTTTGTGTATTTCTGTAGTTTAACTTTTTCTTCACCTTTTATATTCCAACTTTCTTTGTCATTATATCACAGGAAGTGTGCCTTTTAACAGTATTTTTATTACTATGTGATAATCTCTGCCTTTAATGGTGAACTAAATCCATATATTTATGTGGCTCAGACAGTAAAGAATCTGCCTGCAATGCAGGAGACCCAGGTTCAATCCCTGGATTGGGAAGATCCCCTGGAGAAGGGAATGGCTACCCATTTCAGTATTCTTGCCTGGAAAATGCCATGGACAAGTGACTGGTGGGCTACAGTCCACAGGGTTGCAAAGAGTTGGACACAACTGAGCGATTAACACTTGTGTATGAAATTGCACAAGGTTATTCTAAAATTGCATACAAAAACACAGAGGGGAGAAATGTAACCAAGACTGTCTTGAAGAAAAACAAACTGGGAGATTTCTTCGACCACATATCAAGATTTCCTATACCACTATGAAGTAAAGATAGTTTGACAATGTCACAAGGATAGAAAATGAGACCTGTGGAGAAGTTTAGAGTCTCCATGTATATATGTAGAAAGACACCACTGCTGACCCATAAGAGATGAATGGTCTTTTCAATATATGGTACTAGATTAAATATATATTCACATTAAAAAACCTTATGTACCCCAATGTTCATTGCAGCACTATTCACAATAGTCAGGACATGGAAGCAAACTAAATGTCTATCAACAGAGGAATGAATAAAGAAGATATGGTACATATATACAATGGTACATTATTGTTGTTGTTTAGTCACTAAGTCATGTCCAACTCCTTTGTGACCCCATGGACTTTAGCCTGTCAGTTTCCTCTGTCCATGGGATTTCCCAAGCAAGAATACTACAGTGGTCCTTTTCCAGGGGATCTTCCTGACTCAGGGATCGAACCTGCTTCTCCTGCATTAGAAGACAGATTCATTACCACTGAGCCATCTAGGAAGCCTGTACAATGGCGTATTACTCAGCAATAAAAAGAACAAAATAATGCCATTTGCACCAACATGGATGCACTTGAAGAGACTGTCATACTAAGTAAGTCAGAAAAAGACAAATATCATATATCACTTACATGTGGAATCCAAAAAAAGGGTACAAATGAAATTATTTATAAAACATAAGCAGAATCACAGATGTAGAAAACAAACTTATGGTTGCCAGGGGATGGGGGAAGAGGGATAAATTGGGAGGTTGAGACAAACATACACACACACTGCTATACATAAAATAGATAACCAATAAGAACCTGCTGTATAGCACAGGGAACTCTACTCAATACTCTGTAATGGCATAAAAGCAATTATCCTTCAATAAAAAATAAATTAATTAAAAAAAGTGAATACATGTATAACTGATTCACTTGGCTGTACACCTGAAATTAACACAACATTGTAAATCACCTATACCACAAGAAAAAGTTTAAAAAAACTTAACTTCTATGTTATGCTATATACATATTCAATTCCTGAAGAACTGTGCATCTAAATGTTCAAGCAAAATCTTTAAGAAGAGATTATAGAATACGTTCAGGATTTAGAATATATGGAAAGAATTCAAAAAGAATTAATCCTAAAGGAAATGATTAATAAATAAAAGTAATTTTCAATGTAGTACTATTTACCAATGTACACGATTAAGAAGGTGAAAAGACAGATAAAATATTTCAACATATGAAACCAACAACAGACTCTACAAAGAGCTGCTTAAATCAGTAAAAAAAAAAAAAAAAAAAAAAAAGATAGTCTGAAAGTAAACAAAAAACCTGAAAACGTTCTTCAATAGGTGAAAAAGTGAAAGTGTTAGTTGTGTCTGACTCTTTGGAACTGCCTGGACTACAGCCTGCTAGGCTCCTCTATCCTTGGAATTCTCCAGGCAAGAATACTGGAGTGGAAAGCTATTCCCTTCTCCAGGGGATCTTCCCAACCCAGGGATCAAACCTAGGTCTCCCAAATTGCAGAAGATTCTTTACCATCTGAGCTGCTGCTGCTGCTGCTGCTGCTGCTGCTGCTAAGTCGCTTCAGTCGTGTCCGACTCTGTGAGACCCTGTAGATGGCAACCCACCAGGCTCCCCCGTCCCTGGCATTCTCCAGGCAAGAACACTGGAGTGGGTTGCCATTTCTTTCTCCAATGCATGAAAGTGAAAAGTGAAAGTGAAGTCGCTCAGTCGTGTCTGACTCTTAGCGACCCCATGGACCGCAGCCCACCAGGCTCCTCCGTCCATGGGATTTTCCAGGCAAGAGTACTGGTGCCATTGCCTTCTCCACTAGGGATGTACAAATAATAAACAGAAGAGCTGCTTAAGTTCATTAGTATTCCGGAAAAGCAAGGCCACGATTATATACTACTATACACCCAATATAATGTCTAAAATTTTAAAAGTCTGCTGATGCCAAGATTTGGTGGGATGCAGAATAATGGAAATAGGTATTATGCTGCTGATAGAGTATGAATTGTGACAACCCCCATGGAAAGCAGTTTGATATTTTCTACAAAAAAATAAATATATGGATACTTCATGACCCAGCAATAATTCTACCTTTAGATATATGCTGAACAAAAATGTGTGTTCAAATGTACCAAAAAGATATATAAAATGTCTATCACAGCAGTGTTACTAATGGTCCCTAAACTAAAAAAAATTCCCTATATTCATCAAAAGTAGAATAGATAAATAAATCATGACATTGTCCTGGAAATTCTTTTTATAGAATCTAATAATGAAAATGAAGAAACTATAGCTAACTGCAATAACATGGATTAATCCCACAATGTTGAGCAAAAGAAGTTAGATGCAAAGGCATGTGTATCTATAGTATGATTTCATGTATATAAATCTCAAAAACAGGAACAGGTAAATTAAAATCTTATGTTAAGAACTAAAAACCTGGTTACTTGCAGAAAAGAGAAAGGAAGTACTAATTGGGAAAGTATGTATGTGAACTATTGAGGTACTGAAATTATTGTCCCCGTTGATGGTTATATATGTGTTGTATTTGTGATATTTCTGAGTTGTACATTCATGCCTAAACCAGTTTTCTGGGTAAATATTATATTGACTAATTAAAAGCAATTTAAAAAGAGAATATGTTTTCTAGCATAAGGGAATAGGGAAACTAAATCTACTTCTACTTCTTGAGTCCATGCTTTTTCTACTATATTATGGCACATCTAAGGAAAAAAAAGTGAGATTATAGATTTTGCAGCAAGAACAAGTTATATTCTTAAATGCACGCCACAAATTCACTTACAAAGGGAACTGAAAGTCCCCTATAACATGCAAAGCAACTCAGAAAAGAAACAGAGAAAGCGTTCAGTTGTCAGGACCAAAGATATTGTGGAATTTTGGAAGAATATGATGATCAAGACCAAGAGGATAAGGGCAGCAGACTGTCATATAGACCTGACCCTCCATGCTGATGAACTATTTTCAATTCCCTAGTGAGGAGGGATTGGTGGTTAAAACCCAGCTATCATTTAAATAATTATCTTAGAGATGTCTGCAATTAGTTGTATATGTTTAATTTGATTGCTTAAGTAAATCTGGATATAATTTTATCCATATTGTGATTCATGAGTCATTCTCCAAATAACTCTTTACTCATTTGGAGTCATTAAAATCCTTGACTAAACAGATGGGGGGGAAAGTAAATCAGAACAGATTCTACAGATCATCAAGTTACTATACTGACAGACTACTGAGATTATTCAGACTGAATCTGCCTGCAGCCTACCTTCATACAGACAATGGTGACATCACACAGCAATAAAGAAACGTCTCTGGCCAAGGGACGTGATATAAACCTAACATATCTTATGAGAATATCAGGAGGACCAAGAGGCAAAGGGTATAGTCATGGCCATTCAATTCACAGGAGATACTGAAGGATTCCTTTAAAAAATAACAGGAACAAGTGGGCTAGCCTAACAGATTATTACAGTGGTTATTACTCTATTACTTGAGTTCTACCCAAAGCTACTGCAGCTCAGAGACATGGAGCTTATACAATATATCAGCCAGTGAATGGAAGGAGGAAGACCATAAGGAAGTGCCTCTGTTTGCTATCATATCCAAATAGTATATCACAGCTTCCATGATACTTAACTGGAAAGTTTGGACACAGTGGCATATTTAAGTATCTATGATAATAATTAAATAACTAAAAGTGAACTTACAGGTAAAAAGAAGGAGGAATAATGGTCTGTTAGAAAGAAGATAAGGAGAAGGCAATGGCACCCCACTCCAGTACTCTTGCCTGGAAAATCCCATGACGGAGGAGCCTGGTAGGCTGCAGGCCATGGGGTCGCTAAGAGTCGGACATTACTGAGCGACTTCACTTTCACTTTTCACTTTCATGCATTGGAGAAGGAAACGGCACCCCACTCCAGCGTTCTTGCCTGGAGAATCCCAGGGATGGGGGAGCCTGGTGGGCTGCCGTCTATGGGGTCACACAGAGTCGGACAAGACTGAAGCGACTTAGCAGCAGCAGAAAGAGGATAATGAGTACAAATAGTTGCATAATTCAGACTATTGATATTTTGTTTAAACATTGAGGTTAGAGTGTAACTTTGCAATATAATGAGAAAACATTTCAAAATGCACAGCTGAGTTAGGAAAATACTACATATATTAAAAGGTGCATGTTAAACTGAAGTTTCAGTAACATTTAAGGGATGTGTGGTCCATAGTTGATTAAAAAAGCTTAATTCATTTTATAAGCAAAAAATCTTGTTTCCAAGTCCCTGTTTTACAAAATAAGTTTAAATCTGATAGTTACATTTTGTAAGTCTTCATGTTTCATTGTCTGTGATTCTTATTTGTCTTATCCTCACTGGCTTTTTAATTTTCTCTTCTTTATTTTTTTTAAATTTTATTTTATTTTTAAACTTTACATAATTGTATTAGTTTTGCCAAATATCAAAATGAATCCACCACAGGTATACATGTGTTCCCCATCCTGAACCCTCCTCCCTCCTCCCTCCCCATACCATCCCTCTGGGTCATCCCAGTGCACCAGCCCCAAGCATCCAGTATCGTGCAGCGAAACTGGACTGGCAACTCGTTTCATACATGATATTTTACATGTGATTTGCATGTGTTTATCTTAACTTTTTGTTAAGTAGAACAGTATTTTTACTATACTGTTTTTGAAATGTTGACTTTTCTGCTAAGAAGACCCATTTCATATCATGTAGCAGTGGTACAGTGCTAAATGTTTAACAGCTGACTCAAAAATAGCTGTAATTTGTATTAATAGCATTTGCTGATTGCCATGGTGTAAATACTCCTACCAGGGCTTATTTCAAGCTAACAATGTGATATCACTGAACTCAGATTTAAGTGGAGAGACACACACTTAGCTCTCATGAGCTATTAAGAGGAAGCTCTAAATAGCATTGAAACATATGTAAAATAGATGACCAGGGCAAGTTTGATGCATGAAGCAGGGCACTCAAGGCCAGGGCTGTGGGACAACCCAGAGGGATGGAGTGGGGAGGGAGGTGGGAGAGGGGTTCAGGATGGGGAGACACATGTACACCCATGGCTGATTCATGTCAATGTATGGCAAAAACAACCACAGTATTATCAAAAAATTATCCTCCAATTAAAATTAATTAATTAAAAAAAAAGCCAGCCCTAATATTGCACTGATAGACTGTCATTTTGTTGGTTGATAATTGAGGGAAATTGTTCCTAATGATTATTTCCCTCAATGCATGTGTGCATGCTAAGTAACTTCAATCGTATCTGACCCTTTGCGACCCTATGGGCTGTAGCCCACCAGGCTCCTCTGTCCAAGGGATTCTCCAGGCAAGAATACTGGAATGTATTGTGATGCCCTCCTCTCCAGGGGATCTTCCCTACACAGGAATCAAACCTACTTCCTCAATAAACTTTTTTCTTTTTTGGTAGAAGACTGCCTTATTCAAAAATCATACACTGTTTTTTTTTTTTTTTTTTAACCCCCAAGAATAGAACTCATTTGTTCAAGTCTTCCACATTTTCCATAGAAATTCTAATTCCTTACAGGATTCCACTCTACTGATCCACCCTCATTATTTACTGTTATTCCACTCAAAGTAGTCTCTCCTCTGCCAAAGTCAAAACAAACTCAAAAAAGAGCCATTCACAATTCCAAGAAATCCTAACATCTTTATCTAGGTATCTCTATTATAAGAGAGAACTCCTTTGCTTAGATTTTAGCTTGTCAGATTATAATTTTTATTCAAGACCAAAATTAAAAGTTACTTCCTCTATTAAAATATTCTTCTGTCCTTACACAGTTAAAAATAAAGGGTCTGACATTACATTCCCCAAATACTTTGTTTATATTTCTTTTACTTTTATTGTAGTAGAACTTATGGGTATAACATTTAAGTCCGATAAAAGACTATTTAATGAATAGATAGATAAATGAATGTCATAGCATATTTGCTTCACCACTGAAAAGAAATGCTTTCTTTGTTTTATTGGTAACCAGAACCCTATCAAGTGTCCAGGTTCCCCATCTACATTCCCCTTAACACCTTCTGAAAAGCCTAAAGACAAACAGTACAGAAGATCTGCATGATGGAGTTTTGAATTATCCAGATAACTTCTACTTTAACTGGCATTTGCTAAACTAAATAAGCAGAAAACTCCACAATTACTTCGGCTCTACTTCTCATAAGCTTGTAAGAAATACAAATCCACATGCTACATCTACAATACAGAGTATCTTCAAATAATATTTTCTAAAACGTTTTAACTCTTTAGATTATCTACTCTCTTTCAGAGTGTGGACAGGTTTCAAAGTCTAAGAGAAGACCATGAAAAAGATTGTTCTGGATTATTTTCCCTGTATCCACTTCTCCCTTTCTCTAAAACGTATTAACTCTTTAGATTATCCACTCTCTTTCAGAGTGTGGACAGGTTTCAAAGTCTAAGAGAAGACCATGAAAAAGATTGTTCTGGATTATTTTCCCTGTATTCACTTCTCCCTTTCTCTACTCATGACTTGCAACTATTTAGGAGCTTGTAAGCTTTCCTTGATTCACACCAGTTCCCCAATGGAGTCAGCCATACACAATCTGGAGGATGAAAAATATGGTAAAATGAGTTCTCCGTTCACAATCTAATACAAACACACCCCTGATGAGCAATTCAGACAACACCTCAAGAGTTCACCTCAGTGGGGGTTGTCAACACTTTTAAGTCAATTCAAGAGACTTTTTCAGCACCTTTGGAGCAAAAAAGTCATCTTGGAGGATTATCAACATACACAATCACTAAATGTAGCCACTGCTGCTAAAATTCAAGCAGCTGAGCCTAGTCAACAGGACACAGCAGGGAGAGAGGAAGAGAGGGAAGGGAGAAAGGCCTAGAAGCCAGACCTTAATAAGAGTGAGGGAGATTAAGAAAAGACAGGCTATAGACCCAAATGCTAAGTGTGGAACCTCCAGGACTGGAGCTGTAGCATCATCTCGGCAGCTTCCATGTCTATGGCAATTTGTTTTCTTTTTTTTCCTCACAAGCTTACAACTGTCCTTCATTCTGTTTTGACAGGTGGTCTTTTAATAGCCATGTTCTCTCTTTGTCCTCTCTTCTTTTTACCTAAGTTCTTCAGTGTTTTCATTTTAAATTCCATAGGCATGCCAACTGCTTAAGCTTTTCTCACCTCTTAAGAAAATTTCTTTCAGCAGCAGAAACCTAGGGTGCTGCTAATTGGCTTTGCCTGACACTAGGCAAATATGGCTTTAAAGCAGCTGTGACATTGTCGGCCAGCTAGCACAAATGCCAGCCACCAAAATCAGTTTCTCTGAGAACTTCACGGATGTTTCTATTATTATCACAAAGAAACCACACGACTATTCACACAAGTATCTCTGATGCTATCCCAAACAACCTGATTCTTCACATTTAGACAGTCACTTTAATGTCTTACTGCTCAGTTTCTAAGTGCTTCATTAGAGAATTTCAAAAATAATCATCATACAGTGATTGGACTGATAAATCTAAGTTATGAACTTTGCCAAGAAAAAAAAAAAGAATTCTGGTATGTCTTCAAAAATCACTTGCCTCAAGGAATTTCCTGTACCATGCTCAAATTAGTTTTAATCCAATAGTATATTATTTTGACTGACCTTGTGCATATTTCTCAAAAGAATAGTTAAGAGATGTTTTGTTAATTAGATCACTTTCATGATAAAACATATTTAAAAAGAACAAATGCCTATTTGGGGTGTGACACTCAGATAATTAAAAAAAATTGTTTGTGATACCCATTTATGTGTCTACAATGAGATGCAGAGCCAAAAGTTCTTGCTGATTTTACAATCCCTTTGGGTTATGTAATACATATTATTCTGCTGATAATAAGTCATATGAAGCAGCATTTTGCTGTATTGACATGGCCTAGCCAAGAACAACAAGGAAAAGAAACAGCATTAAAAAAAAAAACTGGCAAAATGTTTATGAATTCTAATGCTCTGCACATGAATAAATACATCTGACAAAGTACAGAGTCTCTCAAAAAAGCCCTTCTTGACCTTCTTAATTTGAGTTCAATTGCATGTTCAGTGTTGAGAAGCCAGAGTAGATTCTGCCAACGTTTCAAGCTCAAGCTTTACTATATTTTGTTACTTGTAAAACTGAAATCCCAGATAATAAGTTATAATTATCCTATTAATCACCTGAAAGGGGAGTCTGGAGGAAAATGGGATTTGAAATTGCAATAATTGGTATCCTGAAAGACATCCTTTTTTATTTTCTTACCTAGAGCCTACCACGTAAAACTACTATGAAAATAACATGCACGCATTTTTTCCAGTCGTGAGGTGCATGCAGTGTGCCTTATAGGTTAGTTTCTATAAAGGAACGAAACTTAAAACTTCAATGTATTCATGCTGTTAGTCATGATGACCTTTGAACTGGGAAAAAATACAGAAATCCAGACCATGGATTATAAATTATATTGTCAATGAAAGTGAGAAGAACCTTTTGTTACCTAAGTTGTTTCAAGTATTACATATTTATTTCCTTTTTTCAAATGACTTCTAATGCACAACACATATATATTTTTCTTTCATTTGTCATTTAAAAAATCTGTCTTTCTCTTAGCATTGTCTCCTTTGTATCCTGGTAGATCTGACACATCAAATTTTACTCTTCAGAGTTCAATATACCAAATCCATCTGTTACCCTTAAAATATTTCATGAAAAATCTATATTTCTGCTTATATCCCTCAGATTTCTCAATTAAAAACTACATAAAGATATAGATTACTTAAATCTCTTTGAGTTCAAGATGAAAAAATTTTAGATCGTGCTTATGTAGTTGAAGACATCCAACAAAAGGAACAGGCAGTATTTAGGGTATGATAAGGAAGAAGTACAAGCTGGAATCAAGATTGCTGGGAGAAATATCAATAACCTCAGATATGCAGATGACACCACCCTTATGGCAGAAAGTGAAGAGGAACTAAAAAGCCTCTTGATGAAAGTGAAAGTGGAGAGTGAAAAAGTCGGCTTAAAGCTCAACATTCAGAAAACGAAGATCATGGCATCTGGTCCCATCACTTCATAGGAAATGTGGAAACAATGTCAGACTTTATTTTGGGGGGCTCCAAAATCACTGCAGATGATGAGTGCAGCCATGAAATTAAAAGACGCTTACTCCTTGGAAGAAAAGTTATGACCAACCTAGATAGCATATTGAAAAGCAGAGACATTACTTTTCCAACAAAGGTCCATCTAGTCAAGGCTACAGTTTTTCCAGTGGTCATGTATGGATGTGAGAGTTGGACTGTGAAGAAAGCTGAGCGCCAAAGAATTGATGCTTTTGAACTATGGTGTTGGAGAAGACTCTTGAGAGTCCCTTGGACTGCAAGGAGATCCAACCAGTCCATTCTGAAGGAGATCAGCCCTGGGATTTCTTTGGAAGGGATGATGCTAAAGCTGAAACTCCAATACTTTGGCCACCTCATGCGAAGAGTTGACTCATTGGAAAAGACTCTGATGCTGGGAGGGATTGGGGGCAGGAGGAGAAGGGGACGACAGAGGATGAGATGGCTGGATGGCATCACTGACTCGTTGGACGTGAGTCTGGGTGAACTCCGGGAGTTGGTGATGGACAGGGAGGCCTGGTGTGCTGCGATTCATGGGGTCGCAAAGAGTCAGACACGACTGAGTGACTGAACTGAACTGTATAACTAAAAAAAATTTACCGTAAGACATCCAGAAAACTGAAACTGGTTAAATAGTCAATGTGGCCAAATATAATCATTTAGTTTATCACTTTCTGGAACTTTTAGTATTTATACACCCACATGGGCATGTTAACATTGGCCAATGATACTTTTATCCCTTCCTCTATTTCACACCTGGTCTTTCTAAAAATGTAGAGAAAAGACATAAGTTTCAAACTTTAAATTAGGTGACAACCCTCTAGTGTCAGCAATGGCTCTATGAAAACAGTGTCTTTGACCTCAAGGTATAGCACTCATATAACAAACTGATCAAAGGCCTCCCAGTCAAATTAGCATACCAGGGAAGGAAGGTACAAAAACTCATCCATTTTGATTTTTCAGTAAATTCAAATAAATTAAGAAAAAACAGTAATTCCATACAACTGACTTGCATCTGTTCTGAAATACATCATCTTTTAAAGTGGAGACCACAGGAAAAATTATTCCATCCTCATTGGAAATCCTCTTATGGAAGGTGGGAGTGGGCCAACTGCAAAGATTACAAGAGCACAGAGATTGAATCTTATTTGAATAAATTAGCTCAAACAGAGCCAGTGAAATCCATAACATCCTTTCACATAGTTGGAAAAGTTGTTGGCTTTTGCAACTGGATAACATTTCTTTTTGGGCAGGTCAATCATCCATGGAGCCACAATCCACAACATACTGTGATTTTCTGCACATCTGGTGTAAGCCTTTACATGCAAATATTAAAACCAGTCTACTTCCTTAAAATGTTTCTATATCTAAAATGAAATAAGTAATTTTCAGAATACAGGTGGATATGCAAAATATGTTATCTAGTAGGCAAATAGACTAGCCCACATTAACTGATAAGGTACTATAATAAAAGTAGTATTTCTTTTTTGCACTCCTTTATTTCAACAACAACAACAAAGAATACAAAAAAAATAAAAATAAAAACCTCAACATTGTTTGATATTATTTGCTCATAGCAATCTCAGAAATATTCTAATATTTAGAATATCTTAGACACCATGAACTATGTGTGCTATGAAATAGCAGTCCATTAAATACAACATTTATCACCACGTAGTCACATCCTTTGAGTTACTGTGCTGCTAATATTACACAGCAGAGACAAACTGAGCAGTCTTTACCTTCTCATATTTTCTTTCAAATTAAAAATGTGCATATTTACTTAAATATTGCACAACAGTAATACTGAAGCACCATAGATTTGAAAGATAATGATGACAATAAAATATATGCAATCGGTGTGCAAAATAAAAGGTATGTTTTCACTTCAAAAACACTACAGGTGAAAACATGAGTTACTGTCAAAGACAATATGAATGAGAGATTGTTAAAATGATTTAAAAATTCTTTATTGAAGGTTAATTGCTTAACAGAATTGTATTGTTTTCGGTCAAAACTCAACATGAATCAGCCAGGATATTTATATGTTTATTTTATAAACAAAGTAATATTTCAAGTTAATAAAAAGGCAAAATATATAAAGTAGTTATAGCATTCTGTATATTTACTATTAATAAAATAGTGCAAGTTGATCAGTGTGTCCGACTCTTACAACCCCACTGACTGTATAGTCCGTGGAATGCTCAAGGCCAGAATATTGGAGTGGGGAGCCTTTCCCTTCTCTAGGGGATCTTCTCTACCCAGGGATTGAACCCAGGTCTCCCGCATTGCAGGTGGATTCTTTACCAGCTGAGCCACAGGGGAAGCCCAAGAATATTGGAGTGGGTAGCCAACCCCTTCTCCAGGGGCTCTTCTGGACCCAGGAATCGAACCAGGGTCTCCTGCATTGCAGGCAGATTCTTTACCAATTGAGCTCTCAAGGAAGCCCATTAAAAAATGAATTGATGGTAACAGTAACCCTGTGTACGAGACAGCAAAAGAGACTCTGATGTATAGAACAGTCTTATGGACTCTGTGGGAGAGGGAGAGGGTGGGAAGATTTGGGAGAATGGCATTGAAACATATAAAATATCATGTATGAAATGAGTTGCCAGTCCAGGTTCGATGCACGATACTGGATGCTTGGGGCTGGTGCACTGGGACGACCCAGAGGGATGGAATGGGGAGGGAGGAGGGAGGAGGGTTCAGGATGGGGAACACATGTATACCTGTGGCGGATTCATTTTGATATTTGGCAAAACTAATACAGTTATGTAAAGTTTAAAAATAAAATAAAATTTAAAAAAAATAAATTAAAAAAAATGAATTGACATAAAAATAATGAATGTACATAAACTTTGAAATATTTGTTGAATTGCAATCACTTTGTCCAAAGGATTTCCATGGTCTGGAAGTGAATCTAACGGTAATTTGATCTGAAGTCTGCAGAGTAGTCAGAAAATATGTTGTTATTCAGTTATGTGATGTGGAAAAAAAAAAAAAAGAATGACCTTTGGCAATTCTAAGTTCAAATCTTGGATCTACTGAGTTCTGGCTGCATGACTTTGAATGAATTTCTCAAATCTCTTTGAGACACATTATCACCACCCATAAGACACAAATAATATACATCTCTCAGTTAAGTTGCTCAGTCATGTCCAAGTCTTTGCGACCCCATGGACTACAGCACGCCAGGCTTTCCTGTCCATTACCAACTCCCGGAGCTTGCTCAAACTTGTGTCCATTGAGTCGGTGATGCCATCCAATCACCTCATCCTCTGTTGTACCCTTCTTTTGCCTTCAATCTTTCCTAGCATCAGGGTTTTCCAATAAGTCAGTTTTTTGCATCATGTGGCCAAAGTACTGGAGTCTCAGCTATAGCATCAGTCCTTCCAATGAATATTCAGTGTTGATTTCCTTTAGGAGTGACTGGTTGGATCTCCTTGCACTCCAAGGGACTCTCAAGAGTCTTCTCCAACACCACAGTTCAAAAGCATCAATTCTTTGGCACTCAGCTTTCTTTATAGTCCAACTCTCACATCCATACATGACTACTGGAAAAACCATAGCTTGACTAGATGGACTTTCGTTGGCAAAGTAATAGCTCTGCTTTTTAATATGCTGCTTAGGTTAGTACTAGCTTTAATTCCAAGGTCCAAGTGTCTTTTAATTTCATGGCTGCAGTCATCATCTTCAGTGATTTTGGAGCCCCCCAACATAAAGTCTCTCATGTTTCCAACGTTTCCCCATCTAAATGCCCGAAGTGATGGGACTGGATGCCATGATCTTAGTTTTTTTAATGTTGAGTTTTAAGCCAACTTTTTCACTCTCTTCTTTCACTTTCATCAACAGGCTCTTTAATTCTTCTTTGCTTTCTGCCATAAGGGTGGTTTCATCTGGATATCTGAGGTTATTGATATTTCTCCCAGAAATCTTGATTTCAGCTTTTGCTTCATCCAGCCCAGCATTTCTCATGATGTATTCTGCACATAAGTTCAATAAGCACAGTGACAGTATACAGCCTTGACATACTCCTTTCCTGATTTGGAACCAGTCTGTTGTTCCATGTCCAGTTCTAACTGTTACTTCTTGATCTGCATACAGATTTCTCAAGAGGCAGGTCAGGTGGTCTGATATTCCAATCTCTTGAAGAATTTTCCATAGTTTTTTGTGATCCACACAGTCAAAGGCTTTGGCGTAGTTAATAATGCAGAAGTAGCTGTTTTTCTGGAACTCTCTTGCTTTTTCAATGATCCAACGGATGTTGGCAATTTGATCTCTGGTTCCTCTGCCTTTTCTAAATCCAGCTTGAACATCTGGAAGTTGAAGCCTGTACTGTTACAGCCTGGCTGGGAGAATTTTGAGCATTACTTTGCTAGGATGTGAGATGAGTGCAATTGTGTGGTAGTTTGAGCATTCTTTGGCATTGCCTTTCTTTGGGATTGGAATGAAAATAAACCTTTTCGAGTCCTATGGCCACTGCTGAGTTTTCCAAATTTGCTGGCATATTGAGCACAGCACTTTCACAGCATCATCTTTTAGGATTTGAAATAGCTCAACTGGAATTCCATCACCTCCACTAGCTTTGTTCATAGTGATGCTTCCTAAGGCCCACTTGACTTTGCATTCCAGGATGTCTGGCTCTAGGTAAGTGATCACACCATTGTGGTTATCTAGATCACGAAGGTCTATTTTGTATAGTTCTTCTGTGTATTCTTGCTACCTCTTCTTAATATCTTCTGCTTCTGTTAGGTCCATGCCATTTCTGTCCTTTATTGTGCTCATCTTTGCAAGAAATATTCCCTTGGTATCTCTAATTTCCTTGAAGAGATCTCTAGTCTTTCCCATTCTATTGTTTTCCTCTATTTCTTTGCACTGACTGCTGAGGAAGGATTTCTTATCTCTCCTTGCTATTCTTTGGAACTCTGCATTCAAATGGGTATATCTTTCCTTTTCTCCTTTGCCTTTTGTGTCCTTTCCCAGCTATTTGTAAGGCTTTCTCAGACAACCATTTTGCCTTTCTTTTTCTTGGGGTTGGTCTTGATCCCTGCCTTCTGTACAAAGTCACAAACCTCTGTCCATAGTTCTTCAGGCACTCTGTCTATCAAATCTACTCCCTTAAATCTGTTTCTCACTTCCACTGTATAATTGTAAGGGTTTTGATTTAGGTCATACCTGAATGGTCTAGTGGTTTTCCCTACTTTCTTCAATTTAAGTCTGAATTTGGCAATAAGGAGTTCATGATCGGAGCCACAGTCAGCTCCTGGTCTTGTTTTTGCTGACTGTATAGAGCTTCTTCATCTTTGGCTGCAAAGAATATAATCAATCTGATTTCAGTATTGATCATCTGGTGATGTCCATGTGTAGAGTCTTCTCTTGTGTTTTTGGAAGAGGGTGTTTGCTATGACCAGTGCATTCTCTTGGCCATACTCTGTTAGCCTTTGACCTGCTTCGTTTTGTCCTCCAAGGCCACATTTGCCTGTTACTCCAGGTATTTCTTGACTTCCTACTTTTGCATTCCAGTCCCCTATAATGAAAAGGACATCTTTTTTTGGTGTTAGTTCTAGAAGGTCCCTTGTGGCTCAGCTGGTAAACAATCCGTCTGCAATGCGGGAGACCTGGGTTCGATCCCTGGGTTGGCAAGATGCCCTGGAGAAGCGCAAGGCTACCCACTCTAGTATTCTGGCCTGGATAATTCTATGGACTCTATAGTCCATGGGGTTGCAAAGAGTCGGACACGACTGAGCGACTTTCACTTCATTTCACTAGAAGGTCTTATAGTCTTCATAGAACCATTCAACTTCAGCTTCTTCAGTATTACTGGAAGTGGCATGGACTTGGATTACTGTGATATTGAATGGTTTGGCTTGGAAACGAACAGAGATCATTCTGTCATTTTTGAGATTGCGTCCAAGTACTGCATTTCAGACTTTTCGGTTGACTGTGATGGCTACTCCATTTCTTCTAAGGTATTCTTGCCCACGGTAGTAGATATAATGGTCATCGGAGTTATTCACCCATTATAGTCCATTTTAGTTCACTGATTCTTAAAATGTTGATGAACTCCCCAGGTCAGTAGGTGCCCAATATGCTACTGGAGATCAGCGGAGAAATAACTCCAGAAAAAATGAAGAGATGGAGCCAAAGCAAAAACAACACCTAGTTTTGGATGTGACTGGAGGCATTGGTTGGTGGTGGCCTGCTGCAGGGTTGGGGGCACTGAATACAGTGGTATGTGCATGGGACCTTTTGAAGGGGGTCTCCATTATCTTCATTACCTCCACCATAGTTTGGTCTCAGGTAAATAGCAGGGAGGGAACACGGCTCCACCCATCAACAGAAAATTGGATTAAAGATTTACTGAGCATGGCCCTGCCCATCAGAACAAGACCCAGTTTCCCCCTCAATCTCTCCCAGCAGGAAGCTTCCATATGCTTCTTATTCTTCTCCATCAGAGGGCAGAAAGAATGAAAACCACAATCACAGAAAACTAACTAATCTGATCACATGGACCACAGCTTTGTCTAACTCAATGAAACTGTGAGCCATTCCATGTAGGGCCACCCAAGATGGACGGGTCATGGTGGAGAGTTCTGACAAAACATGGTCCCCTGGAGAAGGGAATGGCAAACCTCCTCAGTATTCTTGCCTTGAGAACCCCATGAACGGTATGAAAAGGCTGTTCAGTATATGTTCAGTATCTAGGCTGAATATATCTCTCAGCCTAGATAATTTACAAATGGTGACAGAAAAAAAAAGAATTCGTAAATATTTTTAAGACTCCAGATCAAAAGGGTGACATAGGAGATTCCTGAATTTTCCTCCTTCCACGGATGAACTGCTGAATGTATAGCTACAAACAGAGCAATTCCCTTGAAAGAAACTAGCTGAGTGACTCCTACATACTGAGACAATGAGAAAATACCCACATCAAAATGAGTGGGAAAGCTTAGGTACACTTTTGCCAGGAAACCTCAACTCCCAGCCTCTTCTTGAGGAGTGAAGGCATCTGGATTACAAATCCAGCAACCCAATGCTTAAGGCCCCCAGCATAAGAATGGCTCCCAAAACACCTAGCTCTGAAAGCTAACAGGGCTTGGGTTCTTGAGTCCCAGAGGACTATAGCAAACAAAGAAGCAGTTGTTAAGTACATGAGCACTTAGCTCTATAGATATCCCCTCAGGCATCACTGCAGAGGGAGCAGGAAAAAACTAGAAATCAGTTATAAGAAAACAGTGTAAAATTCTAAAATATATGGTTATTTAACAACATGCTGCTGAATAATCAATACATCAAAGAATAAATCAAAAGAAATTTAGAAAAAATATCTTGAGATAAATGAGAATGGTAACACAAAATACCAAAACTTATGGCATGCAGCAAAAGCAGTTCTAAGAGAGAAGTTTATGGTGATAAATGCTTACATTAAGAAAAAAGAATGGTCTCAACTACACAACCTAAATTTAACCTCAAAAAACTAACAAGTAAAGAATGAACTAAGGCCCAACTAGTAGAAAGAAGGAAATAAAAAAGATCAAAGTGGAAAATAATAAAATAGAGATTAAAAAGACAATAGAAAAAAATCAATAAAACTAAGCTGGATTTATGAAAAGATAAACAAAATTGATAAACTTTTAACTAGACTAAGTAAAAAAGAGGAAAGCCTCAATTAATAACAATCAGAAGTGAATAAGGAGACATTACAACTCAAAATGTACAAGTACAAAGGAACATAAGATACTACTATAAACAATTATATGCCAACAAGTTAAACTGCTTAGAAAAAAACATAACTTTCTAGAAACAAAAAACACATCAAGATA
This sequence comes from Bubalus bubalis, assembly GCF_019923935.1. Lineage (NCBI taxonomy): Eukaryota > Metazoa > Chordata > Mammalia > Artiodactyla > Bovidae > Bubalus > Bubalus bubalis. Next base: position 27,261,208 of record NC_059164.1, on the reverse strand, counting down.
ATGAAGACACAGAGAAATCTTAACAAATTACCAGTAAGGAGACTGAATCTATAATCAAAACCTCCCAACAAAGAAAAGTTCAGAATCAGATGGCTTCACTGGTGAACTGTATCAGAGAGGAAGTAATACGAATCTTTGTCAAATTTATCCAAAAAATTGAAGAGGAGGGAAGCTGTCCAAACTCATTTTTGGAGGTCAGCATTTTCCTGAACTGTGGTGTTGGAGAAGACTCTTGAAAGCCCCTTGGACTGCAAGGAGATCAAACCAGTCAATCCTAAAAGAAATCAGTCCTGATTATTCATTGGAAGGAATCCAATGAGTTACAATGAATTCACTCAAAGGAGTGATGCTGAAGCTGAAACTCCAATACTTTGGCCACCTGATGTGAAGAACTGACTCCTGGGAAAAGACCCTAATGCTGGGAAAGATTGAAGGCAGGAGAAGGGGATGACATAGGATGACATGGTTGGATGGCATCCCTGACTCAATGGACATGAGTTTGAGTACTCTCCAGGAGTCGGTGATGGACAGGGAAGCCTAGCATGCTGCAGTCCATAGAGTCGCAAAGTGTCAGACACAACTGAGCGACTGAACCAAACTGAATTTTCCTGATACCAAAATTAGTAAAGAACACTAAAGAAAAGAAATTACAGGCCAATACCCTTGATGAACATTAAGGTTCAAAATGCAAAATCCTCAAAAAATATAAGCAAACTGAATGCCATGATTATGTGAGATATATTCCACAGATGCAAAGGTAGTTCAACATCTGCAAATGAAAAAATGCAATAAGCCACATCAACAAAATGAAGGATAAAGATTACACAATCATCTTAATAGATGCAGACAAAGAATATGAAAAAAATTCAATATCCTTTGAAGAAAAAAACTTTCAATAAATTTGGGATAGGTTTGTTGTTGTTTGGTCATTAAGTCAAATCCGACTCTTTTTGTGACCCCATGGACTATAGCCTGCCAGGCTCCTCTGTCTATGGACCTTCCTAGGCAAGAATACTGGAGTGTGTTGTAATTTTCTTCTCCAGGGGATCTTCTGACCCACGGATTGAACCCACATCTCTTGCATTGCAGGCAGATTCTTTACTTCTGTGAAGGAAAGCACCATAACATAATCAAGTCCCATACATGAGAACATATAGGCTTCCTGGGCAGCTCAAATGGTACAGAATCTGCCCATGATGTGAGAGGCCTGGGTTTGGGAAGATCCCTGGGAGAAGGGCATGGCAACCCACTCCAGTATTCTTGCTTGAAGAATTCCATGGACAGAGGAGCCTAGCAGGCTATAGTCCATGGACTCACAAAGAATCAGACATCACTGAGTGACTAACACTTTCACTTTCATAAGAAACTCACAGCTAATATTGCACTCAATGTTGAAAAGCTGAAAACTTTTCCTCTTAGATCAGAAACAAGACTAGGATACCCAATACTGCCAAAATGTTATTCAACATAGTATTATGAGTACTGTCTAAAGCAATTAGACAAGAAAAAGAATGAGACATCCAAGTCAGAAAAGAACTGTTACTATTTGCAGATGACATGAAATATATAGAAAACCCTATATATGCCACCAAAAAAACTGTTAAATGAATTCAACAAAGTTGTAGGATACAAAATCAACATAGAAAAATCAGTTATGATTCTAAATACTAACAATTAACTATCTGAAAAAAATAAAATAAAATCCCATATACAGTAGCATCAAAAACAATCTTCTGGTGCTGCTAAGTTGCTTCAGTCATGTCTGACTCTGTGCGACCCCAGAGATGGCAGCCCACCAGGCTCCCCCGTCCCTGGGATTCTCCAGGCAAGAACACTGGAGTGGGTTGCCATTTCCTTCTCCAATACATGAAAGTGAAAAGTGAAAGTGAAGTCATTCAGTCGTGTCCAACTCTTAGCGATCCCATGGACTGCAGCCTACCAGCCTTCTCCATCCATGGGATTTTCCAGGCAAGAGTACTGGAGTGGGGTGCCATTGCCTTCTCCCCCAAAATGATCTACTTAGGAATAAATGTATGCAAAGAAGTGAGAGACCTATAAACAAAAATCTTTAAGACACTGATAAAAGAAACTGAAGACACAAATAAATGAAAAGATATCCTAGGTTCATGGATCAGAAAGATTAATATAATTAAAATGTCCATAACATCCAAGTGAGCTATAGATTCAATGTAATACCTATCAAAGGGCATTTTTTCACAGCAACAGAAAAAAAAATCCTAAAATTGAAATGAAACCACAAAAGAATGCCAAATAGCCAATGTAATCTTGAGACAGAAGAATAATGTCAGAGTTATCACACTTCCTAATTTCAAGTTATATTACAAGCAATCAACTCAAGTTATATTACAGGTCATGGTATTGGCATTAAAAGCAGACATACAAGTTAACAGAAAGAAGAGAGATCCCAGAAATAAACTCATGCATATACAATTAATCTTCAGCAAAGGAACCAGACATACTCAATGGAGAATAATCTCTTCAATAAATGGTACTGGTCAAACTGGATAGCCATATGTAAAAGAATGAAACTGTATCCCTATCAATTAAAAATTGATTAAATATTTAAATGCAAGACTTGGAATCATAAAACTCTTGGAATAAAACACAGGGGGTGAGCTCCTTGACATTGCTATTGGCCATGGTTATTTGGATTGAGAACAAAAGTGAAAACCAAAATTAAAAACAGGTGGGACTACATGAAACTAAAAAGCTTCTGCACAATAAAGATAATCATCAATAAAGTGAAAAGGCAATTCATGGAATGGGAATAAATATTTACAAATCATATACCCAATAAGCAATTAGTATCCAAAATATACAAGGGGTTCATACAACTCACTAGCAAAACACACAAAACCAAATGCCACAATTCAAATCGGGCAAAGGACCTGAATATGTATTTTCTAAAGACAAACAGATGGCCAATATATACCATGAAAAGGTGTTCAACATCAATAATCATCAGGAAAATGCAAATCAAACCATAATGAGATATGACCTCACATACCGCTAGGATGTGTATTATCAAAAAGAGAAGAGAGTAATGCTGGTGAGGATGCTGGGGAAAGGAAACCCTTGTGCATTCTTGGTAGGAAAGTAAACCAGTACAGTCACTAAGGAAAACAGTAAGAGGTCCCTCAAGAAATGAAAAATAGACCTATCACATGACTCAGGAATCTCCCTTCTGGGTAAATATTCAAAGGAAATGAAATCACTATTTCTTTATCTCAAAGAGACATCTGAACTTCCAATTTTACTGCATCACTATTCACAATAGTCAAGGTTTGGAAACAGTGCAAGCATCTCTCACTTACAGATGAATGGATAAAGAAAATGTAATACATATACACACCAATACACACCCCCCCACACCCCCCCCACACAGACAATGGATTATGCAATCTTAAAGGAAATCCTGTCTTTTGTGACATTATGGATGAACACAGAAGGTATTATGCTAAATGAAATAAGCTGGACAAGAAAGAAAATAAAACTTAACTAGAACCAAAAACAAGCAAATAAAATAGTTGAACTCAAAGAATCACAGGGTAGAATGGTAGAATGGTTGCCAGAAGCTGGGGCTTGGGGTGGAATAGGGAATGTTTGGTAAAAGTTTGTAAACTTTTAGTAATAAGATGAATAAGGCTTGAAGATCTAAGGTATACAACAGTGAATATAACTGCTAATACTCTATTGTATAGTTAAAATTTCTAAGAGAGTAGAACTTAAGTATTTTCATCCAAAAAAAGTAACTATGTGGGGTGATGAATGTATTAAATTAACTCAAGGAGGAATATCATTTAACAATGTCTGCACATTATTAAATAATTACATTATCAAATAGTTACACCTATATATGTTAGATATATGAATTATAATTTTGTATTCCAATTATACTTTAAAAAGCTGAAAAAATATTTCTGAAAAGTTTCCCTCCCTGAACTAACATAATCCTACAGAAAATATTGAGAACTTTTCTTTGAGTTAATTCTTTCTCAGTTCCAGTGCTCATTAGCTGAGTCAATATACAGACCATTTCCTCCCATGGGTTATTTTTACATATTTACTGAGCTCTACCAATAACCTGATCGAGGGATGTACTGTATGGATTCTATAACTGGGCAAAAGTTACAGCATAAAACAGGAGGACATGTAAACTTTTCTTATCTACAGCTTGCCTTCTTCCTGTAAATTGTAAGAGCAACATTGTGTTTTCTGAGTATGTATGATGTTAAGAAAGATAAAACATATGCATGCATACATTTCTGGACCCTTAACCCCTGCTCTTTTATACTTTTAGTTTTTTACCTCATTTCCTAGAAGGGCATTTACACAGGCTTCTGATGCATCGCAGATGGCTGTGAGATCATGTCCTCCTTCTAGAGCCAACACCACATGTCCATCAGCCAGTGTCATCAACTGCTTCGTCAAATGACCAAAGCCTACCATAATGCAAACAGAACATTTCAAAGTATAAATTAAAAATCAACTGACCACTAGAACCTAATATTGATTGAGCATTTATTGTGTGTATGTCCTTTTCTCAGTACTTCCCACGTGCTAACGCATTCAATACTCACAATAATTTGATAAAAGATCTTGGATCACAAAATCCAAGATCCTGCAGCTACGAAGTCTCACAATTAAGATTTGCACCAGTCATACTGTGCACATTACTGCCTTTCACAATGCATTCTGTGTACACCTGGATATAAAGTGTTCGGCTAATATTAATAAGGTATGCAATTCCATTTGCTTAATATTTGTTTCTTCTTTCCATCATTTGCCTTTATTATAAAAGGAAGAAGTTTTCCATGTATCACCTCAAATTACATACCTATCACATTAGATTTTACAGGTATTCTTTTTACTATGAAATAGCTGATGAATACAAAAATTAATATCTATGTATGACATAACAAACAAGTGGTCACTCACCTCCCAATTTAAGGAAAATATTTTTGAAGCCCCCTGCATGCAACTGTCTAATAACATAACTCCCCCTCACTGTGGGTAATCAGGACTCTGGGTTGGTGTTTATGATTCCTTTGCTTTTGATTGTTTAACCTGCTTTTCTGGAATTTTATAAAATTGGTTTTAGACTTTTGCAACATACTCTTTTCACACTTTGTGTTAGTTCATTTCTGTGGATGCCTGTAACAACAGTTTTATGCTCTCTAGTAGGCCATTTAATGAATATAGTTTATTTACCCACTCTCCTGTAGACAAATATTTATGTTTTTCTGTTATTCAAAAAAAAAAAAAAAATGCCCCTATGGGACTTTCCTGGTGGTCCAGTGGTTAGGACTCTGTGATTTTTCCACCATGGGCCTCTGTTGGATCCCTGATTAGAGGAACAAGGATCCCACAAGCGACCAAAAAAAAGCCAATAAGAACATTCTTATACCAGCCTTCTGGTGCACACATGCAAGAGTGGAGTAAAACTGCTGTGACTTACAACCTGCTAAATAAAACCAGATCATTTCCAAAGGACTATGATCAATCCCCACTGTGAGAAGCAGTGTGTATCAGAATTCCTGTTTAGTTTCATCCTTGCCAACATTTGGTGTGATGGGCCGTACATGTGGGTGGCAAAGAATGGCATCTTACTGTGGTTTCATTCAGAATAAGGAGAAACCTTTCTATTTCTACCCTGAATTGAGTTTTTATTATAAACAGATGTTTAATTTAATTATTTTACTACACCAAATGAGATGGTTTTTCTCCTACAATTTCATAGTGTTGTGAGTTACATTAATATTTCAAATATTTAGGCATCATTGAATTTATGGAATAAAGTAAGTTTGTTTATGATATATTATCATTTTTATACACACTGAATTTATTTGACTAATGCTTTGTTTAGGATTTTTTCACTATGTTGATGAAAGAGGTTAATCAATGAATTTCTATTCTTTGACTATTTTGAATTTTATTATGGCCGGACCTTCTTTTTCTATTATTTGACTCCAGAATGTTGGGTAGAAATCTTCTGTAAACCATTTGACTCTTCTGTTTTGTCTGAGGAAGACATTTATCTATTGAGAATTTTCTTAGGGATTAGGGGACTATTCTTGCTTTCAATATCTTCCCAAGTTATATTTTCCCAGAAATCTGTATCTTTTGTGTTCAAATGTATTCAATAAAGTTGTTTATTACCGTATCATCATATTTTGGAACCTCAATGAGATGTAATCATTGTTAGTAGAGCCTCAACATCTCTGAAGTTTTCTTTCATTTATTTTCTGTCTCTTTCTGTCCGACATTATGTGTATTTTTGTTGCAGATTTACCTTCCAGGCTTTTTCATTCCAGATGTATCTAGTCTGCTATTTATACTTTCATCAATATCTTCATTGCAGTGATTCGTTGTTCAATCCTATGTGTTCTGTTGGGTTATATTTCATAACTTCTTAGTCACTTTAATCTTTCAAGTTTTTATTTCTTTAGACATAATTACTTTATATTCTATATCTGCTATTTGAAGTCTTTATGGCTTAGTTTTACTATTTTTGTTTCTGCTGATTCAGCCTCATGATGGCTTAATTTTCCTTTGCTTTTATTTTTTTTTGAGTTCATATTCATCAGAACTTTATATATGAGAAAGCTTGGAGAACAGATTTGAATATGATATTTACCTTGGAAACCCAAGATGAGTGGGATTTTGTTTACTTCTGTTGGATGGCTGAAACATTACCAAGCAGGATAAATTTTAAATCCTGACTGAAGGGCTGTTTTTCAAAATGTACAGATAATGTAAATACGGATCCCAAAACTTGATTACAAATTGTCATAGAAAAGACATTTTTTCCCTTTCCATTCCCTTTGAAATTCTCTGTATTGACAGTTATAGCTAAGATCAATTTGTTGTTTTGTTCAGCAGTGTCTCCTTTTCTCCTATTTATCCTTTTCTTTAGAGTCAGCTCTTTGACATTCCTTTCTTTATTCTGCTCTCCAATCAAAACCCTTCCCTTTGGAGATCGAAGGCTTTGATGCCCTTTTTGAGAATACAGGAGTCTATTAATGTTCAAACTTTTGCCAACTGTATACTTTAGGATGGCCCAGAGTGGCCAACAGCTACAGTATTTGTTTGCTTTTCTTCCTCTTTTTGGAAGTCCTCCATAAATTTAAAAGAGTAGTTTTCATATTTACACGTAGGAGTATTTCAGAATATATAGTCTCTCATATTGCCAAATGTAAATCTCTTGTTCAATGTCTAAAAAATTATAACAATTCATCAACGTGCCCACTTTTAGGAACAATTAAAAAAAAAGAAAAAATAAAAATATTTAAAACCATGTGTTCAACATTGTTTAATTTGCTTTAAGAACTTCCAGGGAACATAAATTTAGTTTTTAAATCAATTATATTTTTAAAATAATTAATAGATGTTTTGCTACAGGGTAACATCTGGGCTCTGCTCACAGATCCTCAAATGCTCAGCGACTCACAAGTTCCTGAATCAACTTGTTGAAAACAAGTGGCCAAGATTTCAGAGTAGGAAGACCCTGAACTCACCTTGTCCAGAGCACCTATTGAGGAGAAAGACTAGAAGGGTATCAGAGATCTTCTACAACTAAAGACATAAAGAAGGAACCACAAGGACATGGGTAGGAAGGGTAAAGATGTGGTATAGTCAAGAACCATATTCCAGGGTGAGGACCACAAACACAAGGATAATCACAGTTAGAGAGTTTCTCCCCAAGGAATGAGGGGTCTGAGGCCTATTACAAGCTCCCCAGTCTGGGTGTCCTACACTGGGAAGCCAAGATCCTAGAAGTCAGGCTTTGAAGGCCAGAGGGGCTTACTCTTGGGACGGTCAAAGGGCAATGGGAAATAGACCCCAATCTTAAGGCACACACAAAATCTCACATAATTCAGGACCCAGGGCAGAAGTCATAATTTGAAAGAAGCCTATGTCAGACCCACCTTCTGATCCTAGAGTAATAAAAGGGGAAAAAAACCCTACAAACAAGCATACACTCCCCAGCAAGACTTTCACTCAGATTTGATGGAGAGATCAAAAGCTTCACAGACAAGCATAAGCTAAGAGTTCAGCATAACCAAAAAAGCTTTATAAGAAATGTTAAAAGGACTTCTCTATGTGAAAAAGAAAAGGTCATAACTAGAAATATGAAAATTATAAAAGGAAATATTTCATTGGTAAAGGCACATATATACAAAAGTTAGTAAATTAGCCACATATAAATCTAGTAGGAAGATTTAAAGATTAAGGGAGTAAAATCCACATAAGTACTACTTATCCACAATAAGTACTTAAGGGACACACAAAACAAAAAGATGTAAAATGCTATGTCAAAGACAGTAAATGTGAGAAATGAAGTTAAAATTCATAAGAGAGCAGCAACTTAATCATATTTCTGTATGTTTGCATGCTCAGTTGCTCAGTCCTGTCTGCCTGTTTGCGAACCTATGGACTGCAGCCTATCAGGCTCCTCCGTCCATGGGTTTTCCAGGAAAGAATACTGGAGTGGGTTGCCATTTCCTACTCTAGGGGATCTTCCTGATGCAGGGACTGAACCCGCTGTCTCCTGCATCTCCTGCATTGGCAGACAGATTATTTACCACTGAGCCACCTGGGAAAGCCCCCATATTTATATTTAAATCACTATATATAAACCTCATGGTAACCACAAACCAAAAATCTATAATAGATACACACACAGAAGAGAGAAAGGAACTCAAACATAATTCTATTGTTTGCCTTTAAAAGGCACATGAAAACTCAATGCACTCAATAGATAAATATAGAGAAAGATATCATTTGTGGTTATCGGAGGTGGGATTTGGGGGGAAGGGGAATTACATGAAAGCAGTCAAAAGGTGCATACTTCCAGTTACAAGATAAATAAGTACTATGGAAATAATGTACAGCATCATAAATCTGATTAACACTGTTGTGTGTCACATATGAAAGTTGCTAAGAGTGTAAATCCTAAGAGTTCTCATCAGAAGGAAAATACTTTTTTTATTTCTTTAATTCTGTACCTGTTGATGATGGGTGTTCACTAAACTTACTGTGATAATCATCTCATGATTTATACAAGTCAATTTATTATGCTATACACTTATTTTTCGGGGCAGTTCTGTGTTTACAGAAAATTTAAGCAGAAAGCACAGAGAGGTCCAATCCACCACCCCACCTTGCTGTGGTTTCCCCTATTAACAACATTCTGCATTAGTGTGGTGCATTCGTTACAGCTGATGAGCCAATACTGATAACTTACATTACTGTTTACAAAAGTTCATGACCAGGCTTTTCTCTTTTTGTGTAACTCTAGGGGCTCTGACAGATGCATACTGTCATGTATCCACCATTACAACATCCTACAGAATGCTTCAAGGCCCTATAAATCTCCTGTGTTCCACCTGTCATACCTCCTCTCTGCCCTGCAACAAACCCTTATCTTTCTTGTTTCTACAGTTTTGCTACTTATTTTTTCAATGTTTACATTAATTAAAATTTTTAGTTTCTTTTATTAACCATACTAAAGTACAAAAGACTATATTTCACTCTCCGTCATTTAATACTTATAATATTTATAATATCAATATTTCTATATTCATGAAAACTTAAAACAATTACCTTGAATATGGAAATGCATGGTCTTCAAGCCTGCCTAGGCTGTTTTCAAGCCTGACCTTGTTCCTCTCTTAAATATTATGGGTTTTTTGTTTGAAAAGAAAGTAAGTTTTCAGAATACAGTTGGCAGAACCAAATCAAAGTCTACAAAACTGTCAAGCAATAACACCCCAAAACCAAACTAAGTTGCTTCCATTTTGGAATAATGAAATAATATCTTCTTAATCCTTGGAAATGCACTGAAATATTCATTCAGTAAACTAGAGCTGTCCAGAATTTCAGCTCTGGTATAGCACTTGAGGTTAAGTATGAATAAGACAAATCTATTATGATAGAAGTCAAAATATTCACTTTATAATGATTGTATGTTTCTAAATACTTGGCAAAACAATTCTAAAAAGATGTAAAATTGGATGAAAATTGTTTCCAAGCATTACTGCATTCAAGCATTATTTTCCACACCTATGGGTCTCACAATGATACCAAGAAAAATCTTTTCCACAGGCCATTTAAAAATGAGGCTGACCACATTAAACTCCACCTTTTTATACAACTGCTATGAAAAGAGCAGTAAGCTTACAGAAAATGTGTAATGCAAAGTTCTGATCCTTAATGCTTAGAAATACTCTTGCTCGAAGTCAAGGCACATAGTAAATAATTCCATTCTGGAAGAAATATTCATAAAACTCACAGACAAATATTTCTGCTAACCATATTGTTAAATATTCTGAACAGCTTTTCCTGTAATCTAAGCCATGGCCACAGTGATAAGTTTAAAAGATATAATAATAAATCAAGCAGGTATGCCAAATCTTTCATACTGAAGGATCCTAACAATTGAGAATTCAATTATCTAAAGTCACTGCTGAGCAGATCAAATCACATGGATTTTAAAAAGGAAGGGGGGAGGGAGAGGGAGAAAAATCTCAAATCTGATTTAAGTTCACTCTTTTCCTTTGAGAATAAAAAAGAGTCCCATAAAATACCAAATTTAGATGGGATAGTAAAAAGTGGAAGGAAAGAATGGAATGAAGCTAATCTTTGATCTCTATCCAAATTCCTCTTTCTTTTACCTACAGGGTTTATTTCCATTCACATGTTACCCATGTGATCTCTGGAGCCACAGATTGAGGCAGCTGAACTTTGAGTTATCCTTGCACAAAACATTCAAGTGGAGTATAGAAATAAAATTTCTGAGTCCTATGCTCTCTCTTCTCATCAAAGCAAGGAATTTAAGAACAATGTTTTACTACTCTTAACCTGAGTTCTACTGTGTCCATTGTAGAGGGATCTGAAAAGCTAAGTGTGGCTACCAGTGTCAAGGTGTTACTCTTCCAGATATGCGAAAAAGAAGATTCAATGGTGTGTGTGGTTATGTGATTAGAGAGTTATAGAACATAATTTTAATGGGCATAATTACAAGTTACGTTGGATAGCTTTTACTTCTAGGGCACAAAAACTCATCCTACTGGTCACAGCAAACTGAATTCGCACAGTTGAAAAATTACAGCAGAGCAAAGTGCCAGGAAGGTTGTCCTCAGGGAGGTTTGAGTGTCCTGAGTGTGAGGGCTCATGGGAAAGAAGCAATTAAGCAAGAAAGTCAGTCTGTATAATCTGTGCTGAGCTGAAGCAGCCACAGATATGATATGGGGATGGAACTAGGCACTCAGGGAGGAGGCTAGGGTAGCAAGATGGATGGGGTCAGGTCAGTACTAAAATTGTTATGCAGTTAATGAAAAATCCTAAAAGATGATGCTGTTAAAGTGCTGCACTCAATATGCCAACAAATTTGGAAAACTCAGCAGTGGCCACAGGACTGGAAAAGTTCAGTTTTCATTCCAGTCCCAAAGAAAGGCAAAGAATGCTCAAACTACTGCACAATTGCACTCATTTCACATGCTAGCAAAGTAATACTGAAAAAAATTTGCCAGGCTAGGCTTCAACAGTAAACTCCCAGATGTTCAAACTAGATTTAGGAAAGGCAGAGGAATCAGAGATCAAATTGCCAACATCCGTTGAATCATAGAAAAAGCAAGAGAATTCCAGAAAAACATCTACTTCTGCTTTATTGACTATGCTAAAGCCTTTGACTGTGTGGATCACAACAAACTGTGGAAAATTCTTAAAGAAATGGGAATACCAGACCACCTTACCTGCCTCCTGACAAACCTGAATACAGGTCAAGAAGCAACCGTTAGAACCGGATATGGAAAACAGACTGGCTCCAAATTGGGAAAGGAGTACGTCAAGGCTGTATATTGTCACCCTGCTTATTTAACTTATATGCAGAGTACATCATGTGAAATTCTGGGCTAGATGAAGCAGAAGTTGGAATGAAGATTGCTGGGAGAAATATCAATAACCTCAGATATGCAGATGACACCACCCTTATGGCAGAAAGTGAAGAGGAACTAGAGAGTCTCTGGAAGTAAATGAGGAGAGTGAGAAATCTGGCTTAACTCAACATTCAAAAAACTAAGATCATGGCATCTGGTTCCATCACTTCATGGCAAACAGATAGAGAAACAATGAAAACAGTGACAAACTTTATTTTTTGGGCTCCAAAATCACTGCAGATGGTGACTGCCGCCATGAAATTGAAAGATGTTTGCTCTTTGGAAGAAAAGCCATGACAAACTGAGACAGCATATTAAAAAGCAGAGACATTACTTTTCCAACCAAGGCCTATGTAGTAAAAGCTATGGTTTTGTCCAGTAATCATGTATGGATGTGAGAGTTGGACCATAAAGAAGGCTGAGCACCTAAGAATTGATGTTTTTGAAATGTGGTGTTGGAGAAGACTCTTGAAAGTCCCTTGGACTGCAAGGAGATCAAACCACTCAATCCTAAAGGAAATCAATCCTGAATATTCATTGGAAGGACTGATGCTGAAGCTCCAATACTTTGGTCACCTGATGTGAAGAACTGACTCACTGGAAAAGACCGTGATGCTGGAAAAGATATAAGGCAGGAGGATAAAGGGATGACAGGATGAGATGGTTGCATGGCATCACTGACTCTTTGGACATGAGTTTGAGCTAGTCCCGGGAGATAGAGATGGACAGGGAAGTCCGGCATGCTGCAGTCCATGGGGTTGCAAAGAGTAGGACACGATTGAGCAACTGTTTTTTTTTTATTTATTTATTACTGAAAATCAGCCTCAGAAGTTGTCCCAACCATGTGCACTGACTATGACAAAATACCGTAAGAAATTATTTTTTTAAAGTTAACATTGTTAACTTAAGCTCTTTTGAGGAAATCTTCTAGAATGGGGTGCTAACGTAGTACTACCACTACGGTAGTACGGCTACTACACTAAAGAATACTATATATAGCCTGTCTGCTCTAAAAAGCATTAAGTTAAATTAATATAAGCAGGTAAGCATCATTATAGGCATTAGAAGGAAGGTACATTGTAAAAAAAAAAAAAAAAATTCTCTTGCTTTTGTTGACTAAACAAACACACGGAACTGGTAACTACGAAGACTGGGAGTCACTGAGGAAGAGAACTGGAAGGGCAGCTTCAGTTAGAAATCTTCACTGGAAGCCAACTTACTTTTGTCGCTTCTGAAAATAATATTAAATAAGTTGCAAATATGGTAGTGATTCAAATGATCGATTTCCTGAAATTCTGTGGGGGTGTATTTCTGCTTAAGAAGTCAAATTTGTGTCAGCATTTTTTTCTAAGTTTGGGAAACTGTTTGAAATGAGAAGTTGCTCTAGGAAAGCTCTAAGATTAAACTTTAGATAAATATTTAATAACTAACCCATAGAACATAAAAGGATTTACCCTTTAAAATGGCATGTGTCAAATGCTTCTCCGTAATGTTTCCCAAATAGTTCCCAGGATATTGGTAATGCAAAAACACAACCCTTACTTTACTTTAATTTCCATTTGAAAACAACTATTTTCAAAACAAAAATGAACACATGTTCATTGTTAAAAATGTGGAAAATAGAAAATAGAAAAAAGTCAAAGAAAATTATGTAATATATAACAAATATATGTTGCTACATATTATTATTCAATAATTAAATATAAATAAAATCATTATAATAAACCCAGTCCTATAAACCAGAGATAGCCAATCCCACTTTTGTGCAATTTCATGTTTATCATTTTCTGTGCATTTAAAAAATAAAACAGGATCACACTGTACTTTTAAAATTTATATTTATAAATATAAATATAGTAGAAAACATGTTTTGTAGACTCTACAATATCCTTTTAACATACTACTTTTCTGTTTTTAGACATTAACTTACTAGTTTTCAGCTTTATATATAAGGTTGTAAATAATATCCTCCTATATGGTGAAGCAGTCACTTACCTGATTCTAGTGTTATTATCTATTATTATTGGATGAAAAGAGGCTTGCTCTTTTGACTGTTAACTTTCCTCTTTTATTCCAGAGTATGAGATAGAACACATACTGTAAGGCACATGAAGGCAAGATGGAAATGAAGTTCCTAAACTTTATAAACTTCATTTGTGTGTGTTCAGCAATGGATAACTGAAACATTCTTATAGAAGCTCAGAGAAATGAGATACTCCTAGAAAGTCTGCTTTTATTATGAAATTGAAAACATGAAATATATCAGAACTCTTTATGGAGGCTGACCCTGAGGGACTTCTGCTGTGGCTTGAAGAGGGACTTCTCTCTAACTTACGGTGTTGTTACCATTGTTGTTTTGCCATTCTATAAAAGTCAGACTCTAGAATCAGCAACCAATGCCTAAGAAAGGTACTGGCTCATGATTCACTTGATTAATAAAAATAATAGTGATACAAAATGATTGATTAGAAATCACTCCTACTTGTAAATCTAATTTTGCTGATGTCAGCCTCCCATTCACTACAAGTACTTCTCTATTATTTCCAATGACTGCCTGTCTGCCAGGAAAGCTTCAAGTAAAAAAAACAAACAAACAAACAACAACAACAAAAACAACAAAAAACAGTGACAGAGACAATCCCCATCTCCACAGTGCCATTTAGCAAAGGTAGTAGAATGAGAATCAGCAGCAGAGACAGTCTCTTCAGAAATGTATGTGTGTGTTCAGTCACTAAATCTTGTCTGACTCTTTGCAACCCTGTGGACTGAATCTACCAGGCTCCTCTGTCCATGGGATTTCCCAGGCAAGAATACTGGAGTGGGTTGCCATTTCCTCCTCCAAGGGATATTCCCGACCCAGGGATCAAACCTGCATCTCCTGCATTTCAGGAGGGTTCATTTTTGACATCTAATATGTTACTGATTTATGTAATTTTCGTAACTCTTTCTGACATGTTAAAAACCCTCAATAACAATTTTACTCATTTTTAAACAGGTTAGTTTCATTTGATCCTGAAATAGCTGTGAAGACTTCACGGCAAATCCAGTATAGTAGGGATCCCTGGAGTCAGACACTTTTGTTCTGTTTTGATTTGCAATTTAATTTTGCATATCCACTGGCAAATTTTCCCTAGTTACATGCAGGAAAGATCAACTGAAGAATGCACATACGGTGAAGTATAATTACAAAAACTGGAGCCATTTTCCTCTCTAACCCCCTTAGTCATTAAGTTAACCATGCTTTTCTTTAGGAAGATGCAGTCAAACTCAAATTGAGAGAGAAGTTTGGGTAGCATGTGGCTGTCTCATGTACTCTGAGGCTCTCGAGCAGGACTTCAAAGCAGAAGCTGATTGTTGCAGATGGGAAGAATGCTTTTCACAGAAATACCTTTTTAAGACTCATGATGTTGTAATTCATATGGTAGGCACTTGTGATTCGTTCCTGATGATGTTGGGATCATTTAACTCACAAAACCAGTGTTGCTACCATAAAATCCTTTCATCTATAGCCAAAAAAGGTTTATTTCATGCAAATGAAAAATTTTCATTAAAGAACCACCCTAATAATGGGGAAGGTATATGTTTTCTGGTCATGTTTAAAATGTAAATTTATGAACATATTTTGAAGATTCATTTCACTTTAAGATCTTTATTTATTTGATGTCCTAGGACTCTTTTCAAGGTCACTGAAACCGGAAATCACTTTTAGAAGAAATATGGAGATTATTATCATTAAATCTTTCAGTTGGCTTATTCCAAGCAGCCCTATAAATATTGCATATGTTTTAAAGAAGGCGCTTTCAAGTAAAGTAAAAATCCTTTTACTGTTCTAGTCAGTGACGCTCCAGAAGGTAACTTTATATTCTCAGCACCTTTTGTAAACAAATGAATGGTTGGTTTGTATTAAACAATGTCTGAGACAGCAAAACACTCCAAAGTAGTATTTCAGAAAAATGATATTAAAAAAAAATTATCTTCAGGAATTCCTGAGAATAAAATGTCAAGAGAAGTTGACTGGCATTTTGACCATCCATCCATCCATCCATGATTTATCTATCTAAAAAGCAACAAGTTATTTACTAAATGCCTACTATGTGCCACAGTTTTATATATAAATGTTAAAATACATGAACCTCAGTTTTCTCAGCTGTAAATACAACCAATGACTATTCTACCTCACAGATGTGAAATAAATATCTAATCATAAAAAGCCACCTAAATATATGCATATATATACACATATGAACAGAACCTAGCACATAGTAGGTATTCAGTTTTTATATTTTCGAATGAAAGAATTTATTCATAGAATTTAAGATCTAGAAATGAATTTTAAGCTTAAATATTCCAACCCCTTCTTTAAGGTTGAGGAAACTAAGACCCATAAAGATCAATTATCAAGGCAAACAGTTAACTACAGAGTTGGGATGAGAACTCTGCATTTTCCACCATTCAGCCCACTCAATAGATATTAGGACTGCTCATTTTTTTTCAGAAATGATTTCCAGTTCAAAAAGAACTTTAAAGAGAATTCCTAGACACCAAATGGCTTTTACAAATTATTGCTTTGGTGTGCTAAGTGTAAATAAACCAGAAGCATGTGAATTAAATTTCCCTTAACAAACACAAATATAAAACCATTGAGGAGAAAAAAAAATCCCTAGAAAATGCTTTTGGGTATCATAGGACCATTCCTTCCCACCCCTCAACAAAATTGTTTTTGCCAAACCCCAACTGCAATTTGATTTGCCAATCTCTAGCTTGTACTGCTGTTTTCAATAAGGCATTAAACACATGGGATCCATTCTCTCATCGATGCTCAGGCATAATTGGCCAAGTGGGATGGAACAAGAGCAGGACAGACTCATGCTAAGCAATGATGATCCCATTACAGTACTCTGCATTATTCAAATTCAACCAGTATTTACTGAGTACACACAATTAACAACAGCTAGGGAACTACGTGGTTGAATAAGAGATCGTTCTTGCTTCCAAAGAACTAAATTACATACAAGGGGCATATACACAGATAAATACAATTTGACATGGAGAAAGATAACTGTTATAAAACAAACACATTTTTATAAAGCTTAATAGATGGAAGACATCTATCTGTTTAGAGGGAACTCAGAAGATAATAGAGGACATAGTCAAACATCTGCAGTGTTACGCATTTGTATATCTTTGCCTCAGCTTCCCACTTCTGATACAGGAACAGTCTTGTCGGTTTCAGTGAAATAATATATGTAAAATGCATCTACCCAGCACTTGACACTCAGGCAGTATCAATAACTATTACTTCCTCACCAGCCCATCAGCCTCTTCATGATTCAAAAGCCCTCTTAGCAATTACCCTAAATGGCATTATTCTTTTCATTCATTTGGTTTTTCTATTAGTAAACTTAGTTCTAGAGTCACTCAATTATGCTCACATAGGATCATATATATTGCAGTTTCAGACAGCAAAATGGGGAATGGAAAAGTAAGTGTGGGGAAAAAGAATTCATATTTTGAGATAATCATCTTTAAAATTTTTTTCAAAAAATAAATCGCCAAGAATTGATTGATACTTTGGAATCTAGCATACAGCTTGGTACATAGTAGGTGCTCAGTACATGCTATCGAAGGAATTAGTGAATGTGGAATGAATATACTCTATTAACTTTTCTCAATTCCATTTCAATTACATTAGTATGGTAGGTAGAATTCACAGGACCTCCGAGAACTCTTGCTCTTGAACAGAACTCTTTCTCTTAAGTGTGGATAGAATCTGTGCATGTAATGTATACTCCTGTGGAATGGCAAAAAGAAGTTTCAGTTGACTTTGTGTAAATCAAAAGGAAGATTTCAGGCAGTGTCAGGGGAAACTGGGCTGGGGGGTCGGGGTGGCTCCAATAATCTAATCACAGAGCCCTTTAAAAGCAGAGTTTTCTCCAGTTGGTATTGTAAGAGGAAGTCAGATTTGAAGCATGAGAAGGACTTGACACACCACTGATGGTTTGAAAACATTAAGGGACCACGAGAGGAGAAATGTTAGTAGCTTCTAGCCAGCAAGGAAATGAAGACTTCAGTTCTACAACTGCAAGAGATTAAATAAACTCAAAAGAGGATTGTTCCTTAGAATGTCTAGAATAAAGAGCCAGCCTGGCTGATATTTTAGTATCAGCTTTGTGAGACTGGAAGAGGGAACCCAGTTGGGTTGATGCAGACTTGTGACCTACCAGAAAGGTGAGGTAATAAATGGATGGTGTTGGGAGTCAATAAATTCATATCCCTGAATATACTAGAGGCCCAAGATAAATCAACAGCAGAATAACAGTTCAAGAGGTAAAGTTGATAGTGTAAGGAAAGTTGGAATAGTAATGGTAACTACAACAATGAACAATTCTAAAATATTTATCCTGTGCCAGGTCCTGGGGTTCATATAGATGTTTCATGGGATCCTCACACCACCCTATGAGGTAGCTATAGAGAGTATCCAACTCTCTAGAGGGGTAAACAAAGGGAAGCTGAGTAACTTTCCCAAAGTCATACTGGGAACAGAGTAATATATAGTAATATCAGGACTCAACTCAGGCTTTAGACTCTGAAACCTTAACCACTGACCCTACTGTTCAAAATAATTTTTCAAAAAATCTACACACATAAGGTATGTTTAGTTTTCTCTATGAATAAGATGAAGTAACCAATGCATGTCACCATGCGTCCAAAGGATTCATCTGTCCTCACTATCATCCACCCATTTCCCCACAAAGTGTCAAGGGCCAGAATGCTAAGATGCATACCTTGGCAATGCCTGAACAAACTGTCTGTTAGAATAAGATTATGATGAATTCTTAGTCGTGATGAGATACTTCAAATAGAGGCAGTGCTGCTAGTTTCTCTGTTACCTTGAACCAAAGACAAAATCTATGGGTCACTTCATTTAAAAGAACAGAAGAATCCTAGTCCTGAATGAACATGAGTTTATGTAAATTAGGTGACCTTTTCCAGGCAGAGAGATTTCTAGAACGGTGAACTCTTCTAAAGAGTCAAGGGCTCTGTATGATGACTGGCCATGTCTGACTGGACACTGCAAGGCTTCTCTAAATAATGTATCAAGTGCTGAAGGAATTATGGGAAGTGTTACATGGCTGAAAGAGTGTACAAGTTAGGAGAAGACGGTACCTGGAGATGGGCAGACATGCCAGAAGAAAACTGCATGCTCACTTGCAGAGAGCAGTGAGCTTAGCAATATAGTAGCCACCCAACTACCTGTCACTGGCTTCTCACAATTTTTAGGGTTAAATTCAAAGCCTTCAGGACATGGTCTCTCTTTCCAGTTTCATCTTCTCTCACACCCCACGTTTACTCTTCCTTTAAGTTAAATATAACTATTTATACAATTTGATGAACACAGCAACCAGAGTCTACATTTCTGAGTATTCACTGATGTAATATCTTGTCCACATCCAGCTAACCCCTACTCATCTTTTAAATTTAGAGTAACCAACATCCTGAGCCCCCTGGGCAATGCAGAGTTGTTCTTATGTGTCCTCTTAACACTGATTTCTCTCTCTAATCCTTAATTTGTGAGTTCATCCTTTGAGGTTATAACCTGCTGACCAACAGTGTCTGTATCTTGCCTGGCTTCGTATATTCAGTGCCTAGTACAGTAATTGGCATTCTCAGTATGTTAATTAAATGCTGATGTCTAAATAGTACAGAGACCTCAAGCTGACTTTATAGACCTGGATCAATGTGTGTTAACACCTAAACTATATATGGAACTTATTGCACGGTAGGCTCTTTACAACTTTAATGCTCAACACAGTCAACACACACACACACACACACACACACACACACACACACACGAGGTACTGCCATTATTCTTAAATAAGAAATGGAAAATTAACAGAGAAAGGTTAAGTGCATTGTCCAAGGTGAAAGAACAGAGGTAGGATTTAAACCTTCTGACTCTGGAGTCCACATTCTTAAATTACAATACCTAAGTTTTTGGATTCAGGGCCCATGGTGATACTCAAGAGCTATTTTTGAAGAAAAGTAAAGAGAAGCAAAGCCCTGAAAAATTTTATGATTCTATAATATACCTACTGTAGAATAAATATTTCCCTGTCTTAATTTTTTTTTAATACTGTGGCCAATACAAGTAAAAAATCTTTCTCAAAGATTGGTTAAAAGGAGCATCCAGGAAAAAAGTTTAGGTCCAGAGAAAATACAACAGGCCAAAGAGAAAACTCAAGTCCCTGTCACAGACTGTTTCTTACACTATGCTATAGAACTTATAAGAAATGTCATTAATTTACAGAATGAAAGTAGAATACCGTGTCTTCAAGAGGATTCAAAATAATCGTGGCTGATCCATTCACTGAAGAGGTATTTATTGAGAATCTACTATGTAACAGAAACGGTGCTGGCCAATGAGGAACAGTTTTGAGATTAACAAAGACAGTCCCTATCCTTAGAAGGCAATGGCACCCCACTCCAGTACTCTTGCCTGGAAAATCCCATGGGCAGAGGAGCCTGGTGGGCTGCTGTCTATGGGGTCTCAGAGAGTCAGATACGACTGAGCAACTTCACTTTCACTTTTCTTTTTTTTTTTTTTTAGCTTTTTATTTTTTTTATTTTATTTTATTTTTAAACTTTACATAATTGTATTAGTTTTGCCAAACATCAAAATGAATCCGCCACAGGTATACATGTGTTCCCCATCCTGAACCCCCCTCCCTCCTCCCTCCCCATACCATCCCTCTGGGTCGTCCCAGTGCACCAGCCCCAAGCATCCAGTATCGTGCATCGAACCTGGACTGGCAACTCGTTTCATACATGATATTTTACATGTTTCAATGCCATTCTCCCAAATCTTCCCACCCTCTCCCTCTCCCACAGAGTCCATAAGACTGTTCTATACATCACTTTCACTTTTCACTTTCATGCATTGGAGAAGGAAATGGCAACCCACTCCAGTGATCTTGCCTGGAGAATCCCAGGGACAGGGGAGCCTGGTGGGCTGCCATCTATGGGGTCACACAGTGTTGGACACAACTGAAGCAACTTATTGAATTGAATTGAATCCTTACATCACTTAGAAATTAACGTTAGTGAGAGGCACCATCACCAGGTACCATGCTATGTGTGTGAAATACATTATTTCATATAATCACTACACAACTGCCCAGGCGGGAGAATGAACTTGCCCAAGCAATACAGTCAATGGCAAAGCCATAATAACGAGGCAACTGGACTTCAAACCTGTCAGCTGCATTTGAATCCAAATAACACTGAAGTACTAGTTTAAACTATTAATGCTGCAGTCAGAGCACCAGCGGTTCCTGAATAATACTCATCAAATGTTAATGACTGTTACCCATTCTTCTTACTCAAGCTTTAACTTATATTCATAAAAACCAATTTTCAGGAAAAGAAATATCTACTTTGACTTTCTGATACTATCACTTTGAAAAGAAATAGATTACCACCACCACCCAAACCTCTAATTCCTTTTCAAATTAACCTTTGGAACTATTAATAAACTTCCTTTTCAGTGTTGGTATAGCATTAATTCACGACCACATTCCTCAAATCCAGCTCATTATGGTCACATCATTATGTAACCATAATGATGGTCGCAGCAACACTTGTAGTAACCACTGCCAAAAAGCCTGTCTACTTGTCCTTGGGGTAACTTTATGACTAACTGCTTTTTAAAATGTATGTAGTGTCTGACGCATAGAACCCAAAGTTTCTGGTCTTTAAAAACAATCAAACAACAACAAAAACCCCACTACTGAGTCTTAATGTACACATTCCTCACAAAGAGATGCCCGTAGAAACAGATAATATCAATAGATAATTCGTCAAAATGCCAGGTAAGTATCAGCAAAATTTTAAATGTTTGTTGAAAGATATAAAAACAAATTATTCTCTTCTAAGGAGAAAGAGGACATACGTCTCATTGCCAAAAACATTCCTTGGAATCCCATTTCCCAAATGACCTAGGTTTTTAATTTCAAGACAAAAATACCTGATTTTAAAAGATAAGTATCTACCCTCTGGGAAAAACTGATGATTTCTTATTTTTCTTGCCATAAAAGGAGGTTCAGGAAGCCTCTAAATTATAGGTTTCAAGCAACCATTTAATTTAGATTAAATTAGACAGCAATTGTATGTTAAATAAATATGAAATGGCTCTGCATGTATTTGTTAAAGATTAAACCTTCTGTAATACTTGGCTTCTATTACACATTTGTTATTGCTGATTTTTAAAATAAATCACCATTTAATTGAAATACTTAAAGAACATTTACAAAGGAAAGTATAGTATTTAGCAAGACCCATGAGAATCTAATAAGCCCAGTAGGGTAGCTCTTTCAAAAGTAGCCAATTCTCCAACATTGTGGTAGAAAACTTGTAGTGAAATTGTGGCCAGAATCCTACACAATCTTTACAAATGGCATGATTCAACTTGCCAATATGAAACCAAAAAGAGTTTTATTTTAAACATTTTTTACCAAAGTAGTTTTGGTCTGTCATAGGTTCTTTCCATCTGCCATTAAAAAAAAAAATGAAAGAATTATAGATGGATGAAAATAGGAACTCCCTCATCTCCATCAGACACTTGAGTATAACTATCATTTTGGAGGGGAAAAATGAAATACCCCAGAGGACACTGCATTGTGATTTTTATCCTGCTTTCTTTTTTCCTGCTTTCCTAAGTTGGAGATGTGCAACATGAAAAAAGAGGCTTCCTGAGATCATGCTAAAAGTCTGGCATCTTAAGGCACAATTTCTTTCTGAATGAGGCTCAATATCCAACTTACATAAGATACTCTAAACCCTTCAACGTGGCAAAACAGAGCATTTCAGGGAGGGTGGTGGCTTCCACTACAAGGGACTTAAGAGATCTGAAAGATGACAAGAACTGAATGTGGAGCAAGTGAACTAAGCACAGGCCAGCGTCAGAGTGGGTAGATCAAAGATGAAGAGGAGATTTCAGGACTTTGGGGACTAGCCAGGTATGTATCAGAATTAATGAAGGAGAATAATCTGCTGGTAATTCCAGAATCATTAGAACTGGGAGGTCATGGACATCTTTCAACAAGAGTCTGTAATGAGATTAGGCAATGGATTTTCAAACTAAAGATAATAACAGATACACTAGGCTGGGAGTCAGGCTGGAATACCCTTGGGATATGCAACTAGCTAGTCTATTGTTCTTCCCTGAAAATGTCAGTACAGATTTATCAAAAATAGTTAAAACTGCAGAATCTGGATATTAACAGACAGACCCACTACTGGAAAATGTGGGAATTTTATTAAGGTGTGACCACTGGCATTCTTTCTTATCCCAGTCAAAAGTGTTACAGCTTCAGGGAAAAAAGGACCTGAGTGAACAAAAATCACCTAATTAATAATAGACGACAAGAGAAATTTAAAATGACTGTTAAAGGGATGTGCCTTTTATCATAACTATTATGTCTCAAAAGAGTTGTGTAACTCATCATAAAAACTTTCAACCTCAAATTCATTAAGGAGAAATGACTTCTCTTGAGAGATATCCAGATGTTCTCTGCCAGCTCCTTAAATCCTCCCAGACATCTGTTGATTCTTAGTAAGGAATGTTTGTTTCTAGAAAAGATGATCTAGTCCATCTTGTGAAACATCAGTGACATAGCCAGTGGCACCACTGATTCTGACTTTGGGTGACATTAATTAAAAATTAAAAAGGATATTATAACTAAATTCTAATTCAAGTTCTATGATGACCTGCCAGATAGAGCTCTAGGTGTTCGTTTTTTTTTTTTTTTTCCCCCATCTCCAGATTTTAATTTCTCTATGGCTCAAATAAGGGGGCTGGATTCAGTCAGTATTTCTTAAAGTGAAGTTGTTTGAAAGTGAAAGTGTTAGTCACCATGGACTAACATGTGTCCAACTTTTCACAACCCCATGGACTATAGCCCGCCAGGCTCCTCAGTCCATGCAATTCTCCAAGCAAGAATACTGGAGTGGGTTGCCATTTCCTTCTCCAGGGGATCTTCCCGACCCAGGGATTGAACTCAGGTCTCCTGCATTGCAGGTAGATTCTTTACTGTCTGAGACACCAGGGAAGAGCAAAGTGAGGTTAACTTCTAGCTAATCAGAATCATGTGAGTATTTATTAAAATGCAGAGTCCTGAGCCTCATTCCCAACCAAGTTAAAATCCAAATCTCTGGGGTGAGACCCAGACTCTTCATTTAAAATAAGGCTCTCAACTTAGGTTTCAGAGCTAAGTGACTACAGGATCTTAAAAGCCCCTGCCAGCTCTGCCATTTGGTTGATCCTTGATATCTTTGAAATAAGTCAACAATTTAAGTGTACCAAAGAACAAGCAAAATAAAGATAACAGAGTTCACCATTACTTTATGTTTGGGCTGTCATGAAATCGTATAGACAGTAGACTTTCAACCTAGTATTTCACTCTTTCCTGGGTCCGGGCTGCATCCCAATCTCTCTTTTAAGTGCTGTTCTCCTCTCACCTCTGCTTTCCATGAAATATACTTTTAAGAAGGGCTCTTACATGGTGAATTTATTCCAGTGGCTTTTCTTTATCAGGAAGCTTTAGGCATGGGGGCCTCATCTTAATAATTAAATATTAATTTTTACAAAATTCATTAAAAAGTGCCTATCCCATTATAATAAGAGTTATATAGCTTGTTAATTCTGGAACAATAAAAGCCTTGTTCCTCTATTAGGAAGACTTCTCAAGTGGAACTGTATCCTGGCTCTCCAAAAATATAGTCTTAAAGCAAATTAACTCACATTTAAGACTAAACATTGTTACCATGATTTTGGTTACTCTTATGATGAACTATAAAGAGTGAAATGCCAACATGAAGAAGACATTAAAAAAAAAGGCATTTCACTAATGATAAAAAAATAAGTTAGGCTCTAATGATAACAGGAAGCTCTTTCAAAACAAAAATCTGCAAAACGCAAAAGTGTCCTTTTGACTTCATACTTCTAAAGATAATAAAAATTTGAATTTCCTTTTGATTAGGCCTTTAAGTTAATCATGACTATTTATTACTTTAAGTATTTATTGAGGAAAGTTTTCTACGTTATACTTTCCTCTTTACTACCCAGTGCTTCAAAGTGAAAGGCTTGATTTGAATAGAGGATCTGAGACATGTGATACTATTAAATGAAAAGACTTGGCCTATGTTCAACCAATCAGACAATTCATTTGAGGAGCAATGATTCTTAATGCAAAACAACTTATCAGGCCTCTACATTAAATTAAAGTAAAACTAGGTTTATTAACAAGAGAACTCTGGTGAATCCCAACTGCCATCAGTGAGCATGAAAGGAAAAGCAGGTTCTTAGGATACTTCATCATTTCAATTGGTTAATTCTGTCAAATAACTGGACTGACTGAAGTTTAGCTTCTGGCTGAAACAACTCAGGCTGAGACCTGTGTAGGACTATATGGTCAAACTGGCTGTATATGAATATATCACCCAAGAATATACTAAGCAGACTTTCCGTGGTTAAGAATCTGCCCACCAATGCAGGCAGTGTTTCTCCCCAGGTTTATGAAACACTCTTCTCACCTGGCCTTGCACCATCTTACTCTCACATTTTCTCCTTCCTTTCCTGCTGCCTCCTCCACCTCCTTCTACCTGAAAGGTGTGGGGGCTCTCCAGTTTCCGCCCTCAGTACTCCACTCCTCCTCTGCAAACACTGTCCATCAGTGAATCCTTTCACTTGCACATCAGTTACATCCATGATCACTAGGTCAAAGACTGAAATCTCCATCTCTCTTTAACCCCCTTTGCTAGATCTAATTTTCATCTGCGAAGTGCCCTGCAGGGCATTTTTTCATGCATCCACATGTGACTCTAACTGAACATGTCTAAGTATTAACCATGACCCATCTTCTAGCGCTCTTCCTTCTAAAACCCCTTAACGTCTGCCAGTGAAATGTTCAGACTATTTGGCTTGGTGATCCAGGCCCCAGTACACCCTATTGTCAAATTGACGTTCCTGAAGAGGCTTTTTTTCTGGAGGCTGCACTGGCTGAGTACAGATTTGGGAGTTGGAATTTCATTTCTCTCTCTGTCACCAGCGTCATCTCAGGCATGTTCTTTTATTTTTCTGGGTCTCCATTTCTTCTTCCGTGAACTGGGAGTAGTAACACTCGAGATTATGGTAAAAACATGGAAGAATGCACATTTCTTCTGCTTAAGCACAATGTGAGAATGCAGTAAAGTGCAACAAATGGCTTGCTGGAGAGCAAATGTGATGTGTTTACTCACGTCTTTCTTTCCATCTGCTTTTCCTTCTCCTCTTATTTATGTTTAATTCATCATTCAAGAGCCAGCTCTGCTGCCCCCTGTCATTACTCTTAGAGAAATTTCCCTGATCTCTACGTATTTTCCCTGCAGAATTCACTTTATCAGATACTGTCTTTTCTTGCATGTCTTTTTAATTTTCAATTTAATTGTGAAATTCTGAAAGAGTTGTTCAACATCCCAAGCTTTGACATGTCATACAAGTCCAAACAGTAGTATTTACTAAATAAATAAAAAGCCAGTGTTCCTCACTCTTCTGTCCAAAGGGACATTTAGATTGAGCAGTGCCTGTGCTTGGATCTGACTGCAAACTGACAGCTGAACCAGGCAGCTGAGTGCTTTGGCATTGTCTCTGCTTTTTCCCAAGGAACAACAGAAGGTTTTGTATTTGCGAACACTGAAAGCGTTTCAGCTCACCTTTACTGACTTTTTCTCTCCAGCATATGTGCTCACAGCACTTGAAAGGTAACACAAAAACTTAAGTGGATCATCTCCTTCCTCTGGCACTGTATACTCTGAAGATGCAACTTAACATGAACAAAATGTGGATTCTACCAAAGCAACGCTCAGGAAAGCCTCTCACGGTCCGGAAATAAACATTCTGAGATACTCTGCAGGCCAGATGTGCCGACTATGAGATGGCATGTGGGAGAGGAGAGAAAGAACCCAAACCCATTAAATCTAGCATATTCCCAGGGTGCTTTACTTTTCTTTTGCAAAGATGTGGTGGGGAAGCCCTTTGCTCCTGGCTGCTGTTGGCCCACATTTCCCGGCTGTTTGCTAATACTCATTAAAAGAGGAAGGCAGGGGAAGGATTGAGAATAATGGCTCTGATAGGCAGATAGAAAGCACCACCTAAACCCAAAATGGTCATGTGCCTCTTTCTCTCTAAAACCTAATATCCACTTCATTAGCCATATGATAGAATTCACCGAAGTTTGATATCACTTTTCTGCGGTTACCTTGAGCAAATCATGTTACCACTCTTGAGATACAGGATCCTCACTTTCTCACTCATAAAACCTAGTTCCTTTATATCCATGATTCTTCCTGAGTGAAAGATCCATCTTTACCCCCAAGTAACAGAGATCTCCAGGTCAAACTCTAATTACTCTCTTCGGCACTCCAAGAAATGGCTGCCAAGTTTCTGGCTGCTGACTGACGTTTCATATCCATGCTAGCGCGCTTTCAAACACAAACCATCCCGAGCCTTTCTTTGTTCTTTGGAGATGTCTGTTTCCGTCATCCCAAGAAAATGCAGGAACAGTCAAACACAGGTGTTTGGGCATGGCCTAACAACTACGGTTCTTTGTCTTCCTTTTTTTTTTCTTTTCAGGAGGGAATCTGTTTTAGTGTATAGAAAAAGTCACAAAACGCTAATCCCAAAGTCTTGATATCCCCTCTGGTTGTCTGAAAATTCCCTCTGAAGTCTACGAGAACACTGCACTCCATAGAACAAGGCCCATAATTGACAAATGAGGAAATATTCAAGCGGACAGAACTTTAAAGTTAGCAAAGGAAAAAAAAAAAAACTCTTAATACAGAAAAAGTGATTTTGTTGTTGTTGTTTCTTGGAAAAAATGGGAGTTTAAACAGCACATTTATTTCCTTTTAATTTCTGGGCTGTCAGACATCAGCTCTGAAGCCCTGATTCGGAACACATGCAGAGTCTCTTTGAAGTTCTGGCTGCTTTTTTTTTTTTTCCTAACAATGGCAGAAAGATATAAAGAAATTAAACTGCAACATAATCATGAAACAGAACTTCTGGACTCCTAATTTACAAATAGTCATTATTACTTTTTTTAAGGGCTTTATTTTCAAAGCTTCACTGTGGCACATACTTTTTTTATAATTTTTTTCCCTTTAAGTTCAATCGTCAGCTATTCTTTTCTCTTCTAAGATGAAGCATTCTACTTTTATTTCAATCAACTAAAAAATAGTTTATTGTGGTTTTCTAAAGACAAGAAAGGAACTGGAAAATCCTGAGTATTACTAATACATTAAAGGGAATATTTTTGATAAAAGTCATAGCAATATAGAGTTTAGCTCTTAAAGTGCCCAATTCTCTTGGCATACAGACAAAAATGTACCTTAAATTTTCAGGCAGTCTAAAGAAAATGTCTACTTCGTTTTCATGGTCTAATTACAAAAGATTGTTACTAAAGATTTCAAGGATTCTTAATAAAAACTGCATTTCAGATTCGGTCTGGTAGATGCCACATTTGAAAACATACACACTCTCTCATACACATACACAGACACACAAACATACACCACATAACTGATTTCATGTGGTCGTTCAGAGGTCATGCATATTTACCTGAACAAGGTGTGTAAGAATTCTGTAATCTGACAACCCCTTTAAAACCTACATGCAAATACGAACTGGCTAAAAGATTCTTAGTCCCCAAATCATTTTCCTCCTCCTATATTTTTTCTACAAATCTCTTACTGATTTTATGTGTTCTAATGTTTATATTCTTTCCAAGTACTGCTATACTCTACCTTTCTTGATTTTTATAGTGAAACTTTTTACTGCAGGGTTTCTTCTCTGTTATATTATTAATGGTCAAAATTTCCAAAACCATGATTTCATCCAAAGTCCTGACCTTCCATCTTTTATGTCAAGTTCCAACTCCACATAGCAAAGTGAAGTGTGAAGCTGAAAGAACCATTCCCATCACTGGTCAGCTGGTATGCACTTGTGAGAACTGACGGCTAAATTTTCAGAGCCTTTGCAGGCACAGCCATTATTAAGTATTATACAAACTTACAAAACTTGTATTAAAAACAAACATATTACATACTCAACCGTCACCATTTCCTAATTATTTTAGTGCAGTTGCTATTGGAGTTATCCGTATCTATTGTATTCATCTGGTGGAAATACTATATAATGGTTTGCTATTGCCTATCTCTTCTCATCTTGGGTTCCTGACTTCACACTGGTGGCTGAAACTGACCAGGGGGAAATAATATATCACAGAGCTGTTTGTCTGTCTGTTTTGGAGAGCTGTGTTTCAAACATTTATCTGTGCCGATAATGGGCCTCTGTACCTATATTATTTAAAATATCTAACTTGCAATTTACAGTGATCACTTGATGGATTATCTTGGGTAAATTCAAGGAAGAATTGGAAGCTGGAATTTATTGTTGTCAGTCTTCCTTTTGGGGGGAACATTGAAGGGAAGAAGGAGAATATGTGTAATGATTTCTCCTATTTCTACTTACCTACAGCCTGAAACCCCTCATACCTCCTTAAGTGCAGGCTATTTTTTAATCCCTTCACTGTTATTCAATGTACTGATTTCCTTCCAGGGTTTTAACTTCTCTTCTGCCTAGAAAAAAACTGCATTTTCACATCTATTGAACCACCTCTCAAGGTTTTAATGAAAACTTACATACTCTGTGATGTCAGTAGTAATTAGGAAGGTTGGTATAAGAGTCCTCTTATTTTCTGGCACAAGATAGACACATGTGGTCCAAATGAAACAGAAAGAAAACTGTACGTGTGTGTGTGTGTATATATATATATATATTTTTTTTTTTTTTTAGGAGAAGGGAGTAAAGTGTCTATTGTTATGTCATTACCTTAGAATCTTGGACTATAAATGTCTGGAAGGGAGGTACCAAGTATGTCAAGTAGCCTAATCCCTTAAGTATTAAATAATCATCAGATGGTTTGCCAAACTTCCTCCCATTCTATTTTGACAGCAGTCTCCTTCTACAAATGAAAAACATTTCTATGTCAAGTAGTTTAAATTCTATTATTCTGATATGAATGACTGTCTTGAATACAAACAGATTTTAGACAGAAAATTAAGATCTCTCTCTCCAGAAGGGATGTGGAAGAGATTTGGATAAGAACTGGAGAAAGTTTGACCATGGAAATTAGCCATGTGTTGAAAAGCCTGCATTATTTATATACACTCACGTAGCCTTTGGTCTAGATCTCAAGAATGCAAGATTCCCCTCAATGCCCAAAAGAGAAACAGAAAAAATTTAAGGGGAGAAAATTTCATTTGTATGTGCTAAAATCAAACATAAGCTTTTCACTGAAAACTCCTCAAGGTAGTTTTCTAATATTTAAGACTAGTTTTATTTGTAGTACAGGGATGAGATCATTCTAAACATACAACCTGAGCTCTGGTGTAGAGCTTCCCAGGTGGTGCAGTGGTAAGGAATCTGCCTGCCAATGTAGGAGACCCCAAGGGTTCGATCCCTGGGCCAGGAAGATCTCCTGGAGGAGGAAATGAAAGCCACTCCAGTATTCTTGCCTGGGAAATCCCATGCACAGAGAAGCTTGGCTGGCTATCAGTCCAGGTAGGTTGCAAAGAAGCAAACACGACTGAGTGACTAAGCAACTAAGCATAGCACAGCACAAAGGCTTAGTTGTTTTGAGTCATGTGGGATATTCCCAAATCAGGGATCAAACCCATCTTCTGCATTGCCAAGTGGATTTTTACCACTGGGCCACCAGGGAAGCCCTACTTTTGTAGCTTTTAAAAAACTTGAAAACATTATTTCATTTAATTCTCATAACAATCTAAGAATATGGGTCTTTATGATAATTTTCATAGATAATAATGAAAACACAGAAGTACCTTCTCAAAGATCGCTCAGCTATTATGCTAGATCCAAATATACTGTCAAGTTTATAGCTATATATTCAATAAAATATTATCAAGCAATGACTATATAAAACAGTGTAATTGGTGTTGGTGTGGCTCTTAGCATTTATAGTGTGCTTACTTCTAGAATATCAATCATTTTAAAAACATATATACATCTGTATAGTACCAACAGTTCCATAAGGATATTTTTCTTCCATATGTTAAGATGTGGTATAAGTAATTATGTCTTTTTCTTTAAAATAAAATCAACTATCATGGAAAATATTGCAAAAATATCTAAAATATATTAGACATGTAAACTATGTATGCATGCATGCTAACTCGCTTCAGTCATGTCTGACTCTGTGTGACCCCATGGACTGCAGCCCACCAGGCTCCTCTGTCCATGGAGATTCTCCAGGCAAGAACACTAGAGCGGTTTGCCAAGCCCTCCTCCAGGGGATCTTCCCAACCCAAGGACTGAACTCAGGTCTTCCACATTGCAGGTGGATTCTTTACTGTCTGAGCCACCAGGGAAGCCAAAGTAAAATGCACTATGACTAAGACATACACAATAGGTACAAGTAGGTTTGATCAGAACCAAGTCTACTGAAGTCACCTTTAACCTTTATTTTCAAAGTTCTTTTGCATCTGGGTAATGCTGAAAATGACCTTAAATTCTTATTGCTACTACCAAGATATCACTATTTTACCAACAGTCACTACATCACCAAGAGTAAAGCAGACTCTAAGAAGGCCTCATATACCATGCATGTGGCCCTTTGGGGCATTTTGTTTTCTTCCCAGGATCAGCTGGTTTCCCAGCACTGGGTCGCATGACAGACAATCACGGATCAACCCTTCTCCAAGAATAATCTAGCTATGGCTCCAGAGGTCTATGGCTCTTCTCATAGGATGGACACCAATGACATCATTGCTGGATTCCACTTTGCTTTTTGAGGTTCTGGTATAATGTGGTATAATTGAATCTGGCTGTCAAATAATATGACACCACACAATCGGTGGTGAATTCTTATACCAGCAGAATATCTGGGAATGACATGGGTGATGTAGTCTTGCTATGCATCTTAGCATTTTATGATATGTCCCTCTTTAAAAATATTTTTCAACAAAACTTCTTAAGAGTTAACTGCTTCAAACTTCCTATTCTGCCTCACCTAGTGACAAATGTTTTTAGCAGACAGTTAATCTGTGCATTGTCTATTTTACCTGGGAAACATTTCACAAACCAGAGTGTTCTAGTGATTTGTGTGAGAACACCTTCCTTCTCCACCTTTTCTAGCTTTTGAAAAGAACTATATCATACAGGATGATTCCTCACTCGTGGGATCATCTGGGTTTTTATTGGAGCCTGTTTTCATAGTATCTGCCTCTAGTATCTAATCCCTTAGACGCACTTGGAGTTGATTTCTTCTTTCAGGTGAGGATGCTCCTAATGTAAACACTAAACAGAAACCCTCCTTTCATCCCACATTCTATCATTCCACAGGTTTACACCTAAAAATCTCCCATCTCTAGCACAAGAGTTCTGGTATTCACTGATACAAATGTGAGCTTTCCAGAGCTTAAACACTTTAAGACATCAATGAAACTATAAATATTCCACAATCCTCACCAGTACAACCCTAGACACTTCATAATCTTGGGGAGAGAAATGGGCTTTCCAAAGTCTATATAAAGGAGGTTTGAATACATCTTATCTACCTTATGAGGGACAAGGGAGCCTTGGTGCACATTTTACTTACTCTAAGATGCTGTATTAAATTCCCAAGTGCTTGGGGGCCAATAAGAGACATAAGGCAGGGTCATAGATCACAGCAGCACAGAGACGGGGATGAACAAGAGGAGATGCCAGCAGGGTCATGAGGAGTTACCACGAGTGAGTGCTGCCAGCTGAGAAATCAGGAGGCTCTTCGAGGAGGCAAGGACACTTCTGCTGAAGCTCAAGGATCAGACAATTTGGCCAACATGGCAGGAAGGGCAAAGACTACACTGGGCACATTACAGAAAAAGAAAAGGCTGCGTATTTGGGGCTGTTATGGCAAACAAAAGGAGAACTTTATACATCACAGTAAGGGGAGTCTATGACAGCACCCAGAGTCTCTTGAACATCATTTCTTCATAAAACCTGTGCTATCTCTGACCATCTCAACTTGAAGAGATCTTCTGAAAGCCCAGAGCATTTATTTTTGTCATTCACTTCTCATATAAAATCCAAATATTCATATAGGATTTTAGCATTGGGATAAATCCAGATATATATGATAAAACAAGAGTAAGGTTTAGTTCTCCTGTCTATTATTAGTTTAAAATTTCTTGCATATGTTTATGGGAACAACAATCTATTAAAATGTTTAGTAATGCCTTTTCTTCCTTTGAGACAGTAAAAACATTTTCTAACACTTCCCACACGTCCCACCCCTGAATCATACTCCCACACATACATATTCACTTCTGTTCACAGAGAAACCCCAGGACTCTGGGTTCTGAGTGCTAGGTTCTTTGGTTTTCAGAGGCCAAAGCCTTTTTTATGATTTTTATGGTTCAGAGGAAATGAGAAGCTGCTAGGTGCCAGAAGACAATCTCCACCAGATTTTTGTTTAGAAATCTAGCCTTATTAAGATAATTTGATATAGATATCATACAGATGAAATCTAAATCATCATTAGAGAAACATCCTAAATCGAAAGTAGCCTTCATGTCACCTTATTTTAACTTTCATTTAACTCTTACTGCTACTAACATTGTCCATGTTTGTTTAATTTTTTGTTTGCTAACTGTCTCATTCCCACACCCTCATTACTCTCAGGAAGTAAGTTCCATGAGGAACGTGAACTGATCTTTTTCATTCTCACCACTGCATCCTCAGCAACATTGCTTGGGTTCCAGCAGGAGGCAGATGGCACCTCAAAGGGTATGAGAAGAGAGCCCAACAAAGAGATGTTTTACTGAGGTGAGAATGATGGTTTCAAGAGTGGGCAAGCATTGCAATGTTTAGGCCTAGCTGGCAAGAAGAATGAGCGAGATGGTCTGGAGCTGTGGGGAAAAGGCCACCAGAGAGAAGCTGTGATCCGGGGTAGATGGATGCTGCCTTTGCCCAAGGCCAGGTGAGAGCAGGAGGAGCCACTGGGAAATAAGCTCTCCAGTCCCCCTCTCCTCTTGCCCTCTGAGCTCCTGCTGGTATCCTCGTGGGCCACAGGAAGCTAGAATCAAAGGAGCCTGGTGCTGCAGTCTTTAAAGGTTGATCTCTGTGGGCACAGAGCAGGTTGGAGAGTTGAAGCAGGGGGCTAACAAAGAACAATACACACATTTAAAATTCCCTAAATCAAAGGCTAGGTCCTGGAAATGCCAGGGAAGCTTACCTTCCCTTGACAGGTTTTTGGAAAGTGGCAGGAGTGCTGATGGGCAGCATGCATATATTGACAGCGACAGCAGTCCAAGAGCTTCTGAAATTAGGGGCCAAAGGAGAACAAAACACATTCCTGTGCCCTCGCCTGGCAACGTGTGCGTGAAAATACATGCCTTCAGATGAGGGGAAGGGATAGTTAGGGGTTTTGTAATGGACCTGTACACACTGCAACATTTATAACGGATAAGCAACAAGGACCTGCTGTATAGACAGGGAACTCTACTCAATGTGATGTGGCACCCTGGATGGGATGGGAGTTAGGGAGAAAATGGATACATGTATATGAATGGTGGAGTCCCTTTGCTGTTCACCTGAAAGCATCATAACATTGTTAATCAGCTATACTCCAATATAAAATAAAAAGTTTAAAAAAAAAAGAAAATACATGCCTACAGATAGATTATATGATCTACAATATGACAGATATATCACTGGCCAGTGGACAATAGCAACCATGATGGTCTGAAGGCTACAGCCCCTTCTGACAAGTTTTAACTACAGAACCTCCCTGCCCCCACCACCGTCTCCCTCTGGTCTCAGCATGACTTTGGGGTTTGTTTACAGGGATCCCCATGAATCTCTGCTGAGGATACAGCAAGTGAGAAACTCAAGGCCAGATCCAATTTGACTCAGTCCAATAAACCAGCATGGTATTTTATAAATCCAAGGGTTTACAGCAAATCCATTCCTGCAATACAGGTCTTATTCTTCCAAATAAATATTCATCTCCATGAGGATCTTATGTGCTGAATCATGTCCCCCATAAAATTCATATGTTGAAATCCCCCAAATCCCAGTACCTCAAAATGTAACCATGTTTGAAGACAGTATCTTCAGAATGTGATTAAGTTGAAATGATGCCATTAGGTGGGGCCTCAATCTAGTATGACTGGTGTCCTATTAAGGGAGGGAGACACCCATAAGCCAAAGAGAGACCTGTCAGGGGGAATCACACCTGCTGAACCTCGATTTTGGACTTCTACTAGAGCCCAGAACTAGAAAAAAGTAAGTGTTTGTTGTTTAAGCTTGTGGTATTTTGTTACAGCAGTCCTAGCATAATGTAAGGGCTAAGACCAAATTTTATGTTAATTATACTTTATCATCACAGTGGCAGCTGGTGCCCTGACCACCACACAGCTATACTGAACAATACTTGTTAGTTGTATGAGCTCAT
Source organism: Bubalus bubalis (assembly GCF_019923935.1). Lineage (NCBI taxonomy): Eukaryota > Metazoa > Chordata > Mammalia > Artiodactyla > Bovidae > Bubalus > Bubalus bubalis. Next base: position 27,225,696 of record NC_059164.1, on the reverse strand, counting down.
TCTGCACTTCTGATACATTGGGAGTGTTAAGAACAGTTTGTCTTTCATAATTATCTTCCACTTCCATGGTATGCACATGTAGAAGATAAACCTGTTTCCATTTTTAATTCTTACTGAAGTAAACCTGTTTCCATTTTTAATTCTTACTGAAGTAGAAAATCACTTTTATCTTTTTTAAAAAAGAGAGAAAACAATATTTTTTATTGAAGGTATTTTAGTTTTAATTGGTAGGATTCTATTTTTTCTTTTCTACTGAAGTATAGTTGATTTATAATTATTCAAGGTATTCTAAAGCTTATACACATTCCAATTGTTGGTGTTTTTGGAAAAGACAAGAATCGTGCCTATTGTAATTATGAGTATTTCAGTCTCAGACATTCAGCAGAATCTCTGTTCCCAATTGCAGCCAGCATTACTCTGATTCTAGATCCTTTGCCAGTTGCATAAAGGTCATGTGGAGGTGAGCAGAGTATGAGGTATCTGGCTCTAATTCCACTTGAAACATTAAAGTGACTCCAGATTGATAAAATAGAGAGCGGGAAGAGCGTGTTGGACTACAAAGACCGCAAACCCCAGTGAGCCAATTGGTACATTCTTGACTAACAGTGGCTGACAATGAAAGGGAGAAGAGACCTGAGGAATAAATAAAAGCTTCATTTTAGTTTAAGATGTAGCTAAGACTTACGCGAGAATTTGGTAGAAACATGACTGAAGACACGAGAGTAAACAGTTGGCAAGAAGGACAAAAAAGCTGTTCATGTTTCCTGCAAGGATATGAAAACTCATCGTTTTCAGGGTCAAATACTGGAACTCGGTGATATAGGGGTAAAAAAGGAAATTAAGAAAGTTAAAAACAAACTCTATGGCTGTCTTCAGAAGGCATAGGAGAGGACATTCTACTGGAGGTCTATTTCTAAGAGTGGCAAGAGAAAGATTATATAATAAAGTTAAGAAAGGTGAAAATGAATTAAAGCTTGAGAGGATTATTACCAATTAATTCTGGTCAAACTTACCATTGCTTAGGCCCCATGCAAGTGTTTTACATGAACCATGAGTACAGGATTATTTCTGTCTAATAAATGAGGAAGCTGAAGTTTAGAGAGGTTAACAACTAGCCTGGCGTTCGAACAAGGCTGAGTCAGGACCCAAATCCAGCTTTGCGCAGTTCCACAGCCCTTGTGGTAAATAACTACTAGGCTGAAAGGCCATCGATTCTCAAAGTGTTCCTTTTCTCCTGTTGTGATCAATCAACTTATTCTCTGGTTTGAACATGCAAATTGTTTGCAAATAGCTCATGAGAGCAAATTGCTGAATATATTTGTTCATTTCCCCCTGAAGAACTCTGTATCATGCTTTATTATCTCAGACTGACCTTTCCTCCAAGCAGAGAGTAGCTGTGTTCAACCTTTTTCGTCTAGCCCTTGGCACAGTACCATAGGTAAGAAATTGCTCTCACTGTAGATGTTTATTCTTGTTAGAAATCACACCAAGGAATGAGATCAGTGAGACTCCTGGATTCTCGACACATTCAAGGTAGAGAAATGGTTCACTTTCAGCGTGAAATTTCTTTCTCCCAACATTTCCTATTCCTTGGGTACCGCAATCAAGTGTTCCTCTTTTGTTATGTGCTAATTTGATTATTCAGCAAAATTATTATATTCTGGAATCCAACATGATGTCTAACTGGAGGTAAGTCTATTTTAATTTACTTTAGTGGTTCAATTTATTCAATAAATATTTTTCCCTGCCCTTGTCAATTGTTTCAGTTGCTCACAGGCAATTCTATTAGGAATGAAATATTATTAGAGGGGGTTCTCAAAAAGTGCTTTATCTTCATTATATTGAAAATTCTATTCCAAATGAAACTCTGGGGAAATCTTTTTTACTGACATACTTTTCTTTCATAGTTTTGGTTCAAACACGAATAGTGTTTCCTGCCAAAGCCTCATTTTTCTCCTCCTTTTTGGCTACAAGCTGTTCTCTGAAGCCTTTCCTCCCCCCGCCCTGCGCCCCCTCCCCTCCCCCTCCCCACCGACCCCTTGGTGGCTCTCCCCATGATGACTCTCCTAAGGACACCTTAGAGGCTCTGCCCTAATCCATATTTTACTAAATAGCCCCAGGGGTGAGAAGGACCTTCACAAGGATTTGATTAAACAAATTCTTAAAGTTAATAAAATGTTTTCAAGTTGCAAGAGAAAGCAGCAGAGTGTGCATGCCCAAGGAGAGCGGATCTTTCAGTTCTCAGTCATCCTTAAAGAATATAGTTTGGGATGAAGTGGATTCTCTTTGAGAGCATTTCCAGAGGCTTCAGCCTCAAGGAACAGTCTCTTATGAGGGTAGCTTTATTGGACAGCACAACATAGTTGTGACAAGCTATTTTTTTTTTTCCTATACTTTTCAGAGCAGTTTTATGTTCTTATTGAAAATGTAGAAGAAAATAGAGTAGGTAAGAACAGGCAAAGCTTGTAATTAAGTTGAGTCTGATGTAATATGTGATTTACCCCAGGGAGAAATGAACAGGAAAGTTACTTGTTCAATACTATACACACACACACACACACACACACACACACACACACACACATACATGTGTACAGGCTAAGATTAAGATTAGATTAACCATGTTAGACTGGCCCATGGAGTCTATTTTTATAATTAAATAGGCTTGGTTATGAAAGCAATCCTCCTGAATGATCAGGAAATGGTTAAAATGAACAAAGTTGGTTGAAACATAGTTAAGCAATGGTCATCTTTATATATGCTAAGATACTCATAGTATCCCAGTGAGAAGAAGTCTGGCAACTAAGTGGTTAATTTGGTCCCTATCCGTAATCACAGAGATTCATTTATTTGAGGGGAAAGGAAAATTCCATACAGGCATAGGAGACTCCCAGTTGACTGATAATAACAAACAGGCTCACTAGAAACAAACAGTTGTAAAATCTCCACTATATTATGTGTTCAATAGACATAGTTTAGGTATCAAGTCTAGCTTTTCTTTTTCTTATTGTCAGCAATGCTGACAAATAACAGGCCTTTACAGAAGAATTTTTAAACTTTGAGGTATTTCAATTCTGCCCCAGTACAAAATGAACAAATCAGAGAAGAAAATATATTATTCACATGCACACAGGCGCACGCACATACACATAACACATATAGAGCAATGATGGTCTGTGATCTGTTGCAGTATGGGAACCCTGGGAATAGAACATCTTGTTGAGAATCTCTGTAGCATTTTATTAGACAATCATGATTAATGTCACAGAATTTAAGCAATCTTTGAAAAGAAGTCAAAATGTGCCACAAAAATTCACTTGATTGTGCCAGTGGGAATATTTCTTAACATAGTCCCTAACTTCAAAAATAGTTTAAAGCATGCAAATGGAGGATGGGGCAGGGTCCATCCATTTCTTCCCAAGTACGTTTAATTTATTTAACAGAAAAATGGTGGGAAAACTGTGACTCTCATTAATGTGAGAAAGGCGCGCCCAGTGGTATCTATACACAGGATTGTTGGCATTTTGTTTTTCCCAGGGAAAGGGAGGTATCTGAATTTCTTACTGCTTTATGTCACCGGTCTGTAACCCAGATTGTAACTTTAAGATGCTATCTTCTGGCTGCTCGGATAAACAGCCCATTATGTTTTTATGGTGGGCAGTTCTGAATCCTCAGGGGATTAGAAGATATTGGCTGGAGTTTGTGGTTCCCCGCTAGATTATCAAGGGGTCCATGGGATCCTGTTCAGACTATATCTTTAAGCAAACACCCTCTCATAATGGGGTCTCACACTGCCTTCTCGGCCATGGACTTCAAAAGCTGATTGCAGGGAGGGCCAAGAAGGCAATAACCCCTAATATAACAGAACCAGCCGAGAAGGGACAGACAGGGCAAAAAGGTAAGGCGTCTCTGAGGTTGGCATTTGTGTGTTTAGCCACATGGGGTGAATAGGGGCCATCTGTTTTTGAATCTGCTAAGTCATCATTTTCACACCATCCCAGGATCAAGTACCTTTCAAGCTTATTGGTGACCGCACTGCAGAGCTTTCTCAACCGTAATGATACATAGTTTACATAACTTACCTTAATGCTCTAAATGATAGTTCCTATATAGATGTAAGTACCTGCGGGTGTTGGTGTATGTGTGTTTGGGGGATTTGAGTTGTTCTTTTTAGACTTAAAAGTAACACTATAACAATTAAAACAAAATTCAAGTTGTATTCATAAAACTCATATATCCTTTGGGCAGGGAAAATGCCATAGAATGCTGTGTTGCTGAAATTCTTTGCTTTCTTTTGAGGGTACTGTGTGACTTTTTTTTTTCTTTAGGAGAAACTCCCTGTTTGAGACCTATATGTAGACAAATCCCTTCTCTGTCATCTTTCAAGTAGTTGTGTGTGCTATAAACATTTCAAAGAATACTTCATTCCAGAAAAACACACAAAACTGTCTCAGTTTTAGGGATCTGGAAATTAGAAATAGAGACTTAAGTTTTTCTTAACATTTCAAACTCAATATAAAATTGTTTTTATATGAATGTATAGTTTATTAAATACTGAATGTGGTTAATATGGATATGTCTTTATCCACACTACTTCAGTTCAGTCATGTCCAACTCTCTGCAACCCCATGGACTGCAGCATGCCAGGCTTCCCTGTCCATCACCATCTCCTGAAGCCCGCTCAAACTCATGTCTGTTGAGTCAGTGATGCCATCCAACCATCTCATCCTGTTGTCCCATTCTCCTCCCGACTCTTTGTGACCCCATGGACTATATAGTTCATGGAATTCTCCAGGCCAGAATACTAGAGCGGGTAGCTGTTCCCTTCTCCAGGGGATCTTCCCACCCCAGGGATCAAAGCCATGTCTCCTGCATTGCAGGTGGATTCTTTACCAGCTGAGCCATAAGGGAAGCCCCCATATTACTTGGTAGATGACAAACTATACTGAATAATTTAAGGCTTATACAAAGACTTGCAATATTTTTAACACTGTATTCATATTCATTACTTTGTAATTAGACACTACATCTTCTCAAGGAGATATTAAAACACTGCTAATTTTAATTTTAGACCAAAACAAATGATTAAAATTTCTATCTTTGGGGGTCTATAAGATTTTAAAAGTATGACTTATTTTATAAATACAAGGTCAGTTGAAATTTTCTACTAGTGGATGACAGTCTCCCTTTATTAATATTTTTAACACAACTAGCCTAGTCTGTCAGATTCTTCATGAATCTCAGTAAAAGATAATGGAAAAGAAGAAATCAAGTTCATGTTCAGGTATAAAAGACTGAGTCGCTTTCAGGGTAAGTGATGCCAGTGCTGACCCTAGGGCACTGAGTGAACTCATTCATACTGATGGCTGTTTACCAGAGAGTTCAGGTCAAATCTAAACACAATAAAGAAAGTGCCCTCTGTTGATGGGACAACGAATTAGCATTTTGATTCTGAGAGAGGACAGTCTAGATAGCTCAACCCAAAGTTATATTTCTAATCAGAGAAACCATAGCAGATATACATCCTCAGATTAAACATGATGTCTAATTAATAACAGTTTGTTTGGTGGAGACTGCAAAACCTGAGTCCATACTTTGGAAACTTTCCCCATGCAATAACCTTCTAACTCAGCAATCTTTATATACTTGGTCGCATAACCTTAACGGAATTTAAAAAACTCTGTACTCTGTTTGTATTTTTAAGAGGATTTATGAGCTAGTAATTTTAAAGAATGTATTTTAAGCATATTGTATAAGCAGTTTAAAGGCATGTCTTCAGTATATATTAGACTTCTTGATCCAGCTTATACAATTTAGGGAAAAAAATAAACTGTCCACCATACAACAGAATTAGCAGTACCAGTCCTCTTTGTCATATCAATCAAGTAAATTTTCCCCAGGAAAAAGTTTCCCTTTTCAATCCAAATATTGTGGAAGTGAATTCCATCACAGGTAGAATGATGACAGATTGTTGGATAAACAGATAAATAGATAAGATAGGTAGGTACACACACATACATATATATGTTCACACATACACATGTACACAGAGACAGAAAGTCTTTTTGTGAGTTTGTACCCTAAATAAGGTGATACATTGCTTCCCTAATTATTGCTTTTCAAAACTCACTTTATATTGTGTTCACAAAAAAAAATCCCTTAGAGAGAATGCATTTGCTTAATCACTCTTGTTTACATACTCCAGACATTATCTCTGTGAAGCCACTTATTATTTTCATGAAAATATTAGATTTTTTTTTTCATTTATGTGGATTTTCTTTAGCTGTTTCCCATTTGGCCAAGTACCCCTCACATTTCAAGCCATACTTCAGCTACCTTGTCAGCAAGGTCTTCCCTCAAACAGGTAAACTAATCTACTACCTCATCTGTTTCCTCTAGATTATTGTACATATTTTACATCTATTTTGCCATAGTTTCATACAATCTCTCTTTATAAACCCTGGGTACTCATTATATTTTAAAGACAATTAATATTTTCAAAGGAAACAAAAGAACAAAGAAATGATTCAAGAATTAAGAAGCAGTTCCACCAAGAAATGACCACAGTAGTGCTTTGTAAGGACAGTAGTCATGCGTAAGTTCATGCTCCAAAATATGCTTTGCTAATTTCTACACATACAAAAATTTGCACGTTACTGCCATCCTTCTTTATTGCCAAAGAGATTCATTCAGAGGAGACATTTTAAGAATGGAAGTAAAAAGCAGCCATCTAGGAGGACCATACACAGACACATGGACATAATGTTTCAATAGCTTTAGCTCCATGCCATTGTTTGCTGGTAGCAACAGTAGCAAAGACTTAGCTGGAATAGGGAGACAATGTTTTGTTAAAAAAAAAAAAAGAAACACCCCCCCCCAATTTTTTAAAATTTATTTTAATTGGAGGCTAATTACAATATTGTAGTGCTTTTTGCCATACAATGACATGAATCCACCATGAGTGTACATGTGTTCCCCATCCTGAACCCCCCTCCCACCTCCGTCCCCAGCCCATCCCTCTGGGTCATCCCAGTGCACCAGCCCTGAGCACCCTGTCTTATGTATTGAACCTGGACTGGCGAACTGTTTCACATATGATAATATACATGTTTCAATGCTATTCTCTCAAATCATCCCACCCTCGCCTTCTCCCACAGAGTCCAAAAGACTGCTCTATACATCTGTGTCTCTTTTGCTGTCTCGCATATAGGGTTATCGTTACCATCTTTCTAAATTCCATATATATGAGTTAGTATACTGTATTGGCATTTTTCTTTCTGACTTACTTGCTCTGTATAATAGGCTCTAGTTTCATCCACCTCATTAGAACTGATTCAATGTATTCTATTTAATGGCTGAGTAATACTCCATTGTGTATATGCACCACAGCTTTCTTATCCATTCATCTGCTGATGGACATCTAGGTTGCTTCCATGTCCTGGCTATTATAAACAGTGCTGCGATGAACATTGGGGTACACGTGTCTCTTTCCCTTCTGGTTTCCTCAGTGTGTATGCCCAGCACTGGGTTTGTTGGGTTTTATGGCAGTTCTATTTCCAGTTTTTTAAGGAATCTCCACACTATTCTCCATAGTGGCTGTACTAGTTTGCATTCCCACCAGCAGTGTAAGAGGTTTCCCTTTTCTCCACACCCTCTCCAGCATTTATTGTTTGTAGACTTTTGGATAGCAGCCATTCTGACTGGTGTGAGATGGTACTTCATTGTGGTTTTGATTTGCATTTCTCTGATAATGAGTGATGTTGAGCATCTTTTCCTGTGTTTGTTAGCCATCTGTATGTCTTCTTTGGAGAAATGTCTGTTTAGTTCTTTGGTCCATTTTTTTGATTGGGTCATTTATCTTTCTGGAATTGAGCTGCAGGAGTTGCTTGTATATTTTTGAGATTAATTCTTTGTCAGCTGCTTCATTTGCCATTATTTTCTCCCATTCTGAGGGCTGTCTTTTCACCTTGTTTATAGTTTCCTTCATCGTGCAAAAGCTTTTAAGTTTAACTACATCCCATTTGTTTATTTTTGCTTTTATTTCCAATATTCTGGGAGGTGGGTCATAGAGGATCCTGCCGTGATTTATGTCAGAGAGTGTTTTGCCTATGTTTTCCTCTAGGAGTTTTATAGTTTCTGGTCTTACATTTAGATCTTTAATCCATTTTGGATTTATTTTTGCATATGGTGTTAGAAAGTGTTCTAGTTTCATTCTTTTACAAGTGGTTGACCAGTTTTCCCAGCACCACTTGGTAAAAAGATTGTTTTTTCTCCATTGTATATTCTTGCCTCCTTTGTCAAAGATAAGGTGTCCATATGTGCGTGGGTTTATCTCTGGGCTTTCTATTTTGTTCCACTGATTTATATTTCTGTCTTTGTGGCAGTACCATACTGTCTTGAGGACTGTGGCTTTGTAGTACAGCCTGAAGTCAGGCAGGTTGATTCCTTCGTTCCATTCTTCTTTCTCAAGATTGCTTTGGCTATTCAAGGTTTTTTGTATTTCCATACAAATTATGACATTATTTGTTCTAGTTCTGTGAAAAATACCATTGGTAGCTTGATTGGGATTGCACTGAATCTATAGATTGCTTTGGGTAGTATACTCATTTTCACTATATTGATTCTTCCAATCCATGAACATGGTATATAAAACCCCCCAAAATTTTAAAAGGATATTTGAGTGGGGAAAGATAACATTTTTCTTAAAGCTTTGAAAGTTTAATTATATCCATTTAACATATGTAACAAATTGCAAATAAAACAGTTTAATGTAAAACAATTCAAAAATATTATGCAGAAAATTATAGGCCATCATTCATCCTTTTTGGTTGCCAAATCAAGAAGCTAAACCAGACCTTGTTCAGTAGAACATGGTCAAATTGCTTGCAACCTACCAATTAGATCATTTGATATTCTGCAGGTGAAGGTGGCAGAAGCCCTCATACAGCACCCTTTAACAATTTGTGGTAAACTCTAACAGTGGACTGTAGGAGTCATAGTATCTATTCCCTAATAGGTATAGCCTAATAAAGCAAAGAGAAAATGTGTAAAGACCTAGAATTTTGATAAACCATGAATTCTCCCAAGTCTTTGAACACCATTTAGGTTTCAGAAATCACTCAGTAAGTGATCATTTAAAAGATATTAATTTCTCTCCAAATGGCAATGAAGTTTCAATATACTTCTAATATGCAGAACTTATATATTCTCTTACTTATTTATCACCCTCTGTTATAAACATGAAGAAAAATCACTAAAGCCACTTTTGAAAAATTCAGTCAGACCACATTTTGTTCAGCCAGCATTTTTTTCCATGATTTAAATTTTAAAAATAGGAAATGTTAATGAAAACAAGCTTTGAGGTGTTCAAGGAAGTCACAGGTCATGATTTTATACTGAAAAAATCAGCATCTGCATTTCTTGCATTGAATGAACCTGTGTAGCTAAATCGTTTTGAATGTCACTGAATGCAGAGTAGTTTAAATTACTTTTTCTTTTTCATGTTTATGGTCTCAGGAATTGAGAATGCATTTTTTTCACTGGACACGTTAGACCTTAATTGATCTACCTTCATTGTTTCTCAGTAGCTATCCTGTGTACTACAGGTTTCAGTAATAGAATTTGCACTTCCAATGTACTGGACCAGAATTGCTAACTCTGAAGCAATGTTCTTTCTTCTCTAACAAGTCACAGGTCCTCATGAGTGGTATGTGACCCATTTTCACCATCAGTAACCAAATGACTTTTTGTACAAAAGGAATATCCTTTATAACTAAAAATCAAAATCTTGTGACACATTGTGAAAATTATATGGCCTGACATTGGGTTTTACTACGCTTTAAGTTATTCGTGAGGAACAAAGAAGATCATGCTCAAGACTGAAAAGGAAAACACTTAAGGAGGTCTGGGCAGTTTTAACAGCATGAGTGAAATACAACACCAAACAGGATGTCTCTATTCCCTTTGAACTTGAGGCATCCCATGGACCCTAAGCTACTGAATTCTCTAGTTAGTTATGTGGTGCCAGACTTTCAGTGGCACTTAATGAAGATAAGTTTCTACCTCATACTTTTAAATGCAATGGTGGATGAATCCTGCCTGGCCAAACTGAGTGTTTTATCAAAGTCTTTTTGCAAAGCTGGAGAAAATGTACACATTTTTCTTAGGTCTTAAAGCAATTGCCCAGGTTTTTTTCCACCTCCCCCACCACTGGAAAAAAACTTCAAATCAATAGTCAGTAATATGTCCACATTTATGTCTCAATAATAAATATAAATATTAGTTCACTTATTTTAGACATGTAAATAAGACTCTAATGGAAAATAGAATTTAAATGTAAGCATCAACTGATTGTATCTCATTATGTTTTCCTTCTTTTATAAATAACACTTAGAACTTCCAAAATATTAGGAAAAGTGTCCTTTTTTATTTTCTCCTATTGCATTAATGACTGCAGTCTCTGCAAGGAGATCAAATCAGTCAATCCTAAAGGAAATAAATCCTGAATATTCATTGGAGGGACTGATGCTGAAGTTGAAGCTCCAATACTCTGGCCACCTGATGCGAAGAACTGACTCACTGGAAAAGACCCTGATGATGGGAAAGACAGAAGGCAAGTGGACAAGGGGATGACAGAGGATGAGGTGGTTGGATGGCATCACCGACTCAATGGACATGAGTTTAAGCAAGCTCCAGGAGATGGTTAAGGACAGGGAAGACTGGCGTGCTGCAGTCCATGGGGTCACAAATAGTTGGACACGACTGAGAGACTGAACAACAACCTGTTCTTTTTTGAGGTTTCCCTGATATAGAGTCTTTATGGCTGTGTAGTCAAGAGGTACAGAATCCACACCTAGGACACTGCCATTCCTCTCTTTCAGAAATATATTCATAAAGAAGATGGCTAAAAATAATTAAATTATGATTATTATTTGGCTTGTATCTGAAGTTCCAGTTATGTAAAGTTTAAAAATAAAATAAAATTAAAAAAAAAAAAAGAAGATTCTTAGAAACTTGAGTGGAACAAGAAGCTTATTCTGTTGTTCTTGTTTAGTCACTAGGTCATGTCTAACTCTTCTGTGAGCCCAGGGACTGTAGTCCACCAGGCTCCTCTGTCCATGGGATTTCCCAGGCAAGAATACTGGAGTGGGTTGCCATTTCCTACTCCAGGGGATCTTTCCAACCCAGGGATCAAACCTGCATCTCCTGCATTGGCAGGTGGATTCTTTATCACTGAGCCACCTGGGAAACCTAACTTATTCTGATCATATGCAACACCAACACTCCACTGTCCTTCTTCACAAAAGAATAGGCCAGAGATCCATCTGATGCTCTCTGAGGGAAACATATCATCCTCTTATTTTTGACTTTTAAATTTAAGCATCAATTGATGTAATTTATCAAAATTTTCCTGTTTCCTAAAAAGATTAATACTCTAATTTAGACAAAATATACACTGACCTAGTAAAAATTTAAAGTAACTCCCTGTGAGACCTGATCTTTAGAATAGGATTTAGTGAATCAGTCATGATCATGCCCAGGTCCCTTATTCAGCAATAATTAGAAACCTTCTATAATATCAATTCTAAGCATTCTCCTTTCTTGTCATCATCATCTGTCTTTTCAGTTTACTCACACTATTACAACACCTGCAGTAATTTTTTGAGATTTACTATTCATTGATCCTATCAATTTTTCATTTCTCTTACATTCATTTCCCTCCTTTAACTGGTTTAAAATTCATAGTACATATGATAATCACTTCCTTGCCTCTTTCACTCTAATTCAGCTTTGGTTAAACTCTACTGCTCAATGTAGCTGGTGAAAAAGACACAGTTATGCTGAACTAGCTCACTCTGAAGCAATGTCTGTGAAAATTGTGTGGGCCTTAGAGTTGCTCCATGTCATCTTCTGCTAGTAGATTTCCTTTTTACTTTCCTAGCTACTTATATCTTATCTTCTCTCCAGTTTTTAAACCTCCAAAATTCTTGCCCTTCCCCCAACTCTCATTCTCAGAGATGACCTTGGTTCCTATTTCATTGAGGAAGAAGTCAAACAGGAGAACACTTCATAAATCTACCACTACATCCAAGCACCTGCCAACATCTGGACCCATATGCTCTGCTTTTCCAACTATTACTGTGGGCAAGCGGTCTATATATCTAAGATCTCTCTCCCTTCTCAACTTCAAGGGAATTTCCCCAGAAATTAATTCACTCCCTTTTCTATAACAGTATCAATGTTTCAACTTGTACTAGTTCAATCCTAGCTGATCACATAAATATGCTGTTATTTTACTAATATTATATCTTTAAAGGCTCATTTATCTCCTCTCTCCACCTACTGCTCCATTATTCTGATCCCCTTCAGGGCAAAATTCCTCAAAAGATGAGGAGTCTGTGGGGAGGGAGTTCCTCAGTCACGACCAACTCTTTGCAACCCCGTGGTCTGTAGCCTGCCAGGTTCTTCTGTCCATGGAATTCTCCAGGCAAGAATATTGGAGTGGGGTGCCATTTCTTACTCCACGATCTTCCCAACCCAGGGATCAAACCCAGGTCTCCTGCATTTCCAGCACTGGCAGGTGGATTCTTTACCACTAGCACCACCTGGAAGCCCGAGGAGTCTATACATGCAGTCTTCAACTCCTCCAATTTTTCTATAAACAGGCTTTTAACTCATTAAACCCTTATTGACAAGGTCAGCAGTATCCTCTCTATCAGAGTTTAGGGACCAGTTCTTATTTTACCCGCCCCATTGGCAACATTTCACAGAGCTGATTATGCTTTCGTCTTAGAACCACTTAATTCACTTGGGTTCCAGGACACTACACTCTGTTAATGAAAATCAATCAATCTCATCTGGCTCCTCCTAACGACTCTGATGTCATATGCTGGAGCATTCCAAGTCTCAGTCTTTAGATATCTTCTCAACCTCCTTACACTTGCCACCTAGGTAATCTCATCTGGGCTCATATACCATCAACAAGCTGATAGCAACCACATTTATATCTTTAGTTTTGACTTCTATCCTGAACTCCAAGCATATACATCTCTTTGCTTCACAGACAGCTCCACTCAGATATCTAAGAAACATTTCAGATCTAATGTGTGCAGAGCTGAACACCTGGTCATTAGTTCAAACCTGCTTCAATGACCTTCCTCATTTAACAACAGTTCCTTTCTATCTGTTGTCCACACCTGAGACCTTAGAGCTATGCCAACTCCCCTACCCTCACCTCTCACTTACTCTATCAGTAAGTTCAGTTCACTTACCTTTAAAATAAGTCAGGGTATAACCATTCCTCCCCACTTCCACCTTCTTTCTTCCTTGATCACTCTACCTCAGTCCCCCTTGCTTCCTTGCTCTGTGAGCACTCCAATGAACCTCTGCCTCAGAACCTTTGTCCTGTCTGGCGTTAGGCCTAGAATGCTCTCATAGCTTGCTCACCCATTACCTTTGGGTTGTCATGCAAATGTCATTTATGAATGAGGCCATCTCTGATCATCCTCTTTAAAACTCCAAGTCTCACTTCTCCCAGGATAATCTGATCCTTCCCCTAATTAAATTCTATTAATAGCATATCAACTCCTAATGTATTACATCTTTACTTATTTATTTTGCTTAGTCTTTAGTAAATGCTTTCCAAAAGAACTTTCCATGATGATACAAATGTTCTATATTAATGCTGTCCAGTGTGGCAGCTGCCAGCTATGTGTGACTATTGAACACTAAAATATATCATTTGGTTAAACTATCACATGCATCCAGTGGGGACTCTTTTAGACAGCACAGCTTGGATGTATACCCTGCATGAGCACAGTTCTGATTCCTTCAGACCAACACAATCCCAGGACATAGTCAATGTCCAACATGCATCTGTTGAATGAATTAAGCAATTTTTTTTTCTTTCTGGTTTCATTTTCCTGGTTAAACAATGACCCTGGCCATTGTATTTGATGAAGGGAACACAGGTTATACAGTTTAGCTCCCACTGTAACCCTCTGTACAAAGCATAAACTGTATAACAATGGGTGGTCATCCTGAGGCACTTGGTTTTGCAGATAAACACCTGTTGTTTAGAGTGTGTAGCTTTCTCTCTTTCTTGTGACACCACTATCAGTACCAATGTGAAAAGAAGGGGAAGGACACAGTGAGAGAGTCCCATACATGCCTATCTCTACCTACTGTCTCTGCTTTCATGACAAAGGTCCTTAGAGTTACTTCTTATCTCTCAACATTTTCACCTAATTGAAACCCTGTGTGGGTTCTCAACACTCAGGTTGAGAGAGAGTCTCAACTCTCAATAAGTTGAGAAAGGCTGTATCTGAGAAGCATCAAGTAACAGGTTAGGAGGAAAAAAAAAAAAAAGATCAGACATAAATTTAATCTCCTTAAACTCAATAGTACTTATCCTTAGAATGTAAATTTCATCTCTCTATCAAGAAAGAAGCTTCATCAATCTTACATGGGAAAAATTTAACATTACTATATGTCTGGGAAAAAATCAAATACATTTTCCCTAGCCCTCTGAATTTGTTTCTTTGCAATAAATATCTCTTCCCTACTTTGTATTGCTCCTTTACTTATCTTTTAATAAAGCATTCTGAAAGAATAGATACACAGGGACCCAGGTTTACCTGTTTCTGTTCCTTCAATGTTGGGGAATTTTATGTTTTCAATACTCAAAACGATCTTCCAGAAAAGAAAGAAAAAGGAGAGACAGGAAGAGAAGAGAGAAATGTGACCAAAGGGGTGAACTTAATAAACTTGAGTCCATACGGTTATGCAAGTCCTAAAATGTCCTGGCCCTGCCTTTCCTTGTTTTATCAGAAACTGACCTTCAAAACATAGACAGAAAAACAGATTTGACCAGCTCTGAGGTCAGAGTACCTGTGAATCCCGGTTGTAGCTACTTCACAAAGTTGGCATTTCATCTTTTTTGTATGTGCTGTAGTGTCCTCATTTATAAAAATGACATCATAGCAATATTGCTTATCTTAGTGTTGTTATAAAGATTAAAAAAGTAAATGCAATACACTTATTATAGATTGAAAGTACTTTTGTTACTTATAGAGAAATTTAAATCATTCTATTAGTTGGTTCAAATACTTCATCTTACAGGTGAAGATTGGAGATACTGATTCTTTAAATAGGCATTTAGTCTCTGTGTATGACAGGTCTCCTAACTTCCTGGTTAGTGTACTTTCCCATACACCACTCTAATATACTGTGTCCCCTGAATTCTTTACCTCTTTTTCTTGACTGTTACTTGGAAGTGAAAGGAGTAATCACACCTAGGAAAACTGGAGGTGGAAATGGTGGCTTTGGTTGCAAGTTACTTAATGTTCTGCTCAAGATTTTTCTTCTCTGATGTGGGAGTCTCAAAATCAAACCACAATAGCGGGACGTTCTCTACTTCTTACCTTGAGAGGGAACAGATGCATTCACAGAGAGAGCTGCCAGGCTGCTATAACACCAATGTCTCTGTGCTGTGTGGAAAGTGGCTCTAGGCTGCCACCTGACAGATAGATGAGGCAAAGTGTAGATAATAAAACTTCTAAACCTTTGGGTGATCTATTTCATTGGAACTGAGTGACTGCAATGGACTTTGCTCTCGCCAAATACTTGAAGAATATCTCTGGAGGCAGCCATACAAAGAACTACAGCAGCAAGCGCACTGGAAAGAGTGAGAAAATGGACTTGAGAACAACCTTGGGTGATTTCTGTGGCGGGCTGCTTAGCAGTCATTAAGTCAGGTACTTGATGATTTCACTCTTAAAGAGCCAGCAGGGGTGTCTTTTCCTCTGCTGAGATGCTATTTTGCACCCTAGTGCCAAACAGTCCCCCTGAGACTATGGAGTAAAACAACAGGAAAAGTGCCAATAACCCTCACAATCCTTAATAAAATTAAGCTCTTAAATAAGATGACCCTCCTGGAACCATCCCCAAGTAGCCTGACCCTTCTCTGTATTCTTTAGGTACTTCAGGAGCCTGTCAGTTACTGAAATTAGCTACATTTAATACATGTTTCCTTCTGCTGGCTACCTGGTCAATAAAGTGGTTTTAGGAACTCTTATGTGCACCTTATTTAGATGATTACCCTAAAGCAGGAAGGAAATATTGTACATAAGGACAGTGCTGTGGGGAGAAGTCTTTGAAAGAAATAAAAACATCTGAGGAAACAGTTTATATAGAGAAAACTGCAAATAAATGAACCAAACTGGCAACACATTTAGAATTTGAGATCAGTGACTCTAAGTGAGATGACTGGGTTTTATGTAAGTGCTCAAATACATGCTGTGGACAGACTGGCTGAATTATCCTACACTGTTAGAGTTAAGTAACAGTTGGCTGAATAAATTAAATCCTGAGTGCACTATTAAATAAAGTCTGGTCTCTCTAGGCTTACCTTTGTCTTTTCATCACTAGTTCCATCTATCCTTTTTATCTATTTTCTGTCTTATTCTAAACTTGTATCATAGTACAATCAAAGACAAATTTCAACAGTATTGTTCAAAAATGTGTATTTTCTGTTGTGTTACACTGTAGCAAATTTTCCTTACTTTATAAAGAAAATCTGCTTTAAAGGTAATTAGTCTCAATGGATGTGATATAATTCCAGTCATCACTAGAAATGTTCTCCAGTTTTAGCCTTTGTTTTTTTGCTTAAGCAACATGATGTCCTTTTTATTTTTGCACATAAAACATCTTTTAGATATTTATGAAAATTCTCACTGAATGAAGAAGTCTGCTGTTCATCCCATATATCACTAGCTTGTACTACCTATATGAGAGTGGCTAGCTAGACTGACTCTTTATTATGGGCTGATAGATGTATGGGAGATTTGTTCCACCAACACATGGGATGCCCCAAATCTATGGACTCACGTATTTTGTTAATGATTGCTAACTGTTGCTGTTTTCATCTGTAAATCAGTCTGAAGTATTATATTAAAAAGCCAGAGAGTGATATTTTGTTGTCAAGACACACATCCAAAACTGTTCAACTCCAACAAGAATAATGTGCTACATGTAAAATAAACATGTATTCCAAAGCACTTTCAAGGCACATGAAAATTTTAAGACTGCATAATATTGGCTAAGATTTGTTGAGCGCCTGCTGCTGCTGCTGCTGTTGCTGCTAAGTCACTTCAGTCGTGTCCGACTCTGTGCGACCCCATAGAGGGCAGCCCACCAGGCTCCCCCATCCTGGGATTCTCCAGGCAAGAACACTGGAGTGGGTTGCCATTTCCTTCTCCAATGCATGAAAGTGAAAAGTGAAAGTGAAGTCACTCAGTCGTGTGCAACTCCTAGCGACCCCGTGGACTGCAGCCTATCAGGCTCCTTCATCCATGGAATTTTACAGGCAAGAGTACTGGAGTGGGGTGCCATTGCCTTCTCCAGTTGAGGACCTACTGAATGTTAATTTTTAGATTGAAACTTAGCTATCTCATCTAATCTCCACAAACCTATGAAACAATCCCATTTACAGATGAGAAAACTGAATGTCACTAAAGGTAAAACAAATTGCCCAAAGTCACACAATTAGAAAAGTGGCAGAATCAAGTATTTATCCTAGAATGTTACACTAGAAAGCCTGATTTTTTGAACCACTATCTAATACTACTTTTTGAACCACTAACTAATACTGCCTGGTAGGCTGGTTATTGTTTATTTTCTTCCTTTAAAAAAAAAAATAGTAACAAACATTGTACAACATGTATGCTTATTAAAATATATTGAATATACACTCATGCACCAAACTTTTCAAAAAAAATTATAGATTGACTTTGCAGAATTTACATATATTTTAAAATTAGGTCTTTTAATTTTTTTAACAGAAAATCATCTAATAAATGTAAGTCAATAAATATTTCTTGAGTTTGGACAATGAGTAAGGTGATGTTTTAGGCCTGGGGATACACAGCAGTTACCAACACAAAACAGCCTCAAATTGCACAGTTTTAGCAAATAGTGATTAGGGCAAGTGATAGAGGATGAAAGGGGCTGGCAGGAGTGAATACAGTGGTCAGGGAAGAACTCTCTGAGACAGTAATATCTGAATTGAGAAAACAGCCAAGAATACGATAGGAGGGAGGGCTCCAGACAGAAGGAATAGCCTACACAGACCTGACCTAAGTCTGGCCAGTTAGAGAGAGATGGAAAGATCTGCAAGACTGGAGCATAATGAACAAAGTAGAGGACCAAGGAGGATAAGGGTGACAAAGAGAGTGGAAAGAGGTCAAATGATAAAAAGTGCAAGTTGTATTCACAGGGAAAGAATATTAAGCAATGGAGTGACTGGCAATGAATGGTCAATGATTTGGTAACATAATTTCTGAAACAGTTCCTCCAGTTTATAGATAATTCTATCAAGACAGAGAAAAGAAGAAAACAGCAGGGAATGAAGAGCTTGTTATACATTTATAGCTGACTCCACCTATCATTTCTGAATAGAGGTTGAGCATTAAAGAAACACACAGTAGTTGAAACAGAGATTTACAAACTGATGTTCACAACCCGGGGCATTTCTCTTTCACTTCCAACATGAAAACAGCATCTAATTATTTTATACAAGTGACTCACTTAGATTGAAAAATTCTACACATTAAAAATCTGAAGAAATGATAGGAAGAGGTAAATAAGAGCTTACAATCTAGTTAGATCCACACAATTTCTTATGGAACAAGCTGGTCCTA
Organism: Bubalus bubalis; assembly: GCF_019923935.1. Classification (NCBI taxonomy): domain Eukaryota; kingdom Metazoa; phylum Chordata; class Mammalia; order Artiodactyla; family Bovidae; genus Bubalus; species Bubalus bubalis. The sequence continues at coordinate 27,206,998 of NC_059164.1, read as the reverse complement.
AGATTCAGAGATAGGTTGGGGAAGGGATGAAGAAACTTCTTTAAAACAAGTAGGGAGGTTTTAAAAACAACTTGAATGAAATTTTACACCTCTATCTCATTATATTTTATGTTGTTTGAGTGAAAGCACATAAAATTCTGAGATCAAGAGAAGGCTTATTTCTATACTACTCTTTCTACCAGAGTACTCTACTGAGTAACAAGCAGGTTATTTAGGTGGAGAAATAAGGGAAGTCCACAAAAATAACTCTGGGTCTGAAACTACTCAAAGGAAATACTGGGCAGAGGAGGCTAATTAACCATAACACAACCATAAGAGCTTGTGTTAAGACAGTTGCCACAATTCCTGGTGACTTATCTGAGGCCATACGCCCTAGTACCACCCAGGGAAAGCTTGGAAGTTCTGTTGAAAAAGAGTCAGGGAGAAGAAAAGATAAGTGATGCTATATGCTTACTTGTATGAAAACAATAGTATCTTCACATTTAATGGACATGATATTACTGATAACTTGTCATATTTAGAGTATTATATATTGCAAAGCAACTTTTCAAAGTCATTACCTCATTTGATTCACAGTATCATGTTTAGCCAAAACAAATGTAACTGCACTATTTCTGTTTGAAAGACAAGACTATTAAATCACAAGAAAGTGAGCTGGTTGCCAATTAGACCCAAACTATAGATCAACAAATTCCAAGTCCTGTCTTTGTATAACTAGGCCAGTGGCTCTCAAGTGTGATCCCTAGGGACCAGGAGTATGAGCACCATCAGACCCTCTCGGAAATGCAAACTGCAGGCCCTACACCAGACCTAATGAATCCTAAATTCTAGGAGTGGAGCCAAGTACACATAAGTCCCCCAGGTATGCTGGTGCCTGCTAGTTCATAACCCATGGTACTGGATGGTAATGATTCTCCAGCCCATAAGAGTGGTGTGAGGAGAACTTCCTGCAGGAGGAAAGTACACATTCATGCCCCATAGCTGCCTTGATAATTTCATCAGCCTCACACATTCTAGTGGATGATTATCAGTCATTTGGCTGCCATACACGTATACTACTGGGCTCTGAACTGTGACATTACTAAATAAATTGTTTGACTACCTGACTCTTCTTTGCATTGATTTGATTTGTAAAATGAATTGGAAACCAATTTTACTTAGAGTGATCATCACAAGAAAGGATTAGAGCCTACAGTCATATTGATTTCGGCCTAAGGAAGTGTAATTTTTTGTTTGAATTAAAAATAAACACATGAAGAAAATACACTGCCTAAAATTTCTCCTTGATAATACATTTGGTTGTTTGTTTTATATTATTATTTTATTTTTTACTTTCCCAAGATTCTATCCTATCATTGGAAATTTGTAAAGGAAATTTCACACCAGTCAGAATGGCTGCGATCCAAAAGTCTACAAGTAATAAATGCTGGAGAGGGTGTGGAGAAAAGGGAACCCTCTTACACTGTTGGTGGGAATGCAAACTAGTACAGCCACTATGGAGAACAGTGTAGAGATTCCTTAAAAAACTGGAAATAGAACCGCCTTATGATCCAGCAATCCCACTGCTGGGCATACACACTGAGGAAACCAGAAGGGAAAGAGACACGTGTACCCCAGTGTTCATCGCAGCACTGTTTATAATAGCCAGGACATGGAAGCAACCTAGATGTCCATCAGCAGATGAATGGATAAGAAAGCTGTGGTACATATACACAATGGGGTATTACTCAGCCATTAAAAAGAATACATTGGAATCAGTTCTAATGAGGTGGATGAAACTGGAGCCTATTATACAGAGTGAAGTAAGCCAGAAAGAAAAACACCAATACAGTATACTAACGCACATATATGGAATTTAGAAAGATGGTAACAATAACCCTGTGTACGAGACAGCAAAAGAGACACTGATGTATAGAACAGTCTTATGGACTCTGTGGGAGAGGGAGAGGGTGGGAAGATTTGGGAGAATGGCATTGAAACATGTAAAATATCATGTATGAAACGAGTTGCCAATCCAGGTTCTATGCATGCTACTGGATGCTTGGGGCTGGTGCACTGGGACGACCCAGAGGGATGGTATGGGGAGGGAGGAGGGAGGAGGGTTCAGGATGGGGAACACATGTATACCTGTGGCGGATTCATTTTGATATTTGGCAAAACTAATACAATTATGTAAAGTTTAAAAATAAAATCAAATTAAAAAAAAAAGGAAATACAAAATGGAAATCTAAGCTATAATTTTAATGTGGCCTTTGGCTGAGATTTTTAAAACAATATCTCAAAACATAAAACACTATATATTAGTATTTCATTTAATCTAAAATGTCATCAATTACATAAAATAATTATGACTATGTTTTTACAACCATTATTAAATTAGAAAAAAACACTGCCAATCCAACAATGAAATGCCAACAAATGTAAGAGGCCTTCCAATTGAGATGTTTAAGTATGAAAAGGTATCAATGAAATATAGTATGCATTTTATTGTACAGTTGCAGCTGACATCTGTCTTCAGGATGTATGTATTTTATTTTCAAAGGCAAGGTTGATCCGGCCCCAGTTATGGTACAGTTATAGTAATTTTGTTCTTCAAAGTTAAGCAGTAGTCATCCTAGCCTAAGGACTGTTTCATGACATCAGTAACTAAGCACTGCAGATGGAAAATATTCTTCTACAATTTGGTATCTGAGTTGTCATGCAGTGTAAGGAAACAGGCAATTGAGTGAGAAAATGAAGGCAGGGAAGCAGTAAAACATGGAGCCTTCACTGAAAAATCTTTTGCTTGTCATTTAGAAATGAAATCATTCCCAAATCTAAGTTTTGTAATTTTTTAATGCTGACATTTCCCCTTCTTAATTAGTGATGTTGGTTCTTTAAGCTGATTGTTAGGCACATATAAGGAAACTCTGTTGCAGAAGACATTTCTGAATATAAATGTTCTGTAAATCTGCTTCCCTCCATCTTTGCAGGGGGCAATGTACTTGCTTAAGAACACAACAAAGAGATTTACTGGTATGCAGAGATTCTGAGCTGAAGACAAAAATAAGTTCCTGACTAATTCTTGCATGGAAAGTTCCCTAAAAAAATAGTACACATGGTCTGCAAAATGGTAAGCTCTCACATGTTAGAAGACCTCTGCTTACTTTTTTGACTTGGACAATTTTATTTAAATAAGGAATGTTTTGCTGGGTGAAGTTTCTTTTATTTTTTTCAGTATTTTCACAATTCAGAATAAGGTTCTACACTAATTAAAAACTCTACTTATTTATCTGGGATATTTTAAATAACCCATTGAGCCAAGTGGAAAATATGTTGAGTTGGAAGTTAAAATACATGAGATCAAGCTGTGGTTTTGTTACGCCTCAGCTCCGTGACTTTGAACAAGTCACTTAATTTTTCTGTCACCTTTTTTTTTTTTAAATTTGGAAGTTTACATGGCTGTTAAATCCTCTTTAGTGATTTCAGGGCACAAAAAGTGCTTCATATATATTATCTCACTTAATCATGAAAATGAAAAGAGAAAATGCAAGGAAGTATTGAAAACAGTGCCTAGCACAGCGTAAACACCCAATGATTTCTAGCAGATACATTATTCTATCATCAATAACAACAACATTGCCAGGCTGAAATTAATGTTTCCTTTCCAGTTAAGGAAACAATCTTCAAGAAGTTGAAATGACATTCCTGTGGTCCTTCTAATGGCCCAGTCCAGAATTATGACTTGTGTACTGGATGACCAGCCTGTGCTTTCAGCCTCAGAGGCACGGTGCCCTCCACAGTCACCCACAGCATAGCTAATGTGATGGGAGTTTGAGGAGAAAAATCATCTTTTTGATATAAATTTATTTCCCAAAGCACTGCTTTGAAAACACCTTAAAATAAAATTGTTTTATCTATCACATGATTTCTAGCCTTTTTTTCCTTACAGTTTGGATTATACTTGACGAATTTTAGTACCAAAAATATCCTCTAATGGTGTGTATATACAGAGAATAAAACAGCACAGAGAAGACGAAAGGTGAGTTGTATGGGTGAATGTGTTTGTGTGAGAAACCAGAATGTGCACTGCGGTTAGAGGAACAGTCATGGAAAGTAGGCATCCTTTCCATCTTCAGCTCCGTGTTTTAAGTGCATCATAATGAAAAAGAGACAGGAGTGTACACTAACTAAAAAAGTCTGGTAAGAGGGCATCTAGGCAGCAAGAGACTTGTGGAAAGATGTTCACTTCAACACTGTTCACAATAGTGAAAACCTGGAAACAACGGTCTACTGATAGGAGGACAGAAAATGTACACTCTGGGATATGTCCATAATGGCCCGGGATGGAAAAATTAGGAGGATATATGAATATTCATGAACATGTCTCAAAAACTAAAAACGGAAGAAAGCTATGTCCTTAAACTATACATACAGAATACGTTAATACTTACCTTTTGCTATATACAGTACATTAAAAACTATACTCACTAAAATAATACTGTACAGTGTGTGTGTTTGCGTGTGTGTATATACTGGGAACTATACAAATTAGGACAGTGGTTAAGAAGGGAATGGGAATAAGTCTTAGAGACAGTGACTCAGTGATTAAAGGAGAATCTGCACTCATCTGCAATTTTTATTTCTTTTATAAACAAAAGACTTGGAGCAAATATAATAAAAATATTTAGTTGCTGCCAATTCTAAATAGTGGAAGTAATAAAGTTTGTTATATACTTCTCTGTATTATTCATCTTTTAAATCACCCTAAATAAAAAAAAAGAATGATTACATGATTTTAACCAAAATTTCTGATTTCTCAGATTACACTAGTTTATTGTAAAATGATGACACAGCAATGAATGAATACTTGATGTGAAGTTTATTAATTGTCCACAGTGTTGGTGTGACTTCCAGTTACAAGACATGAAGATTAGCTTGCACTGCAAGACATAGCTGAGGTTTGTTTTACAGATAAAAAATCTTTGGAAAAACTGAACATCCAGTTTTTTATTGTTTGCTTCAAAGTTCAGTAATATATAACAAAATAATTATGTCAGGTATAATGTGAGAAGCAAATCAGCAAATACAAAGAGAAATTATTCTCTTTGCTTCAGAGAGAGAGAAGGAAAGTATATTTGAAGTGAATCCTTTCAACCCCTTCCCAGAATGTTTTAAAATGTACACAGTAAGTACACAGATAACAAAATAAAGTACTATAGAAAAGAGCTACCAAAATACAGAGGATAGCCATGGTACAATACATCTACTTCCATATCATCTCTTCCATAATGATGAGAGTAACGGATCTTTAGGTAGATCTACACGACAGTAAAGTGATATGAAAATAGCTATCATTTCTGTTGGTGACAAGAGTACCCTTTTTAATAATATAGCTATCAAAATGAATCCGCCACAGGTATACATGTGTCCCTCATTTTGATATTTGGCAAAACTAATACAGTTATGTAAAGTTTAAAAATAAAATAAAATTTAAAAAAATAATAATAATATAGCTATGGTTTGTGCCTACACTTACAGTGGGAGAAAATACATTCCTAAATTTATATAACCATTGATAATAAGGGGCAAGATTACTAAAAATCATGTAATTATCTTTCCATCCAAGTTCATGAGCACCATGAATTCTATCCATGGATTCCTGGGAGGCTTGCAGACTCAAATTTAAGAAATAATATCCTCGGAGACAGAAACATGCCCATCATCTATTCATCTACCTCCACTTCCAAACTATTGCTTAAATCTGCTGCAGTTGGAAAATTAATCAAGTATACTAATTAATTTGTTTTTGTTCTGTTGCTAAGTCATGTCCGACTCTTTGTGACCCCATGACTGCCTTATCCTTCACTATCTCCCAGAGTTTGCTCAAACTCATGTCCATTGATTCAGTGATGCTATCTAATCGTCTTATCCTAGATCCTGATGCTGGAAAAGACTGAAGGCAAAAGAAGAGTTTGGCAGAGGATGAGATGCTGGTTATATGCAAAGAATTAAACAGAATTTTACTAAGGGTAAGAAAGCAGGTTAAGAAAGCATTTATAAGTGGAACTTCTGCATTTATTTTTTATTTTCAGAAGTTCTTCTGTTTATTTTCTGATTTTTAATTGTGTTTCAGATAATTTACTTGCTAAAAAGGCTTCACTAGGTAATTTATTCCACATCAGCATACTAATAATGTCAAAATCCAAGCACACCTCAATATACCAAGACAAACTGCACAATTTCTAGGAAGGCAGGAGCTGAGGAATCTTCATCACAAAATGATGATGCCTCATTAAAACAAAACAAAACAAAACACTGTAATTCATCCAAATTGCTTCCAACTTATTCCCACGTGAGAAAGCATATGGACATGGAAATGTGTGACGGACACACTTCTCTTCCTAACTTGACTTTTCATTGAAGGGACATACACTTTTTATTCATCTAGAATCCTGCATAGCTTCCAAGGACCTCTGACCATTCTGACCATTTTGTTCAAATAAGAGTATAAAATTCTTCTTATATTTGTGTTATGTATTTTGTGTTCAAATACATCATCTAAAATCTCAGACTTCTGTTGAATGTTTGCTAAGTCACTTCAAGGTGTCCGACTCTGTGCAACCCCGTAGACGGCAGCCCACCAGGCTCCCCCATCCCTGGGATTCTCCAGGCAAGAACACTGGAGTGGGTTGCCATTTCCTTCTCAAATGCATGAAAGTGAAAAGTGAAAGTGAAGTCGCTCAGTCATATCCGACTCTTAGCGACCCATGGACTGCAGCCTACCAGGCTCCTCTGTCCATGGGATTTTCCAGGCAAGAGTACTGGAGTGGGTTGCCATTGCCTTCTCTGTTGAATGTTTAGAACTGTTGAAATGATATGAGCAATAAAATTCAAAACCATTACCTCATAAGCTTTAATCATTTATTCTTTATATTGTAGGCATAATTATTACTCATCCCCCTATTCTTCCACTTCTTTTTGCTGATTAAGAAACTAACTTGCTTACAAAATTAGTGAGGAACAAAGCTGAGATTTAAACAGGTCCTCTGACCCCTCAACAAACTCTCCTGCACTCTCCCATAGTTCTTCACACTTATTTCAGGTTTATTATTTAAAGGATTCATTCTCCCACTGTCCTATTTTTCTGAGGAGAGATGAAATGAGTTTTCTTACCATTTAGATTCTAGTAGGTATTAACATTCAAGTGATCCTGCCCAAGGTGCAATATTAAGAAAACCATTATTTCTCCATTTAATATTGCATCATTTTTGATAATAATTCTATTAAAGGAAATATTGAATAAGTGACCATTGTTAGTACCGATTCATTTAGACAGGCATCTGACCCACAACAGTGTACCACCATGACAGACCCTCATACAGGAGAAAATTAAAAAAGGAGTAAGAGGAGTAAGAGGATCACTAGAAAGGGTGAAACAGTCTATCAAGGAGAAGATGGCAATTCAAAACATTAAGATATGTTACTATTATCTATTCTTTGCTGCTGCTGCTGCTGCTAAGTTGCTTCAGTCACGTCTGACTCTGTGTGACCCCATAGACGGCAGCCCACCAGGCTCCTCTGTCCCTGGGATTCTCCAGGCAAGAACATTGGAGTGGGTTGCCATTTCCTCTCCAATGCATGAAAGTGAAAAGTGAAAGGGAAGTCGCTCAGTCTTGTCCGATTCTTCGCGACCCCATGGACTGCAGCCTACCAGACTCCTCCATCCATGGGATTTTCCAGGCAAGAGTACTGGAGTGGGGTGCCATCGCCTTCTCCACCTATTCTTTAGTTGTCCAAAAAAACACATGTGCATTTTCTAAGGGAATGGCTTCTATCTCAAGGACTATAAAACTATTCAATGTTGATAAAAGAAGCTTTAAAAAAAATCTCATATGGCTATCAACTTGCAATGTTTTTTGCATTATTCCAAAGGGAAAGTTCTTGCTACATGATAAAAGCAAATTGTTCCTATGAGTTGACTACCTGAAGCCATGGAAAACAGATAATACACAGACGTGTTGAAAAGAAAGAAAGATCTGTTTTGTTGTAAAGTGAGTTTGAACTAAAGAACCTTTTTTTTTTTTTAATTATGACAACACTGTTAAGCTGGGTTTCCCAGGTGGCATGAGTGGTAAATAACTCATCTGCAAATGCAGGCGACATAAAGACATGTGGGTTTGATCCCTGGGTTGGGAAGATTCCCTTGGAAAAGAGCATGGCAACCCACTCCAGTATTCTTGCCTGGAGAATCCCCTGGACAGAGGAGCCTGGTGGGCTACAGTCCATGTGGTTCCAAATAATCAGACACGATTGAAGCCACTTACCATGCACACACAAACTGTTAAACAGCCATGGGGTGCTGCAATATGGTGAACCAATTATTTTATTCAATTTAACATGGCATTCAGTTGACATACTAACCTTCTTAAACTGTAAACTGAAGACAGAGAGATCCAAATGAGAGTATTTAAAAAGATAAACTGATAACTGTAAGGTAAAATTTGATGTAACCTTTAGGGCAGGGTACAAAAATTATTCTGTTCAGCTTGGACCTTAATCCTGGTGGTTAACTGAAAGAATAGCACAGATTTCAAAGAACTAATTCAGATAATTCATTTAGGACTCCAGCACAAACAAATATGAATATCTGTATTGTAGTCTCACAACAAAGAACACTTAATACATAAAGAGACGAGAGGAGAAAACAGGAAGGAAGAATAACAGTACTAGCCAAGAATCAACTTTAATTAGATTTTTAGAACAAACAAAAGAACTTGCTATTTTGACTTATCTTTTCATATGAGAGTTAACAAACAAAAGTTTTAGAGGATTTAATCAATGTGCTAAGACAATAAAATTTAGCATCTCTGACAAGCCAGTATCCTCCAAACTACATTCTTAAGATCCTTAAACATTCTACTATGGGCGAGGGTGAATTTTGCAGGAATGGGAAAACATCAGGAAAGAAACTTGCTTCTTTAAATTCTACTTTTATACTCTAGGTTTTAGTCCCATTTCTAGCCTCATTTGGGAGCTCTCTTCAAACAGAGAGTGACTTACAGTATAGGAGACTGAAGGACCAATATTAATTGTTGTATAAACCAAGTCAACATAAATGCATCTGCTGGGTGGTTGAAAGAAAAAATGACTATTGTGAACTACTTGGGGAATAACTGTACAGTGGTCTGGTAATTCTGACCTGTACCCAGTCAGTATGGCAGCTTCTCTAGAAAATATAGTTGGCAAACTCAGGCCCACATGAGCTGATCTATACAGACAGTTGCCTATGATGTTCTGCTATTTTTCATTTAGGTAGCATGGGACTGTCATTGTCAGTCACTGATTGATTGTGAAGTTAAGGGTCTTGGGCACCAAAAAGTCCTCTGTAATGTGCACCCAAGTTCTCTATTCTCTATGCATTTTATGAAATGTTTTTCTTTTTCGACAATGTCCAGTAAAAGCTTATATAATTTCATCTAACTACAAATTCAGGGTAAGTACTTGGGTTTTAACCCCAATTATTTCAGATGGTAAAATAAGTTGTTTTCTTATCTGTGAAATGTGTAAGTTGTTCTAGATAGCCTCTTTAGGTTCTGAGATTTCCTGCCCTAACTGTATATCTTTTCCTTATTAAACTGTGAATACTCAACAAAAGGTCAATTATTAAAACATTTAAAATTAGTGTCTGTCTGTATTTCTTAGGAAACAAGTCACCTAGTAATGAAGTAATGGTCTGCTGAATAGAAAAGATAAAGAAGAGAAGAAATAGATAAGGAGGGGTGGGAGTGAAGGGACTGGAGAAATTACAGAACATCTTCTGGGATAGAGAACAACAAAGAGCTTTCCCCCCAAGTGACAATGAAACATTATACAGTGAAGGTCCTGGGGCGCTGCACTAAAGCTAACAAGAGGTAGAAACTTCCAAGATGACATGAGATTTGAGTTTGAATCTGACTTGGCAAAAATAGAACAAATAAACAAGCAAACAAATTTTAGTTCCTTCCAGCTAGTTCGAACTTGTTACAACTTTTCCTGTTGGCAGGGAGAAAGATCCAAGAACAGACATTCCTCGTTCTGAGGGAGACGCTTGGATTTTACAGCAAAGGATACCTTTTCTAGATTTCGGTCTTTGCTCCATGTGTTTTCTATTGTTTGGGTTTATCTCAGTCTAGGGTACAAGCATTTCCCCCTTTTATTTAGACTAAACTATTCACCAGTCTTGACCCAAATGAGGTTTGTCTGCAGTGAAAAGACTAACCTCCCTGTGAGTGGAACTTCACAAAGAACAAGGATAATAAAGATATCTGATGTGAACAAACACCTCTCTTATTCAGAGTTACCACAATTGTGAATTATGCTTCATTTGTGTTTGCAGAGTTGCCTCTTCTAATATATTTTCAATAGACAACAAAGCACCAAGAACACTGAGTAAATAACAGATGTTAAAAATAGCTACTACCTAACAATGTTACTGGAAGAATTAAAGTGCAGAAACTCCATCGTATGAGACGCCAACTTAAAACAAAGGCTGGCATAATACTGGTTCTTTGGTTCTTTTCAAATTAATAAAACACATTTGTTCCAAACTCATCTCTCTCACTTAGAACTACTTGGGTTGTTTTCGATTTCTTTTCAACTCCCACTAAAATACACAATAGTGGGTACTATTCTTGGTGTAATTTTACTTACTTTACATAATTCCTTCATCTTTTTTTTTTAACATAGTGCCAGCATATATTTGCATGTGTGGACTTATACATATGCCCTGTTTTCATACTTGGAGAGCACAGAAATCCTTCTAAAAGACTTTCTAGCCAGATTCCACTAGGTCATGTTACTCAAATGCAACATGACACAAAATTCATTTGTTCATGTGGTGTCTAGTTGCTAGGGGACACATCCAAAAAGTTAATCTTTGCAATACAAGAGAAGACCAGTAGAGACCCTGAGTGCTACCCATAGGCTAGTACAGAGCCTCACGTTTGTATTCAAACCTAGAAGAGGAAACACTGGGAAATAGCTATTTCTACCCAAAGGGCAATGAAATAAACACAGTGATTTCCAATCTACTTGAAAAAGCCCAGTATCTTTTCTAGACCTCTCAAGTCATTTAACATATTTTAAAAATAAAATAAAATAAAATAGATATTTTAAAACCAAAAAAAAAAAAAAAAAGAAACCCTATCACTTCTGCCTTTAAATAGCAAAACACGATTCCTGAAAAACTAAAGGTTCTGAAATGTCCCTTCAAGTCCACCAAAGGGAATGATTTAACTGTTTTCTTAAAGGCCAATTTCTACAGAGGGATGAATCTGACAGAGCCGTAAACATCATTTAAAATCATTTGAATCTCTCACCTAAGTTTACTCTTCACATGTTAAAAAAAAAAAAATCCTGCATATTACTTACATTTTGCAGTCACTTTGTACCCCCCCAGAGGAGGGGCGTGGCCTTCTAATGCATCAAATCCAGCAGAAACCAGGACCATGTCTGGATCAAACTCTGTGGCCACAGGCTTCACTACAGTTCTGCACAGTAAAAAGGCAACCGGTTACACATGGGAATGGCAAATACCTTCAAAAATTGTGCAGTGAAAATGATTTGGCACAATCTCAAGAACTTCCCAAGAATAAAGAAAAGGGGGAAAGAAAACACTATTTGAGTGGATCAAAAACTTATCATTTCCTTAATACTGAATCAATCACTGTTATTTTTGCATCCCAATTCAGTCTTTTTTCTTTTATCTTTTTCTCCGAATTAAAAAAAAAAAAAAATGCTTGCAGGTACATTCTAAAGCCCGTCATGTTACATGAACATCTGTGGCTGTTTTATCCCACTGCCTATAAAAAAAAACTGCTTCTTCCAAGGGAGTGACTAATGTTTTACAGAGGAAAGGCAAAGCTTTAGTGAAAACCTGGCTTGCTCCAGTTAGTAAGAACTTGGTGTAAATTTGAACTATAAATTTCTTTGGGGAAAAAGTTGCTTTTCCAACTTTTTTTAAGAAACATTTTTAAATATTTGTCATGGTAGGGGGTGACTCTTGCAAAGGAAAAACACAAAATTCCTTTAATAAGATCCAGATTATAATGTTAAGCCAGTCTAAGGTCAGAGACACAAGGAATGCGGCTGCCTTATCCCTGACTGCCACCCCTGCTGGCCTCACTTGGACACTTGAGCACTCACCTCCTCACCTTCGCAGCCTCACTCACCCCTTCCTCCTCAGAGCTGGACTTGAGAGCCAGTGACTAGTGGATGCTACTGGGCTTTTATAAAACCCAATAGTTCTTTAATGCAGCCTTCACAAAGAGTGTGCCATCATTTAAATCCAAACTTTCAAAGCCTATTTAATGAAATGAAATGGGACTAGTTCACCCTACACTGAATTTAAAAAGCAGTAAGTTCTCTTTTATATGTTTGGGAGAAATA